>NC_135327.1:176906166-178106166 GCF_023851605.1 Tamandua tetradactyla | reverse complement strand
TTAAAGTCAGAAAGTAAAGTCTTCCAACGTCATTCTTCTTTTTCAAGATGTTATCGGCTATTCAGGGCCCCTTACCAAGTAAATTTGGTGTTTAGCTTTTCCAGTTCTACAAAGTAGGGTGTTGGAATTTTGATTCAGATTGCATTGAATGTGTAAATTAATTTGAGTAGAATTGATATCTTAACAATATTTAGTCTTCCGGTCTGCAAACATGGAATGTCCTTCCATTTCCTTAGGTCTTCTTTGGTTTCTTTTAGCAGTGCTTCGTAGTTTTCTGAATGCAGGCCCTTTACGTTCTTGGTTAAGTTTGTTTCTTGATATTTGATTCTTTTAATTGTTATTGTAAGTGGAATTTTTTCCTGATTTCCTCCTCAGATTGTTCATTACTGGTGTGTAGAAACACTGCTGATTTTTACATGTTAATGTGTCTTATTATTGTTCTGTACTCATTTATTAGGTCTAGTAGCTTTGTTATAGGTTTTTGGGGACTTTGTGGGTGTAAGGTCATATCATCTGTAAATAGTGAATTTTACTTCTGTCTGATTTGGATGCCTTTTATTTCTTTTTCTTGCCTACTTTCTCTAGCTCGTACTTCTAATACAGTGTTGAATAACAGTGGTGTCAGTGGGCATCCTTGTCTTTTCCTGATCTCAGTGGGAAACCTTTCAGTCTTTTACCATTGAGTATGATGTTGCTTGTGTGCTTTTCATGTGTCCTTTATCATGTTGAGAAAGTTTCCTTCTATTCTATCTTTCAAAGTGTTTTTATAAAGAAGGGATGCTGGATTTTGTCAGATGCCTTTTTTGGATCGATGAACAAGTTCATGTGGTTCTTCTTCAATTTGTTAATGTGGTGTATTACACTGATTGATTTTCTTGTGTTGAGTCACCCTTTCATACCTGGGATAAACCCACTTGATCCTGGAGTATAGTTCTTTTAATATGCAGGGTTTTTTGGTTTTCAAGTATTTTGTGAGGATTTTTGCATCTGTATTCATTAGAGAGATTGTTCTGCAATTTTCCTTTCTCCTGTCTTTATCTGCTTTTGGTCTTAGGGTGATGTTGACGTCATAGAATGAGTTAGGTAGCATTCCATCCCCTTCAGTTTTGCAGAAGAGTTTGAGTAGGATTGGCGTGATTGGGAAACTTCACCTGTGAAGCCATCTGGTGCTGGGCTTTGTTGAAATGTTTGTAATAGCTGATTCAATCTCTTTACTTGTGATTGGTTTGTTAATATCTTCTGTTTCTTCTCAAGTCAGTGTCGTTATCCCTGTGTTTCTAGGAAATTATTTCATCTAAGTTGTTTAGGTTGTTAGTGTATAGTTGTTCATAGTATCCTCTTATGATCTTTTTGTTTCTGTGTGGTCAGTATTAATGTCCCTTTTCTCATTTCTGATTTTATTTATTTGTATCTGCTCTCTTTTCTTCTTTTGGTCAAATTTTATTTATTTCTCCTCAAATCTTTGTTATTTCTTTCTTCCTGTTTGTTTTGGGATTACTTTGCTGTAGTTTTTCTAGTTCCTCTAGGTCTGTGGTTAGGTCCTTGACTTTAGCTCTTTCTTCCTTTATGATGTAAGCGTTTAGAGCTATAAATTTCCCTCTTAGCACTGCTTTCACTGCATCCCATAAATTTTAGTATACTGTATTGTTTTCATTCGTTACCAAGGTTATGTACTGATTTCTCTTGCAATCTTATTGACTCACTGATTGTTTTAAAGTATGTTGATAACTTGCACATGCTTGTGAATTTTCCATTTCTTCAGTTCTTGATTTTCAGCTTCATTCCATTTTGGTCAGAGAAAATGCCTAATGTAATTTCAGTCATTTAAAGTTTATTGAGTTTTGGTTTATGACCCAAAATGTGGTCTCTTCTGGAAAATGATCTGTGAACACCTCAGAAGAATGTATATCCTGCTGCTTTGAGGTTCAGTGTTCTGTATATGTCTGTTAGATTGAGTTTATCCTATTATTCAGGTCCTCTGTTTCCTTATAGATCCTCTGTTGATGAGAATGGTGTATTGAATCTCTAGCTGTTAGGGTAGAAATGTTGTTTCTCACATCAGTTGTACCAGTGTTTGGTCTCATGTATTTTGGGACACCATGGATAGATGTGTAAATATTTATGATTGTTATTTCTTCTTGGCAGATTGCCCCTTACTAATTTATAGTGTTGTCTTTGTCTTTTATAACAGAATTATATTTCAGTCTATTTTGTCTGATATTCTTTATTCTTTACTGTTTGCTTACAGTATCTTTTTCTAACCTTTCAGTTTCAACTTATTTGTCTCTTTGTGTCTAATGTGAGTCTCTTTTAGATAGCATATAGTTTGATTTTATTTATTTATCCATTCTGTCATTTTCTGTCTTTTTATTGGGTAGTTTAATCCATTAAAGTTCAGAGTTATTACTGTAAAGTACTTCAGCTATTTTGTCCTTTGGTTTTTATGTCATCTTATTCTTGGCTCTCTTTTAACTCTTAGTTACCCATAGTGATAATCTTCATTTTTCCACTTTCCTCCAAGCTTCTCTCTTCTGTGGGTTTTCCTTTCACCCTGAGGAACTCCCTTTAGTGTTTCTAGTAGTAAGGGTCTCTTGTTGACACACTTCCTCAGTTCCTGTTTATCTGTGAATATTTTAATCTCTCCCTCTGTTTTGAAGGTCAGTTTTGCAAGATAAAGCATTCTTGGGTAGCAGTTTTTCTCTGTTTGTTCCTTAAATATATCATATCATTACCTTCTTGCCTTCATTTTTCTGATGAGAAATCGGTATTTGGTCTAATTCAGTTCCATTGTTTTTAATGAATTGGTATTATCTTGGCTGTTTTGAAATTCTTTCTTTATCTTTGGCTTTTGACATTTTGATTATTCTGTGTCTCAGAGTTGATCTGTTAGGGTTTATTCTGTTTGTTGTATGTTGTGCTTCTTGGACATCTATATTTATTTCTTTCATAAACATTGGGAAAGTTTTAGCCATTATTTCCTCATATATTCTTTCTGCCCCTTTTCCCTTTTCTTCAACTTTTGGGACACCCATGATATGTATAGTTGTACCTTTCGTGCTGTCATTCATATCCCTAAACCTCTGCTCTGTTTTTTTCTCTGTATTTCTGTTTGTAAGATTTCAAATGTCCTGTAATCTGGTTTGGTACAGGTTTGTAGTTCTTTCTTCTGCCTATTCATATCTGTTGTTGTATGCCTCTAGAGTATTTTTTATCTCTTCCGTTATGCCTTCATTCCTATAAGTTCTGTTATGTTTCTTCTTATGCATTCAGATTCTTGTTTATGCTTACCCAGTGTTGTCTTAATATACTTTATCTCTTTAGACATGTTTTCCTTCATCACTTTGAATTGATTTAGGATATTTCCTTGAATAGCTTTGATTGGTTGTTCCACATTCTGTGTCTCCTCTGAAGTCTTTTTCTTTTGACTCGGCCATATCTTCTTATTTCTTAATGTGGTTTGTAATTTTTTGCTTATGTCTAGTCATCTGATTATTTTACTGCGTTTTACTCTGAAGGTCTTTTTCTCTCTCTCTTGCTTAGGGTTTTGTTGTTGATTGGCTTTGTGTTAGGATTCTTGTTTGATGCTTGATTAAGTTATTCTAAACCTTTAGGGTAGCCTGTGTTTAACTGTTCAGATGTTTTTAGTCCTTCTTCATTTGATTCTTATCCAAGATATGCAGTTCAATTTTTAACATTGCACTGTGAACACAATTGTTTAACCCCCAGGAGAAAGCTTCATTTCCTCTGTTCTTTCTCTGGGAATCTTTTTTTTTTTTTTTTTTTTTGACAAAACATAACAACAAACAAATATGACTATTCTTAACATATGAGCATTCCATTCTTGGTATATAGTCAGTGACTCACAGTATCATCACATAGTTGTATATTCATCACCATGATCATTTCTTAGAACATTTACATCACTCCAGAAAAATGAAAAAAGAAAAAACTCATATGTGCCATATGCTGTACCCCTCCCTCTCATTGATGACTAGTATTTCCATCTACCTGATATAATATAGATAAATATATATATTATATATATATACATATATTTATTTTGCGGGTGCATGGTCTAGAAATCAAACCCAGTCTCTCCCACATGAAGGGTGAGCATTCTACCACTGAACCACCAATGCACCCTACCCAATATATTTTAAACTTTGTCCCCCTATTTTTTTCTTTGCCCCTTACTACCCCCTTTAATTGATCACTAGTATTTCAGTCTACTCAATTTATTCTAACATTTGTTTCCCCTATTATTTATTTATTTATTATTATTATTTTTTGTATGGACAGGACAGAAATCGAACCCGGGTCTCCAGCATGGCAGGCGAGAATTCTGCCTGCTGAGCCACCATGGTCCGTCTTATTTATTTATTTTTAATCCATATGTTTTATGCATCTGTCCATACTGTAGATAAAAGAAGCAGGAAACATAAGGTTTTTACAATGACACAGTAACTTTACAAAAGCTATATCATTATACAATCATCTTCAAGAAATGGCTACTGGAACACAGCTCTACAGTTTCAGGAACGTCCCTCTACCCTCTCTAACATACCTTAAACTAAAAAGAGGATATCTGTATAATGTGTAAGAATAACCTCTCGACTCTTTTTTAAATCTCTCAGTCACTGACACTTTATTTTGTCTCATTTCTCTCTTCCCCCTTTTGGTTGAGAAGTTTTCTCAATCTCTTGATGCTGGGTCCCAACTCATTCTAGGATTTCTGTCCCACATTGCCAGGGAGGTTTACATGTCATGTCCCATGTAGAGAGGGGGAGGGCAGTGAGTTTGCTTGCTGTGTTGGTTGAGAGATAGATAGTCCACATCTGAGCAAAAAAGAGGTTCTCTGGGGGTGACTCTTAGGCCTAATTTTAAGTGGGCTTAGCCTATACTTTGCAGGGATAAGTTTCATATGAACAAACCCCAAGATTGAGGGCTCACCCTATTGATTTGGTTGTCCCCACTGCTTGCGAGAATATCAGGAATTCTCCAAATGGGGAAGTTGAATTTTCCACCTTTCTTGCCAGTGCCCCAAGGGGAACTTTGCAAATACTTTTTATTCACTGTTCAAATCCCTCTGGGATGTATCAGGGCATCACTCTGGACAAACCTACAAAATCTCATGTCCTATTCACGGTTCCATATACTTTTGGTGTTCAATTAACCTGTCCATATAAGTTGTATTAGGAAATGCACTAGTCGAAATATAAGTTTTGTAGCAAATAAACATTTTTTGCTTTAGTCTCACACTTAAGTTAAAGTTTGAAAATAGGAATGACCATCTATTTTCAATACCCTGTAATATTGACATTTCTTTGTTCTTCCTCATGCAAAAACATTTTTAAATTTGTATATTTAATCACTATATTGCACACTCTAGGCATTCCTAGATTATACCCTCTCAGTCTTTATTGTCTATATTTCCTTCTGGTTTCATTTGTGTCCCCAGCCCTCCTCCCTCTATCATTCTCACATTCATCTTCATTCAGTGTACTAACATTATTGTGCTACAATTAGGTAGTATTGTGTTATCCATTTCCTAATTTTTACTATCAGTCCTCTTGCACAGTCTGTATCCCTTCAGCTCCAGTTACCCAAAATCTACCTTATTTCTATCTCTTGATGGCCTCTGTTCTTAATTGAAATTCTCCAAGTTCATTCATTAATGTTCTTATCAGTGAGACCATACAGTATTTGTCCTTTTGTTTCTGTCTAATCTCACTCGGCATAATGTCTTGAGGATTGTTTTTAATTTATAGATGAAAGGAATGAAAATAACTTTATATTAAAGGTGTAGTAAGGTCTCAGTCTTCTGGATACTCCCTCTACTCTTATTCCCATTTTTTCCTTGTTCACACCCCACTCTTCGTATTCCCACTTTTTTTGTTGTTGACATTGTTTCTTTGGTGCCCACTCCATTATTTTGAGAGCCACAGTTTCCCAACCAGTTATGGTTCCTATTCCTGGAATCTCTTCATATCCAGTTTTAGTTATTACTGCTTTTAATATGTCCCGTCTTCCATTTATCATTGATAGTATTCATTATTAATACTAATAAAGACTGACTTATTGAATATTTATGTGTAGAACATTGTTTTAATCACTTTTGTGTTTTATTGCTTGTAAACTTCACAACAGTCCTATGAGTTAAGTACTGTGATTTCTATTTTACAGGTAAGAGGACTGTAATTCCCATTACAAATGAGAAAGTTGACACAACTTAGGCAAGGACTCTCAAATAGTAATGGATGAACCAGGATTCAAAATCAGGCCATTTAACCCACAGCTATTTTTCAGGCCATGAACAGACCTGACAATAACAGTAGAAATGAGAAACAGTATCATAATGCTGAGAAGGAAAAGATAAAAGACACCCAGCACTGTAATTGCTAGTATATATTGAAGGATTACTATGTTCCAGGCTATAATAAATGCTTTATAGGTGCTACTTTATCTTTACACTGATCTTTGAGATTATTTTCATTTTATATATGAGGATTTTGAGGTATAGAGTTTAAATAACTTCTCTTAAGGCCACACAGTTAAGTGTTGAATTACATTCAAATTCCTTAGCCAGAATATCTGTGCAATATTTATTTGCCTATTATCTGTCTTCTTAGACTGGAAATGTGTTAAAAAACAAGCACTATAACTTTGTTAATCTCCTAGCATTTTCATTAAATGTTCATAATGGAAATACATAAACCTAGACAAGAGAATTTTTAATCTTTGCCTCTTACAGAATAACTCAGAAACTAAATCTTCCTGTAAACTGCGTGTATGCTAGATACTGAAGGGAATACCAAAATGAGAGAGAATTTGACCCTGTCTTCATTAAATTTTGTTTAACATTTAACTTTTAGTAAATAAAAGATGTTTTAAGCAATTAAAAATTCAGGAAAAGAATAGAGAATATCACAAGTGAGGCACATACTCACCTTCCAGGATTTGATGATTTTTATTCATGCAGTTCTTCTATTTATTTACTTATTTAATGCTAACTTCTGTGTTTGTTTTATACATAAAGCCATATCCAGAAGATCCAGCAGTGTATAAACCACTCTCCCAGGAAGAACTGCAAAGGATAAAGAATGAGAAAAAACAGAAACAAAATGAAAGAAAACAGAAAATATCAGAAAATCGCAAACATTTGGCTAGTGTGCGTGTTGTACAAAAAAATCTTGTCTTTGTTGTGGGGTTGTCCCAGCGCCTGGCAGATCCAGAGGTAAGTCCTCTTTTGGCTTCTTTTCAAATAGACATTTTTTTCTATTTTTTTAACATACTTGAAAATGACAGTTTACCCTGCTCAACTTCAGCATTCCTGTAAAAATATTAAAATTTAGCAGGAAAAAAAGGGAAAGTTTATAATAATTACCAAGACATACATGACCAGTTGTAATCTTAGGTAAGTGTCTTAGTCTTTAGTCTTTCTTTGCCTCACTTTCTTCAGTTGTAATACTAGGAAGTTGAACTAGATCTGTTAAGTCCCCTTTAGTGCTGATAGTCTGTGAAAATTGGATAATTATTCTGTTTTGCTAATAAGGGTAAGACGTGACATGGCTATTCTGTTTTTTCCTCCTTTCTGTAGCCACGTAAGGACCAACAGTGGAAATGCAGTTTCATGAACCCGCTGGAGGTTTTATCTTTATTTTTTTCATCCTTCCCCAATTTTTTAAGTAATTTTGGTTTTTCCAAAGTGCTGCTATACTGTGGCATTATTCTTTACTCTTTCACTGTCAGCTGGTTTTGGGGAGAGACGAATTTGATGAAGGAAACTAATGGATTAGGTTCTTTGTCATTCATTTGTAGGCAGGGGAGATACTAATCTTTTTTCTCTCTTTTCTCTCCTACCACTACTGGCCTTAGTAATATTGAACTCATACTTTCCTTCATGCCCTTGGATACTTATCTGCTAATTTCTTTTCTGATATAATAGCAAGAAGTGCTGACTAGATTGTTAGGAAAGTGAATAGAAGCTGATTAACAGCCAAAATACTTATTTCCTTAGGAGAGAATTGGAAGATGTGAATCATCCACAAGTAATCCTTGAGAAGGACTTGAACTAAAGTTTGTCTTGGTTCCAATTAGAAGGAGGATGGTAGTCAGTATTCTTAAGGAGGTTTGGAATCTTCAGATTTGGTGATAGGGGGTTAACGATTCCAGAAGAAGGAGTCTAATTTTTTTTTTTTAATAAAAATTAATTTAGAAAGAATAATAAATCTTTATTGATGATGTTGAATTTACCACGTGTTCAGGCTGTGAAGGGCTTCAAGATCATTAGAGGAGAAAATCTGGGAGACCGTAGTAAGCAAAATCTAGTATGGGAAGTAAACATGGACCTAGGTCCAGGTATACTGGCAATAGTGGGCTACGTGTTATTCAGGAGACCAGTTTCTTTCCAAAACTGAAGGGGTGAGTCTAGAATTCACACAGAAAAAGACTTTTTCAATAAGAGGCTTAAAGAGAGAGCTCATTTTAGATCAATAATTAATAGTTCAACCTCAGCTAGTATTCAAGGCATTTGACCATTTACCTTGAATACCACCATGACTTTGCATCAAACTGTCTAGCTCCCTCTTTTTTTTTTCCTTAGGCAAACAAGTTTTTATTTATCTTTTAAATATTTTTATTACAGGGTAGGCCACTGTGGCTCAGCAGGTAAGAATGCTTGCCTGTCATGCCAGAGGACCCGGGTTTGATTCCCGGTGCCTGCCCATGTAAAAAAAATAAAAATAAAAATAAATATTTTTATTACAAACCTTAACAGACATACATTCTTTTTTTAATATAAATTTTTATTGACAAAATAACATACAAACATAAACATTCCTGACATACAAACATTCCGTACATGGTATACAATAACTGGCTCACAATATCATCACATAGTTGTGTATTCATCACCATGATCATTTTTTTTTGAACATTTGCGTCTCTCTAGAAAAAGAAATAAAAAAAAAACCTCCTACATTCCATACCCCTTAACCCTCCCTCTCATTCATCACTACTGTTTCAATCAATTCAATTTATTTTAACCTTTGTTCCCCCTATTATTTGTATCTTTTTTACCCATATTTTTTACTCATCTATCCATACCGTAGATAAAAGGAGCAACAGACACAAGGTTTTCACAATCACCCAGTCACATTGTAAAAGCTATATCATTATACAGTCATCTTGAAGAAAAATGGCTACTGGAACACAGCTCTACAGTCTCAGGTACTTCCCTCTAGCCACTTTAATACACCATAAACTAAAAAGGGGATCTCTATATAATGCTGCTATGTGCAATGCCACATGACGGAGAAGCCAAAGGTAAAGGCTCACTGGCAGTCAGACCCAGAACACCATAATCTTCAGGGAGAAGTTTTTGGCACTGGAAAGTGGGTCGCTCCTATTATAAATACCAAAAATATGGAAATAGCTTTAATGGGCAGAGGCTGGAAAAATTGTGAGGTGCTTCATTAAAAAAGTCTAGATTGCTTTGGAGAAACTGTTGGTGGTTTATTGCAGGTGCACTTGCAGGGAACTGGAAGAAATCTTCCCAAAACCAATTCAAAGTCAGGATGTGAGTTACAGTTTTATAAGTAAAGGAAAGGGTGTAGGGGTCAGAACTTAAGTAGTGATCACATGATTCACTTTTGTTGGGTCAGCAATGATGTTAGATCTTTGTGAGTAGGGAATGAGCACTTTGTCCACCCTGTGCTATTTCAAGCAAGTCTTGTTACAGCTTCATTGATTAGATTTAGATATTGATGTGCAAGCTCTTACATGCAAGGCCTTCATAGCTCTCTTCTTAACTGATCCTTAGGAATGTCAAATTTATGTCTTTTGAGGAGGAAGTGACTATTAACTGGTCCACAGGGTGTTCTTCGGCTGTTCTGTTATCTTTTTCGTGTAACAGAACTGAGAAGTTTTGGCCAGTGTCCTTCTGGGAGCTAAGTGCAAAGAGTAGACAGCTCAGCCAAGGTATTATTAGATCAAGAGCTGCTTAAGTGAACGAATTTTTAAATAAGCATATTTTTTCAGCTGTCAATAGAAGGCAGAACTTGAAATCAGTGAACTTGGATATTTAGCTAAAGAGCTTTCCAAGTTCAATGTGGAAGGTGCAGCCTGGTTTCTCCTTGCAACTTGTAGTAAAGTATGAGAGGAAAGTAAAACTGAGAACTTTGGGATTTTTAAGCACAAAGAAACCAGAAATTGATGATTTTGAAATTCTTAGCCTTTCTAAATAGAGTACTTTGAGACTAGGGCCAGAAGTGGCTCCAGTATAAACTTCCTTGAGCTTTCAGGAAATGAGTCCCTAGAGAACAAAGCACTACATGATAGTGGTGAACTTCTGAACAACTCTTTGCCAAAGAGGTTGAGGCTGAAAATGGATCCAGTCAGACATCTCAGAGGAGGTCAGGATTGGAAATGCAGTTATCCATGCAGAATCAGTGAAAAGTCCTATTTTATAGTTTGAACTCACTTAAACTACACGCAAGGTCTGGACTGAGAAGATCTCCTTGGGCTAAGAGAGCAGACCAACCCACATGTGTGGAAAGTATGGGTCCGCCCCTTTGCTTGGAGGGAACAAGATTTGCACCCTACTTTTCAAGGAGTGTTCCCACCCCAGTGCTCAGAGGTGGTACAGTCTTCACCCCATTGTTCAGGAGAGCATGGCCACTGTACAAGCTCTTGGAAGGGGTAGAGCTGCCACTCCATCAACCAGGAGGAGAAAGCAAACCATAGGTGACTGTCAGACCTTGAAATTTAATGGAGTTTGCCCTGGTGGGTTTCAGATTTGTTTGGGACCCATAACCCCTGTTTTCCTTTCAGTTTCTTCCTTCTGGAATGGGAAGGTTTACCTTTACCTGTTCCTGCATTGTATATTGTACGCAAGTAATTTGTTTTCTTGGTTGCATGGTCCCTCAGAGAAATTTTCCTCTCGGGACTGACCATACCAATAACTGATTTTGATGAAACTTTGTGTTTAGCATTGTTCTAAAATGACTTAAGACCTTTGGGATGTTACAGTGAAATGAAAGTATTTTGCATGTGAGAAGAGCAGGTCTTTTGGAGGTATGGAGGGCAGACTATTGGGGATTAAATCATGTTCCCCACAAAAGACATGTTCCAATCCCTGGTCCTGTGGATGTAAACTCATTTGTAAATAGGACCTTTGAAGATATTATTAGTTAAAGCACACCCAAACTTTAGTTTGGTGAGGGTGAGTCTTAATCCAATATGACTGAAGTCCTAATAAGCAAAAGAAATTGTACAGAAGGAGGAAGCCACTGGGAGTAGCCAGAGGCTGGACGTCAATAGTATCTGGAAGAGAAAAGAGAAGATGCTTTCATATGACAGAAAAGCCAGCCCAGAACACCACGGTCTTCTGGGAAAAAGCATGGCTTTGCCAACCCCTCAATTTTGGACTTTTCTTAGCCTCAAACCCATGAGCCAATAAATTCCAGTTGTTTAAGCCAGAGTATTATATGGTCTTTGTTTTAGCAGCCAGGAAACTAAAACAGCATTCTCCCTCATCCTTTGAGTTCATAATTTATAAGTAATATGAGTTTTCATTTCCTTAAAAAGATTTCATGTTTCTACTTAGAATAACATGCTATCATTAGTTGTACCAAGTGTTCCACACTAACGCAAGGTGTTGGTGGTGGGGTGGTACATGGGAATACTGTATTTTATGCATGATTGTTCTATAAACCCACAACTGCTCTAATAAAGGAAGAAAAAAAAAAGAAAAAGTAAATTTATTCTCCTCCCATGAAGTAAAAATTATTTCAAAAGTGTAAAGCCAGTAGGTTTTTTTTTTTAATATACCTAGACTCATGATAAAGTACTCTCTCTCAGTTGTTACCACCTAATTTAAGGTGTTTTTTTTTTGCTTAACTTCATAAGATTAATTTTACTAGATTAATCTTTTGGCAGTTGTGAATAATGCTGCTGTGAACGTCAGTGTGCAAATATCTGTTTGAGCACCTTCTTTCAATTCTTTTGGTTTATCCATAATGAGATTGCCAGGTCTCTTACCTTCCTGAGGAATGGCCAAACTGTCTTCCCGAGCTGCTGCATCATATTACATTGCCACCAGCAATGATGAGTGTTCCTGTTTCTCCACATTCTCTCCAACACTTTTTGTTTTCCATTTTATAAATAGCATTGTCTGTTATCTCATTGTCATTTTGATTTGCATTTCCCTGATGACTAATGATGTTGAGTATCTTTTTATGTATTTCCTAGCCATTTGTATATCTTCTTTGGAAAAATCCTTGATCAGGTCTTTTGCCCAATTTAAGATGAAGGATTGCTTTATATTTACTAGATATTAATTCTTTATCAGATGTATAGTTTCTGCATATTTTCCACCATTTTTAAGTTGTCTTTTTACTTTATGATAAAATCCTTTGAGGAACAAAAGTTTTTTATTTTGGTGAGGTCACATTTATCTGTTTTTTTCTTTTGTTGCTTGTGCTTTGGGTGTAAAGTCTAAGAACTCATTGCATCACACAAGGTCCTGAAGATATTTCCCTTTGTCTTCTTCTAAGAGTTTGATAATTCAAGCACCTATATTTAAGTCTTTGATCCTTTTTTTTTAATTTTTTACTTTTTAAAAATTCTATAATAAAACATATATACAAACAAAGAAAAGACAACAGTTTCAAAGCACTCTTCAACAGGTAGTTACAAGATAGATCCCAGAGTATGTTATAGGCTACCATGCTATCATCTCAGATTTTTCCTTCTAGCTGCTCCAGAATATTGGAGGCTAGAAGAAATAAATATTTTTTTTATCATCACAATCAGCTTTTTTTCTTTTTTTGTGAAAAATAACACATATACAAAAACAATAAGATTTCAAAGCTCATTGCAACAATTAGTTATAGAACAGATTTCAGAATTTGATATGGGCTACAGTTCAACAATTTTAGATTTTTAGTTCTAGCTGTTTGAAAATACTAGATACTAAAAGAAATATCAGTGTAATGATTTGGCACTCATAGTCATTTGTTAAACCCTCCCTTGTATAACTCCACTGTCACCTTTGATCTTTCTTCCACTCTTTAGGGATATTTTGGCTGTGGCCATTCTAACTTTTTCACATTGGAAGGGGCTGACAGTAATATGGGGTAGGGAGATGGTTCTAGTTAGTGTTCTGGAGAGGTGGCGCCTCTAGGTTTCAGGACTTAATCTTGTCCAGGGACCCATCTGGAGGTTGTAGGTTTCTAGAAAGTTACCCTAATGCATGGAACTTTGGTAGAATCCTATATATTGCCCGAAGTGTTCTTTAGGATTGCCTGGAATGGTTTTGGTAGGGGTTTGGCAAGTTATGTTAGGTAACAATATCTAACTGAAGCTTGCATTAAGAGTGACCTCCAGAGTAGCCTCTTGTCTCTATTTGAACTGTCAGTTACTGATAACCTTATTTGTTGCTCTTCTTTTCCCCCTTTTGGTCAGGATGGCATAGTGGTTCCCATAGTGTCAGGGCCAGGCTCATCCCTGGGGGTCATCTCCCATGCCGCCAGGGAGACATTCACCCTGGGATGTCATTTCCCACGGAGAGGGAAGGGCAATGGTTTCACCTGCAGAATTAGTCTTAGAGAGAGTGAGACCATATCTGAACAAAAGAGAACCTCCAGAAGCAGCTCTTAGGCATACATACGAAGTATGAAGACTTCTCTTAGCAGAGAATCTGGGTCTCTGGCATGGCAGGCGAGAACTCTGCCACTGAGCCACCATTGCCCGCCCGTTTATTTTTATTTTTTACATACTTTTTATTTAAGAAAACAAATAATACAGTTAAAACCACAACAATGGATATTTGCTTAACTTAACCATAAGCATATTTAAGTAAAGTATCCATATAATAATTGTAAAACCTGTTTGCACAATAAGTTTCATAAACCAATTTAAAATTAAGGCAAGAAGGAGAAGAAATCTACATATTTGCATAGCAAAGTACTTAAATTCTAAGTATTAAAAACTAACTTAGATACCATTTGATCAGCTGTCAAAACTGTGAATGTTCTCAAAATATCAAGTAGAAAGATCTTACAAATATCTGCATTGCTATAGTAATGACCTATGTCATGAAATATTTTCCTGATTTTAGGAAAATGTGAAGATACAAATATTTTTATAATTACATACGGAAATTTTGTGGGTGTGGGGTGGTGGGAAAGGTCCCGAAATTGAACCTGGGCTGCATGGAAGGTGAGCATTCTACTACTGAACCACCAGTGCACCCTAAGATATGGAAATGTTAACCACCTAAAATGGATCTCTTAGTTAGCTTATCCATAGGGATATTAAAAATATATGTATCTAAGTAGTCATCGTAAAGCCTGTTTGTACAATATGTTTCATAAACCAATTTAGAATTAAAGCAAAAAAGAAAAAGAATCTATAAATGCAGGTATCAGAGTTACTTGAATTCTAAATATTCTAGCGGTATCTTAAATACCATTTGATTAACTATCAAAATTATGTGTTCTCAAAACTTCAAGTAAAAAGTTACTGCAAATAGCAATTTTGCTTTAGTAGTGAGCTGTGTTACTAAATATTTTCAATTTTTTGATTTCAGGAATTTATCTAGTATTACTATAACTGCCTGTCACTTTTTAAAACCGTTTTTAGTAGTAAAATATAACATATATACAAAGAAAAGAAAATTCTCTTTATATGTTAGGTTTGATTTGCTAGTATATTGTTGAAGATTTTAAAATCTATATTCATTAGAAAAACTGGGCTATAATTTTTTCTTCTTGTAGTGTCTTTGTCTGACTTTGGTATTAGCATAATGATTTCATAGAATGAATTAGGTCATGTTCCCCCTCTTTAATTTTTTGGAAGAATTTTAGCAGGGTTGGTATGAATTCTTGGAATGATTGGTAAGCTTCACCTGTAAAGCCTCCTGGTCCTGGGCTTTTCTTTGTTAGGATGCTTTTGATAACCGATTCAATCTTCTGTAATTGGTCTTCTGTTTCTCCTAAAGTCAGTGTAGGTCGTTCATGTGTTTCTAGGAATTTGTCCATTTCATCAAAGTTGTCTAATGTGTTAGTATACAGTTGTTTGTAGTATCCTCGTATGAGTCTTTTATTTCAATGAGGTCAATAGTCATGCCCCACTCCCATTTCTCATTTTATTTGCATCTTCTCTCCTTTCTTTGTCAGTCTAGCAAAGTGCTGATTTTATTGATCTCAGTGAACCAACTTTAAGTTTCGTTGATTTTTTCTATTGTTTTTTTTCTATTTCTAATTTATTTTATTTCTTTTCTAATCTTTGCTTTTTCTTTCCTCCTGCTTTGGGATTAGTTTACTGTTTCTTTTAGTTCTTCCAGGAGTGCAGTTAGATCTTTGATTTTAGTTCTTTCTTCTTCTTCTTTTTTTTTTTTAACATTTATTATTTTAATTTAAATTTCTAGCAGACAATTTACATACCTCCCCACCCCTTTCTTTAAATTAGTGTAACAATTTTCCATAATAAACTGATTAAAGAGACGCTTTGGTCAAGAATGGAATGAAAACAGCAAAAAAAAGCTACTGCTTCTTTTAAAAAACCAACACGTTCACCAATTGTATTCAAACAAACATACGAATGATATTTGCACACTATGTGCTCAGTGTTTCTTGGCAACTGGCATTCCTCCCCATCATGCAAAGAGCAGAGCTATGGTCAGTCACAATTTGTCATGCTAGATCCTGGAGGTGCACTCAGCTTCACATTATTCGAAGGTCCTGATAGAAGAATCTAAGGTCTCGAAATCCCAAATTGTCATGGCTCCATCGATGCCAGTAGGGCAAAATTTGCGGTAGTCTTGCTTGTTCACCTCATGTATAGATACTTGAGTGATGCTATCCTGGTGCAGAGTCTCCAAAGCTGTATTGTGGCCTTCTTGTCCATGTTGTGGAAGCATTCCATGGCTGACATATTGCGCTGGATGCTCTGTTTTGGAAGGTCTAATTTGGAGATGAAGGTCAAGCAGGAATGGTCATCGTAGTTAAAGAGCATTGGGCAGCAGTCGTGGCCAGTAGCTACAACGCTATTCTTAGAGATAAATGTTACACTTAGGAGTGGCAGGAACTCCGTTTTCAGAGTTGAAACCTGCACAGTTTTTGAGTCATCAGCAGCAGACACAGTGCTGTCATGGCTGACCCAGGCGAGGAGGCTCCCATTGGCAGAGAAGCTGACACCAAAATCTGACATCAGCTGGCCAAAAGGCATCTTGCTGCCCCATAGCGTACTGGCTGGCTTTTCATCTACTTCTTCTTATTGTAGGCAGAAAATGCCCTGCATTTAAAGTCACAAAATCCTGCTATCAGCAAGACATTATTGGGATGCCAATCCAAACTGAGGACTGTGGAACAAATAGGCTTTTTAATGTGCTTTCTTACCCACCAGTGGTTTTCAGACTCGAAGTAACAAACAGAAATAAGTCACGCTCCCACAGCAAATTTGTTTTCTAGTGGAGACCCTTCATAAAAGTGCCTGCACAGTTAATTCTCAGGATCACCAGGGTTGGCTTCCAGATACCATCTTTCTGTCTCCAGACATAGGCATTGTGATCTGCCCCATAAGTGATGATATGGTTACTCTTGGGGGCCCAGTTAATACCTGTTATGTGTCTGTCCTTTTTGCTCCTTGAGTTCATGAGCTTCACCCACTGCTACCATTTTTCTTATAGATGTAGACTTTGTGGTTATTGAGACTAAGGGCACTGGGAAGCTAACCCAGGTCTCTGGCGTGGCAGGCGAGAGTTCTGCCACTGAGCCACCTTTGCCCACCCTGTACTACTTTTTTTAAAAAAATATTTTTATTGAGAAATCTTCACACACTTACAGTCTGTACATGTATGCAATCCGTGACTCACAATATTATCACATAGTTGTGTGTTCATCACCATCATCGTTTTTAGAACATTTGCATCACTCCAGAAAAAGAAATAAAAAGAAAAAACTCATGCATCCCATACCCGTTACCCCTACCTCTCATTGTTTTCTCATGTACTACTTTTTGTTCCAGGCTAAGACAGTTTATTCTTTCATTAAGTATTTAATGAGTATCTTACATTGTGTCAGACATTATGTAAGACATCGAGCATACTGGAATGAACAAAATAATCCTTAATGTTAAGGAGTTTATTGTTTAGACAAATAATAGTACATTATGAGAAGTGCTGTGGTATAGAGGCTCAGAGGATGGCCCGTAACCTTGGGGGAAGATATGCACCCTTCTGCTGTCGTTGGGGTAAAGTGCTTCTGGCATAGGAACAATGTAAATGTTTCTGGAGAAGACAGATCTTGGCCTGCAAGTAATTTGTTTGGCTGGAAGATTAGAGTGCAGATGGTGAAATATGGGGCTGAAGAGGTAAGTCGTATCAGATATTGAAGGCCTTTGTAACCATACTAAGGAGTTAGAACTTTATCCTTTAGGCAGCGGGAAGCTGTTGAATGTCCTTAAGAACAAGGAGTGACATGATCAGATTTGAGCTTTGAAAATATTCTGGCTGCAGTGCAAGATATGTCAGTGTAGTTATATACAAATCTTAGGTTATTATGTCATATCCCTTAAATGGGCCAGAATCTATTTCCATACACCAGTGTTCTTCAGTCTGTCAGACTCAGTGCCCAGTTTTGTTTTTAAATTTTTGTATTGTAAAATATAACATATATAAAAGCAAAGAAAGAAAAAAAGCAATAGTTTTCAAAACACTCTTCAATAAGTACTTATGGGACAGATCCCGGAATTTGTCATGTGCTACCATACAATTCTCTCAGGCTTTTCCTTCTAGCTACTCCAGAATATAGGAGGCTGGAAGGCATAAATATATTTTTTATCATCACAATCAACTCTTTTTTCTTTTTTGTGAAAAATGACTTACATACAAAAAAGCAATAAGTTTCAAAGTATAGCACCATAATTAGTTGTAGAATGTATTTCAGATTTCAGCATGGGTACAGTTCCACAATTTTAGGTTTTACTTATAGCTGCTCTAAGTACTGGAGACTAAAAGATATCAATTTAATGATTCAGCAGTCGTATTCATTTGTTAAACCCTATCTTCTTTGTATAACTCCACCATCACCTTTGCTCTTTCTGTCGCTCTCTTTATGGATGTTTGGGCTATGGCTGTTTTAACTTTTTCATGTTGAAAGCCCCTGTCAGTAATATGGGGTAGGAAGATGGAACTAGCTGATGTTCCGGAGAGGCTGGGCCCTCTAGGTTTCAGGACTTATGTGGTCCAGGGACCCATCTGGAGGTTGTAAGTTTCTGGAAAGTTACTCTAGTACATGGAACCCTGTAGAATCTTAAATATTGCCTAGGTGTTCTTTAGGATTGGCTGGAATGGTTCTTATTGCGGTTTGGCAAGTTATGATAGGTAGAGGTGTCTAACTGAAGCTTGCATAAGAGCAACTTCCAGAGTAGGCTCTTGACTGTATTTGAACTCTGTCAGCCACTTATACTTTGTTAAAATTCTTTTCCCCCTTTGGTCAGGATGACATTGTTGATTCCACGTTGCTGGGGCCGAACTCATCCCAGCAAGGCATCTCCCACACCGCCAGAGAGACTCTCATCCCTGGATGTGTGTCCCTAGAGGGGAGGGCAATGATTTCACTTGCAGAGTTGAGCTTAAAGAGAGTGAGGCCACATCTGAGTAACAAAAGAGGTCCTCCAGAAGTGCCTGGTTTTTAAACTAATGTTTTATAATATCCCTTGACTTCGGAATATTGAAATGATTTATTTGGTAATATAATCCATTTATAATACATAATTTGACAAAATGCAATACATTGCCCTATATGTAACATAAAGAAAAAAATAAAAGGAAAACAATTATAGAAAGAGTATTTTACATTTGTATGCTTGGGCTTCACTACTCTAGAAACTTGCTACTCAGGATGTGGTCTGTGGTAGCATTTTTAAATCTGGGAGCTTACTGTGTAAACTCTCAGATGCTGCCCCAGACCTACTAAATCCTAATCTGCATTTTAACTTGTTCCTAAGATGCTTTGTGTGTCTATTCAAGTTTGGAGAGCACTATTTTTAGACTGCTTAATGAAGTAGTGAAGTGCTTGCACCTATTTGTAGATTCACTGTGATAACTACCAATGCACACTGATACGGTTATTTGTATTGACAACTCAGATTCCAGGAAATGCCAGTGATGTGATTTTACTGAAACAACTTTTAGTAAAATTTCAGACAAAGTACCTGTGGTCTTCTCTTAATTACATATTTCTTGTCTTTCTATAAATTCATTTTATGTCAGAGCTGTGGGAGCGTACTTTATGCTTACATGTAAGATGGAATTTATTTCTCGGTTCAATTATTAACAGGTTTTCAGCTGCAGGAATATCTTTTAGGACATTTAAAAGTTGTCTAGGACAATCCTTTGTTATGCAGAACTAGCCTGACCATTGTAAGATGTTTAACATCCTTGGTTCCCTTCCACTGAACACTAGTAGTATCTTCTAGTCACTTTACCAACCTCCCCGCAATAATGGCTCCCACAAATTTCTAAAATTCCCCCTCAGGAGCATTAAGAATAACTACCATAAACTCACACATGATATGAGATGTGTGACCTGATCTGTGACCAGCCTGAACTTTGGAATAGGTATTTTGGCTGTGATGCCTTTTGCTCAGTTGGGTACATCCACCCAGGAATATTGGATGCAGTTCCAAATGCTATCATACCCCTTAACCCTGAGACTTGACTGTGAATAACCTGAGGGTCATTGCTTTAACCATTATTACTGTCATGGCCCCCAGGGAAATTGGGTGGAAAAAAAGATTGAAAACCAGAACCTACTGAGTATTCAGGTTCTATCTGTTCACTTTCTAAAGTATTAAAATTGACTGTAGTAATCGTAACAACCTTATACTTATAAGAACCCAAGGTAAACTATGGTGAAATTTATTATTTTATGTTATTAAAATTGAAAACTGTTATGAATTGATGACACATCAGCCATAGACTATCTTACCGAGCATTTAGTATGTGAGAATATTATTATTATATATAATATTCTAATAATAATATTCTCACATACTAAATGCTTAGAAGGAGAGGAATACATTGCTTGCACTTGAATAGGTACATGCAGTTAGCTTTCACTGAGGGAAAGCTTGCTATTTGAAGAGATTGTATAGGTCTGTAGGTAAGTTCTGGGAAATGACCAAATTGTGGGAGAGATTTTTGTAATAAACCACACACTGGTCAAATTAGCCAGGATTAAGAAGGTGTCTAAGAGAAGCTAAAAGAATACATGTAGTGATTATAGAGTCAAAGGAGAATGAGATAATAAGCATGAGGGGAAATCCCTAGTACAAGAAGTAATCAGGTATTAGAGAAAGAAATAAATGCATAAATTTGTTTTCCAAGTATTATTTACTAAAGGAACAGAAAGGTAAAGAAACAGGAGATAATTAAGAAAGGGCAATACTGAATAAGGTTCAACATAAGGAAACTAAAGATTTATCTTAAAATCAGGTAAATCATAAAAGATTGAGGGATACTCGGTTAAATTTTGAATTTATGATTTATAGAACAGTGTTTCAATATAGTATATTAAATGTTAACTGTCTCTACTTATGTCTGTCCTTGAGTTCCTATCTCTGTCTTTAATATATAATTTTGGTCATTATTTTGAGAATTAGTTTCTTATAAGGATCATCTATTAATGAAAATGTGGTTAAGAGTTTTGATCTGTTTTGTGTTTAAGAATACTGTGAAGGTAAGATCCTTAAGATTATTGGTACAACTATTACAGTACAGTATATAATAACAAACCTATTGGATCTTAATTTCTGTTCAGTGGGTCTTTAAATAATTGTTTTTTAAATTTTATTGATAATTCCTGGTAGGGTAGCCAAACAAGTTGTAATTAGGAGGTAGCCATATTTATTAGAAAATTCTTTAAATTGCTGTTTTCTATCACCAAAGAGAGATGATTGAATGTCCCCTTTTTAAAGATGAAGTTAATGGAAATGGGAACAGTTTATACCTTATTTCTTCTTTTATAGGTTTTAAAACGACCAGAATATTTTGGGAAGTTTGGTAAAATACATAAAGTTGTCATCAATAATAGCACATCATATGCAGGCTCACAGGTAACTAATTATGGGAATTTTTGCCTTTCCTCCCTATGGTCTGGGCTTGACCTGGACTATTCAGAATGAAAATTTGGTTTCTGTTTCAAAAGCTTGAGGGTCAGAGATCTAAGTGGTATAGCACCCTCTGTTGATGGGATGGGGGAATTTTAGTGCTCATTTGACTGTTCTAGGGCTTAATAGTCAATTGATAGTAATTAGAGGGAAATAGTAATACAAAGGTTTAGTGATGAGGGTAAAGGGGAGGAGGAGTTGAGTCTGTTATCAGACCATGCAATAATTAGCCTGTGATTTCTAGCCAGTAATTTCAGATATTGAAAGCTTAATAGAGCATCTTTGTTATGCTAGTTTTAGCAGATAGAATACTCTTGCAAATTGTATTTGTTTTACGAAGAACATAATTTGGCACAATGTCTTAAAATCTTATCCTTTTACATCAGAATTTCAACTGTTTTTTTTCTTGAAACCTTTATGAGCCTTTTAAATGACTTTTTAAAAAACAAATGCCAAGCCAAAGATTATTCATATGTATTACGATCTGCTTAAAATCAGATAAAGTTCATTAAGCATGATTACTTTTAATGAGCTAATATACTATTTAATAAAAACTACTACTACCTCTAATTATTATTAATGATAGTAGTGGTCGTAGTAAAGGCCTTTGGGATTTCTTAGGCATATTGCCAGAGAAGTGTTTTGTTTTTGTTTTTGTTTTTGTTTTTTTTAGAATTTGTGTCATCTGAAGCTAATAACAATGGGATGGGATGTTTTCACTTTAGGGTCCAAGTGCCAGTGCTTATGTAACCTATATCCGGTCAGAAGATGCTCTCAGAGCCATACAGTGTGTCAACAATGTGGTGGTAGATGGCAGAACACTTAAGGTAATATGGTCCTCTTGCTTTTATTCCAGAGGGAGAGAGATAAGATGTAGTAAACAGAGGTGAGCCTAGCATTTACATATTCAATTTTAAGGCAGTCTGTTTGAAGGTGATCTGTTGGAACAAAGATGGCATAATTAAGAAAAGGAATTCTCTTCTTATGCGCCCTAACCACTAGTATTGTGGAAAAGATTTTGTTTCCTTCTTTTCTGCTTTTTAGGAAGGAGGACTTGAGTGCTCAAGTCCTGGAAACCGTAGACTAAGATGTTTTCATTAGTTCTTCAAAATGAATGTTATCTTGAATAAATTCTACTAGTAATAGTTCAGGTCTCTAGTATCCACAGCCATACATGCTTTGTTGTGACTGTGCCTCATTTTAGGTCAAGTGAAAACACTAAACCTAGAAATTCTCATTGTGGTGTCAGTTCATGTTCTGAGTCCTTTTTCCCCTCCCCTCCTCTTCCTGCAGGCATCTTTAGGTACAACAAAATACTGCAGTTACTTCTTAAAGAATATGCAGTGTCCAAAACCCGACTGCATGTATCTACATGAATTGGGGGATGAGGCGGCCAGCTTCACGAAAGAGGAAATGCAGGTAGTAAAGTAATGTGAATTATCAACTTTGCAGTAAAGGGAGTACTTTGTCTTGATAAGTTAAAGTGCAAAAGCAAAACCTAGGATTTTATTTTTTAAAAACTTGTATTAACTTAAAGTAGCATTTTCCAACAAGTGTTCCATGGGATGCCAGTTCTGTGGGATATCCTTATAATAAAAAAGGGTTCTTTGGTCAACTAAGTTTGAAACTGCTAGGTTCAGTGAAAATAGAAAGGTTTCTTTGTTGCACAACTTCTCAGAGTCTTTAATATGTATGTACACAAGAAGGGGATGTGTAGTACCTAGTACAACCACAACTTTTAATCAACCATTGAAAACACTTCGGGAAATGCTGCTTTAAAGGGAAATGTCAAAAAAATGAAAGCTAAATGGGTACTGTAATTATTTGTTGAGTATTTGCTTGACCTCTCCTCTTTATAGGGCATGCTAGAAAACAAATTCTATCAGATGATGCTTATAAGCTTACCTTATCTTTTAAAAATTATTTTCCCTATTAAAGTGTCCACGGAGTCAGTATCCTGTTAAGGGTGAATTGAAGGCTAAATATCCTATGTTCTTTTTTACATTTCCTCTTCTCCTGTTTCCTTTCAATTTGTAGTATAAACATGCCTTTACAAGTAAAAATGTTGACCATTCGGCATATTAAAATGAGGATTATACCAAAGCACAATGTTGCACTTCCCTATTATAGATGAGGACTTCCGATTGTTGCTGTGGACTTTTGCAGGAATACTTCTCATTTAGAAGGTGGGGGGCATTCATTGCTACCTTTCATTCTCCAGGTCAAACTAGAGAAAGTTTGGTAGGGGGTCCTTTAAAAGCAGACTGTTAAATAAAATGGAATATTACCTTTTTTGACTTGGAGTTACTGCAGATTAAATCCCATTATAATAAATACATTGAGTTTCTCAACAGTATTAATTTTTATGATCCAAAAGCAGTATTAAAGTTCTAATATTTAATAAGGATGGATGATTTGTTAATTTTTAAATTATTCATAATTGCTTGTTGATTTTTTTTTTTTTTAGGGGAGGAGGAATGACATTTAGGGTAGAGCCATTTCAAATTGAATTGTGACTAGTGGAGAGGATGCTGTGCTTACAAACAGAATTTCAATGAAAATATGTATCTATCAAAGGATTTCCAAGCCCCATTTGATCTCATTTTAAGCATTATTGAAAAAAGAAAAGGATGGACAAACCTTGGAACTTGTTTGTAATGGAATTTTACCTGTCTCTTATGAACTGCCCCTATAGAATCATTTGAATATAAGTTTGAGCTTTTTTGTTGCTAACAAAAGCCATGGTATCTCCTGGAGTATTAATTGCAGAAAGAATTTTCAAGGCTTTTCATGTTTTAAAGATGTAAAAACCCACATCTAAATGTAATTTTTCTCTTAATAATTAAAAATTCATTCCACAGTGCTGTTCTGGATTCATCTGGCTCTTTATCTGAGTTAAACATCACTTTAAAAAGGGATTTCTTTCTTAAAACATTTCCTCAGTGTAGAAAAGAAATTTGAATAAGTTATATCATGGCAAAAATCAGAAGATCTTTATTACTGTTTAACTCAAAATTTTTTACCATATAAAATATTTATAGGTTTAATTGAAGCAGACAGGGATCTCACTCAGAACAGGGAACTATGCATTGTGCAGTCTATATGATGAAATTGTGCTCAATTGATATTACCTTGCTTGTTTTCGTTGTTTTGTTGTAGTTCTGTTTCATTCTATATTGGTTTTAGTTTTGTCATAACAGCTATTTAGACCACACTTTTAAATAATTAACATCTCAGAATAAT
Source organism: Tamandua tetradactyla (assembly GCF_023851605.1). NCBI lineage: Eukaryota > Metazoa > Chordata > Mammalia > Pilosa > Myrmecophagidae > Tamandua > Tamandua tetradactyla. The sequence goes on along the minus strand of NC_135327.1, from coordinate 178,081,749 downwards.
TAACATTTCAGTCAGTCATTCCAGTCATGATATTCATACAGAAAGTAAAAAGTTATTCAAGATGATTTCATTATAATTTAATTTTGTATATGAATGCTTTCCACAATCTTTGCCTAATTTCTCCTGTGACATTTGTGACATTGCCTTCTGATATACAGCTACCCAGATACAGGAAATATAACATACTGTCCTATCTAGAGCAGGACGCGCTCTCTGTAAAGGTCCAGTTAGTAAGTATTTTAGGCTTTCTGGTCAATCTGGTCTCTGTGGCAGCTACTCATCTCTGCTGTTGTAGCAGGAAAGCAGCCATAGGGAGTATGTAAATGAATGAGCAAGGATGGGTTCCAGTAAAAGTTTATTTACAAAAGCAGGCAGCCAGGTAGATTTGAATCATGGACTGAATCACTGACCTAGGTCTATAGAGTTTAAAAAATTTTAACATTATCTTATTTTACTCTTGGTAAGAACAGAAGAAGGAATAAGGTAAAAAGAAATTAATGGGGTTTGTCTTTAGTGTCAAAATAATGAAAAATATAGGCGAATTCCTCATCTGTGTGTTATTTATAGTGTTAATTTCTGAATAATATATTGATTGATTTTCATAGTCTTTCAAAAGTTCAGTAATGGTCTCTGTCTCTTAGCACAAGACTTAATGATTATATGAAAGATGGGGAAGTAGGTTTAAAATGGACCTCCTAATTTGTTTAATTAATGAAATGTTCTCTCTTAATATGCTTTTCTATAAAATAAATATAATAAAGTTTCTAATCGATGAAATGCCTTAGTTTAATTAATGGAAGAAATATCATGTAATTTTGTTGCAAGAACTTTCAACTGGTCTGAAAGAAATTTTGTGACGTTATCCTCACAGATTTCTCTGACTTCAAGAACAAAACCTTATATTATTTTATTTAGGGTATTTGTAAAATTCAAAAAGTAATTCAGTATTTTATACTACCTATATTGTGAATCCCACTGCAGTTTTAATTTCTTCTTTTGTAGGCGGGTAAACATCAAGAATATGAACAGAAACTACTTCAAGAATTATATAAATTAAATCCCAATTTTCTCCAACTATCTACGGGTTCAGTTGATAAGAATAAGAACAAAGTGACGCCGCTGCAGAGGTATGATACGTAAGTACTGATATTAGTATAGTCAGACTTTTTAACCCCATGTCAATGTTCTCTTTTCATTCTGTCTTTTTCAAACAGAATCCTTCTTGACAAGGTCTACCATTTGTCATTTTCATGCAGAATTGTTTAGCTATGTATGGAAATCTTGAGTCACCATATCTGAGTCTGAATATTCACTGCCTGCTGCTCCTTAGTGACACTTCAGACTATCCTCTTGATGGCTTCACTTTTTAAGAATGATTTGCAGACTCCCCTGAGCCCAAAAAGCACCCATCTCGTTTAAAAGGAAATTGAAATGTTAGGTGTTCACATGCTCTTGTCACCTAATTGAGGTCCCCCAATTTTCCCTTTGAGGGGAATAAATACCATAAACGGAAGGGTAGGAATTATCTGAAGTGCTATATGTCGGGGACACAAATATTCAAGGATGACTAGTCCCCGAAATTACTAAAGTTTTATATCCTCTGAGAAGGGTATCCCATATTCAGAATCTTATTTATTTTAGGAGGCAAGTCATCCCCTATTCTCCACCCTCCAACCACAGTTCCACCCTCCAACTACCTATGTTCTGTCAGTGTTTAAATAAATGAATAGTCTGTAGTTTTTAAAAATACTGATTTTGAGGTTGTACTCTATCCTGAATGTTCCTTAAGTCTCATACTTTAGGGTCTTTGTTCTACTTTTTTAACTTGATAAGTTTAACTTTTATAAAAAATGAATTTATTTTGAAAGGTATAATTAATTTAGATATCCTGATTATCTTCTTTTTAAATTCCAAAATTAAATTTGTTAAAGTGGTACTTAAATGTCTGGATGTAGCTCAGTGTCTGTTTAGCACTAAGATAATGTGAGCCATTTTTCAAGTAGCCATGTGACTAATAATTCCATGGATTATTTTCATAGTTGGTTTCTTCAAAAGCATATTCTTGTGTTTAAATTTTTGAAGTCCTTGTTAAGTTTATTCCCTTTGATAGTAAAAGATTATTTAAATGTTAGACTATTTAAATATATTGATTTTTGTATATATACACACATATACACAAATACATACGTGTGTGTATGTATGTAAATATATGTGAGAAGTCATAAAGCAAAACAAAGTAGCTATATATAAAATATGTGAAATTTGTTTCTATCAAAGCTAAGAATAAAAGCCAAGTCCAAATAAAGATCTTTCTGAGTTAACGGATTTGACCCTTCCCTTTGATCTTTCCTACCTCTGCATGTTTATTTTATGATAAACCATATCCTGTTACTTATTTAACATTGGTTGATAGTGCTTGATATTATAGTCGGGGTTATTGTAGTAAAAATTTATTTAGATGCTTTTGATACATGTACATCAGTATGTATTTCTTTGTACTTTTTCTTTTTTATGTATATATATACATGAAATATATTCATTTGTTATATTTTAAAACCTAATATACATTATTATGAATTCTCGTGTCATAAAGATAATTTTAAAGGCTACCTAGTATTCTATTATATGTGAATATTTCAAATTTATTTAAGCCAATATCCTGTTGTATAATATTATTTTTATTCTGGGGTTCTTATAAATAGCCTGTGATGAACATTTTTCATTATAAAGTTTTAGTTAAAACGTTGCTCAAAGAAATAGAACCGTTGGGTCAGAGAGTATGAGGTATCTATGTCCTTGGATTAGTTATTTCTTTCTCCTGCTTATTTGCCATTTTATAGACAAAAATGCTGTCTCATATGAGTTTGATTAATAGAGTGAAAAATGTTCTGTCTCAGTTTATTTGCATGTTTATTTTTTCTTTCTAATTTTTAAGATTTGCTTTATGTGTTAAGGATATTATGCCTGTCTCATACATGATACAAATATTTTCTCATTTCATCTTTGTGTTTTAATTTTGTAAGTGCTATTTTTTACTTGAATAAGTTTTCAGTTTTTATTTGGTTAAAAGTGTCCATCTTTTCTTTTCTTTTTATGGTTTCATTTTATGCTTTGGAAGATCTTCTCTACCCAAAGACCAAATAAATAATGACCTGTATAGGTGGTTTTGTTTTATATTTTGGGGATGGCATATGATTGTTTTGTTTTTTATTTTAAGTATTTAACACATTTAGATTTTTTAGTTTTAGTGTGAGGTATAAAGATCTAACTTTCCCCAATTGGTTGACTAATTATTTGCATTTTGAAATACATTGAATTTATTAATCAGTTTTAGAAGAACTGATATTCTGCAATATTGAGCCCTCCAAGTCTTTTGTACCTCCCAGGAAAGATTTTTTGGTGTGTCTTTTTCCTGTTTTATAGTCTTGGATCACCCACCATCATCTCTTCCTGTTTAAGAATCCCTGGGCTAAAAGTAATAGAAAAGTGTTATATTAGCAGTGCTAGCAGATCTCCTTGTCTCATTCTTTATTTTCATGAGAATGTCTCTAGTGTTTTATTCACTCTTAAGTATGAGTTGATAAATTTATTGTAGATAAGTATTGTTCATCACAATTTGAAAATACATTGTTATTCCTAATGTATTTTTTCAAACCCTTTAAACTGAAAATGAATATTGGAATCTATCAGTTGTCTTTTCAGCATTTTTTATAAGAAAGTTAGCTTTTCTTTAATGTATTTTTTTGTGATCAAGTATTAATGGATTTTCTAATATTTTACTGACTGTTGTCATTATAGAGTTTTAGTCTTAGATAATTCACAGAGCATGTTCATAACTGTGTTAGTAATGGAAGAGAAATGTCCTGGGAACCACATATTGTAGAGGCATAAAAATGAAAAGAGGAGATATAGAAGAAGTAAACTCACATAACTTCTCTTAAAACCAATGCTACTCACCCTCTTTTGGGACCAAATAAATTTTAAAATGGATATTTGTTTTGCCTAAGTCCATGATACAGTAAGGTTTTTCAGTTTGTTTTAATGCATTTCCTGAAATCTGTAAACGACAACAGATGGGTAGGCATAAAAAGCCAGTAGCTAATAGGAATGAATTTGTAGATAAGAATTCTTCTTCCTACAGGGGAGGCTTGCTAAGTTAGAAAGATGAATACTTTCTTTCCATGGTCCAACCGAAGAGAGATGAAGTTGAGAATTAAACTTTCTTGGGAAAAAAGAACTTCCAAGAAGAGCTCCTTTATCTCTTGGCATTCTCATATAGTGAGTATCAGTTTTATAAAAAGGATTACATCAACTGAAGATCGTGAAAGGAATAGTAGCTAAGAAGGCTGCTGTGCCCAGAATAGTGAACAGCCCTCATTACAGCAATTGGGGGACAGATCATATGAAGTAAGTGATTATGATACAATATTTTGGCTTAGTCAAACAAACCACCATTGAAAGAAAGTAGACTTTCAACTTTAGACTTAAGTGAAAGGAGGGTAGAACAGAAATTTGGGATCTTTTATGTTTATTTAATCTTATATGTAGTAGATATTGATACCGTAGTAAAGGTAAGAAAACTAAGTCTTGGAGAGTTTGAATAATTTATCAGGATCCCATACAAATAAATGAAAGACCAGATTCTGACCAAGTCTCTAATGCTTTAAAGTTCAAGCTCATTTTACTCATACTTCTACACTCCCATGATTTAGTCTAGAAGAGGCGACGTAGGAAATTCGTTTGAAAACCTCTTTAGTATGAATCAAACTAACTCAATTAAATGAAATTATGTCATAAATATATGTAGTTTTGCCTTGAAGATTTTTGGTGCTTGAAGCGTATCACCTCAGAATAAATATAAGATAAATACAATGGACAGTCTGTAAATTCCATGTCATTTATGGAACTTTGAGCATAATCTTTCTTAACCCACAGATTGGTGGCATTAGGAAATAAGCTAGAGAAATGGTAAAAGGAAAACTTTTATAGGGATTTGTTGATTTTATTACATTTATTACAGTGACAGAAAGTACAAATTTAAAAAAAAGTATGACATATCCTTATTGAAAATCAAGTATAAGCTCTGACTGATTCTGTACATATAGTCAGAGTACCTTGATTTTTCAGCAGAAAGGAGTGGTCATTGCATAAATGCTCTTCTATCCTGTCATTATTTGGTAAACCTCTGAGAGTCAGAAAAAATGTGGTCAAGAGACTTGTAGAAAATAGTATCGAGTTGAACTTGCCAAGTCATGGATAGGCTTCAGGATATCTGTGAACTCTCTGTAATTTTGTATAACAATTTGTATTTTTTTGTTTGTTTTTTTCCTAACGTTTTGCATTTTTGACATTTTTTTTTTTTTGGAGAGAGAATCCATGACTTAAAACTTATCAATTATTGGCTTAGAGGAATCTCATGTGCTGATACCTATAGGTAGATTGGAAATGAATTCAGCAGTGGTATAGAACAGTAATTCTCTAAGTGAGGACAAGTGCCATGAGGGGTGGCCTACATTTTGATAATGAATTCCCAGAAAGTCATTTCCTTTTGTTTAATTGGATGAATGTCTCACAGTTCCCTGCTTTTATTTTTGCATAAAAATGAGGGCTGCTTACTAAAATAAACTAAATAGGTGTTTTAGTTTGCCAGACTTCTCTCACAGATAACACACACAATGGGTTGGTTTAAACAATGGGAATTTATTGTCTCACAATTTTAAGACTAGAAGAAATCCAAAATCAAAATGATGAATGGCAAGGCATGCTTTCTCCCCCCAAATCTGTAGTAGTCTGGGGCTGGCTGTTGATAATCTTTGGAGTTTGTTGACTTGTATGTCTACCTTCCATCACATGGCAATGTCCTCTTCTTTCTCTTCTGGGTTCTAGTGACTTCCTACTTCCCCCCGTGGGCTTCCCTTTATAAGGTCTTCAGTAGAATGGATTAAGGCCCACTCTCATCCAGTTGGGCCACATCTTAACTAAAAATAACATCTTCAAGAAATCCTATTTACAGTGGATTAACTACAGTAATTGAATTAAGATAAAGAACGTGTTTATTGGGATAAATGAGTCAACCTACCACAGGAGATGAGTTAATACTTGCTAAAGTTTGATATTTATATTAAAATTCATGAATTCTAAGATTTTTTCTGAGGACTCCTTTCTTAATTCTCTTTAAGAAATTTCCTTCCCATGTTGTTTGGATATATACATACATTTGTCTGGGTATGCATGTGCATACACAGTGGAAAACTACTGAGTTGGAGTATCTTAACCCCACATAAGTAGAGTATTGTCAGAAAGCTAGAGCCACTGGTCTAAAGTATTTGTTCCAGACAATGGAGTGAATGATGTTGGGGAGGAACATTAGAGATAGAGGTTGTTGGTGCCCTTATTTCCTAGAATAGAAGAAAAGGCATACCAAATGGGCAATTGTGTATTTAAATTCAATTTAAATCTTTTTTTATCTTTTAAAAGGTTAAATTCTGTTACTGAAATGCAAAATTAAAATAAATAAATGAAGACTTGACTTGCTGTTTTTGAAAGATTGTCATGTCCTATGATATGCTTAGTATGGTGGAAATCCATGTTTTCAACTTTAAGAATAATTTATTCTTTGTACCTTCTGTTTGTTAAATCAAAACATTTATTTTCACTCATGTTATGAAGACTTGGGTTATGAGAAAATTCATATTAAAATCATATTTACCCAATATAATCAGTCCAGGTTTACTTAGGCATTTTTTTCCCTTGCCCCGTTAATAGCTAATTGTGCCACTTTCCTTCCTTCAGATGTGGCCATCTTCCACTAGCAAAGTAACACTTAAATGTCAATGTGTATTTGAAGCCTTATCAAATAAAATATAATCTGTCTGTAAATGCAAGTATGTCCTTTTAGTAGAAAAATTTTAAGTATATTTCAGAGTAATATTTTTAAATATGTTTCAGGGTAATTTTAAGATTCATGAAAAATTAAAGTGAATTCTAAACAACTATAAGAATATTTAATTTAGGAACAAAGTGAATATGTATTTGTGTTTATAGTAACATGACGGTGACATTTGGAAATTTCCATTATATTGATATCTGTCTCTATATAAATTCTACCCTATGTCCAAAGGATACCTAAAAATTAATACCATCACTGAGACAATTTTTAGCTTGTGAATGTGATAAACAAGGAAACTAGACCTCAACATTTTTTTGTCACACCCTTACTCCCCCAAAATAATTTTTCTTTGGAGCTTCTCCTATATAATTAGTTGTTTTGTGTTGCAAATTTTAAAAAGGAGCCACTTGACTCTTTTCATTCACTTGGTTGCCATTGCCACTGAGGAAGTGAAATTGAAGCAATGTATTTGGGGCAAGTAGAAGAGAGCATACACTTGGCTTGAGCCTATGAAGATCCGATGTGAAGCTCAGCTATGTCACTGACCATTTATTTGCAGATGGTTCTGAGTTTTTTTTTCTTAATCTGTAAAACAGTATTTAAACTAGATTTTAATCATTCCTTCTAAGATGTGAAAACTAATAATTTGAGAGACTTTAAGCAAACTTGATGTGATAGTTACCTTTTCACCATGTTTCTCTTCACTTACTCTGTAGGAATGATTATCAAATAGCAGTGGTCTCAACTTAGACTAATTGAATCAAAATCTCCAGGGAAGGAGTTTGACTATATGCTTTATGCTTTCAATATATACCTATGAAAAACTCTATAGCACTAGGTTCCAGCTATTTGGGTTAATTTTTAAAATGTTTACTCTTAGAGATCTGTCATCTCACCATAGATTCTGAACTATTTAAGACTGGAAATTTTTTTTAATTTGACTATTTATATGAAAACATATTTAAGGATTTTTATCTGCAAGGATTTATACCTACAGCATTCTTATGGAAATAGTCTAAAAATTTATGATCACTTATTTTTTATTGTATTTTAAGACATAATTTCCTATTAATACTCTTAGTCCTGTTTAAATCTAGTGCTTTTCATTCAACTGTGTGGTGCTTATGGACTTCAGGTGTCTAAGATTTCTTAGTCTCTTATGACTGTTTGAATGAATTGTAAATGTAGGTAGTCTTCCAACTTTAAGCCTTTTCAAAGATTGTCGTCAGACTTCTGTTTTTGCCATTCTCATTCTTTGGTTTAGTTTATTACATTATTTCTTTTGTTCAAGAAAACCGAGTTGTTATGCTTTAACTTCTCTGTATCTTTTCCGAGTAGTTATGCTTTAACTTCTCTGTATCTTTTCTTGTTTTTTTTTTTTTTTTTTTTTACCCTTCAGTAGATAGCTCCTGCCCTACTGCTTTGTGCTGCACAAATAGCTCTTAAACAAAAATCTTAACTAATGAAAGTAAATGGAAAACAAAAATTTTGCCTCACAGTGCAAGAGTTTTTTTGTTTGTTTGTTTTTTATTTTTTTAGTGTTGCAAAAAGAGGTTGATTTAAATGAGTATGACTGCTGAATCATTATACTGATATTTCGTTTTGGCCTCCAGTGTCTTAGAGCAGCTAGAAGAGAAAATGAAAAATTGTGCAACTGTAACCCATACCAAACTTTAAAAATCTGTTCTGTAACTACTTGTTAAAATGTACTTGGAAATTTACTGGTTTTTTGTATATAAGGTATATTTCACAGTTTAAAAAAGGAGACTATTTTAAGAAAGTTCTTGTTTGTTTTAAATTAAAAAAATAATAACCTGTACAGTTTTTCTTAGTTTATCCAAACTGCTTACAACCAGTATCATTGGGACTTGGCGGTTCTTGAAGAGAATACTTCATTTCATGGAGTGGGTCTCTCTCTTGATTAGTTAATGTGGTATTTATTGAAGTTTGTTTGTTTTTTATCAGTTACCTTTTGGCATGATAGGGTGGGTGGATATTGAAACAGATTTGTTAATCTTAGTACATCCTCAGCAGACACAGAGCTTGTTGAGGAAAGAAGCTCAACACTTGATGCTAGTGGAGTTGTGAAAACTTAACCCGTTAGTAGTAGTCTCTAAATTCTTGAAACTTGTAAGTATGCTTTTTCTGTCTAGTTTATTATACATGTATTTGCAAAGACTCTTAGCTTTTTCTTCTACTTTTTTGGGGGGGTGGGGGGGGAGGTACATGGTCTGGGAATTGAACTCGGGTCTCCTGCATGGAAGGGGGGTGCATTCTACCACTGAACCGCCTGTGCACCCTGTCTTCTACTTTTGATTAATGATAGTTGCACTAATGTGGCAGTTTTAACTATAAATGACTTTTTACAGACCCCATAAAAAGTAAAATTCCAGCTGTTTTTTTCTTTAAAGCTTTTCATGTACTCTCCTTGAATTTGTTAATGATTGTTACGATAAATTAAAAATATACTAAAACTGAATGGATGCTAGACATAACTTACTGATATCTGCCACAATCCTGATTTTTTTCTGCATCTATCTTTGGATTGATGATACTGATCTAGAAGTTTTTAAGCATCTTTGATAAAACTTTCCCAGGTAAAGCATAAGATGATATAATATGAATCAATACTTCTGAAACAAAATAGGGGTGGTGGACAAGATGATATGAGTTCTTCTAAATAGTTTTAATTCAGAAACATCCTTAAGATTTATTCTTTATGCAATAAAATTTTCATATAATGCCCTTGACAGTAGCAAAACTGACTTTGGCTGTGTATTTAATGCTATTTTAATTATGGTGTTTAGGAAGATAAACTAAGATCAAGCTACTGAAATTCTTTGTAGCATCTTGCTTTCATTCTTTCAGTTCTTTTGTTACTGCTTCCTCCCAACTTTAAGGCCTTACTCCTATGTTCTTTGAATAGTGCAAATTTATCTTGGACTAACATGTTCCAGTCTGTTACTCAGACCAACAAATTATATGTTTCTGAAACATTACTTTGATTATGTCATTTCTGTGCTTAAAATTTACATTGGCCTCTGGAGTCTAGCCTCTACCTATTTTTCTATCCATGTTTCCGTTGTTAGTCAAACCATCTTATATGTTAGCCAAACTATTTCTCTCCCAACCCTACCTGTGACTGTTTGATCCTTCATATCTGTGTTGTTTCTACCTCTCTAATGCTATCCTGTTCCCTTTTTCCCTTCCTTCTCTAAATATATAAATCTTTTTAAGGGCTTGCTTAAACTTGAACTCCCTTGTGAAACCTTCCCTAACTGCCCCACTAGAGGTAGCTTCTTTTTCTAAAGACTCATGACATTTATTATTTAAGCAGTTCATTTCTTTGGTAGTTGGCACTAGTATTTGTTTGGTGTCCACCTCTTTTGTTTCTTCCATTATCTCTAAACTTAGTGGTCTCAGAGCTGTATCTTAAAATTATTTATATTATCCATACTACTTAATACTATTGGATGATTTATTGATATCTAGTGAATAATAAGAGGTAAAGAAGCTGTTAAAGTAAATTTGAGACCTGTTTGCCAGAATGAAGGGTACTTGGCAGGTCTGTACAAGAGATACTGGGATTCAGAGAAAGTACTAGCTGTGTTCATTTTTTTTTTTCTAGAGCAACTACATTAGGTATCAGAAAGTTGTTTCTTTAACTTTGGATATATTTCTGAGGAATATATGTTTGAGAACTTTGGATATATTTCTAAGGAATAAATAATTTTGATAAATTTGTAATCTTATTTTTCTATAATGTCCAGAACAACACATTTGGATACTTATCTCTTGTTCATGTGTTAAGTGAGTTATAAAAATGATGTCACTAAGTCAGTGTTGTGATGCTTAAGATATTTTATTTTGTTTTTCAGTCATACTAATTTAAATGAACTTAAAGTTAGCAATTCTGATTTACTGTGGTACTGCATTTTTTCTATATGGAAATAAATTTTTAGTTTTTCTTTTCAAGAGTATCAGTTTACTCAAGTTTATTTCTATTATCCTAAGTGTGTGTATATATATATATATATATGCACACACATATGTCTTCTCCAGCCTTATAATTAGAATATTAAAGTATTAAAAGAAATGTATTGCTCTTAAGAACCTATAGAGAAAGTTCAATAACTTTTATGCTTTTCTATCAAACCCCTAGAAAAATGGGATGGTATTATTTTAAAAACTGTAATGGGAAATGTGTTTATCAAATGCATAACACTAAATGATGGATTGGATTTTTGACCTATGATTGAAGTAGTATCCAAATTTATACAGAATGTTTTCTTTTTCATAAGCTGGTATTTCATCCATTGTTTTTGGAGAATCTAAGTAGAATGTAAGTTCCTCAAGGGGAGGGGTGTTATCTTATACTTTGTATCCTCACCATCTAACCTAGTGTCTTACATTATAGTGCCTCAATAAATGTCTAAGATGATAAAATATCTACCTTTTGGGGGATTTTTGGTTAAGTTTTTATTGTATATAAGAATGACTTTCTTTCTTTCTTTTTTTCAGCCCCATTGACAAACCTTCAGATTCTCTCAGTATAGGGAATGGTGATAATTCCCAGCAGGTAAGAATTCAATACTGTGCCACTCCATTTATCATCTATACTTTGAAAACAAGGTGTTTCTAGTGAAACATATCTTAAATACTGAAACAATTTCCAAACACTTTTGTGGACATCTTTTTAAGATGTGTTATAATTAGTCTCCTTTTCCTCTACAAATATATACAGCATAATTTAAACCTTTCTCAGTGACTCAGAATTATCATTATAATCATATATTATTCGTACTGTGTGGTAATGTATCTTTATATTATATATCTTTCTATTTATCTTTATTTATACAATATAAATATTATAAATATTTAAAAATATGTATTATATTTTTGGCCCTATACCAAATGGTCTCTGACTAGCATGGCTTCTGAGTTCTTGCTTATTAAAGTTGTTCCACCACCCTATTCTCCCTTTGTCCTTTACTGACAAGTGTAATTTCATTTTTCCATCAGTAGATTTGCCCCTTACGGTTTCCTTCTTTCTCCCCTCAAATAACTATTCTCTTTGAAATGATAAACCAAATAGTTAAGTTTTTGAAAGTTGCATCTATAGTGGTATTCTGAATAAGGTCCTGACTTTTAGAGCATGTGTTGTGTCCTCTTGTCTAATTATTCATGGAATTTTATTTTATTTTTTTGCTAGTTTTCTATTTGCTTAAGTTTGTATGCATTTTACTACATTGGTAAAATAAATGTAGTTCTGATCTCTTCCATAAAGAAGGGCCAGTTTTCCATAGTGTTTGTAGGAGAAAGATCTTGAATACAATGTTTTTCAAAGTTTTACTCACAAATTCCATAAAAGAATTTAAAAATTTTTATATCCCCTTGGACGTTTTAGGTTGACATTAAAACTTTTTTCGTAATAAGTAAAACGGCATCACAAAGGATGTAATTTCCAGCATGGTACAAATATTGGCGTGTTTAAATAAAGTTGCTATATTATTCTTTTAAAAGTAAGAAATTTAAATACTCTAGTGTTTTGATACTCCATCATCTATTTTTTTAGAAGAAATACACAAGCCTTTTTTTAATAATCAGAAAAATTACATCGTACCGTTTTTTCATTTTTCCATTTCTACTGCCATTGCGGAATTTCATCTTAAAAGGCATATATGTCTCTCACATAAAAATAAGTTTATCATTTTTGAGTTGAAAATGTATTTGTGTCACAAGGCCTTGAATTTTTTTCTTCTGAATTTTTATTAGTAGTCTTATTGACCAAAATGACATATATAGATTTTGATAAAAATTAAATCACTTAAGTTCAGTACTAAAATTATGTTCGAAATGCATCTCTTAATGAGGTGGATAGGGCCATTTTAAATTACTTTTCCATGTATCACCAGATGAATACTGTCTGTTTGTAGAGTGAGAAACAAAGTACAGCAGCAACCCTACACATGTTTTTCATTTTTGTAGATGTAAATGCTCAGAAATCTCGGTCATATAAATAAGTAGGTGGAAGAATAAAGATTAGTATATCATCACTCAAATCCTTGAATTCCTTCTGTTAAATACCTAAAAATCATATAAGGATTTATCATAAAAATTACTTTTAATCTCTCTCAGAACGACTTGACTAGATCTTCCATGAATTTGGTTGGAAAAAAATATTGACAATCACCTTGTTTGTAAAAGGATCCAGTCATTAGAGTCACTTACTCTCTTCACCAATTCATATATTTCCAATAATTTTTTGTTTGTCCCTGGAAAGGTTTTACTCTTGGGCAAAATACCATAATTAGATTCTGGAGAGTGAGAAGTGTTCTTTTCTTTGTAAAGTAAGGGAAGTTAGGTTGTACAAGGAAAAAGAGACTGGTTTAGTGCTTTTCAGGAAAAATCACTTTTAGAAAAAAATACATACATAAGTTGAAGAACTAATTGATTTTCTGAAAATCCATGCTTGCATTAAAAGATCTTCAACTGTTTGAAGACCACTATTTTGATATACTTAGTTGCAGACCTTTTTAATGGTGGCTTATTAAAATGTGTAAACTGGTATTGATTATTATTTTCTTTTCCTATTTTATATAGATATCTAACAGTGATACACCTTCACCACCTCCTGGTTTATCAAAATCTAATCCAGTCATCCCCATCAGTTCATCTAATCACAGTGCACGGTCTCCTTTCGAAGGGGCAGTAACAGAGTCACAGTCGTTATTCTCAGACAACTTTCGCCACCCCAATCCTATCCCAAGTGGGATTCCTCCTTTCCCCAGCTCCCCACAGACATCCAGTGACTGGCCTACAGCACCAGAACCACAGAGCCTCTTCACATCAGGTATATAACCAATACTACCAAGTGTTATTAATTATACTCTTTTATTTATGTACATAAAATCTGCTGTTTTAACCATTTTTAAGTATATATTTCAGTGGCATTAATTTCTGTTAACAAAGTTGTGCTACCATCACCATCTACTATTATTAAGACTTTTTTATCACCCAAAACAGAAGCTCTTTACCCTTTAAACAATAACTTCTCTTCCTCCTGCCAGAAGCCATGGGTTACCTTTAATCTTCTTTCTGTCTCAGTGAATTTGCTTATTCTAGATATTTCATATCAGTATCATCATCAAACAGTATTTTCCTTTTATGTCTGGTTTTTGTTTCACCCAACCTTATGTCATCTTCCCTGTTGCAACATGAATAGAATTCTGTTCCTTTTCACAGCTGAATCCTATTGTATGTATATACCACATTTTGTCTATCGTTTCATCTGTTGCTGGACACTTCTGTTGCTTCTGTCTTTTGGCAGTTGTGAGTAGTGCAGCTGTGAATATTGGTGTGCAATTGTCTTTTTGATGCCCCGCTTTCAATTCTTTGGGATATATACCTAAAAGTGGTATTCCTGGGTCATATGGTTCTGTATGTAGCTGAATGCATACAGTAGCTGCATCATTTTACATTCTCACCAACAACGTATGAGGGTTCCTATTTCTCCATATCCTACCTGTACTTGTTATTTTATATATTTTTTAAATAGCCATCCTAGTTTAAGTGAAGTGGTATCTCATGGTTTTGATTTGCATTTCCCTGATGGTTAAGATTGTTGAGAATATTTTCATGTGCTTATTTCCTGTTTGTTATCTTTGTTGGAGAAATGTCTCTTCAAATCCTTTGCCCATTCTTTAATTGTATTGTCTATCTTTTGGTAGTTGAGTTGTAAGAGTTCTATATATATTCAAGATAGTGAACCTTTATCATATATATATATAGTTTCCAAATATTTTCTCCCATTTTATTGGTTGTCTTTTTACCTTATTGATAAAAGCCTTTGATGCACAAAGTTTTCAGTTTTGATACAGTCACATTTATCTTTTATCTTTTGTTGCTCCTGTTAAGTTGTCATATCTAAGAATCCATTACCTAATACAAAGTTCTTTTCTTTTAATAGTTTTATGGTTTTAGCTTTTATATTTAGGCCCCTGATCCATTTTCAGTTGATTTTTATATGTATAGTGTGATATTGGAGTTCAGTTTCATTCTTTTGCATGTGGCCATCCACTTTTCTCAGTCACATTTGTTGAAGAGACCATTTTTTCTCTCTTTAGTGGACTTGGCACCCTTGTCTAAAATTAATTGGCCTTAGATGTCTTGGTTTATTTCTCTCCTCTCCATTCTGTTCTTTTGCTCTATTTGTCTGTCCTATGCCAGTACCATACTGTTTTGATTACTGTAGCTTTGTAGTGAGTTTTGAAATATGTAAATTTGAATTCTCCAACTTTTTCTTCTATTTCAAGATGATTTTGGCATTTTGGGGTCCCTTACAATTTCATATGAATTTGATGATTGACTTTTCCATTTCTGCAAAAAATGCTGTTGGAAGCTTGGTTGGGATTGCATTGAATCCAGAATCGCTTTAGGTAGTATTGACCTCTTAACAATATTAGCTCTTACAATATTTGCACAAGGAATAGCTCTCCATTTATTTAGGTCTTCTTCAATTTCTTTCAGTAGTTTTTTAGTTTCCCATATACAAGTCCATTACATCTTCATTTAAATTTATTCCTTAATATTTTGTTCTTTAAGTTGTTATTTTTAATGAAACTGTGTTCTTAATTTCTTTTTGGATTATTCAGGTGTTCTATACATATTGCTGATGTATAGAAACACCAGTGATTTTTGCATGTTGATCTTATACCCTGTAACTTTGCTTAATTCATTTATTAGCTCTAGTTCTAGTGGCTTTCTTGTGGATTCTTTGGATTTTGTATATATAGGATCATGTCATCTACAGGTAGAGATAGTTTTACTCCTACCTATCCAATCTGGATGCTAGCAGTTGTACTCTTAACATATTGTTGACAGACTAACATGAAACCCATTGGTGGTTTCTTTTTTCTCTTAACTCCGTTTCTCAGAGAAATGGAAACATTTTAAACTGCATGGAATTAGATAGTTAGATAATGTGTTCTATGATCTAGAAATCAGTATGTTAAAACACAGATTTCTCCAGAAATCAAAGTCTCTGTCCTTATTTTACTCAATAATAAGAAATTCATTCCTCAGGGAAACCATGATGACTTAATCATTTTAATATAAGATTTGTGTTTGTATAGTTTGACTTAGGATTTTCTCCCCAGCTGACATTGAGGTAACTTATTTATTAGTGAAAGTTGTGTTTTGACATTTTTAAACCATTTCCATTTTATTTATTATAATTAATTATTAATTTGAGGGATGGTATGAAAGTAGCATTGACAACCACACTTGTGAAGCAGAAATTAAAAAAAAAAAAACTGTGAGGATTAATATAAATAGATACTGTTTTCATTAAATTGCATTAAATTTTCTTAGAAGCATATAAACCATGTATTCAAAATTATTTGTACTTTGTCTTGATAGGTATTTTAAGAAGCTTTACTAATGGAAATATGTTACATTTAATTTATTATTACTTAATTCATTTGAATGAATTATTCTGGGTTTTTATTATGAATGGCTCAGAATATAATTTGGTACAAAGTGATTAGCAAAAATCAGTCTATCTAATTCAACTTTTGAAATTGGCAACAAGAATAAAATTGTTACCAGAAGTATGAGGCCTTATTTTAATTGCACGATATTAATGTGCTAAGAAATCATACAAATTATGCGTATATTTTATTTTATCTTGTAAAATGATATATTTAACTTTCATGAGTGTAGATACCCAGTAAGTATAAAACTGAGGTATGTATTTTATATTAACTATGATTTTTCCTCCTATCAGAAACAATCCCAGTATCGTCCTCTACAGACTGGCAAGCAGCATTTGGCTTTGGTTCTTCTAAACAACCAGAGGATGACTTGGGTTTTGATCCCTTTGATGTCACTCGAAAAGCCTTAGCAGACCTGATTGAGAAGGAACTGTCAGTCCAAGACCAACCTTCCCTTTCACCCACATCTCTTCAGAACTCTGCACACACTACAACCGCCAAAGGTCCAGGCTCTGGATTCCTGCATCCTGCTGCACCTACAAATGCCAATTCTCTCAATACTACCTTTTCGGTCTTGCCACAGAGGTTCCCTCAATTTCAGCAGCACCGAGCGGTTTATAATTCATTCAGTTTTCCAGGCCAGGCAGCCCGGTATCCTTGGATGGCCTTTCCACGCAATAGCATCATGCACTTGAACCACACAGCAAACCCCACCTCAAATAGTAATTTCTTGGACTTGAATCTCCCGCCACAGCACAACACAGGTCTGGGAGGGATCCCTATAGCAGGTAGGTTCATTTAAAGCCTTTGAGAATTTGTGAATAACTCATGCCTTCAGGTTGTTGGGTGGGTAAGGAAGAAACTATCGAATAGCAGAGTTAGAATATTTATTGTTAGTCTTGGAAATTTCTGTGGGAAAAAAAATTAAGGTCATTATCACAATCTAAAGAAATGTTAATTGGATGGATGCCTTGTAATATTGAGCTTTATAAGGATGGTGGAGTATTATACCTAGTTATTGTTTGGAAGCATTTTACTAAATAGGTAGTTACCAAACTTTCATATGTCATATAAATGCAAAGAGTAAGAGAAAATATGAGCTTTGAAATTATGTGCTGTAGAGTTCAACACCATGGTAAAAATTCTGTTTACATTCTACAAGTAAATGGTTCAAAAAAATTAAAGATGGTAATTAGTGAGAGCATGTGGGACAAAGTCATTCTGACTACATTGGACAGTTACTTATTTTGATTAATACATGCACACACACATATCAAAACTGCTATATATTAATAAAGAATTTAATATTTGAAAATTTTCATTATTAATGTTTCACAAATATACCATATGCACAAATATATTTTTTGTGAAAAAGAAATTAAGGAGAAATACTTCTCTTTTTGGTCTATCATGTTTTTATTTGTGGGGAAATTAGATTCCTATAGATTGCTAACATAAGATTTCTGATTTTGGACTGCTACCTTTGAAGATCTCAGAACTTTGGATCTTAAGATCCCATAGCATTTTCTAGATCAAGTGTCTTTTATATCTAAGGGAACCTTTCTTATTAATAGTGTTCTCGTTAAATTTGAGTTTCAGAGTGCATGGGAGAATAAAAGAGTTTGTTCCTCTCCTGATTTTCTCAAGGAGAATAGAGTAGTCCTTCACTATGTTACATAATTCATATACTTTATCTTTATTCCTTGTCCTATACTTTAAGATATGGTACGGCACAGTGTTCTCACAATGTGCTATTACCAGGAAGATATTCACTCTGTTGTTTTTAGCAAGATTGATAAATGAGTTTGTAGATATCTATTGAAATTCTTTGGTTCTCTTCCCTTATGACCAATAGCATTGCATTTGCACGTGTTAGAAAGTATAGTTTGTGGCTGTTGGTCCAGGGAAGTTAGCTTACTTAACAGTTGATACAGTGGAATTAATTTATGTAAACTTAAAAGCACCTAGGGTAATGATTTACACATTGACAGGACTCAAAAACGTTATTTGTTCATTTGATTATGGTAGTTGATAGGTGATCCAGAGTGGCATTTTTCAATCCTCTCTTTCTATATGATACTCACTTGTGAAACACTATTCAGTTCCTGGTACTTTTTTTTCCTGTTGCATTCAAGACAGCATTATTCAGTTATTTTTGTTTCATTTTAATCGCATATAGTGATTAAACTACCACTAGTAGTTCATCTAGTAGTGTATCTAGTAACTGATTATAACATCAGAAATATTTTAAACATTTGAATATTTTAACATTTTAAACATTTAGATATTAATTAAATTAAACCAATTAAAATGAGTACTTGGATTCCTCTTTGCCCAACAATGATTAGGCCATGTGAGGAATACATAAGAATTATACAGTATAAATAGTCTTTCCAGGAACTTTATATTGTAGTTGAAGAGATAAAACCTGTATGAAAGTGGTAATGATATGATACCGGAATCTGAGAGACATCAGTGCAGCCTGTAATTGTTTGGGAGACTTCATTGAGGATGTGGGAATTGATGTAGACTATGGCATTTTGGATTTTGATTGATAGAAGGGGAAGAGAAAGACCTTTTGTGCTGATGGAAACTTCCTGAATAAAAACATAGAGGCAGGAATTATTAGTATGTTATTCAAGAAGCAATAGTACTGCCTTCTATGACAGGAAGTATTTCTTGTTTTGTATGATGTAATGGATGAGAAGATAAAGGAACTCTTACAGCTGGGCAAAACAGTGTGAACTTGATATGATAGAGAGTATGATGGCTCTGTGGAACACTAGTTCTTAGTTGTCTTCATTTTGTACTTTCATTTGACTTATTACATAATTATCTTCGATAAATTATCTGTTCTTCCGATATCATAGTCATTATAGAAGACAGAAGAGCAGTTCCAACCCAAATATTTGAAACCAGTAGTTATTCTTGAAATGCCACAGTGCTGAGAAATCACTGATTTGTGAATGCAGTTATCTTCATATTAGACATTTGAAATCTTCATCAGAACTAGAGACTTGTGGAAAAACGTGGCATTAAATTGTGGTCCTATCTTTGTGTGTGTGTGTGTGTGCGTGTAACACATAATAATTTAACTGTAGAGCATTAAAACTTTTTTCAGAAATTTTGAGAATTAAGTCACCAAATTTAAGTTATGAATCATTTGTATTTTGGGGGGACGGGTCATGGGGAGAGTTTATTTCAGATTTTTCCATTTTTGGCTATGCATTCCTGCTTGTTATTTAAATGGTGACTTATGCTAGCTTATTGTTAGATTATTTTTAAGCCTCTGATGACTAAGAAATTCTACTTTTAAGGTACCAAAATATTTTAAATTGTTAGGAAGAATTATACCAGAATCCTCATGGCTTTTAAATATTTGCTAGATACCTCAGGAAATAATGAGCTTAGCCTCAAAGGAGAATAGTATAATTATAGCCAGATGATTTAGGATTTTCATTACAGTAATGACAGAAAGTAAAAATCTGGAAAACTGTGTCTAATTTGAAGCAATTTAATACCTAGCTAATATCTGCCACCTCTTTTCTCCATTTGTAACTTAGTTGTCTTTATTGAAAGGAATTCAATTTTGTAGCCTCTGTTGATTGTTGTGGTACCTTACATAGAGTAGCTGTTCATTAAATAGAGTACATGCTGTTTCTTTGAGACCTTTGATATGTGCTTAGAAAATATTCAACACTGTAACGGGCACATTTATTTATTTATTCTTTAGCTAGTATAGAATCCTTGACTTTAAGAGAAAATATTCAGAGGTGGCAGTCACATACATATCATACAAATTCCCTGTCTGTATTGCTGTAAGTTTGTATTTAGATTTTTGTTTTTGATTTGTTTCAGTTAATTCTGTAAGTTCTAATGTATCTGAAACCTAGCATGGGAAGGCCAGCAGTCAAAGGTTTAATAGGAATAGTAGCTTTCATTTGTTTTGTCTAATTTTAAGTGCTTAAAATTAGTTGTTTACTTAATTAGGTAAAATTTTTTTAGCAGCAATTTTTTTGGGGGTGCACATCCAGTTTGCTAAGTTTAGAAGGACTTTTAAGCTAAATATTCTTAAGAGAAATCCTTGATTGTGTAGTTATAGCAACTACATCAGATCATTTTTTTATAATTGGAATCATGTACTTAATTCTCAAAACTGACTTAACCTTGTCCACCTCCTTCATTTTATGAAGGGTGTAGCTGTGTTCCAGAAAGACTGAATAATTTGTTAAAGGTCACACGTTCAGTTAGTAGTAGAATTAGAATAAC
Source organism: Tamandua tetradactyla (assembly GCF_023851605.1). Taxonomy (NCBI): domain Eukaryota; kingdom Metazoa; phylum Chordata; class Mammalia; order Pilosa; family Myrmecophagidae; genus Tamandua; species Tamandua tetradactyla. The sequence goes on along the minus strand of NC_135327.1, from coordinate 178,061,097 downwards.
AACTCAGATCTCCAAATTCAATAACTGGAATGTTTCTCCACTGCAACATTGATGTTCTCTTTCATAAATGAAGATCATTGGCATATACTTTAACTTGGCTTTCTTCCCAAAATAGTGGATTTTTGCTCTCACTCAGTTGCAGTCTCTTTATATCAATAGTATCTATCCATGAGACAGTTGGCCTAGTTTAGGAATATTGCTTATCCTTAAGAAATAGAATGAAGGTTATTGTCTTGATGACAATCAGTTTCTTGCTTAGTTCTCATTAGTACCATGTTTTCACCAAGTACTCTACTCTAAATTTGTTCCTAGCTATGTACTTGGAGTCTGTAGGATCTTTGCCAACTAGGAAATAACCTGTTCTAAGGATTGAAAAGACTCTTTCTTCACTGTTTTGGTTAAGCTATCTTTCCAAATGTTTTGCAGATTTGTTTTTTTGAAGAATTTGCCAAGGTGTTCTTATTCCATAATGCTAAAACAAATTGTTTGAATGCTAGTAGACTTAAATCTGTAATCATTGTTGCTTCAAAGTATGCTTAGGAGAATATTTGAAACTGCATAGGATTTTTTTTTCATGGTTTTATCAATTCCGGTTTTATTTAAAGGACATTTTTCTTTCAATTTTCTTTGTTTCTGAATTAGCTGTTTTAGCAGTGACTTGATTGAATTTTGAATCATATGTGAAACAAGTCACTGATAGCTGAATAATTATCATTTATGCTTAGAAGAACTGATCTCATTTCATGTCTAGTTCTCAGACCTAGAAGTAGTCATCTCAATTTCAGTCAATTGGATCATTGTATTAGCATTTTACTATTTTCTAATTACATCAAAAGTACAATTTAATTTTCAGATGCTATATATTAATTTAATAAGTTAATATTTATATGTATATTATTTAAATCTTCTAATACACTCTCTACTTTTAAAACTTGGATTAGTAATTTTTTCCTTTTAAAAAATCATTTCTTACCTTCTGTAAATGTGATTTTTAAGGTATCCAATTGACTTGGAAAAGAATGGCTTTCCTGGGCTCCTCTCCCCTGCCCCATGTATTTATAATCCTAATTCTATTGTATTTGTTCTTATTTCTGACATAGTATTAAAATTGAGTATGTTTCAAGTGTAACTACTTTCTAAGTACTTGATAAGCTTATATTTTAAAATTCATGTCGTTTCACACCTAGATAGATGCTTGAAACATTAAGCATGTATTTTATATATGTATCAATATTCCAAGTATTGAAGCATTTTTAAAGGGACTGTTAACAAATCTAGTCACCCATAACTAGACCATGACTGACTTTTCCACAGGGGAAGAAGAGGTGAAGGTTTCGACCATGCCACTGTCAGCCTCTTCCCATTCATTACAACAAGGACAGCAGCCTACAAGTCTCCACACTACTGTGGCCTGACAACAGAACTGAGAGGAGAGGATTAGACTCTGGGGTGCTTGCATGGGCAACTGGATTTTTTGCATGATTCCTTTCTGATTTTGCATTTAATGTATATACCCAAAGAGCCAATATAAACGTTCCTCATGCCTAAAACTAGTGTGTTACCTCATAGTTGCTAAAGTTATTTTTTCGTTAGGCCTTTAACATTATTTATTAGCATTTTGGCATTGTTTCTTATGAGTGATATTATTTTTAACCCATACAAATAAACTTGTAGCACTAATTAAGATCGCAGGTGAGATTAGCTAGAATTGTTCTTATTTTGGCTCTGTTACTGAAATATACAAAGGTATCAATGGTAGTTCCTTGCTTGACTGATTTGTGAAAAAATGGTAATATCCTAATCTATTTCTGAAGAATTTGAAAACTAAGAAGATAATGTCTTTTGGATTCTTGAGAAGAAAGTGTACATATCAAACCAAATTGGTGGTGTCATTTAATGCTCAGAAGGATGTTGTCAGCAATTGTTTTTAGTTGTATGGGTTTATACCCTATATTATACATTACATGTTTAGAAACTGTTTTTGTTCTCTCTCATTTGCACATTTGCACTTTCTGTTTGAATGGTTGTTAATTATACATAGATGGTTAAAAGACAATTATTGTAGTCCAAATGCAATATAATCTCTTTTCTAATGCACTGCCTAGTATACCAGGAAATGCCTCAAAAAAAGAATTTTGATTTACTGTTGATTTATCAGAAACTTAAATATGGGGTAAACATTGTATGTGAGAAGCAACTGTGGTAGTATAACTTTTTTTTTTTTTAAACAAAGCATAGTAATCTGTGGGATATATGTTTGGAAATTTCATTCTTTAATAGTTAAAATGTAATAATAAGACTATATTACAAGTATCAAACCAGAATGAGATTAAGATGAAAGAGAAGAGATTGGGAATCCTCTGAAGTTAGGCCACTTAAGTTGCAAAAGATAACTTTAGTTAATCATAGAGAAGAGTGAAGTATTTTAGTAGGTCATAATGTGAAGTGATGTTTGGCATAATACCGAATTTCTGAGAATAGTTTTAAAACTGATAATAAAAGAAAACTTCGGAGCAGTGGACAAAAGCTGATTCAGAGAGCATGATCATACATATTCTGTCTAAATTCAGCATTCTTGAAGGAGAAGGGGGAGTCAGATCTCTCCTTGAGATTTCAAAAATAGTTTTTATAAATGGTATACTTTAATTTGTTAAAAATATTACAGGGATAATAGTAATTCTGAAAAAGAAGACTGGAGATTTAAAATAGTAGTTTTTCAAAATATCTTCATTAGGAGTTAAAACAATATTATATTTGAATTAGAATATTCAAGATTACCTTTCTATATAAAACCTGATTACTTTCTAGTATATATTAGGCAGCAAATTAAATGACTTTGTCCTGAGGTATGGTGAGGGAAACTAAAATCTATTTTAGTTATCTAGATTTGGTTAATTGAGGGTGCAGAAAAAGCCACTTAACTAGTTATTAAAATTATTTTCGTAAAATTCAACAGGTCAGTTTCTTTCTATTTAGAAGTGATTTTAGAACAAGATTATAAGAAATCAGAAATAAAATATTACAGACTTATTAAACATCAGCCTTTTATTATCACTTAATTTCATTATGGTTTTCATTTTTATTAGACGAGGCCAGTACTTCAACTAATGTCTCCCTTGGTGATAAGGCTCAGTAGGCTTTCATAGTGAACTCTGGCTCCCTGTAATGATGCTTACCAACTTATAACTTTCTCCAGCCTTCATTGCAAAGTCTTTTAACTGCTGAGATCTTCTTAGAGAGTCATAAGCAGGTAATTAGCTCTCATTTATTCGCTTTTCTAGTTTGCCCAGACTTATCAGAGCCCTGGATAAAATTTCAAAACTGTCTTCCTGCCTGTTTATTCTCCCTCCCCTTTTCTAGGCACACCATAAATCAGGAAAATGCTTCTTGGGCAGTTAGACTTCAGCATATATGTATTTATATATAAAATGCCTAAAAGTTATCCTTTAGCTAACATTGTAATTTCTGGTCCTTATAACCTAAGAATAATAAACCTCACTTTTTTTGCTTACCTGCTAGTTTGTATATTATGGTTTTTAAGAAACTGATGTTTTAAAGTCATAGTTATTAATTTTACATTAATTACAGAAGAAATTACACAACAATAAAAGAAAGCACTACTTCAAATAGCAAGCAAATTAGTGAAACCGAAAGATAAAGAATTAGAATTTTAGAAAAAAACTTCATTAGATTTTGATATATTCCTCATGAATGTTCCGTCATACACAAGGGAAGCTTTATATGCTTTTACATCCTCAAGTTTTTTAAGTGGCTAGTCTTTTTCTTAAAACAGGAATTTTTAACGTGCAGTCCAGAACTCTCTGAAATTACATACGTTTGTGGGTTTGTATGTCTGTACATGTGTACATCTGTATCTGGGGAAAGATTCCATGTTATTAGATTTGTAAAGAGTTTGGTTTCTCCCTACCTCCTCCACTCCCCCCAGCCCTCCTATCCCCAAAAGAAAATGGGTTAAGAACTGTTGCCTTGGGTGGGCCACAGTGACTCAGCAGGTAAGAATGCTTGCCTGCCATGCCTGAGGACCTGGGTTCGATTCCCGGTGCCTGCCCATGTCAAAAAAAAAAAAAAAAAAGAACTGTTGCCTTGAAATATTTTCATTGCCACTATAGGAAATGGAGTCCTAGACCAATTATTTGACTGATATGTTGAATATCAAGTGCCTTTTTGCTCTATTTTCTCAAAGATTCTATTCGAAAATATTTTCTGATTAATAATGATTTCCTTTTCATTCTTTCACTGCTTTTTTTTTTTCCAGGTGGTGCTTTGGTATATTACCCTTTATTTCAACAAAGCATTAATTAAATATTTGAGTACTTATTCTGTGTAGTGGCTAGGTCTTGAGGAATACTAAGTTGAATAAAATACAGACCCTGTCATCCCAGATAACAGTTCAGTGACAATTTTATTTCAGATAATTTCTATAATGTCAGCTCTTGATATATTTTAAACCCAAGAGCAGCCATAGCTGCTCCAGCTCATTTCATTATTCATCCCTCAGTAATCTGTCAGTGGCAACAAGAAGTATTAAATTCCTATACTGAAAAATTTTAAATCTGTGATAAATGAGGAGGTGAAAAAAATCTTAATAGGGAAGACATACATTCATTGTTCTAGATTTTTCAGTTATGTGTGTGAATGCTCATGACTCCTTTTTATGTCGTGTACTGAGAATTAAGAGTTTTCTATGTTTGTGCTCTTATAATGAAAACTACTCTAATGTGTACTCTGGGCACGTTTCTGTTGATGTGGTTCCTATTTGTACTGTATTCCAAGCCCCTTCAAGACTACCAGAGCTATCTTCTGTGACACAGGTCTGTAGGCATGTACTCTTACACAGGTGTTACCTCAGAAGGTCACAAGAGAAAAGGGAAAATAGCAGGTGTGTTGAAATCTTACAAAATGAGGTTACCATATTATATGTACATCATATAAACTGTGGAACATTGTATCCTATGTTCAGTTTGAGTGGTTTTTAGTTTTTTTGTTTCTTTGATCATGAAGTTCTCCAAATCTGCTTAATTGGATTTAAGAGATGGATATCATACAATTGAAATAACTTTTTTTTTTAATTTTTTTTTGTGAAATAAAACACATATACAAAAAAGCAATAAATTTCAGAATACATTTTAACAACTTGCTATAGAATAGATTTCAAAGTTTGTTCTATATTTTTGTTCTATATTCTATATTCTGTATGGGTTACAGTTACACTATTTGAGGTTTTTCCTTCTAGCTGCTCCAAGATACTGGAGACTAAAAAGAAATACCAGTATAATGATTCAGTAGTTATACTCATTTGTTAAGTCTTGACTTCTCCGTTGTAACTTCTCCTTCTCCTTTGAGCCTTCTCTCAATCTTTAGGGATATTAACTTTTTCTAACTTTGTAACTAAAAAGCTCATTCTAACTTTTTTTTCGTGTTGAAAGGGGTGTCAGTAGTATTGGATGGGGGATGGATCCGGTTCATGTTCTTGGGGATACTGGAACCTCTGGGTTTCAAGACTTGTCTGGCCTAGTAACCATATGAAGGTTTTATTTATTTTTTATTTTTGGGGGCATGGGCAGGCTCTGGGAATTGAACCCGAGTTTCCAGCATGGCAGGTGAAAACTCTGCTACTGAGTCACTGTTGCCCACGCCCCATCTGAAGGTTTTAAGTTTCTTAAAATATAATTTTTTCTTTTTAATTATTTTATATAAAGGTAATAACTCCAAGCAAAGATATACTGTGTCTTTATTTTATAAAATATGGCCAAATTCAAATTTAATTATCTGGAACTAAGCTGGCTTATCTGCCCTTAGTGCTTTTTCTTTCCTCTGAGGTTTTTGTTTGTTTGGCATGGGCAGGCACCAGAAATCGAACCTGGGTCTCTGGCATGGCAAGCGAGAACTCTGCCTGCTGAGCCACTGTGGCCTGCCCTCAGTCTTTTTATCTAAATGGGTACCTACTAACAATGTTCCTCCTTGTGCTGGATAAATGGCAGTAATATATGCAAGTATTCACATTTGAAATATTTAGTGAACAGATCAGACACTATGCTGATACAAAAGTAAAAATAAGAGAAAAGGAAGTTACTGTGAGCTGGTTTGGGAAAAAGTTTAATAAAAAGACTGAAATTTTTTTACTTTGAAGGATGGCTTAAATTTAGATGATGGAAGGGGGGAGTCATTACAATAAAATAGATTGAATAAAGGTCCAGAGGCAAAATTTACCTGGGACGTGGTTAGAATAGAAGGACAGGAAAAAGATAATTTGTCTGAGGTATGTGGTTCATATAGGTTAGCTGGGATAAGTGTTCTAAAACCTTGAAAACTAAGAACAGTTTAGTCTTGATGTGGATGTGGTCAGTCGTAGAGAACTATAGGTTCCAAGGTAAGGATGTAATGTGATTATAACATTTTAAGGAGTAATTTTGTAGTAAGTTTGATTGAAATTAAGATCAGTTAGGAAGCAATTCCAGTATACCATACCATTGCTGGCCAGTCCAAATAATGTTGGCCTAGACTAAAGCAGTAGAAATAATGAATTAGAAGCCAGAAACATGAGATCCGAGAGGTCTTTGGGTTTGGCTAGGTCTGTGGTGACCTTTAAAAAATGTAACTTCCATAAAAAGATACAGATGAAATCTAGATTCCAGGATTAATGAGGAAATGTCAAGGATATATAGATAGTTGCAGCAATCACTGACTACTTTTTAAAGATGATTGGTAGCAAAGGGGAGGAGAAAAATAAGGTGTTAACTACGTGGATGGTAGATCTTAGAAGGCATTACTTTAAGATAAAGGAGAGACTTAAAATGTTTAAAGGCAGAATATGTGGAACCACTTGAAAGGAAAAGATTAACATTGTTGAAAAGGAGATAGGTTAATTCTGTAGAATAGCTGATTTCTTCAGGTGGTTAAGAGGAGAGAAGTTACTGAGATAAGGCTGTGGATTTAGCTTTAGAGAGGTGGGATATATCTTCTTTTGTGGTTTGTAAGAATGAGATCTGGAAAAAAGAAAGCAATATTTGAAAAAGGAAGAATAGATAAAGGGGATAACTTAATATCAGTAATTATTAGGATGCATTATCATTTCAGAATGGGGGTGAAGGAGTAGTTAGAATACTGTGAAGAGAGATTTTTTTAAATCTCCTGTGAAAATTGGCTTAGCAGTGCATTAGAAAGAAATTAAAGGATTGCTGAATAAAGAAAGGGTCACATTTTAAAGGTTTAGAGTCCAAATATGTATGTTTTTACATTCCTATGGTTCAGCCAAAGCATGAGGAGTAGAAAAGCAAATATTTAGAGTTTGCTTAGAAAGTGAAGAGGACAAGGGCATAACTATATTAGAGAAGACAGTAGTAAAATGCCTATGGTCAACAATGGGGAATAGTCCACTGAAGCAGAAAAGAACCATTGGTGTGAGTGATGTTGAATGGAGCTCAATGATTTTAGGTTTTCATAAGGATAAAGATCAGATATAGGGCTGTTAAAGGAATGGCAGACATGTAAGAAGTTGTGGTCAGTGCGATGTCCACTCAATTCTGAATGATGAGTGAGAACTGCAGAAAAGAGAGTAGGGTTGGGGGTTAAAAAGAAGACTAGCTTTTTAAGCCCCTATGGGTCTTTTCTCTGTTCCCCTTTCCTCCAGTCTTTTCTTGAGGATAGAAGGTTGTATATAAGAGAGAAATAAATGTAGAAAGCCTCACATTGCCTTGTAAATCTTGGATCAGGTTATCTGTAAATTGAAGAGAAAATCATCCAAAGGGAAACTTCCACAATGTTGTAAACGTTCTTTTAACAAAAACACAGTAGGAGGATATGAGATCGGAGTGCGGAAGACCTGGGAAAAGACAGAATTGAAATGAGACAGGTGTAAGCCCAGAGTTTGAGATATTGGTATAAATGTTAATTATAATGTGAAAGTTTTGGCTGGAGGGAGTAGGTATTGACTATAATGAGTCTGATGGTTGGGTATTACATACCATAATGAGTATATGGTATATAATAGTTCATGCCATATTACAGGTATGAGCTAGCTTTTCCCAAGCTCTCATACAGACTGAAAAGACTCAATTTTCTACCTACCTTGTGAAAGTCTTTTCTTACTTAGTTGGACTAGGCCAATCTGCTTTGTTTATATAAGAAATAGGATTTAAAAACAGTAGATTGGTGAAAAGTAGAGAAGAATGAGAATTTTATCATAACATAGTTTTCTCCAAAAGAGAACATACTATGTGAATAGATATAAATCTACAAATTAATGACCTAACCTCATGGTCCTTAGTTTTTGAAGATTTAGGATTTGACTTGTAGGAAAATTGCTGAAGAAAGAGTGGAATGGGGTGGAAATATATTTGTATTTATTCATCCTAATTCTGTTAACAGCCAAAGTCTGTAGTTTGGAAGCAACCTGAGTTCCTAATAATAAAATACTTTTAAACTCACTGGACTTGTTTCCATATATTTCAGCCGAGATATTCGTTGTAACATTTGAAGAAGGTAATGCTTTGTTCACATCATTGCTTAAGCATTAAGAAACCACTGCTCCTTGTATCTTCTTACTATGCTGTAATTTGCCCTCAAGGATAGTATTCTTAGTAACCTTCCTATTTCTGTCACACCAGCTTTTGTCAGAAGCTATTTCCAAAGAATCACACTGAGAGTTCAAGATTTATTAAAGAGATTCCCTATTTCATGGTCTTTTAGAGAATTTACCCTGGATTTGAATTATGTAAAAATCTGATTTGCACCTGTTAGGTACAGGGAACTGCAGGCAAGCCTGTGTTTAAGCCGTTTGAGAATTGGACTGAAGTATGTAGAAATTCCGTAAAATAGCTTGAAACTGCTGGACTTGAGAACCAATCCATTTTTTCCAGGTTCCTTCAGACCACATGTCCTAAGGTAACCTTTGACTTTAATGTTTTGTTCCTAACCCACTTCACATACTTACAGTTATTCTAAAGTTTCCTGAAAGCTCTAAAAATGACCCTGAAACATATCTTGCTTATAACAGTTTTGTTGTTGCAGTTCATGTTTGGTATTCAGACCCATTACTATGCTCTTTGTTACAGAGCAGCACCTCAAATGATTTTCTTCATACACTGTAATTTGTAAAGCCTTTAAAATACCCAGTGCCTGTCTTTAATTATCTCAGTGTTAAAATAGTAGAATAAATAATCCACTCTATAGCTGATAGAATTTTGTCCCATCCCTTGTTAAAGTTATGTGGTAATAGTAACTGCATCTAGACTCAGTGTTGTACAAGTAAGGTAAAAAGCAAAAAATATTTCATATTTGTACACTTCAGTTTCGTATTTCTGCACTTCAACTTAAATTGGAGTGGGTCAAGGAACTATGCTTTCATCCCACCCACCTTCACCCCACTCCCCCCAAAAAGGCAAGGAGCTCTAATTTGCCCACCTAATTCAACAAGATTTTATTGCAGAAAATTGCATACTGTTTAAAAGTTCTAAGTCTTTTATATGTTGATAGATTTTTGGTGTTCATACTCATACTGGAGAAAACAAAGTCCTCTGTTGGATTTTGAAGCTGATTTTTTTTTTTTTTTGAGAATTTCACAATGATTCTGGAGGTTTACGCAAATATTATGAAGTATGGCAATCTTGGGGACCATTCTGACATCCATGTACTAATATGTTAAAAAGTACTATAATAGGAACTAGATTAGTCATTGTGGCAGAGAGCCCCTTAGTGTACTTGCTTTCCTAAATAGATAAAAATGTTTGGAATAGTTGCTAAATGGTAATAATAGTCCTTTTTGTCTTCATGACACCTAATAAACGTGTAAGAAGGGATTTGCAGAGCAGAGGTAAACCAAGCCTAGTTCTATGTGTGAGGTTAAATGTGAGTGTGTTTCTGTGTGTGTGTTTGCATATAATAATCTTGAAATAATTGCCCACTTAGTGAACATAGCAGAGGAAGAAGTTTCAAGCTAGCTCTCTGACTTTTCACGTGTTTATTTAGTTCCTGTTTTGTTCTGATTAATTCATATGTTCAGGGTAAATACTTTATTACTATCTTTCTCTAATTTTTTTTAAGGAGCAAAGACTCTATTAAATACTTTGAGGTTACAGTACTGGGACCCACTTCACCCTAGTCATATTTTTAACTGAGCAGATATTTTCAAAACTTTATTCTTACCAAATGTGACTTTCACTACTAAGAATCAATACTCTTTGGGAAAACTTAAGGAAAGAATAATTTAAAAAATATTTGTATCATGAAATTTCAGAGCTATGATAGACATAACATAGCCTTTAACATTTCTCCTTTTAAATAATGATAATAATAAACAAGACTCAGAAGGATTATGATTTGTCCATTGTTACATTCTAAAAGCAATTTTAAAGTTCCATTGGCCCTCACAATCTAAATTTGCTTTCATATATGTAATTTGGTAGAGGAAAAATCTTCAAAATTCATGATGTATAGTTCCTCTAAACTTTTTGTGTCTTCTAGTTTGATTATTATAGTACTTCTCTCAAGTCAGGAGCTCTCAAGGGTGACTGTCAGTCCAGATAATGAGTTGAAGGCATTCAGAATATCCATCTACTGGCAGCTATTATCATAGGTCATATAAGTTGTCAAATCAACCTGGTACTAAATATGATCCAGTGAGGGCACCTTATAGGTACTCTTAATGCAAACTTAAAATAATTACATAATAACCCACGTCAGAACTAAACTAAGGATAAACAAGATGTGGAATTCAGTTTCCAATACTTGAGGATGTTTCTGCAGTGCTAAAGAACATTTAAGAAGCAACATGCAAGATGGCTAGATATCTCTATTACAGAACAACAACTAAAAATCGTATAATAATCATATCAAGTTGTACTATACCCACATTAAAAGGGTGATAGTAGGTTCATCTTTGAAAGAACTACTCCATGCAACAGCATGTAAAGTGATAGCGTATCTACTGATTTATTTCAATAAGAAAGTTGTGTTTAGTTTGAAGAAACAGGGAAAGTTCCACAAGGATTTAAGGATGATGATCATCATCTCCAAGAAGAAATGCGAGGAAACTGACTGCAATCAACTTTTGTAGTCTAGCACTGTCTTCTAATATGGTGAGATCTTATCCCAAGGACTATACTACTGTTTATACTCTCTTCTCAGTCTTGCATACTGAAATAATTTGTCTACAAAGCAGACCATAGTGATCTGGAATCTAACTGTGATATTTTTAAGCATTGACATCTGTGAGAACTATTTATTTTTTCCTTTATATTACATCTATAATTTGAGTACTCAGCTAAAAGTACTCAGCTAAAAATCATAATCGGCCCTGGATTATGATTTCATTGACTGGTAGGAAAGTTTCTCGTTGACCTTAACTGAATCTTAGATTACATACAGTAATTCCACATACATTTTCTCTATTAAAAATAAAAATTATTAAAATTTATGATTATGGGTTGCTGATATTTATATCTGCCCCACCCACCCCTCTCCACAGTTAGACTAAGTTTTGCTACCAAGATATGTATCTTTTTACTTGTAATCTGTTAACATTTACCTATTAGCCTAACTATAGTTTCCCTAGGACCAGTATTTTACTCTTGTCAGCACTGCTAAGCTTCTAGGTATAAACTCCCAACACCTCACCTGTGCTTTAAATGGTACAAGATTACTTAATTGGAATGAAGTATATTACTAAAATAAACCAGGATCTAATATAACCTCCAAATAAATACACACAACTCTACAATCTTTGTTTCATAACACATTTTCAGGTTTTAATTCTTAACCACTATGAGTCATCTTAGTGGATGTGCACAAGCTATCAGAGTTTGTGCACATCCCTCCATCATTCTTTTTCTTTCTTTGGACAAAATAGAAACCATTTCTTTCTCTGTGTAATTTGTCACAGTTATAGGGGAAATCACAACTAGATCTTAACGCCTCAGTAACCAGTGTGATTTCTCTATGGATCCCTGATGAGCCTAAATGTTCCTTTTTCAAAGGAGAGAGCTCTCTCCCTATCAGGCTGCTATTTGTTTATACAGAGTCTCTATACTGGATTACCAGATTCACCATACCCTTGGTCTCCCCAGTAACCATTCTACTAACCTTTCAGCTTTTTTCCATACTGGCTTTTGATTTTCAGTGATTATATTCTTTTTTCCCCCTTCTTTCTCTTTTAATTCAAAACAACACATTGAATCAGAAAGTATAGTCTCAGTTTTGAAAGTAGATTGAGGAACAAACTACTACAATGTTAATGTTGAATTGATGAAGATTTTGACATTGTTAGACTTTGGCATTCCTCCAACTACTAAGGTTATTCTGGTTCTTTTAAAAATCATGTAACGTTTCTAAATAATGTGGTTAAAATTCAAAGTTTTACGAATAGGTGTGAATTTTAATAGAATTAATTTTTTTGCTAAAAGTTTTAATTTAGTATAAAGCTGAATTTATACAGGATATTATGCAATAAGAATTGTGGTTTCAAATTTATATTTGAGATTGTATTCATCTGATCTTCCTTCCTTTCCTGCCTTCCTTCTTTCCTTCCCACACAGTAAGACTCAACACTGACTGAGAATTGATTCTGCCAAGACCATCTAGCAATCTTTCTTCCAAATTCAACTACAATAAACTACAGATATGGATGAACACTTAAATATATATTTTAAGTGATTTCTAAACTAAGGCCCCTTCATGGTTTGGTGATAAGCACATAAGCCTCTAAATCTTAAGTGTCTTTTGAATTGCTGTCTTCTACAGAAGTCTCATCTTTAATACAGTTGCAAAAGATACCTTCTTATTAAGATGAATTCTTTCTAAATTGAGACTGTGCTTGAAATTTGAAATGAAAAATATTTTCGTTTTCCCTAGTATGTGAAGAAATAATGAGAAAAAAATAAAATAGTCTAAATTTTTTCTTTTATCTTTTCAGTCTTGTGTTTTTCATCACACATTTCACATAGCTAAAAATAGGGAATATACATGCTTATTTTGAAAAACAAACATTTATTTTTAAAACAATTTCAGAGCACACCTTAAGATTTTCTTGGTTTACGTTAAGTGTACAGTGAAAAAGAACTCTGAAAGATGGATTGGAAAAGTTCATTGCCATGACTGCATTCATATCTCTTTCATTTAGTTTCAGTATAAAATAATGATGCTATTTTATTACTTGAAATTGAAGAAATAAAGTAATTCATTGTTTTAATGACCAAAGATACTTTCTAAAAAATGAATCTAAATTATGAAGAGTTTGTCAATTAAAATCTTTTTCTTTTTTTTTTTTCAGAAAAAATGGGTAATTATAGTCTTCATCTTTGGGATTTGTGTTTGATTTAAATCCTTAAGATATTTGCATGCTCATAGGATCTTCTTGCCAAAAAAAGATGAGACTGACCAACTTTTATTGAAATAAAAGTCTGCTCAATAATCAGATACAGTAAAGAACTCAGATTTGGTGTTTTAAATAACTTTTAGAAATTTTGGAATCTATTTAGAAAATTATGAACATTAAAAATCTTAGGAATTTCGGTAGACAACCAAAAGTATATTTGCAGCAAAATACTTTGGTGTGAATGCAAGCCTGAAGAGAAACAACTTCCCCCACAAAAATATTATATTGGCATTGAACAATCAAAATTTATCACTGACTGTTCAGAATGGCCATCCTCCAAATAAAGAAATATAAAACCAGCAGAACAGCATGGCATTTAGGAGACTACTAGAGAATGTTATGGCACCCAGCTCCAGAGAAAATGATAGAGTGGACATTCAGTGTTTGTTGAATGAAAATTGATGGTTGAGAAAGTGATACTAGCATCTAATCGCTTCTGGGTGCCTGCAAAACCTGGATCTGCTTTGTGTTGCAGCTGGACTTTTGGAAGCATTTAGTTGGATTCATTTGCACATGAATTGTAACATATCTCAGGGTTATTGGGGCCTTCAGTATTAAGGTTCTCCTTCCCTCTCCAGGTCATTCCTTTTCTTTTCTCCTCTTTGCCTCTGAAGTCAGCTCTATTTTTTCCTCATTTTCCCACCTCCCTCCCCTCACCTTTGTAATTTCACTTAATGCTTTTCTTAGCATCTCATCCTCATTTGTGATACTCACGAATCCATATTAAAATATCTGTACATCCCTAAACACACACAAAGCAGAAACTCTCTATAGAAAATCTGCTTTTTGAACTCTTTATGTGCTGCTGAGTCCTTTTGGGAACTTAGTATTTTCTTCAGTAGGAAGCTCTTTGGGAAACTTGTAATTTTTTTTTAATGGTTCTCTTGGTTGAACCAAAATCTTATCTTTTCCACGTATGTCCTTGAGTGTAGTTTGTCAAATATGTGAGGGCAGTTACCACTTCTCTAGTGGTAGATCAAATATTCTCATTTCTTTCAACCATTCTACACTTAACATGATTTCCAGTTTCCTTTGTAGTCTATTCATTCTTTACACATATTTCGATTTGACAACACCATTCTTAAATTATGAAGCTCATTCACACTTGAATATGATAATCCAGATATAATTAAATGATTGTAGGCCATAGTAGGCCTGCTTTTTCATTAAAACTCTTTTTATTACTAATGTTTGTATATTCTTTTACAGTTTACAGAGTCCTTTTATATCCTGAGGGGCAGATATTATCTCCATTTTGTAAATGAGGCAACTGACCCTGGTTATCAATTTGTGATTTTGCCCAAAGTCATAATATAGATAATTTAGACATTGCACATCTTTTATTTAAATGGCCTTAGTGTTACCATTTTAGAAATTCTGTTACCCAGTTGTCCTACCAAATATGAGCCTATTAAATAAAACCACTAGACATTTTCTCATACATGCTACTGGTTAGTTGTATCTCTTATATCTCACATTTCCTAATGCATTTTTAAAAATTCTAAATATATATCTTAAAATTTGTGTTTGGATTTGGCATAGTGTGTGTTCTCATCTTACAAGTTTTATTGAAGACTTTGATTAAAAGTTATAGATAAGGGTGCATGGGTGGTTCAGTGGTAGAATGCTTGCCTTGCATGCTGGAGACCTGGGTTTGATTCCCGGACCATGCACACACACAAAAAAGTTATAGATAAATAATGATATTAATGTTTATGTAAAGAATTTGAATTTAAGATATGCTTTACAGTCTTATCCCATCAGAGTACTTAGCGGAAACTGCTGAATTCAAGGTACATTATATTTGTACATTCTAAGATGTCTGTTCAAAGAATGATTGGTTCTTTGAATGCATTTTGGCTCTCATTGATCTCTCTGTTCCATCATTTTTATGGGATTGATGTATTAGTGGAATGGGGATAGATCTCGCTGCAAAGTCTATGAGTTTGGGCAGGCAGCAGCAGAAGAAAGAAAGTGGCCGAGGAATACAAGAGGAAGACAGCTCCAATGGAAAACAGTTGTCAGGAGAAGCTGCCTCTCTTACTACTTGTTCAATTTCAAGATTAATCAAGTTTGATTTCCTTATATTTCACTTCATAAGGGAACTGAAATCTTAGCCCCAAAACTATTAATTCCTATGAAAATGTTCCCAAATGCAAGTGGATAGAGCAGTAGCTGAGAAACCTATCATATTCATTTCTAAAGAAATCATCAATCCCCTAATCTGTTTCAGGATTTTCACAATAACTATAATCATGTAGCTTCTGAAGTCTGCCTGCCGTTTCTTCTGTTTGTAGCACTTAACCATGGTATTGTGATTACATCTGTGTGAGGATTAATATTCTGGGATATAATTCACTTTATACCTAAAGATTTAAACTCATTTAAATTGATTAGATACTCTTTTTATTGTCTTTGCATCTTTCTTGACCTTTCTGGTTTGAGGGCTGTATTCTTTATAAGGAAGATGGAAGAAAATGAAGATGCAGCTACATACATAAGGTCTCTGCCTTCTCTCTCACAATTCTGACCCCAGACTAAGCAGTGGCCTTTCCTAATCTCCTTATTCGAAATATAGCTTTTTCTTGCTTTCAGCATTTCTCATAAGTCTCAGATTACTATGGACTTCTGCTAATTGTCAGCGATTATAAAACTCATGTTTACATACAAGTAGATTATATATCTACATACATCTTCCCTAAACTTTCTTTTTCAAAGCTAATCCAATCAGATTCTCGATGTACAACTGGTTTCTTTAGATTTCTCTTTTTAATTATTTATGATTGCATAGTCAGAATGTCGTGTTTTAACATCTGTTGTGGCCTATGAATGTGGATCTCTTAAAGCCATAGCATCACTCTCACCCATCCTTTTTCTGAAAACGGTTTTGTTTTTTTAAATTTGGAGGCAGATTTTCAGGGCTGTTCATTTAAGAAACATTACTACCTACTAAGGTTCAGGTACAATTCACCATTTACAGAAACTTTTAAATCAAGGCCCTTTTCCTGGAGGTATTCACAGTCCTGGAGGTATTTAGTAGAAAAAAATGACATGTAAGCAAATAATTGCCATACACGGTGGTAATTGTAAAAATAAGCCAGGACGCCTGCTATCCAAAAATACAAGTCTGGTTGTTCCCATTCCTTCTGTAAATCCTGGCACATACTCCTAGGTTTCTGCTTTCACAATAGCCAACCAATGTCTGTTGGTTAGAACTAAGTCCATATGAAATGTTTCATACATTATTTCTTCTACCTTGGAAAAGAGATATGGTCAGAAAGGGAAATTTCCATCATATTTATTTTCTTCTAGTAGAATTAGACTTCAAAGATGTCAGGGTTTTTGAATTGTATTCTGATGATGTCTATCCTCTCCTTGATTATAACTCCTTTAATCATCTTTGGATTTCTTCACAGGGCTTTGTCTACCATCAATGCTCAGTTTTTTCCTCACTGAAATGCTTTTCTCTGAGCTTCCAATGTCAAATTTTGCAGATTCCTTTTATTGGATTTTTTGCCTATTGCTTTCTTTTAGCTGTTGTGTGTATTCTGGTTCAGGTTCCATCTGATCCAGTCTGATGCTTTTAAGAATGTATTTATCCTTTTGCATTAAATTTTGTTTTCTTTTTATTCATTCTCTATATAGCTTTATACATAGACATCTTTTCCTAAGTATTTTTTCCTGTTTTTTCTTTTCCTTAAAATCTGCCTCCAGTAGCCACTCTTCTGAACCTTTATGAAATAGTCATCTAGTATTTTCCTGTTTCTCATTAAATGATCTGATTCTTCCCCAAAACAGATTTATCTGTCTTTGTAGGAACATTCTGGAAGAGAAAAGTACTCATTATCCAAAACACATCTACTTATTTTTGAAATGTTCTTGCTATATTGTGTGAGTCCCAGTCTTTGGTGCCCTCTGTTCTGCATGGCTTTCCTTCTTTAATACAAACTTTACATCCTCTGCTACTTTTCTAGTTACCATCCTACATGCAGAATGGCAGAATTAGTCTCTTCCTTGTTTGGGCCCCCACAGGACTTTGTTCATGCTAGAATTGTATTTATTATTATATATTGTAGATATTTAAACATGTCTGCTTTACTCTTCTGTTAGCCCGTGAGTTGTACCAAGGAAAGGACTGCTTTGATGGCAAGAACAAATGCTTGGGAGTCAGACTGTGTTTGATTATTGACTCTGACACTTTAACTATGTAGTCTTGGGAAAATTCTTTAAAATAGTAGAGCCCACTCAGCCTCTTCATTTATAAAATGAAGCTTCCACTTACCTCATTGGATTGTTGTACTAATGTAACAAAGTATCCAAAGTGCATAGCGCATGAATGAATAGTGTCTGGAATAGGAACATGGGTAGAATGTGTCTTATAGACTTAGTATTATAGTATGTTTTAAAATCACTTTTTAAATATTGTTGATATATTGCACTTGAAAACTATATTTGCTTGTTTTTGGACTCTGAAACACTATTGAAAACATATAATCTTGGTGGTTTATTTCCCTCAGTTTATAAGCAGAGAAGCCTTTTGAACTCTAAAACTTAACATACTCCTACTTATAGAAAGATTTGCATCCTTTTGCAGAGAACCATTTGTTCGTAGCATAATACAGATATGAATTAAACAGGATCAGTGGGGAAAATGACCTTCTAGTTCCTCTTAAGTCAGACCTTGGAGTCAGTAAATATTTTGCAGCATCTAAAGTATCTAAGAAACTGAACTACATGCTAAAGTACGCAAATTCATCCCTTGCAACACTTTTCAGTATAGTTGTGAAAGATACATGTAAGGACAAACAGTAACTACAATAGATGTTACAGATCAGCATACAGTTTGCTGCCAAATTAATATGTTTCGTATCTTAAGTATTGTCATCTAGAATGATCTGAGTGAAGGAAAATAGACTTGGAAGGTTGAGTATAAATTAGTTGAAGAGATTGGGAAGCATTCTTGATGGGCAGAATGGCAGGAGGTCAAGAAAGTGTCCAAAAAGTACAAATCAGATTTTTATGTCATTTTTACCTTCTACTTATTGGAATAAATTTTGTTTTTGCTGTTACTTTATTCAAGTTCTTCTGTTCTGTGTAGAACTTTTTCATTTGATTTCTCAAAATTTTTTCATTTATTCTAAACTCTTACTTTCAGATTTATTTAATCTGTCTGTGCCCCAGTAAATCTGCTCTGTGATACCAATCTTACTTTAAACATAATCCTACAAATTTGAGTGTGAACTCTGTTTAAATGGATTAACATTTTTCATAAACTGATTGATGTCTGAAAGTTTATTCACAAAACAGTCATTTTTCTCAGTATATTTTAGTTAGTAAATTGAAGCAGTTTTGTGGCTGTCCTAAAATACAGCACACCTCTATCATAAAGGCTGTCTTTTAAATTCCATTATGACAAATTTCATCTGCTCTTTAAAGTTTTGGTTTAACATATTGGACCAGCATATTTTATATTTGAGTTGCTCTGAGATGTGTTTTAAGATCTGAGGAAATTTAGTCTTTATTGAAATCACATGTGCCCCCCGAACATGGGATGCAGTAGTTGAGGTGGGCTTTACTGTGTCCTTCTAAAAATGTGTGAAGATTTAAAAGTACCCA
Source organism: Tamandua tetradactyla (assembly GCF_023851605.1). Lineage (NCBI taxonomy): Eukaryota > Metazoa > Chordata > Mammalia > Pilosa > Myrmecophagidae > Tamandua > Tamandua tetradactyla. Next base: position 178,042,091 of record NC_135327.1, on the reverse strand, counting down.
TCTGAAATTGACATAGGAGTAACCAGTATGGAAACTAGATTTCAAATTACAACTACTTGTATGGAAACAATTTGTTTAACTGAGTAAACTAACCTATAGAACCTCTGATTTTGAACTGTAAAGGACAACAGTGAAGTGTTTTAGACCAGGCTGCAGATTGAGGCTACTGGGAGCAATCTTTAGATAAGGCTTAACAACTGAAGGGCAAAATAACTCTCTTAGGGGTGTTTTTGTGATTGGGATTCTCAAAACCTACACCCCAGTTGGGTTGTTTGACTACTACCAGAGAGCAGATTCACCTGAAATATGAGGTCTCTGGCCAAAGTAAAAAATGGAGTAACCTGAAGATGAGGGCTGAAAGTGTGAGCCATCTGACTCTATCCAACCATGAAAACTAGAGAAATTGGTAGAATATTGAATTTGGTTGCATCAAGCTTGTTTAATTAATAAGGTCTATGTATTTATTATTTAATGAAGAGACCTTGAGGATAGAGTACCAAAAAGAAGGTAGATGCAAAAACTCCAAGAGGAGAGACAATCCTGATCTGGTAGTTCAAAGTATATTAGAAGAAACAAGTACTTGGAATATAACCTTTTGCTTTAGGGTTGCTCTTAAGTGTGTTTTATCTCACCGTGTTGTCATTATACCTAGATATTCTTATGTTTTCACACTTCTAGCAACAGATTGTATTTTTCAAATGAAATGTACATGGTACCATGTGTAAAGTAGATGAAATCAGGGTGGGCAGGATATGTTGTCTTAGTGCCCCTTAGCTTCCTCTCCAGTGGCTCCTGAGACAGTTTTTTCAGACTGCAAAATCAGTTTGAAAATAATTGTTTCATGTGAAAATATTATGTAAAATGAAATAACTCATTGGCTTGTTTACTGTAAGAAACAAGTTTGCCCACATTTTGCTATGTATAGTTTTTCATTTCATAATGTTTAGCATACTGCAGTTAATTTGAAGAATAAAAAGGAAAGAAACCGACTTTGGCCACTGTGAGGCTCTGTGCTTTTGCCTGAGCCATGCAGCTTTTCCTGTTTTATGATTTTCTGTGAAAGTCTGATATTAGAACAAAGGTAAATTTTATCTTGTTTTATAATCATTGCTTATAAAATGACCCTTTCTCTATACTTTTCCAAATGGTTTACTCTAGTGTTATATAGAAATATCAAATATAGTTTCAACCTGTTGCAAGATTTTCAGGTTCAAATGGTTTTGTGTTCTGTATTATTCACCCACCAGCACATTCTCATGTGTATGCCTCACTGGCCTCTCCTTTTACTAAACTGTAGCATCTATTAATCATGTACAACCCTGTGATATTTTTTTCGGTTGTTTTTTAAGACTGTAATTGTTGAACTTTTCACATACTTGTATTGTCTCGCTATCTAGACTGTAAACTTTTGAGAGAACAGGAGTGATGGGTATAAGTGCTTTTGTGCTCTTTGCACACTGAAAGCACTCAGGAGCAGCCTTAACATGTGCATTTTATAGTTTTTTGTTGTTGTTGTATCTGAAAAATAGATTGTTAACTTATTTAGTGTGTGATGATTGACTTTTATTATGGACTGAGTGCTGTGCTAAACTACCAGTAAGTTGGCATAACTTTAATCATAATTTCTTCTTTAATAAAGTATTTCTGAGCTGGGGAAACTGAAAGTATGCTGACCCTTAACACAATGCAATGTAAGAATATTGTATATGGCATTTTGAAAGTACTTTAATTGTATGTCTGAATTCTATACTGAAAAATAAAAACTGCTACAAAAAAAACTTAACCCCTTCTGCCCTCAAATTGTTTAGAGTTGAAAATAGTGTTTTGTTGTATATACTTACATACTATACAACAAAATAATTAAGGTTAGGTTATGCTAACATTATAAAACATTTAAACATGTAAATAAAATTAGTGTAATTTTTAATATAAAATTCATTCAGTAATTTGATTTTCATTGTACTTTGCCTGTTGTTTTCAAGTTTTTCTCTTGGAAAGTGAAAGTGTTTTCCCATATCTTTCTTTGCAATATCTTGGTGGTGAGAAGGCCTCTTAATTAGATTGACTGCACAGTCCTTCTGTGAGAATGTTGGGTGTTATCCCTAAGTTCTAAGAGGAAACTACTGTGTACAGAGCCAGATTCTGGTAAATAAGAAACCCCCTGTTTTTGCCTTTAGGAAGGTTTACTATCAACTCAGTATTGACAGGTAGAGAAACATTTGCTAGACATTTAACCAGTAATAAATGAGCTTCAAATTACTTTCTCTTATTTCATTTTATGCTTATGAGAGAGTAAGACATATATTAGTCCTACTTACAGTGTCCTGGGATATTAAGAGACTAAGTATGATACATGCCCAGCGTACAATCCAATTGCAATTTTCAGTCCAATGTTTTCTCCATTAGACCTATATACTTAAATATACTGAATTGTATCCCCATGTAAAATCCTATATAAATATGGGAAAATGAAATTGCTTCAGTGATTTCAATGGTCTAAGGCTTGGTGATATTTGAAAGGGGAATGTATATTTGAGTAAGTTTATTTCGAATCTTAGAAACAAGAGAATTAACTTCATTTTTATCTGAGCCAGAGACAATTTTGCCCCTTCCCCCCAAAAAAAAACATTCAACAATGTCTAAAGACATTTTTTTGTTGTCACAACTGGAGCCATTGTCCTACTGGCCTCTAATGGATAGAGGTCAGGGATGCTGCTAAATGCTGTACAGTATATAGAACAGTGCCCCACCTCCAAAGAGGATTGGTCGAAAATGTTTCGACCAATGCCAAGGTTTCTAAACCCTACTCTGTGTATTTCAAGGAATGGAATTACCAGAAGTCTTAGGAACCAAAACATATTGGAGTTAGAGGCGGTGGGAAGAGGTAAAGGAGATGATTTCAAGTATGACTGGACTGAGATGAGCTATTTTGGTGGGGGTTGGGATTTAGCCAATTTCCTTTATCTTGCCTTTTCTTTGTGCCAGTGCTTGGCATAGCAATAGTGGAGAAAATGTGAAGAGGGCTTCTTTTTTTTTCTAAGCTACTTTGAATAGTGGTCTATTGCAAGAACTTCAGGTGTCAGCCCACCTCGCTATAACACTTGCAACTTAGCTGTAAAGCACACATCCATGTTGTGAGGCTGCTAAGATGCTGAAACACATGACTTTTTATTTGGGTGAGTGTGCAAGATTGTAAGAAGTATAAACTAGTTAGTTTCTTCCCCAACATAGCTTATAATCGTAGTGTACCTGTCAGGTTCTAAGTTTCTCACTGTTTCGCCGTTGTGTCATATGTGAATTTCTTTTGCTTAATTTCATTAATCTAGTTTCAGAGGAAATACTTCTTGACTCTACTGTAATACTAATTTCCAAATTAAGTTTTATATAAATATGCATGTTACTCTCTTAGTGCAAAATAAGGGGTTTTCTTATTTAAAGCTTTCAGTACATATAAAGCAGAAGTAAGGAGAAAAATATTCTAGGTGAGTTATGGGCTATTTTCTTTTTCTTTTACATTCTCTGAGAGAAGAGGCTCAAGTCATCTGCATAAACTTCTTGATTTTTTTTTGGCTAACTAAGAGTGTTAATGTTACAGAAGTTACCTGAGCATCTTCCTGAAAATTTTCCCATGAACATGTATGTCATCTTTTTTGTTCAGGAAATATTCTCCTCCAAGGAAGTTTTCTGGCTGAGTTGAATTTCTGACTAATTGAAAACCACCTGAAGTTATTAGTTTGACTGCTTTAAAAGTTGGAGTGCCATAGCTACCAAACCTTCCTGCAATCAGGAGTGTTTTAGGATTTTATCAGTGAGCTATTGTTGTTGCCTCATGCAGTCCTTAGGAAGCCAGGGGAAAAAGCAGGTGATTGTTGTTGATTAGATATCCCACCCCACCCCACCTCCTATTCCCTACTCCTGGCTGCAATATCCAGTTTATTTCTTCTGCCAAAATATTTCTCCAGCTTGCTAATCATAGCAATGGATATACTGTAAAATTTTGATGCTATTTTTTGTCTCTTTTCAGTTATGGGTCTCATGGGCCCTGGGTTTTCTCTTATGTATTTGACCCACTCAGAAATCATTTAACCCTCTACCCAAGGCAAGGCGAGAGAGAGAGAGAGCATGGAATTATTTTTTAAAGGAAGAATGCTCTGATAGGGCTGTGTTCAAGTTCTTACTATTACAAGTTCCATGTCTTAACATTTCTTGAGTCTATTCCTTTATCTCTTAAATGCAGATTATTCCATCTGCTCTATCTACCTCACAGGGTTGTTGATGATCAAATGAAATAAATTGACTCTGAGTGCCATTAAATTGAACAGCACAATAAAATGTAAACTAGTATGCAAATATTAGGAGAATGAGGTTTCATAAATTACATTGATTGTGAAATGGAAGTAGGTTTGAAGAATGTGATTATTTTCCCCTCTGTTGACTTGCTTGATTGTGTAGAATGCCTTTTCTTCATTTTAATAAGTTCAGAAATGACCTTTATTGGATTTTGTTGCAGTTTTTTTCTTTTTAAAAATAAGATCAATCGTATTAAAAACAGTTTTGCTTGCTGAAATACGATATAATTTGGCATAGATCAGTGATTGGAGCAAAGCAAATTGTAAAAAGTTTCCATAACCAAATTCCATAAACTGTGCCCAATAGAACATCATCATCATCATCATCATCATCTTCATTATCATCTTTGATTGCTAATCAATTCTATAGAACCAGACATAAGTTTCTATGCTTTTTAAAAATATCCAGTGATAATTTTGCCACATTCCTATTTTTCAGTTAAACAATTATTCTAAGTAGCTGTTATACTTTACTTATTTTTCTGACCAGTTAGTTGTACTGTGTGGATTCTGGATGGTAGTAGATCAAGTTTGTTTAGTTGGAATTTCTAAAAAATCTTTTTATGTTGATAGTGTCTTATCATGTTTGACACTATTCAAAAATAGACCCAGAGAGTTGTGGGGCCCCAAGATACATGTTTTCAATGAATTGTAGTTCTGTAGAGTAGGCAGACTGTGTTGGAAATTATTCCTTCTAAAAGGAGGAATTTTAGTCCCTGCCTCTATAGACTTTGTGACTAAAAAAATATTTATTTTCAAATTCAAAAGCCAATTCATTACTGCCTTTCTCCTCTGAAATAAATTACCAGTTTTATAATCAGGAAGCACTTAATTATTTGCCCTTTTCTGTTGACTTATGTTTATTCTTCATAAAGTGACATTTCTTCAAATTAAGGGGCTCAAAAGTAAGCTCCTGTATTGAACTTTGCAAGCTTACTTGTTTTAATAGTGTAAATCAGTTCAGCTGGCTAAATGCCTTACCAATGGAAACCTCATAATGTAGCTAGAACTAAATTGTGCTCTGGCGCATTGAGTCTTTAAACTGAATTACTGATTTCAAATGCATCATGGTGAAGAAGCTATAAGAAGGACAAAGAAGCTCCCTCTCCTGATCTTTGAGCAAGCTTTTTCTACATTTGTTTGAGGGGCTTTGAGCTCACAAGCAAAATCCTAACCAAGTTGATCTTGCTAGGATAACCCATTTTAAATGCTCAATAAAAAAGAATAATTCTTCTCCCACTTACCCACTAAAGAACAACATATGTTTCTAACGTCAGCTTTTTATTTTTTTTTTTATCTTTCATTTTTTTGTTGGTAAATCTCCCAGACAACAGCAGTTCTGTAGAGAGTTTAAGTATGAAGGAATGGCAGGACGGGCTAAGGGCACTTCTACCCAACATTAACATCAACTTTGGTGGACTGCCCAATTCTTCTTCCCCCTCCAACGCCAACCACAGTGTACCAACGTCCAACACTGCCACCACCGACAGCCTGAGTTGGGACAGCCCTGGCAGCTGGACAGACCCAGCCATCATCACAGGTAACTTTCTCACTCCTTCAGCTCCACTGATTGCCATCATTTGGTTTTTAGCACAGGTTAAATAAAAACGGAGGTCTCTTCAACATAAGTTTATTTGCACAAAGCCACAAATGTGAAGTGGCTCGTTTCATTCTTAGGAATCATGCAGTCTTGGTTAACTCCATTTGCCTAGTTGTGTAATAAAGCATTTGATGCCTAGGTTGCTTCTTTTGTTCTAAATAGGTGTTAACATCTGGCAGCATGTGTGTATTTTATAGGTTGCAAAGTACAAAAGGGTCTGACTTACCCTTCTTAAAAGGAACATACTCCACTTAAAAAAAAATAAAGCTCTCTATTATAAGGCTATCTTGTTTATGTATCTTTTTTTTAGATAAGAAGAAGCACAATTGGGACATATTGTCAAACAATTCTTGGGACTCAGTTTTTGTAGTTCTGCCCCTGTGACAGTGGAAAACTGTCGCTGTAGTTGAAAAGGAAGGCATGGGTTGGTATGGAAAATAAATCTTGGTCATGAGTGGAGGATAAAAGGAATACAGGATTAAAAAAGGTCTTATTTGGAAGAAGTTTAAAATTGTTATTTTTTCTGTTCCTTTTGGATACACTGATCACATTTAAAACAATTTGTTAGACTAACTTCCTATCCTTTCTGCACAAACTCATCATTTTCCCTCTTGTTTTCTTTCCTTAGGTATTCCAGCATCTTCAGGAAACAGTTTAGACTCTCTTCAAGATGACAATCCTCCACACTGGCTAAAATCCCTTCAAGCCCTTACAGAGATGGACGGCCCCAGTGCTGCTCCATCACAAACACACCACGGCGCCCCCTTCAGCACACAGATCCCTCTGCACAGAGCCAGTTGGAATCCCTACCCACCTCCTTCAAATCCTTCCAGCTTCCACTCCCCACCTCCAGGCTTTCAGACAGCCTTCAGACCCCCCAGCAAAACCCCCACAGATTTACTACAGAGTTCAACACTGGACCGCCATTAGGGAAAGAGGAGAAACCATTAGAAAATGCAGGATTTGACCCACCCTGTTTTCTCCCTTTCGGCCCACCACCCACAGTTCCCTTCTCATCTCTTACGTTCTGAAGAATCCAGTTCCTGATCAATTTTTTTCTCCCTACCCCCAGATGCAGTGTGATCACAGGGTCATTACCATCTTTTTTTTTTTTAGTTGTAAAAGTTTCTGTTGATCCAACATTTGAGTGACACTGTTGAATGTTTCCTGAAATGCCTTTTTAAGGAGGAGGGAAAAAAAGAAATCAAAGGGCAGTCTCGATACTTAGAAAATAACTGTTTGTCTGTTGCACATAATAATGACATAATCTGCTTAGCAGAAATTGACGATTAATCTATAGGAAAGGTCAAATAAATGCATTATCAACTGCAGAAGTTTGAAAACCAGGTTAATTTAATTGAGATTGCTAAATGCATGGGGGAAAGCAGTGGTCCTGGTATCCATCTTGTATTCAGCTTATCACTATTGCAGAAAAATGCTTTTAACTTAATTTAATTTTTAATTCTTTTGGCAAGTTTATGCAGAGGACTTGATTGCATTGTTAAGCAAAAGAATTTATTGGAAGTTGATGGAATGACAAATTGATCTTTAGTAGTAACTGGCCGATTGCTTAAGAGTTTATAAGAAGGGAGAAAGTGTTTTTTTTTAAAGGAGAAAAAAAAATTGGCTTTAGATTTAAAGTAAATTCAGATGTTTTAAAGAAAAAAGTATTCACAGATTTAATACCTATACATAAGAGCTGAAATACAAGTGATTTCTTCACTCTCTCTCGGTCAGAATCTTTTTTTCTTTTACATGAAATTCATCTGATCAGGGCATTCTGAGATAACACTGCTCTGGGGCCATATGATCACCATCTGGAGCAAATCTCTGACCTCCTTGCCTGCAGCTTTTACTTAACCCTGTAGTTTCTGGACGTTTGTGCAGTATTGAAAAGACAGGAGAAAAGAAAACAGAAACCTGGTTATAACCTGACGCTAAAACTAAAAACAAGGAAATGTACCTCTTTCTTCAGAATTAAAACTAAAATCTTAAATAAAACAAAATTTGATGATGCTCCTTGGATTGTTTTTTTTTCTTCCAGTTTTATTCCTTTTTAACATTGGTGTGAGTTTGAAACGCTTGTGATAAGTAGCCTTCAGATGTTTCCATTTGATCTTACTTCAACAAATCAGGGTGGTTTAGATGAAGCATTCCCCTTCCATTGATTTTCAGTAGGAGATACCTCTTTGTGCTACTATATCACAGAGAACAAACTTTCCCAACTGAGAAGGCTCATCTGCCCAAAATGGATGGGTTATTGATGGACTGAGATGTTGGTTCCCTTGGAGAGACCTGGCAGAGGCAGCAGCCAATTTGCCATACATGTAGTACCATTGTGTGAATGCCATGAGATTGGAAAACACTGATGTAGACAACCCACAGATACAAATCTTTTATAACTGATTATTCTAGGAAGTACCTAATGATAGAGAGATGTGACACCACTGACCAAAATAGGGTAGAGGGTAGAAATTAAATGTTCCCTGTCAGAATCCTAGGAATCTGTATGGTCTGGATGTCCTGCTTTGGGCTACATTCCAAAATAAAAAGCTGGAATTGGTTTATTTTCAGCTGCGTCCATTAAGAAAATTTTTGTAGGATGCATAGAATTAATTAGATCTTCTAAATCTTATATTCTGTAACTTATGAATGGTTTTCTCATCTTTTCCTTTGCCTTGTACCTTTATTTGCTACCAAAAAAAAGTTTTACAAGTTTTTGAGGAACTTTAAACAAGATATTCTCAAATAAATGTCACCATAGTAGCTGTTGACATGGTGAATAGTAAATTGTTTTTTTAAGTTAGCCAAAATCCTGCTGTGGTAGAGAGGAAATCACTAGAAACCGCAGGTTCTTTTTGTCATGTGAGCTTTTGTTTTGATCTCCTGAACCTTCATATTGCACTGCAAAGTGATGGACCATGGCACGGAGATAATATTCAAATAGTAGCAAATGGTAATCAAGGCTCTTTGTAGGAGGAAAGGGGGAGATGGGGCATATACCCTGAGATATGAGTATATAAAAAATGTTGCTTTTTCTGTAAAAGAAAGGAAATTCTAGCTTGCAAAGTAGAATTTGTGATTAATCAAATTTAAACAAATATAAAGCACATATTTATTTAAAAGCATATTTATTGTTTAAAGACTAATTAAAAATTACAAATTTTTAATACTTTATTAAAAGTAGAACCTTCAATATCTTAAAAGCTCCTGTGTGCCTTTTTCCAGTTATACTTACTTTTCTTTCCTCATCATCCGCAAAAAAAACATTATCTTGATTTCTGTATTAATTTTCTTTAGCATTTTTACTACCTTCTATATATTCCTGAACAATACATCGTTTCATTTTAAAAAGCAGAAGTTAGTAAACCATATTCCTCTGTAAGGAAAGGATAATACTATCACTATCAGATAAAGGCATTTAGGAGAAGGTAAATTAAAGAGAATCTCTGGATCATAGTTTGACTTTTAGCTTCTCTGATAATTTATAAGAGCCCCTCTAGGGGAAACAGTTGGCAAGATCATGAGTAAGTTCTAGAAAAGACAGTTCACCACAGCTGGGGCATCTGACAGGGCTGTAGCATGAACTCAGTACCGAATGTCTGGTAGAAATGTGATCTGAAGGAGGGTCTGCTCTCTGTTTTCTGTGTCTAAGCTCATGGCTTTCCTCCAGTTCTGTGGAGCAGATCAAAGCACAATAGTTGAGGGCATAGGTGGGTAAAATAAATATCAGGTGATAATCCACCAAGGCATGAAGGAAGAGAGAAACTTCATTAGGCATGGTCAAAAACAGTTAACTATAGAAAAAAACATGAGCCAGATTGACACAGGCAGTCTGTTGATAAAATAGCAGTGGGAATCTTGCTATTGACAGACATCGACTGTCTCTTGGATCACAGTACTCAGATCTGGACTTGTCGTGCTTTGGTACACAGCTGTCATTCTGAGTAATTGTCTTCACCTCCATTCTTGGATTCAGGTTTTTCCTATATTTTTATATCCCACAACCTAACCTTGTTTATTTGATTTTATTTTCTTTTTTTTCTTTTTTTTTTTTAATAGCACATTGGTTTTATTGATGGCGGAAGAAAAAATCTTGGTATTTGCTTTATTTAACTTGGTATTTTTTCCCATTCTTTGTAAGAGTTGAATCTTTTTTTTTTCCTTTCAAAATCTGCTTTCTCTTTCTTCAGATAACAATATCCACTGTGACTGCTCTTGCTCTGAAGGGAAAGCAGGAGGTCTAGCAACAAGTTTTGGCCTGGTTGTTGCAGTCAGTGGTTCATTTCTTCTGGAAGATTCTTTTCATATTAATTCCGAGCCCGAGGAGGCTGGTAAAACTGCTGGGTTGGCCGAGTTGATCGTCTTGGCTGGCCATCACCTCCTCTTCAGAATTCAAGAGTTTGGTCATAGGTACTTTCTTCTTCCCATGCCTCTGTATGAACTGGCCTGATGTTGCTTAGTAGCACCTCTTCATAGTTTCCATAATCAATGAATTTAACAACTGCTGTCATACCTGAAGAATGGAGAGCTTCAACTTCTGCTCGGTAAAACTTGTTGTCTTCCCAATAAAGTGCAAAACATTCATCTCCAGGTTTCCACATTTTTGCATACTCCATAGGAATAGATGATTCTAGTACTTTTTCTGGTTTAATTGGCCCTGATCTTCTTTTAGGCCCACTATTATAAAATATTTTATCATCATAAGGTGTAGCTGGAATGGGTCCAGATGACTTAATAGGTCCTCCCCTTCGGTGCCATTTCCATCTCTCCATTTGGAAGATCTATGAAACTGTTAGTTCTAACAGGATTCTGGTAATCACTATTTACATCAAAATATTTTTTAGGTTTTATACCAGTGAAAGTTTCATTATTTATTGTTCGTGGTTTCTTGTCATAAAAATGATCAAGATTTGCTGTTTGGTTTTCTCTTTTTCCACGTTTTTGATAATTATAATCTATGGATTCTTGAGGAAGTGGATTTTCTTTTGCCTCTGCATAAGTTGGACCTTTACCTGGTCTGGTTTGCATAGAGTTATCTCTTTTCTTAAAAGCACCATTATTGTGCTGAGAACTCGAAGGATATGAAGTATCTTTAGTTCTATCGTATCTAGAATATGTTCTATCATACTTGTTTCTCTCTTCAGCCCATACTTCGGATCCTGAAGAAGTATTTGGTCTTTCAGAACCTCTGTTTCTAGGTAATCCCGTGCCTTCTAAAATTGACTTTGAATTTTGAGTGTCCCTTTGAAAACGAGGAGGTTTTTCATTTCTTGGCTGCCTGTTATCATTTCGAGGAAGATGTCTTGGTTGATTATTATCTTTTATTCCATTTTGCTCACCTATTTGACAATCTATATTGTCCCTGATGAAGCTGCTGTGGCTGAGATTTAGGTTCTTCCATACTCAAAGTTCCCATTTTGGACTCCAAAAAATCAAACAATGTGCTTGGTGCTGATGGCCTTGCATTTCCCAGATCCTCTTCATCTTCAGATCTTATTCTCCCCCTGCCTCTTCCTTTACCTCTCAGAGGCGGACCTGTAACAGGTTTTTGTTTATTGCTATTAAGAAGTACATTCAATGCTGCTTCTAGGTTGTTGCCATTATCCATAAGAGCTTGCCTCGATGCTTCCTTACTGAAGCCCATTTCTGTTATGTGCTTCAGAGCTTTTTCATCAACCAGTTCTCTGTAGACACCTTCATGCTTCCCTTCAGATTTGGCTGACTTTTCTTTTTGTAAAACTTCCCTATTTCGATTACCACCAGCACTCATATTGAGATTGCTTCTACCACCACCACCACCTCCTCCAAATGTCTTGGTCTCTTTGCTCTTTGCAACTTCTGCAATAGCAGCAGTCCTTTGCTTTTCAAATTCATCATTATCATTTGTAGGTTTGACAGGCATAGTAACTTGCAAGGTCTTTCTTCGATCCAGTTCTCTACTATCCACTTCGACATGAGACATACACTTCTGTCCAAATGGCACAAAAGGAGGTGGTCCACCTTCAGTTCCAATATTGCTTCTATTGTGTTTTGACAAGCTTCTCTGCAATTCCCATTTTTCAATAAGGTGCTCCACTTCACCACCAAGAACTGTTGTGTTAGAGTCATTCAAGAGCAGGAATCCATTTTTAATGTCAATAATGCCTGAGAGCTTAATTTTAGTTCCAGGTGGTGTGTTCAGGCTTATTTTTGACATATAATTAAATTCTACTGCTGTGCAACTTATATGACCATCAGTCATCTGCAAACGCAGCATTCTTGGTGCAACTTGAGATTCTTCGTTATCTTTTGCTGCAGCAACATTGCGAATTTTTTGAATCTGCAACACACAGGGACCTTCAAGCTTTTCTACCTTTCCACCATTGATGTCACCAGGGAGGAATTTCTTGCCAATTGTTCTTAGATCTGTATTGAGAGCAATCGGGATGATGTCATTTATATTGATTTTGTCAGGAGAACTTGTGCAAGCTTCAATGCCTTTATCTGAAAGATACCAACCCGCCTGGGACCACGCTGCGCCGGGAAGCTCCACCATGGTAGCTGCTTAAGCCGGTGAAGGTGGGGGGCTGGGGTGAGGGTAAGGGGGAGGCCTCCTACTTGAGACCAAAAAAAAAGAAAAAGAAAGAAAGAAAAGAAAAAGAAAAAAGAAGAAAAAAAACCTCCTCTGGTCGGCTCTGCCTGATTTTATTTTCTTATCTTGGTGAAGCTACATCAAAGATTACACATACTTTAAGAAAAGGTGGATGGGAGGTAAATATTTTGGCAATTTGCACATCATATCTGAAAATAATATTCTCCTGTCACAATTGATAAAATCTTTCCCCTATACCTCTGGAAGCTTGTAGAATCTTCTCTTTTGTGTTCTTAAATTTCACGATGATGTTCTTTGGTGTGAGTCTATTTTTAGCCATAGTACTGGACACTCGAAGAGCTTTTTAAATCTAGCAATTCATGTCTGGTGGTCAAGGTGGCCTTGGTGGTCTCTGCATTCGATATACATACATTTTCAGTCCTTTACTCTTCAGAGAGTAAGATGCCAAATGTTTAGGGGAAGTATAGTTACCCTATTGTATGATGGTGGTGGGGTGTATACTGTAGAAGCTAGCTTAAAACAGCTTTCTCAATATTTATTGTAGCCCCACCTCATACCCTGTACCCCTGGATCTAGAGGTACCTGATTCTGTCCGTTTTTCTGCGTTTGAGGATTCTGTATGTGAGTTAGATTGGATCGCATCTAGGTTCACACCTTTCTTGAGTTGAGCTTTCTCCTATTGGCCAAGTGACTTTCCATTCAACTATCTCCTTTCCAGACCCCAATTTTTGTTGTTGCCTCCTCTGTTATTCTTTGTGTTTTTTCTTTAATTTTAATGGACTTTTAGAAAGACATAGTTTTAATCCACCATCTTATCCCAGAATCCTGCTCTGATTTTATGTTAATAAGCATAGCTTGGCAGCTAGAAAGGTAAAAGGAGAGCTATCTTTTGCTATTGGCCGATAAGTACTATCCAATAGCAAATATAGCATGTATTGCCCACATATTTCTTTAGCTTGAAGTAGTTTCTCTCTTTAATATCCTATTTTCCAATTAAGTTCTTTTGATGTATAGTCAATAATTCATTTTCTGAAAGAAAATCATACATGGGATTATGATCAAAATTGCAGGCTGGATGTTAAAGGGTAAGGGCTCTTTTTTTTTTTTTTTGCAGTTTGGAGAGATTATCAAGTCAGATAGATGTAGGTCATTTTTTAGGCTTAGCTGATTTAAATTCTAGAAATTTCAGAGAAGAAAAATCTTACCCTTAACTGTAATTAATTGTATTTTGAGAATATGTGATAAATTCAACAATGTATTTCCGTAGAGAATATGCTTTAATAACCCAATATGGAACTGAACTCAGTTAGTTAGAATAGTGTATGCCTATTCTTGAAGACATGGGGTATTCTGCACATTACTGCATTTTCTGTCAAATTTTTGGAACCATCATTTGCTTTAAGATTCTTATTATATTTATATTCTGTAACCTTTAAAAAGTCATAAAGTTTATATACCCTATACATAACAGTTAGACATTAGTCATGTTTATATCCTTTCTCAGATGTAGCTACTTCTACCCAAGTGATCTATCCAAGCGAAAGGATGACCAAGTTTATGAAATTCATTGAGAAGTAAATATTTGTCACAAAAATCAGTATTCATTGCTTTGTGCTTGTTAACAAATTTCCAATCTACTCCAGACTCCTCCAAGCACTTATAGACAGTTTCCTAACAGAAAGAATAATCTTTGAAAATACATTTCTAAAATTGTTTCAGAGTAATTGATTTAAGGAAAAAAGTATATGATTTGAAAAAAAGTCCCTTTAAGGGGTAAAATAATTATTTTTATTTGCAGTAACCCAAATGATTTGGGAAAGAAAATAAATATTGGCCCAAATACTCTGGACACCCCTTATAAGAATTGGCATTCTTAAAAATAGATTCTGATTTGATCCGTCTCTGAAGGAAACAGATTGTATTATGCAGATGTTTGTAAGTATAGTCATTGCAACTCCTATAAACTTCCTTTCGTAGTTGAAGGCAACAGATGTACAAAACCATTAGAAATTTGCAGGCCAAACACAATAGTTTTTGTTTCTGTTTTTTTGTGGACAAAATGATTTAAAAACTCCAGGAATCATAACTCAAAGGACATTTAACAATGCTTAGAGAAGCAATGATCTACAGCTTTCTAATTTCCCCCCAAAAGTTGAAACTGAAATAATGTTAAATTAAAATGCTTGATATATTATGTACCGTCCAGAAGATACTTTTTTATGTCGGAGTCTTAGTGGTATGAATTCCGATGCTTTTATCAGTCTCCATAATATATACAAAGTAGACAATAGACCCAAAGTTTGGTTTTTGTCTTCAATTATATTTTTCATGACTTGACTTTAGTTGTACTTTTCTGTTCTGTTCCTTTGAAATGCTCCAAGTGCTTTATCAGTTTTCTTGTTTATATTTATAAGGTGACTAAGGTAAGGGTGGTATCTCTTTCCTGTATATTTTAGCTAAGTGGTACTGGGAAAAAGAGTGTGTAGATAAACTGTATTTGTTTATCCCATAACACATAGGCTGTAAGTCAAAGGTTGGAAAAGAAATAGAACCCTTAGGGATTTCTTGTCTATTTTGTGCTTGTAGTGAGTTGAGCTTCCATTAAGCTGGACTACCAAAGTAGCCAGTGCTTCTAGATTTTAAGCAGATAAGGAACAAGAGCACAGTAATTGTCAAGTATTTGAAGGACAGTTATGTAGAAGAGGAAACAGGATGCCAGGAGTAAGATGGGGAAGAAAGATTTGGGTTCAATTTGGTGTAACGATTTTTAAAACGTACTGTGGACTAAGCATATGCCAGGTGCTTCACAGGGGTACAAAGATAAGATGATCCCTGCTCTCAAAGTTCTTAACACTCTGAAAAAGTTTGAACAGTTAGCTCTAAAACAAGAAATAAGCCTGAAGTAAGTGCCAGAGGTGCAAAGCATCAAGGTAGCTCAAAAAAGTGAGAGCTTTAAATAAGTTTAGACTTGGGTAGGCAAATCTAAACATGCTGAGCAAAGAAAGGCATCAGATTGAGACTCCATAGGACATGTTTAGAACTGCATCTCAGTTTGAAAGGAACGTGGAGTTTGTGTAGAGGACTTGTGAGAAAGAAGACCAAAGGGTGGGCTGGAGACTTTGTTAGAAATAAGCAGCTGACATTTTTCAGCAGGGGAGAGACATGATCAGACTGTGCTTTATAGATATACAATTGTAGGCAGGAATGGTGAAGATGGGGGGACACTGACCAGGGTTCTTTGGGGTCAATGAGAGAACTGCAAATGGACTGTCAATGATCCTCTGAAATTAGCTGTAAAATGTGGTATGTACATTTAATCAAAACATAAAAAGTGTCCATGATACATAAAAAAGTCCAATTGGTAATGTAGAAAATAGTCCAGGTTATTGAAGGTTATTGGCTGATACGGGGTTTGGGAATAGAAAAAAAAAGGTAAGAATTCAAGAGAAGTTTCAAACTGAAAAAAGGGAAAGAATTCGAGAGAAATTTCAGAAGTTCTAGAGAATTTTGATAAGTTCTTGGCTATATTTAAAGGATAGAAGAAAAACTATTTCAGAATCCTTAGATTTCTTCCATTTCTTCCACTAGACTTTCAGCTCTTTGAGAGCAGAAAACACATCTGTCTTATTAACCACCATATCCCTAGCTCATAAAAAAGAGCCTGGTACATAGAAAGCCCTCAGTAAATATTTTATGTAAATAATACTAAGATATATACTATGACTGTAGTTTTGAGTCAGACAGCTAGAATAATTGTGTTGTTTAAAACATTTGTGGAATCATGAAAAAGAACTAGTTTAAAAGCAGTATTTTTGGTTTCGGTTTTGTTAAATTTGAAGTTCCAGCAAGTCATCCAGGTCAAGGTGTCCAGGAATTAGTTGGGCATTTATGTGGAGTACTTAGGAGAGAGACACAATCATTTTGGAGTTAAACAGATGAGAGAGGCGAGATTGAAAACTTGGGAAAAGTAGAGATGAGTGGTCTGAAATGAAGGTAAACTGAGTGTACTGTGTCAATATAGGGCATGAGTTACTCAAATCTGTATACTACATCAGAATTTTTCAGGGAAAAGAAAGTATTTAATAGGAAGAGGTTTAACAACCAGCAGCAGAGCTAGGGGGAGAAAAGATTAGGAGATCTTCTGCTGGCTTTTAGGAAATCTGGAAATGCAAGAGTCATAGGAAAGCCTCCACCAAAGATCTCCTCTGCTGCCTACAGCTCCAAATTGGCAATTCTTGGGAGGATGCCAGGAAGCAGCAAGCAAAACCCCACCTTTACTAGTGGCTCACAGCTGCTGCATCTGAAATTATGGCTTCTCTTCCACCTTTCACATTTCAGAATCTGGGATTCTGTTGGAAGGCATCTGAGAAATGTGATGCAATGGAGAGGGTAGTCCTGTATGGAGCTAATGATAAACTGTCAACACACAAGCTAGCACATGTGATTTAGACCACCTAATATGGTCTTATCGCTTCCCTGTCAAAACTCTCCAATAATTATCCCTTCCAATACCTTTATATTCAAATCCAACTTTTGTTGATGTGGCACCCAGTGTCTCCTAACAGACAGAATGATACTCTCTATTTCATGTAACTGTGCCTCACTTCCTTAGCTCCTTAGGAAGGAGCGAGGGAGGGAAGGAAAGAAGAAAGGAAAGAAACAAGTTTTGGATGGGGAGATCCTATTAAATTTTATTATCAGGAGATCAGTAGTGACCTTCAAAGACTGATTTTAATCTAGTGGAGGTACTGGAAGCCAATTGCAGCAGGTTGAAGAATGAAGAATGAATAAGAGAAAATGTATTCTGGAGGGATGCAGTTTAATAAAGGGAAAATGACAACACAGCTTGAGAGAAAAAAGCAGAGTAAAGGAAACTTAAAAAAAAAACCTCACAAGCTGATTAGGAGTCAAAGGAGACAAAACTATGTATTTGAAAGAGTAAATATGAACTAGAAAGCTGAATTGAATGTCATCAGGAGCACAGGTGGAGGTTTAGTTTTAGGAAGAGTGATAAATTTCCTACGAGATAGTAGCAAAGGAAGTGACAAAGTTTTAAAGTAAAGACAAGAAATGTTAAGGAACCCTATCAGCACAGTATAATGAGGGGGCTAGAAGTGAAATTGGAATTTGGAGCTTGAGGCCATACAAAATGTGCAAATAAAACTTTGGGGAACATAACAGGAAGGTAAAAGAATAAATAAAAAGTGCTCAACAAAGAACAAAGGGCTAGTTGAGGTTAGCAGCTACATGAAATGGGCTCAAAAATGATAATTTTGCAATGTTCCCCAGCAATGCTTACAAGTCTTAGAGTAGAAGAAAGGAAAGGAGGTGGTGGAGGTTACCAGGAGCTTCCGGTAAACAGAAAGTGCAGAAAATCACAGGATTGAATCTTTGAGAGAAATAGAGGTATCAAAGTGAGGTACAGGCCTATAGAAGGTCAACAGCAGGGAGTGCCCTTCAACCATGATATTAGTCTCCTGGGAGTGACTGGTGATCATGAAGCTGTGCACCCAAAAGCTACGCAGCCTGTTGTCAAGGACAGAGGAAATGGCACACCAAGTACATAACAGATTCCATGATTCCTAAAGTTTTTGTTTTTATTTTGACATTCAAGATTTTGTGATTATTTTGAGATCTCAGCAGAAGTTAGCTGTAACTGGTATTCCAAATTAACTGTAAAATTTAACAGAATGAACATAGCATTCATTTTATAAACTTCACAACAGACAAATTTCATTGTGTTGATTTTCTTCTAGAGGTGTCTGTAGTTTCTTGTTAATATTCAAATCATCTTTTCTTTCACTCAGTAAACACTTATTAAGCACTGTTTATTTTCCTAGGCTGCTTAAAACAAATATCATGAAATGGCTTATATAATGGGAATTTATTCACTTACAGTTTTGAAGCTGAGAAAATGTCCAAATCAAAGCATCATCAAGGTGATGCTTTCTTCCTGAAGACTAACCACCAGCAATCCTTGGATCCTTTGCCACATGGCAAGGCACATGGTGGCATTGGCTGGTCTCTCCTGTCTCTTCTGGGTTTCATTAAATTCAGCTTCTTGCTTCTGTAGCTTTCTCTTTTTCTCTGTATTCAATCCATTTATAAAGGTCTGTAGTAAGAGGGTTAAGACACATCCTGAATGAAGTGGGTCACACCTTAGCTAAAGTAGCCTCATCAAAAATCCTCCTTACAGTGGGGTCACACAGGAATAGATTAACTTTACAAACACGTTTTTCGGAGGCACATACAGTTTCAAACCACACTGACCCTCTGGACCCCCAAAAGACATATTTTTCTGCATGTAAAATATATTCATTCTGTCATACTATCCCAAAAGCCTTAAATCATTTCAGAAAAAATGCTAAGTACAAAGTCTTATTTAATCAGTTATAAGTGTGGTCTGACCTGGGACACAATTCCCCTCAGTCTTTAGACTTAAGTTATCTGCATCCTATAGACAGAGGAGAGACAGGCATAGGATAAATAATTCCATTCCAAAAAGGAGAAATTGGAAGGAAAACAGGGCTCCACAGTCCCAGACATTTCTGAAATCCAATTAGATTTCAAGGTTTGAAAGTCATCTATGGAATGATGTTTTGTCCTCTGTGCACAAATGTTTGTGCAGCAGCCATGCTCTCCCCAAACACTGGGGTGAAGGTGCCAACTTCATCAAGCATCAGAATGATGGCCAGGCTCTCTACAGTCCCCAGGGTATCTGAGGAAACTTCAGTGACAGCATTCTTCCTGAACAAAGAGGCAGAGGGCCCACCCTCCCCAAGCACTGGGACAGACTCACCCTTTCTACATACATGGGTGGGTTGGCTGTCTTGGCTTGTGAAGACGTCTTCAATAGACTTCAGCTTCCATGGTTTTGCCTTTGATATGATTTCCCCTTCAATCTGTGCCTTTTAGTCCAAGCTGGCAGTGGTTCTGTTCATACAGATCTCATAGGAAACTTGTCGGTTTTGCACATAGTACACAGGGATCAAATCCATCAGACAGTAGAATTTTCTGCACCTCTTAACCTTATTTGCACTGAAATGGCTGACTGGTTCCATGTTTAGTTAAAACCTCAAATGGAGCACTATTCTCTGGGGGCTCACTTTCCAGAAACTCAGAATTTTCCAAATCATCAGTTTCTAGTTTCTTTGTGCCCAGAAATTCAGTTCTCAGCTTACCCTTTCCTCTCGCATTTTACTATAAGTTGCAAGGAGAAACCATGCTGCGCTTTTCATATATTTAGTTTGGAAATCTACTCAGCTAAATATCCACACTCATCACTTTCAACTTCTGCTTACCATCTGACATCGGAACTCAATTTCACCAAGTTCCCTGCCACTTTAAAATAATGATCCCTTTCCTCCAGTTTCCAAGAATAGATTCATTATTTTTTTCTAAGTCCTCATTACAAGTACCTTTAGCATCTATATTTCTGCCAACAGTCTCTTCAAAGCAATCTAGACCTTTTCTCCCAAGTGCCTCACAATTCTTCCAGCCTATACGCATTACCCAACTCCAAAGCCATTTTCACATTTTTCATATTTGCAATAACATCACCCCACTCCAGTACCAAAATTGGTTTCTGTTTCCTAGGGTGCTTAGAACAGACACCTCATGAAATGGATGGGCCTAATAATAAGAATTTATTGCTTATAGTTTTTCTTTATTTTTTATTTTTATTTAGCATTTATTACTTATAGTTTTGAAGTCAAGAAAATGTCTAAGTCAAGGAGATGCTTTCTTCACAAAGACCCACTGCTGGCAGTCCTTGGGTCTTCTGCCATATGACAAGGTACATGGCAGTGTCTGCTGGTCTCTCCCTGGTTTCATTGCTTTCAGCTTCTTGCTTCTGTGGTTTTCTCTTTCTGTCTGTGTGCATTCCATTTGTAAAGAACTCCAGTAAGAGGATTAAGACTCATCCTGAATGAAGTGGCTCACATCTTAGATGAAGTGGCCTCATTGAAAGTCCTATTTAAGATGGATTCACACTCATAGGAATAGATTAATTTTAAGAACATGTTTTTCTGAGGTACATACAGTTTCAAACCACCACAAGCACTGAGGTAATAATCTGAAATGTACTTTAGGCATACAGTTGGGAACAGTACAGGCATGGTTTCCACTTTCTTAAGCTCGTAACTTAGTGGTAGAGGCATTAAACAATCCAGCAATAAATATATAGTCATGTCAAAAAATGCAGAATATGTTTATAATCTTGGATAAGAAAAGCAGTTATAAGCAAGAAGCAAGACACAAGACCCAAAGAAATATATTGATCCACTTACTGAACCTAAATTTAAGACTTCTATAAGACAAATCACTATAAAATCAACAACAGACTGGGAGCAAATGTTTGCAATGTATGTAATAGACTGAAGACTGATACCTAGAATATATAAAGAATATCTATAAATTAATTTTTAAAAAGACAAACCAATTTTAAAAATGTTCAGAGACAACTTACAGAGGAGAAAATTCAGATGGCCAATAAGCACATGAAAGATAATTGATAGCATTGAGAAATTTTTGTTCTTATTATTGGGTATTCTAGTTTGCTAGCTGCTGGAATGTAATATACCAGAAACAGAATGGCTTTTAAAAAGGGGAATTTAATTGGTTGCTAGTTTACAGTTCTAAGGCTGAGAAAATGTCCCAGTTAAAGCAAGTCTATAGAAATGTCCAATCAAAGGCATCCAGGGAAAGATACCTTGGTTCAAGAAGGTCAATGAAGTGTAGAGTTTCACTCTCAAGTGGAAGAGTACATGGCGAACACAGTCAGAGTTTCTCTCTCATCTGGAAGGGCACATGGCAAACATGGCATCATCTGCTAGCTTCCTCTCCTGGCTTCCTGTTTCATGAACCTCCCCAGAAGGCATTTTCCTTCTTCATCTCCAATGGTCACTGGCTGGTGGACTCTGCTTCTCATGGCTATGTTGTTCCGCTCTGATCCCTCTGAATCTCCTTCATTCTTCAAAATGTTTCCTCTTTTATAGGACTCCAGAAATTTATCAAGACCCACCCAAATGGGTGGAGACATGTTGTCACCTAATTCAGCTTAACAACCACTCTTGATTGACTCACATCTCCAGGGAGATGATCTGATAACAGTTTCAAGCATACAGTATTGAATAGGGATTATTCTACCTTTATGAAATGGGATTTTGATTAAAACACAGCTTTTCTAGGGTCCATACATTCTTTCAAACCAGCACATTCCACCCTCTGGACCCTAAAAAAGACATGTTTCCCTATATACAAAATACATTAATTTCATAACAATATCAGAATCCCTAAACCATTTCAGTAATAATACAAATGAAATACAAAGTTAGAAACAGTACAAATTCCTATCAAAGTTAGTTACAGGCATAGTCTGTTCTAAGGCAAAATTATCCTCTGTCTCTGGACCTATAAAAACTCAAAACAAGTTATTTGCTGCCAACATACAAAGGAGGAACAGTCATAGGATACATATACCCATTTCCATAGAGAGGAAGGAACACAGGGGTCACAGGACCCAAGCAGTTTTGAAAACCCACAAGGCAAAGTCCATCAGATTTCAAAGTCTGAGAGTCATTTATCCTCAGGGCTTTAGGAAGTGGCAGTCCCACCCTTTCCAAGGGCCTACACAGAGGCCTGCCTCTCTCTGAATGCAACCTTGGGGGACACTGGGGAGACCACCTTTTTTTCGTCTCCACCCTCTCCAAGCATTGGGGCTGAACCTGGGCTCTCTGCCCTCTCTGGGGCACACACTCAACCCCCTCCATATGGTGGCAGCCAGGCTCTCCCCAAACCCCAAGGAGTGTGCTTCATGCTTTCCAAGGCCTGAGGCGGCATGAATCTTCCACTGTGACAAGGTGGAAGGCCCATCTTCTGCCTTTGGGGCAAACTGACCCTCTCCATGGGCCTGGGTTGGTCCACTCTCCTGGCCCAAGGCTTCTTGACTTCAGACCTCAGACTCCATGGTTTTGCCTCTGAAGTTATTTTTCCTCCAATGTGTCCCTTCTCTAAACCCCCAGTCCAGACTGGCAGCGGCTCTGCTTAAACAGGTTCCACAGCACTCTTGTTGGCTTTCTATTCAGTAGCCTTGGATAATGCCCATCAGACATAAGGAGTTTCCACATTCCTTCCTGGATAACTCCATGTCCAATCCTGGCTTTCTCTGAAATGGCTGACTGATTTCACATTTGGCCAAATCCTCATGTGGGGCACTGTTCTCTGGGGTCTCCCTTTCTAGAGGCCCAGAATTTTCCAGAACTTCAATTTCTGGTTTCTTTGTATCCAAGAGTTCAGTTCTCAGCTTATCTCTTTCCTGTCACATTTCACTATAAGCTGTGAGGAGAAACCAGGCTGCACTTTCAACATTTAATTTGTAAATCTCTTCTGCTAAATATCCAAGTTCAACTCAAAAATCTGTAGTGTTTCTATACCCTAGTAATGAACAATTTGAGGGGGAAATCAAGAAAAGAATTCCATTTACAATTGCAACCAAAAGAATAAAATATTTAGGAATAAGTTTGACTAAAGAGACAAAAGACCTATACAAAGAAAGCTACAAGAAAATGTTAAAGGAAATCACAGAAGACCTAAATAGATGGAAGGGCATACCATGTTCATAGATTGGAAGACTAAACATATTTAAGATGTCAATTCTACCTAAATTAATTTACAGATTCAATGCAATACCAATTAAAATCCCAAAAACTTACTTTTCAGAAATAGAAAGACCAATAACCAAATGTATCTGTAAGGGCAGGGTGCCCCTAATATCTAAAAGTATCCTGAGAAAAAAAGTAAAGTCGGAGGTCTTGTGCTACCTGACTTTAAGGCCTATTATGAAGCTACAGAGGTCAAAACAGCATGGTACTGGCATAAAGATAGATATATTGACCAGCGGAATTGAATAGAGTGTTCAGATATAGACCCTCTCATCTGTGGACAATTGATCTTTGATAAGGCAGTCAAGCCAACTCACCTGAGACAGAACAGTCTCTTCAAAAATGGAGCCTAGAGAACTGGATATCCATATGCAAAAGAATGAAAGAGGACTCATATCTCACACCCTATACAAAAGTTAACTCAAAATGAATCAAAGACCTAAACATTAACTCTAAGACCATAAAACTGTTAGAAGAAAATGTAGGGAAATATCTTATAAATCTCATACTAGGAGGCAGTTTTCTAGACCTTACACCCAAAGCAAGAGTATTGAAGAAAGGACGAAAGAAATGGGAACTCCTCAAAATTAAACACTTTTGTGCATCAAAGAACTTTGTCAAGAAAGTAAAAAGACAGTCTACACAATGGGAAACAATATTTGAAAATGACATATCAGATAAAGGTCTAGTATCTAGAATTTATAAAAAGATTGTTCAACTCAACAAGAAAAGACAGCCAACACAATTACAAAATGGGCAAAAGACTTGAACAGACACTTCTCAGAAGGGGAAATACAAATGGCCAAAAGGCACATAAAGAGATGCTCAACTTCCCTGGCTATTAGAAAAATCCAAATCAAAACCACAATGAGATATCATCTCACACCCACCAGAATGGCCATTATCAATAAAACAGAAAATGACAAGTGCTGCAGAGGATGTGGAGAAAGATGCACACTTATCCACTATTGGTGGGAATGTCAAATGGTACAACCGCTGTGGGAGGCAGTTTGGCGGTTCCTCAAAAAGCTAAATATACAATTGCCATATGACCCAGCAATACCATTGCTAGGTATCTACTCAGAGGACATGAGGGCAAGGACACAAACGGACATTTGCACACTAATGTTTATAGCAGCATTATTTACAATTGCGAAGAGATGGAAACAGCCAAAATGTTCATCAACAGATGAGTGGCTAAACAAACTGTGGCATATGCATTCGATGGAATATTATGCAACTGTAAGACAGAATAAAGTTACGAAGTATGTATCAAGCTGGATGGACCTTAAGGACATTATGCTGAGTGAGATTAGCCAGAAACAAAAGGACAAATACTGTATGGTCTCACTGATATGATCATTAATGAATGAACTTGGAGAATTTCGTTGGTAACAGAGACCATCAGGAGATAGAAATAGGGTAAGATATTGGGTAATTGGAGCTGAAGGGATACAGATTGTGCAACAGGACTGAATGTAAAAACTCAGAAATGGACAGCACAATACTACCTAACTGCAATACAATTATGCTAAAACACTGACTGAAGCTGAATGTGAGAATGATAGAGGGAGGAGGGCTGGGGGCATAAATGAAATCACAAAGAAAGATAGACAATAAAGATTGAGATGGTGTAATCTAGGAATGCCTAGAGTGTATAATGATAGTGAATAAATGTACAAATTAAAAAAATGTTTTTGCATGAGGAGGAACAAAGGAATGTCATTACTGCAGGGTGCTGAAAATAGATGATAACCAGTATTTTAAAATTTCAAATTATGTGTGAGACTAAAGCAAAACATGTTTATTTGGTACAAAATTTATATTTTGACTAGCGCATTTCCTAATATAACTTATGTAGACAGCTTAACTGAACACCATAAGTACATGGAACCTTGAGTAGGACATGAGATTTTGTGGGTTTGTCCAGAGTGATGCCCCAATAAATCTCAGAGTGATTTGAACAATGAATAAAAAGTATTTGCAAAGTCCCCTTGGGGGGATGGTGAGAAAGGGGGAAAATTCAACTCCCCCAAGTTGAATTCTTGATGTTCTTACAAGCAGTGTAGACAACCAAAGCTATAGGCTGAGTCCACAATCTTGGGGTTTGTTCATATGAAACTTAACCCCACAAAGGATAGGTCAAGCCTGCTTAAAATTAGGCCTAAGAGTCACCTCCAAGAGAACCTCCTTTGTTGCTCAGATGTAGCCTTTCTCCAGCCAACACAACAAGCAAACTCACCACCCTCCCCCTGTCTACGTGGGACATGACTCCCAGGGGTGTGAACCTTCCTGGCAACGTGGGACAGAAATCCTGGAATGAGCTGAGACTCGGCATCAAGGGATTGAGCAAACCTTCTTGACCAAAAGTGGGAAGAGTGAAATGAGACAAAATAAACTGTCAATGGCTAAGAGATTCCAAACAGAGTTAAGAGGTTATCCTGGAGGTTATTCTTATGCATTAAGTAGATGTCACCTTGTTGTTCAAGATGTAGTGGAGAGGCTGGAGGGAACTGCCTGAAAATGTAGAGCTGTGTTCCGGTAGCCATGTTTCTTGATGATGATTGTATAATGATATGGCTTTCACAATGTGACTGTGTGATTGTGAAAACCTTGTGTCTGATGTTCCTTTTATCTACCTTGTCAACAGACGAGTAGAACATATGGAATAAAAATAAATAATAGGGGGAACAAATGTTAAAATAAATTTAGTTTGAAATGCTAGTGATCAATGAAGGGGAGGGGTAAGGGGTATGGTATGTCTGAATTTTTTTCTGTTTTCATTTTATTTCTTTTTCTGAATAGATGTAAATGTTCCAAGAAATGATCATGATGATGAATATGCAACTATGTGATGATATTGTGAATTACTGTTTATATATGTAGAATGGAATGATCAGAATAGGAATGTTTGCATTTGGTTAGGTGTTTTTTGGTATTTAAAAAAATAAAATAAAATACATGGAGAAAATAAAAATAAATAAAAAGGGAAACAAATGTTAAAACAAATTTAGTTTGAAATGCTAGTGATCAATGAAAGGGAGGGGTAAGGGGTATGGTATGTATAAAAATTTTTCTGTTTTCTTTTTATTTCTTTTTCTGAATAGATGCAAGTATTCCAAGAAATGATCATGATGATGAACATGCAACTATGTGATGATATTGTGAATTACTGATTATATATGTAGTACAGAATGATCAAAAGTTAAGAATGTTTACGTTTGTTTGGTGTTTTTTGGTATTTAAAAAAAATTTTTAATTAAAAAAAAATCCAAGTTCATGGCTTTTAAAATCTGCCCTCCAGCCAAAGCCACTAGTCAACTTTGCCAGTTATCTGCCATTTTAAAACAAAGGTCGCCTTCCTTCCAGTCTGTAATGACACACATCTCATTTCTGTCTAGAACCTGCGCAGAGATATCTTTAGAGTCCAAGTGTCTATTAACAGTCTCTTCAAAGCATTCTAGTCCTTCTCTATCAGGCTTCTCACAACTCCTCCAGGTTCTTCCCCTTATCCATTTAAAAAACCATTCCAACATGTTTGGTGTTTGCAAACCACAGCAGCACTCCACTCCTGGCACTAAAATCTGTTCTAGTTTGCTAGCTGCCAGAATGCAATATACCAGAAACAGAATGACTTTTAAAAAGGAGAATTTAATTGGTTGCTAGTTTACAGTTCTAAGGCTGAGAAAATGTCCCAGTTAAAGCAAGTCTATAGAAATGTCCAATCAAAGGCATCCAGGGAAAAATACCTGGGTTCAAGAAGGCCAATGAAGTTCAGGGTTTCTCTTTCAAGTGGAAGGGTACATGGCAAACACAGTCAGAGTTTCTCTCTCATCTGAAAGGGCACATGGCAAACACAGCATCATCTGCTAGCTTCCTCTCCTGGCTTCCTGTTTCATGAAGCTCCCCGGAAGGCATTTTCTTTCTTCATCTCCAAAGGTCACTGGCTGGTGGACTCTGCTTCTCATGGCTATATCGTTCTGCTCTGCTCTGTCTGAATCTCCTTCATTTCCCAAAATTTTTCCTCTTTTGTAGGACTCCAGAAACTTATCAAGACCCACCCAAATGGGTGGAGACATTTCATCACCTATCCAGCTTAACAACCACTCTTGATTAAATCACATCTCCAGGGAGATGATCTGATTGCAGTTTCAAACATACAGTATTGAATAGGGATTATTCTACTTTTATGAAATGGGATTTTGATTAAAACATGGCTTTTCTAGGGTACATACATCCTTTCAAACCAGCACATTGGGAAAACCAGAAAGATTGAAAGACTTAGGAAAATGGGTATCTCATGCACTGCTTCTGTGATTATAAATTGATGAATCCTTTTTTGGAGAATAAATTGGCAGTATCAAAATTGAAATTGCCCATTCACTTCAACATAAAGAGGTATGCACAAAGATGTTCAATATAGCATTTTTTATAAGAGGAAAAAACTGAAAACAGACTGAATGCTCATCTGCAGGTCATTCATACTAGCAATACTATGAAGTTAAAATGAGACGAATTTGTGCATACAACAAATGAAAAGATTTATAAAACACATGGGTGAAAAATTTGTAGAACTTATATATACAATATCTTACCATTTATGTTAAACAAACACTAAAATAAAGCCATGTCATGTGTACCTACATTATGCAAATGCATAGAAAAAGGTCTGAAATGAGTCATGCCAAATTAATAATAGTAATTACTTCTGGGAAGGAGATGGAGGTGACAAAGGAGGATCAAGGAAGATTTCTTCTATTATCTATTTTTTTAAACCATGAAAATATATTCAGGTATAATAAAATTAAAATATTTATGTAATTAATTCTGATGGTTCGTTGAAAGGAAAGTATAATATGCTATAAGTGAGCAATGGAAAAACTGATTTTCATCAGAGCATCAGAATGTAAAACATAGAATCCGAGAGCACAGATACTGTGTTTGATTTGTTTACTCATAAATACCCACCATAGGCATTTGATGAATGAATGAATCAATGAATGGAAGAAAAAGCTTCACTGAGAAAGTGACATGAAAAGCTAAATCTGTAGGATGAGAGATCAGCCATGCCACCATCAGTAGCAAGGGGAACATGTATGAAGGGCCTAATGCAAGAAATTGGAGCATATTCCAGGGCTTGAAAGTAGAGCCACGTTTCTGGGGCACAATGAATAAAGAAGTGAGTGATGTGAGATGAAGTTTGTGAGTTGACCAGGGGCCTGACGGTTCATGGCCTTAAGAGCTAACTATAAGGAATTTTATTTAATCCCAAGAGAAGTAGATGTATCGCAGCAACGACTGAGGAGGTTAACATACCAGCAGAACTACTAACAAACTCTATTCTAGTTACCCACTAGACACTTGTTTTTCTCAAATGTAATTTTATTAAGATATATTCATATACAATACAATCCATCCAAAGTATGCAATCAGTAGTTCACTGAATCATCACGTGGTTGTGTATTCATCATCATGATCAACCTTAGAACATCTGCATTGCTCCATAAAAAGAAAAAAAAAAAAACCCAAGCATCTTTATCCTACCCACCCCTTATTGACCTCAAGTATTTCATTCTACCCAATTTAAAGACTTACAATAAAGGTGAGTTAACTAAGACGTGTAGTATTGTCAGAAATGGATATATAGATGAGTGGAACAGAATAAAACATCCGGAAGTAGATCCATACAAACATGGGCGGCCAACTTTTTTTTTCTGTATAGCTCTACAATCATTCTCAAAGATCAGGGCAACTGGATTACAGCTCAACTATTTCTGGTATTTTCGTCTGGTTATTTAATACACTAGAAACTAAAAAGAATGTTTATATAATGAGTCAGCAGTCATAATCAACTTGTTAAATCCAAATTTCTCTGTTACCCCTCTTTCCTCTCATTTAAACATTCTCTTATTCTTTTTTTTTTTTTAACTTTTTTTTTTTACATGGGCAGGCACTGGAAATCGAACGCGGATCCTCGGGCTTGGCAGGCAAGCATTCTTACCTGCTGAGCCACCGTGGCCTGCCCACATTGTCTTATTCTTCAGGGATATCTGGGCAATGACCATTTTAACTTCTTCATGCTGGAAAGGGGCATTGATCTTATGGGGTAGAGGTATGAAACTGGTGATGCTCTTGGGGACAGTGGTACCTCTGGATTTCAGGGCTTATACGGCAAAGAAACAATCTGGAGGCCTTAAGTTTCTGAAAAAATAAACATTCTAGATAACATATTTATGGAGATTAAGATAGAGTCCAGGGTATTCACAAGGGTTTTCAGAAATACTGTTGTTTGGAGCTTGACAAACCATGACATTTTATAATATCTTGCTGAAGCTGCCTGAGAGTAACCTCCAAGATGACCTCTTCACTCTATTTGAAATCTCTTAACCACTGAAACTTTATTTTGTTCCATTTCTTTTCCCCATTTTGGTCAAGAAGGCATTCTCATTCCCATGATGCTGGGGCCAGGCTCACCCCTGGGAGTTATGTCTCATGTGGTGGTGGGGAAGGTAGTGATTTTATTTGCAAAACTGTCTTAGAGAGAGAGGCGATACCTGAACAACATAAGACCGAGCCCTCAATCTTGAGACCTGCCCTTATGAAACTTATCTCTGCAATGGCAAAGCTAAGCCTACTTATAACCATGCCTAAGAGTCACCCCCAGAGAACCTCTTTTGTTGTTCAGATATGGCCTCTCTCTCTAAGCCAACTCTGCAGGTGAACTCACTGTCCTCCCCACTATCTGGGACATGACTCTCAGGCATGTAAATCTCCCTAGCATTGTGGGACAGTACTCCCAGGAATGAGCCTGGCCCTGGCAATTGTGGGATTATGAAAAACTTCTTGACCAACAGGGGAAAGAGAAATGAAACAAAGCTTCAGTGGCTGAGAGATTTCTAGTAGAGTCTAGAGGTCATTCTGAAGGTTATTCTTATACAGTATATAAATATCCCTTTTCAGCTTTTGGTGTATTGGAGTAGCTGGAGGGAAGTACCTCAAATTGTTAAACTGTAATCCAATAACCTTGATTCTTGAAAATGATTATATAGCTATGGAGCTTTTAAGATGTGACTATGTGATTGTGAAAACCTTGTGACTGACACTCTATCCAGTGTATGGACAGATGAGTAAGAAAAAAAATAAACAACAGGGGGTATTAGAAGTGTGGGATGTTTTGGGTGTTCTTTTTTATTTTTTTTATAGAGTAATGAAAATGTTCAAAAATTGATTGTGAACAATAAAAGGGAGTGGTAAGGGGTATAGAAAAAATAGGGAAAACAAAAGCTAAAATATATTGGGTAGAGGGAAATACTAGCAGTCAATGAGAGGGAGGGCTAAGGGTTATGGTATGTATGAGTTTTTTTCTTTTTTCTTTTTATTTCTTTTTCTGAATTGATGCAAATGTTCTAAGAAATGATCATGGTGATGAATATACAACTATGTGATGATATTGCAAGTTATTGATCATATACAAAGAATGGAATGATCATATGGTAAGAATGTTCATGTTTGTATGTTGTTATGTTTTAAGAAAATCTTTTTAAAATTGATCGTGAAGCTGAATGCATAGCTATATGACAATACTGTGAACCACTGATTGTACACTTTGGATGATTACATGGTATGTGAATATATAATATATTTCAATTAAAAAAAAAGATTGAGGGCTTGGCTTATTATATTGGGAGTCCCTCATGCTTGAGAGAATATCAGAATTCCTAAGGTAGGTAAGATTAATACTTCCACATTTTTCCTAAGTCTCTCCAAAGGACTTTTCAAATACTTTTTTATTTTCTCCCCAAAGTACTCTGGGATTTATTGGGGTATTACCTTAACCTGTACCAAATATCAAAATCTCATTCCTTATTCTAGATTCCTTGTAATTAGGTTGTTTAAATAAACTGAATTGACAATTTAAATTAGATAGTGTGCTGCAGAATTTTAGATTTCAGACAAAATAAACAGCTCTTCCTTTGGTCTCACAGAGAAGTTGAAGTGTTGCAATATAGGCAATATCATCCCT
The DNA here is from genome assembly GCF_023851605.1 of Tamandua tetradactyla. Taxonomy (NCBI): domain Eukaryota; kingdom Metazoa; phylum Chordata; class Mammalia; order Pilosa; family Myrmecophagidae; genus Tamandua; species Tamandua tetradactyla. The sequence continues at coordinate 178,010,863 of NC_135327.1, read as the reverse complement.
TACCCTGTATTCTATTTTATCTTAGTCTTAACCTGATCCACTTCATTCATATCTCTAATTGAAGTCTGATCTCTTTCTTAGCTTCTTTAATAGTTGTTGTATGGTCTAATGCTGATTTTCAGAGCTGCAAAACTCTAACTCTGGGCCTCAGGTATCACACAGATACCCAAAGTTCCAAGAAACTACCAGGTTATACACAAAAAGCACAGCATATCAGATTTTAGAAATAACAGTTAAATTCAGGAATAGATGTGACTGCTGTAAGAGCTTGCAATCTAGGAACCTTTACAGTGAGCCTTCTTGAACATTCCATACTTCTTAATCATTGATTGCCCAATCTCAGTCCACTTTCTATCCCAATTTTCTATGCTTTCAAATTTAATTCTCAGAGTTTGATCATTATAGTTAGTTTATATCAGTGATACCATACAATATTTGTCCTTTTGTTTCTGGCTTATTTCACTCAACATAATATCCTCAAGGATCATTCATCTAGTTGCATGCCACGCAACTTTATTCCTTTCTGCAGCTGCTCAATATTCGATCCTATGTGTACACCACAGTTCGCCTTTCCATTCATCAGTTGATGTATCCTTAGGCTTCCTCCATCCATTGCAAATCATGAATAATGCTGCCACAGATACCACTGTGCAGATGTCTATTCATGTCCCTGCTTTCAGTTCTTCCAGGTATATACCTAATAATGGGGTTGCAGAATCATATGGTAACCCTATACTTAGCCTCCTGTACTGGACACCGATTTTAATTAAAGTCAGACTGCTTTTCAGGTGCTCACTGGGGAAGCAGAAGCTTAAGTCTATATACTCGTTCAGGTTTGGTGCCTGCTAGGGCAAAGGTTTACCTTTTTTTTTGCAATTATTATTATCATTATTTGTTAGCTATTGTAACCAGCTAGCTGTGTTGAAAATGTAAAGGAACAGACTCCATTGGTAAATACTTTGTTAACATGACACATTTATACTTGAGAGGAGGATTTTCAAGGGCACTGACATCCTACCTAACAGAGGGTATAATAAAATGACATATATATACACACATAGAGTGGGATGAATGTATTTAACAGGAAAAATAAATAGCAGTTATGGCCTGACTTGCTTCACTCACAGTGAGTGAATAATCAAGATTAAGACTTTGGTCCTAGAATTAAAAGCCCACAAATTGTTTAGAATGTGAAGCATATTTTCCTTGGGCTTGATAGGGGGATAGTGTGGAGATAAAACAGAAGAGAGTCTATAGTAGAGAGGTTTAAACTGAGAGTTAATGGAGTCAGACTGCCTGGATTTAATTCCCAGTGCCATCAATTACCTGCTGGATGAAATTGGGCATCCAATTTCCAAACCTCAGTTTCCTCATATGTCAAATCTCCAAACCTCAGTTTCCTCATATGTCAAATCTCCAAACCTCAGTTTCCTCAAATGTCAAATCAGAATAACAGAGTGTGCACTGTCATCATAGATTTGTGGTGAGGTTTAAATAAGATAATTGGGGTAAAGTACTTAGCATTTTACTTACTCAGTAAACATTAGCAATTGTTAACATGACCTACTGCTGCTGGGACAAGAAAGAGAGCAGTAGCTTAACAGAGCTGGGATATTTAGACCAGAAAAGAGATGTCTCAGAGGGGCCCATTCACAAATATTTGAAGGCTTCGTGACAAGAAGAAGAATTAGACATTTTCTGCAGGCTCCCATTAAAGAGAACTAAGACATATGGGAAGAAATTCAAGGAGACCCAATATACGGAAGACTCAAACTGACCAAAGATTGGTAAAGCTAATTCTTTGCCTCTATTGAGTGATTGGACTAAGTGATCTGCAAAGTCCCTTCCAAATCTAGGATTCACTGATCAGTAATAACACCAAGTAATTTTAGAAATAAGTATAAAGTTTTGCCATGCCCTGTGTGATAGAGTTTCAGTGAAGATTTCTTAATAACCTCAAGATTCCCAGGCTCTATCTGAGAGGACCCTGATGTGAACCACTTACTTACTATATGGCCTTGGAAAGATCACAAAATCATCTGTTTTTGATCTCTGCTACCAAGATCATAATACCAACCTCACATGGCTGTAAGGTATAAACAAAAATTCTCTGAAAACTAAAGTGAAGTACAAATGCAAAGAATGATTACTATAATAATTTGCTGCAAGATGTTTTCTTCTTTCTCATGAAATAATGCAGCCAAGCTTTAGACTTGTTGCTGGGAATATGGGCCTAAGTTTTTGGCTTCATGAATTTCTTTAGTGTCAGTCAAGGAGGACCTACACGGCCTTCACTGTTCACATTACCATCTGGACCTCACTTCTCCTGAGTATGGCATCTACAACTTCCCTTCAAGAAAACCTTCAGTTCAATTGGCTTCAGGTTTGAGTTCTGCTGTAACAAACTTCCTGGGAGAAAGCCAACACTTTTGGCTTGATTGCCTCAGACTATCAAGATAACTTTGAGTAATTACCCTTATTATATTTGACACTTAAAGAGCTATTAATCTTAACTAGATGCTGTGATAGCAAATGTTTTCTAGCTTTTCATTTTGGAAGATATCCCTTTACAGTGTAACAGGATCCCCAAAGTATATTATGGAATCCTGTGCCTGAGAAGACTTTTAGATATCACCTAATGTGTCCTTATATATTGTGCTGGTTTGAAATGATGTATGTACCCTAGGAAAGTCATGTTTTAATCCTAATCCCATTTTGTAAAGGCAGCCATTTCTTCTAATTCCCATTCAGTATTGTATGCTTGAAACTGTAATTAGATCATCTCCTTGGAGATGTGATTTACTCAATAGTGGTTGTTAAAGTGGATTAGGTAGAGGTGTGTCTCTATCCATTTGGATGTGTCTTGATTAGTTTCTGAAGTCCTATAAAAGAGGAAACATTTTGGAGAATGAGAGATCTGAGAGAGAGCAGAGCAGAATGACATAGCCATGTGAAGCAGAATCCACCAGCCAGCGACCTTTGGAGATAAAAAAGGAAAATGTCTCCCGGGGAGCTTTATGAAACAAGAAGCCAGGAGAAGAAGCTAGTAGATGACACCATGTTCACTATGTGCCCTTCCAGATGAGAGAGGAACGCTGACCGTGTTCACCGTGTGCCTTTACAGATGAGAGAGAAACTCTGAACTTCATCGACCTTCTTAAATCAAGGTATCTTTCCCTGTATGCCTTAGATTGGACATTTCCATAGACTTGTTTTAACTGGGACATTTTCTTGGCCTTAGAACTGTAAACTAGCAACTTATTAAATTCCCCTTTAAAGCCATTCCGTTTCTGGTATATTGTATTCTGGCATCTAGCAAACTAGAACATCTATCCAAAGAAGGCTGAATTTTTACTTAGTACCTATAGATGAATAGCTTATTTATTTATTGAACATACATTTATTGAGTACCTGCCAGCTAGAGAGCCAATGATGAAAAGATGTGTTCCTGAACATTAAGGAAATCTGACTCAAAGGGAAGTCTGATGTAAATATTGTTAAAGCTTTCTCATTGAGAAATAATGACACATAATGAAAGAGCCTAAATTTTTGAAGTTCTTAGTAACATGGTAGAGGGAGAGAGTAATTCAGCCATGAAGAATACCAGCCAACTTCATAGGGGAAGGAACATTGTAACAGAGCTTTGAGGGGGAAGTAGAATTTGCTAAGTGAAGAACAGGGATTTTGGGTAGGTGATTAAGGATGAAGAGGATATGGCATTCCAAGCAGGAGCAGTGGCTTGTGCAAGACAAAGAGAGAACTGGAAAGGGCATACCAGTAGTATTAAAGAGTGATTAAAGTATTGTTGAAGGAGTAACAAGAAGTGAAGCTGTAAATGTAAGTTGTGGCCAGATAATGAAAAGGCCTTGAATGTCATGCTAAGGACTACACTTTTCTTTGCAGTCAGTGTTGAAGACAAAAAAAGATGTCTTTTTTGTGTTTTTCAAAAAAGGAATATGGATTGTACTATACAGAAAGCATTGGAGCTCCTTGGCAACATGGGACAGAACTCCCAGGATGGGCCAAATTGAGAAAGCCTTCTTGACCAAAGGGGAAAGAGAGAAATGAGACAAAATAAAGTTTCACTGGCTGAGAGATTTCAAACAGTGGAGAGGTTATCTTGAAAGTTATTCTTATGCATTATATGGATATCCTTTTTTAGTTTATGTTGGAGTGGCTGGAGGGAAGTACCTGAAACTGTTGAACTGTGTTCCAGTAGCCTTGATTCTTGAAGATGATTGTATAACTATATAGCTTTTACAAGGTGACTGTGTGGTGTGAAAACCTTGTTTCTGATACTCCTTTTATCCAGGGTATGGATAGATGGGTAAAAAAAATAAGCATAAAAAAATAAATAATAAGGGAGTAAAGGGTAGATAGAAAAACTGGTGGTCAATGAGAGGGAGGGCTAAAGGGTATGAGATGTATGAGTTTTCAGTTTTTTATTTTTATTTCTTTTTTTGGAGTGATGCAAATGTTCTAAAATGATCATGGTAATAAATACACAACTATGTGATGATATTTTGAGCCACTGATTGTATACTGTGTCTGGACTGTATGTGGTTGAAGATTTCTCAGTTAAAAAAAAAAAGAATTGGAGAAGAAAAACTAGAATTAATGAAACTCAAAGCTATTGTGGTAGTCCTGGTGAGAGAAGACATATGTCTGAATTATGACAATGGGATTGGAGAAGAAAAGAGTAAATATAAGAGTCATTTCTGATAGATAATTGGCAGGACTTGTGTCCATTCCAGAAAAAGAATGGAATAGAGGTTACTGAGATTTTTTATTTGGAAAACTGTGTGCATATTGGTTTAGGAAGGAGAGAATAGTGAGTTTGATTTTGGGGGGGTTAGGCCCATTGAAATACAGTTAGTGAGGCACAATATACCTGTGTGTGTGTGTGTGTACTTATATACATACATATAACTAGAGCTCAGGAAACAGATAAAACTTTAGGAGTGGGTACTAGGGTACTGAGATCTCTTAGAGAAGAGTGAAAGTATGAGTAAGGAAAGGAAAGAGCCATGAGTGGGATCTTAGAGAACATCAACAGTGAAACTGAGAAGAAATAAATAGTAAATAAGAACCAGAAAAAAATGGCTCATGGAAACCAAGAGAAAAAATAATGTAGTGGTCAAATATGTCAAGTGCCATTGGAGGCCAATTAGGATAAAGACTGAGGGGAGTTAGTGTATTTGTAAATTTGGAAGTCTAAATGAGAGGTTCTTTTTTTTTTTTTTTAACATTTTTAATTGTGAAATATATATGCAGAAAATTTCAGATTAGAGTTTAACAGGTAGTTAAAGAAGCAAAGTATAGTATGGGTTACAGTTTCACAATTTTAGGTATTTTCTTCTAGCTGTTCTCATACACTAAAGACTAACAAGGAATATCAATATAGTGTTTCAGTAGTCACAATTACTTGTTAAATCATATTTTCTCTGTTACAACTCCTCCCTTTCATTTGATCCTTCTTCCAAACTTCAGGGATAGTAGGGCAATAACCATTCTAACTTCTTCATGTTGAAAAGGATATCAACATTGTAAAGTAGGGGGATGCAACTAGTTGATGTTCTTGGAGAGACTGGTGCCTCTGGCTTTCAGGGCTTATCTAGGCATAGGAACAACCTGGAAGTTTTAAGTTTCTGAAAAATAAACTTAGTGAGTGAAACTTTTATAGAGTCTCAGATAGAACACTGAATATTCTTTATGGTTTTCAGGAATATTATTGGTTGGGGCTTGGCATAGTATGGCAATTTGCAATATCTAGCTGATGCTTGCATAGGAGTAGCCTCTCAACTCTTTTTGAAATTTCTTAGCCACTGATATCTCATTTTGTTACATTTCTTTCTCCTCTTTTGGTCAGGTAGATGTTGTTGATCCCATGATGCCAGGGCCAAACTCATCCCTGGGAGTCATGTCCCACATAGGGAGAATGGTAATGATTTTACTTGCAGAATTGGGCTTAGGGAGAGGGAGGCACATCTGAGCAACAAAAGAGGAAGTGACTCTTAGGCATAATTATAGGTAGGTTTAGCTTCCTCTGTTACAGAAATAAATTTCATAAGAATAAGACTGAAGATCGAGGGCGTGACCTAATAACTTGGGAGTCCCTAATGTTTGAGAGAGCATCAGGAATTTCCCAGGTGGGGAAGTTTAGTAATTCTACATTTTTTCTCCATTCTCCCAAGGGACTTTGTCAATGCTTTTTAATTATCTGCCCAACAAATGAGAGTTCTTGAATTAAAGATAGATAGAATACCAAGCTGAGTCCTCTTTTGCAATTATACATGATATTGTAAAAATAGGTCAGATTGTTGCTCAGATGTGGCCTCTCTCTTTTTAAGTCCAACTTTGTAAGTAAAATCATTGCCCTCCCCCTTATGTGGGATATGAGCATCCAGGGGTGAGAGTCTCCTTGGCTGTGTGGGAGATGACTCTCAGGGATGAGTTTGGCCCTAGCACCATGGGCTCAACAATGCATCCTGAAAGGCAGAGGGGCCAGCCTTTCCAGAACATCAAATAGTTCCATTCCCCATCCCATATTATTGACAGTCCCTTCCAACATGGAGAAGTAAGAACGGGCTTAGCCCAAATGCCCCTAAACATGGAAGAAAGATCAAAGGTGTTGGTGGAGTTATACAAAGAAGGTAGGGCTTCACAAATGAGTATGATTGCTGAATCATTATATTGATATGTATTTTATTTTAGTCTCCAGTATCTTAGAGCAACTAGAAGTAAAAATGTCAAATTGTGGAATTGTAACGTATACCAAACTCTGAAATCTGTGCTACAACTAATTGTTGTAATGTGCTTTGAAATTTATTGCATATATACACATATGTTATTTTTCACAAAAAAGAAAAAAAAATATTTCTTCTAGCCTCCAGTGTTTTGGAATAGCTAAAGGAAAAATCTGAAAAGGTGGAATGGTAACCCATAACAAAATCTGAAATCTGTTCAGTGTCTACTTGTTGAAGTGTACTTTGAAAATCATTGCTTTTTTTCTTTTCTTTGTATGTGTATTACATTTAATGATATTTAAAAATGTTTAAAAAATAGGTTAGATTTCAGTGGTAAGCTCTCTTTGCGTTTTTAGAAAATCCCTTGAATAACACTAACGATGCTCTCCTCTTTGAATAAAAGGGTGATTTTCTTGACCCTCAATCAGGACATAAACTTTGTTTATCCAGTGTTCATGTGGCATGCGATAAACTGAATATTGGAAACCTGGACTGAAGTTCCATTTAGTCTCTAACCAGCTCCGTGCTCCTGAATGAGTCATAAGTCATTTTGCTTTTATGGATCTGAGTCTCCTCATCCATAAAATCAGGGATTTGGATTAAGTGATTTAAAAAATTCTTCCCAGTTCTAACACATTCTTTATATATATATCTTATTGTGAAATCTTTACATACATACAGCCATCCAAAGTATACCAATCAATGGCTCACACTGTCATCACATAGTAGTGTATCATCACCATGATCATTTTTAGAACATTTGCATCACTTCAGAAAAAAAAAAGAAAAAATTCAAACATTCTGTACCCCTTACCCCTCCTTTTCATTGACCACTAGTATTTCAATCTACCCAATTTACATTACTCCTTATCTCCCCTGTGCCAGTTTGAAGCTATTACATAACCCCAGAAAAGCCTTTAACCCTCCTTCAATATTGCTGGGTGGAAACTTTTTGGTTGTTTCATGGAGATATGACACACCCAATTGTGGGTAGTAACTTTTGAGTAGTTGGTTTCCATGGAGATGTGCCTCCTTAAGGTGGAGTTGCTTACTGGAGCCCTTTAAAAGGGAACCATTTTGGAAAAAGCTTTAGAGCCAACAGAAAGGACAGAGACCCTAGCAAGCCGTTGAAGAAGCCTGGAGAGAAAGCTAGCAGATATCGCCATGTGCCTTTGCAGCTGAAAGAGAAACCCCGAACTTCTTCAGCCCTTTCATTGGAATTAAGGTATCTTTCCCTCAATGCATTAATTTGGACATTTTCATGACCTTAGAACTATAAACTTGCAACTTAATAAATTCCCCTTTTTTAAAAAAGTCATTCCATTTTGGTATAACACCTTCTGGCAGCTTGCAAACTAGAACAATACCCCCCCACACACCCATTTGCTATTTATTTTATTTTTGTCCTTAGTTTTTTTACTCATCTGTCCATTCCCTCGATAAAAGAAGGATCAGATACAAGGTTTTCACAAACACATGGTCACACTGTAAAAGCTATGTAGTTATGCAGTCATCTTCAAGAATCAAGGCTACTGGAACACAGTTCAACAGTTTCAGGTATTTCCTTCCAGCCACTACAATACACCATAAACTAAAGGGAAATATCTATATGATGCATAAGAATAATCTCCAGCATAACCTCTCAATTCTGAAATCTCTCAGCCACTGAAACTTTATTTTGTCTCATTTCTCTCATTCCCCTTTTGACCAAGAAGGGCTTCTCAATTCCATGATGCCAGGTCCCGGCTCATCCCAAGGGTCCTGTCCCATGTTGCCAGGAAGATTTACAACCCTGGAAGTCATGTCCCATGTAGGGAAGAGGGCAGTGAGTTCACCTGCCAAGCTGGCTTAGAGAGAGGACACATCTGTGAACAAAAGAGGTTCTCTGGGGGTGATTATTAGGCATAATTATAAGTAGGCTTAGCTTCTCCTTTGCAGGGATAAGTTTCATAAGGGCAAACCCCAAGATTGAGGGCTCAGCCTATTAAATTGGTTGTCCCACTGCTTGCAAGAATATCAGGAAGTCCCCCAGATGGGGAAGTTTAATATTTCCCCATTTCTCCCCAGTCTCCCAAGAGAACTTTGCAAATACTTTTTTTATTCTCTGCCCAAGTCACTCTGGGATATATTGGGGCATCACACTAACTGTATAAACCAACAAGCTCTCACACCCTATTCCACGTTCCATCCAATTGTGGTGTTTGAATAAACTAACCATACCACTTAAATTAGAAAATATGCTACCGAAAATATAAATTTTGCACCAATAAACATGTCTTCCTTTGGTCTCACACAGAAGTTGAAGTTTTAAAATATGGACCATATCATCCTTTACCCAGTTTTCTGATTTACCTTAATCCTATCCAGATCAACTTCATTCCTATCTCTAGTTGAAGTCTGATCACTTTTTCAACTTTTTAAACAGTTCCATATGGGGTAATGCTGATTTTCATAGCTTCAGTGCTCTAACTCTGAGTCTCAGCCCAGTTCTAATACATTCTTACTTGGTTCCCTTTGTGACTGTGGTACCCACTTGCCAGATGACTTGCTGCAGCCAGGGGTGCTGTATATAACTGGGGAATATGGAAAAACTAGCTAATCTATGGTGGGTCTCACTTTACAACTTCCAGGCATAGGATGCTAACCAACCAAGTCACTTAATTCTTTTCTTATAAGCTCAGAGGCTTCACGGCTTATCTGGTTTCTGGCTTCATATCCCAATCTACTAAGCTTTTCTCCTAGCTGCCTTCTTAGGGCCATGGTGTTGGCTAATGGGTCAGTTAAGGCCAGGAGCTGATCTGGAAATTCTGGGGTAGAGGAGGTGGGAAGAGGATATGCAGGCAAAGAGACCCATGAAAAGGAGATGAGAGTCTCATGGAAGCTAGCGTTGGCAGTGTTTCTAATCTATGCTGATCAATGAGCCTCACATTTAGCTCACATATGAGGAAAGACTGGCTCCGGGACAGGTAGGTTCCTAGTACTAGCCCCTAAACATAGTAGAGGTAGGGCTTCACTCTCAGTGACAGTATGAGTACGTTAACTACGAAATCTGCTAGTAATGATGAGAACTTGGCACATTTCCCATTCAGATCAATACTGTGCTAGATGACCCTAGTGAGTGTTTGTTCATGGGCTGAGCTAAGTCACAGACTGAGGGAATGGCTCCCTGAAGTACACTTCATACAGAAATACAGATATACAGAAAAATTAATTTCCTCCTGATACGGATACTCTCAGATGACATTTCAATGGACAACTGTGTAGGATTTACATTTAAGTATCCCATATACCATCTGGTTTTCATCATGCCTTTACATTTTCTCATTATTGCCCTGCTAAGTTTCATGATATTTAATTTTGAATCTGGTCCTCATAGGTATATACTGGCCACCATTAGATTTTGGATGAACTAAGCAAAGTGTAGTAGTCTTTTAAGTGGGCTGATGGTAGAAGGAAGGCAAAGAGCATATAGAGCAGTTGTCAGGGTAGGAGAAACTCCTTCCTAGAATTTGGTTGCCTACACTTCATGTGAACAGTTGGTCCCTAAGCCAGCTTCTTTGGGGAGAGGAATAGACATCTCCCACATCTGGCCTAGTGCTCAGGGTAAGGAGCGCATGATACATTTTCCTATGCGCTATATGTAGACCTCCATATTTAGCTGCTGGTTAGCAATTTCCACTCAGATGTCCAGCTGTCTCTTCATACCCAAGATGCGTAAACCCTTTGTGTTAGTTAGATTCAGTTGTCAACTTGGCCAGGTGAGCATACCTAGTTTTGTTGCTGCGGACATAAGCCAATGGCACATGAACCTCATTTGTTCCTAATTACATCTGCAGTCAGCTAGGAGGCGTGTCTGCTGCAATGAGTGACGTTTGACTTAATTGGCTTGTGCTTAAATGAGAGAGCGCAACATAGCACAGACTAAGCAGCTCGGCATTCCTCATCTCAGCACTCGCAGCTCAGCCCAGGCCTTTGGAGATGCAGAAAGAAGTCACCCCCGGGAAAGTTGTTGGAACCCAGGGGCCTGGAGAGAAGACCAGCAGAGACCATCCTGTGCCTTCCACGTAAGAAAGAACTTCAGTGGAAAGTTAGCTGCCTTTTCTCTGAAGAACCAACAAAATAAATCCCCTTTTATTAAAAGCCAATCCATCTCTGGTGTGTTGCATTCCGGCAGCTAGCAAACTAGAACACCCTTGTTTCATTTTTCCCCCCTTCTAGCTATCCTGTTTGTAGGCTTCATTTGTCAGTTCTGGAGAGGTATGGGATGTGGGAAAAGTCATGAGCTATGAGGCAATCACCTGGGTTCTAGTCTCAGTGTTACACTTGGCTGGGTATCTTTGGGCAGACTCTTCACCTCTCAGAGGTGGGGAGCATTCTTATGGCATTATCTACCTGAGCTGCATGCCGGCTATGCCCAGTCACCATGAAGCATAATATTGAACCTGTACATTATTATCAAGACTTCAGTTTTAATTGCTTATGAGAGCAAACTATGTTTATAAATGCTTACCTTTCATCTTTTTTTCCTGATTGTTTTTATCTGAGTCATTAGTTGGTACCTGTGCTGGGTGTCCTTCATTTGCACCCCCAGATCCACACTTCACCCTTTTCCTTCCTTGTCTCTGCCACAGGGGCTGATCTATATGGTCTGTGTGAACAGGTTCCCAAGCCTACTGACCTCAATCGAGCTTGGCCAATGGGGAGCACCAGCAGGAAATAAGGGGGAGAGAGGAGAGTGAGGCCATGATCTCTAGTCTCCTGCCCTGCATGTGAGGTATCTCAGATTGGCGGTAGCTCTAAGGTGACCACACTTCTCAAGTCATCCTTCTCCATAGAATTCTTTTCTCAGGATCCAAGACCCCTGCTCTCCCCTTGTCCTTGGGCCTAAGGGTGGTAGTAGTTCCTTCACTATTACTAGCCCTGGGTTACTACATGTCCATTATAGTTCCCCTATGTCCCATCTCCAGCTTTGTAAATGATCTAATATGATTGTGCCTTCTTTTTCTAGATTGGGTCTGTGTGATATAGTGCTGGAAAACAGGGCCAAGAGGGGGAACTTGGACAGGGGAAAATGAGGTTCAGAGACCCACCTGTGGATTACTTGTCAGAAGAGTAGAGAATGAGGGATCATGTTGCCCCTGCCCAGTAACACCCTGAGACCTGGCTTGAGGGGCCCTCTTTGACTCTCCTCTGGCTGGGCCCCCTCACCATAGTGCAAGGAGTATGTGGAGGCAAGATGCTATGCCAACCAGCAGTCCACTTCCCCCTTTAGATCACACTCCCATTCAAAGATCCTGGAATTCCAGAGCCTGGACAGGTCTCTCCCCAAAGTTTGTACCTCTAGGCCTGAGGAGTATGCCAAGGGCAGATGTTGCATGTATTTGTGTGTGTGTGTATGTGTGTAGACAGAGCTTGGATGTGCAGACTGGGACGTCCACGTGCATGCATACATAGCCTCTTATCGTGTGGGATGGAGTCAAAGATGCAGAAAGAAGGGAGAGGGTTGTAAGCCAAAGCCTGTTCTCACTGTGCTACCTCATTTGAGCACAGACTCCAAGAATTCAGAGAATTCTAAATTCAAACAGGCAACAATATTGTTATGAAGGTTCATTTGTCACAGACTGATGATAGAACATATTTATGTAACAGTTTGCTAGTTTGATTTATAACTTTTCAATACATAGATACATGGTGTGTAGGCTTCCCTTTATACCCATGCCCTAGCTTACAAATACTGTGGTTGAGCAGTCCTGAGAGTAGCCTATCTCCAAATTACTCCTCTTTAACAGCAGATAGCCTGTCCTCTTTTTAAAGAGGACAATTCCTCATTAATCCTTGTAGTGAACTCAGCTTTTCTGAAATTCTCTTCCTTAAGTCCAGCTTCCTTAAGAAACAGGGTATAGTGTATTGGAAAAATCTTTATGATGACAGAAGGAAGGCAGTTTATAGGGGATGAGCTTGTAGGCTGAAACCCAGTTAGGCAGCTGGAACTTTCTAGTCCATGATAGAAAAGATCAAGTTTGGGCCCCTCATGAGAACATGGAGAAGGGAGAACCCATTTCAGGGAGAGAGTGACAGTACCCCACAGAACCCACAGGGGCTGCGTCCCTCTGAGATCAGCATGTACTAGGTCACCTCTGCCTCACCCAGGGAACCACAGGAAGAGCACAGGAGCTCCTTAACCTCTGCATGACCGACACCGCCCCGAACAGGGATGCTCAATGTTTTGGGGCCCTGGAGAACAGGGAGTAGTCAATCCTGAGAGCATTACCTCTGGAAGTCCCAGTTATCAGAACCAGTGAGGGTGATGGAATAAAGGGAGCAGAGTGGAGCAGGAAGGTGGCTACATGATCCCTGGGCCCCTTGTCCATGAATCCCAGCAGCACCAGGTCAGACAAGTAGACTCTTATTCCTGTGTGGGGCCGATCCCTGGGTAGTACCTGGAGTGAAGAGAGATAGAGGGTTGGTCTGGGAGAGGCACTAGGCTCCATGGGGCTCCTGAGAATGGCAACCTATGGGGGAACCCTCCAGCACAGCATGTACATCAAGGGCCTGCAAGCCTCTGCTCTCCTACCTTCCAAGAGAGTGAATTTCAGTACATGAGTGAACCTCCTCCTTCATTACCAATATGGCAGAGCTGGGGAGGTGAATGTAGAGGTTTTCCAGCTCTTCCCCATTTCATTTCTACTCTTCCCAGAGCCAATCAGTGCCCAGGGTGAGTTCCACCCAGCTAGGCTTCATCAGATCTTATAATAAAATGTCATAGCACCATTCACTTCTTCTCCATAGCTCTTATCACAACTGAAATAATTTATATATCTGTAGAGTTATTTGATTAATGTCTTTATTCCCCAATAGACTATGAGTTCCATGAAGGGAAGGACCATGTATGTCTGTTCTTGCTCACCATGATATACCTAGCAACTGGCAAAATTAACTGACAGTCAGTTACATAGTCAGAAGAGTAATTATAATACTTTGGAGGGATAAATGGCTGACTGGCTAGCTGGAAGAAAGGGAGGAAGTATGCAAAAGAATGAAGGAATGCCAACTTAATAGGCATGCTTGAACTTAGCCCCAAAGCTAAAGTTCTCTTTTAGGTTTCTGATGTAAATTGATAAGGCTTTGTAGCTTGAAAACAATATCCTTTCTCTCCTTGCTCCCTCTCCTTGGAGGATACACTTGGAACAGATCCTTTAATAAAGGTCAATATTTAGGTCTTGACTAAGGGAAACATTCTTAGAGGCTTGGAAAGTTATAAAGTTATGTGTGGTTGGCAATCATGTGAGCTGTGGCTTTGAGGACCCTAAATAGTAGATGTCAGTTGTCAGTCCCTTGCATTTCCCTCCAGCACAGTCTGCCCTTTCTCCCACCCTGGGATGCTCAGCACCATGGACAGGACTCAAGCTTAGGGACAGAAAGATGGGATGTCTTCAGAATTCTGGCTTAAAAAAGGGCCAGACTATAGGCTGAGCCCCCAGTCTTGGAGTTTGTTCATATGAAACTTAACCCCACAAAGGATAGGTCAAGCCTACTTATAATTAGGCCAAAGAGTCACCCCCAAGAGAGCCTCTTTTGTTGCTCAGATGTGGCCTCTCTCTCCAGCCAACACAAGCAAACTCACCACCCTCCCCTTGTCTACGTGGGACATGACTCCAAGGGGTGCAGACCTTCCTGGCAACATGGAACAGAAATCCTAGAATGAGCTGAGACTCAGCATCAAGGGATTGAGAAAACCCCTAGAATGAGCTGAGACTCAGCATCAAGGGATTGAGAAAAACTTCTCAACCAAAAGGGGGAAGAGTGAAATGAGACAAAGTGTCAATGGCTGAGAGATTCCAAACACAGTTGAGAGGTTATCATGGAAGTTATTCTTACGCATTAAGTAGATATCACCTTGTTATTCAAGATGTAATGGAGAGGCTGGAGGGAACTGCATGAAAATGTAGAGCTGTGTTCCAGTAGCCATGTTTCTTGAGGATGATTGAATAATGATATGGGTTTCACGATGTGACTGTGTGATTGTGAAAACCTTGTGTCTGATGCTCCTTTTATCTACCTTGTCAGCAGACGAGTAGAACATATGGAATAAAAATAAATAATAGGGGGAACAAATGTTAAAGTAAATTTAGTTTGAAATGCTAGTGATCAATGAAAGGGAGGGGTAAAGGGTATGGTATGTCTGAATTTTTTTCTGTTTTCATTTTATTTCTTTTTCTGAATAGATCCAAATGTTCCAAGAAATGATTATGATGATGAATATGCAACTATGTGATGATATTATATGTAGAATGGAATGATCAAAATAGGACTGTTTGCATTTGCTTCGTGTTTTTTGGTATTTAAAAAAAAATAAAAAAAAACCTGCACCCTTTCCTCTGTAAAAAAAAGGGGAGGGGGGCCAGACATGGGTGCATGGGTAGTTCAGTTGTTAGAATGCCCACCATCTATGTGGGAGACCCGGGTTCGATTCCTGGAACATGCACCCCCCAAAAAGGTGGGGGGAAGACCAATTCCTGTGTCTAAGTAGATAGGTAGAAGGGAGCTAGTGTCTATTTCTCCACTGGGTGTCACTGCTACCCTTATTCCCTGTCATGTAAGGCTCCAGCAGGCAGCAAGAGGATGTATCAGAAAACACTACTCCCTTCCTCCAAGTAGGGAAAAGGGAAGGAATGATCTAGATCAGTCAAAAGAATGCTGGCTGGGAGCCCAGTCATGGATTTTAGTTTTCACATGCTGCTTACCACACAGTGACCCCATTTGACTTCACTGGTAAGATTAGAGTTGGAGGAGGCTCTCTGAGCTCTCTGCTTGCAGCTGTTTCCTACAGCCAGAACTTCCCCAGCTTTAGTCTTTTCCTGTCAGCCCACATCATTCTCTATAAACATGACAAGCTTGGAGGTGGGCATGAGTACTCCCAAGAAGGAATGCTGTTAGTTCAGTTCTTCTGCCTCATCTGGGTCCCATCCAGCCACCACGAGCTGGTACATGCTCAGTGTGTCTAGCATTTGGGACTTTCAGCCTCACTGGTCTGGAACACTTACACCGAGTAAGCAGCTGTAGAATTGTTCCTTGGCACCTTCTCTTGAAGGAAGCACACAGCAAAGACGATGGAGACAGCCAAGATGATGGCACTGCTGATGACAGACGTAGATACTGTTCCATGGAAGCCTCCTCGGAGGGCTCCAGAGTTACTGGGATGAAGACTGTGCAGGAAATTTGAGGAGCACAGCCTATGGCATGACTCCCTTGCACAGAGTGAGACTCATATGTGTTGTCAGGGGTGTGTGTTCACCTCAGCAGTGACTCCAAATTCAGCACTAGTCCTTCCCTTGCAACCACCTCCTACAGGGATATGTAAGCACTGCACTGCCTATTAGTTGGCATCCCACTCAGCATGAAAAGGCAACCTCAGAGCACAGGGTGACCTGAATCTGTCTTAATATAAAAGCTGAAAGAAGAGTCAAAAGCCTGGACACTGCGGTTATTTAGACAGACTCAGAGAAACTGGCCAGAGTTAAGAGAACTAATACTGAGGGAGAACACTCTTCCAGTACTGCAGAAAACCTAAGGAGTGCTTTTATTATAAAATATCCCAAAGGATATCACTGAGAATATCCAGTGACCTTTGGAGATGAAGAAGGAAAATGCCTCCCGGGGAGCTTCATGAAACAGGAAGCCAGGAGAAGAAGCTAGCAGATGATGCTGTGTTTGCCATGTGCCCTTCCAGATGAGAGAGGAACCCTGACTGTGTTCACCATGTACCTTTCCAGAAGAGAGAGAAACTCTGTGTTCGCCATGCGCTCTTCCACTTGAGAGAGAAACCCTGAACTTCATTGGCCTTCTTAAATCAAGGTATCTTTCTCTGGATGCCTTTGATTGAACATCTTTATAGACTTGTTTTAACTGGGACCTTTTCTTGGCCTTAGAACTGTTAACTAGCAACTTAGTAAATTCCCCCCCCCCCCTTTTTTATTTTATTTTTTTATTATTATTATTTTTTTATTATTTTTTCCCCCTTTTAAAAGCCATTCTGTTTCTGGTATATTGCATTCCAGCAGCTAGCAAACTAGAACAGCTGCTTACAGCAATATACCATGAAATGGTTCAGCTTTAACAGTGGGGATTTGTTTACTTATAGTTAGGGTCAGTGGAAAATGTCCAATTCAAGGCATCATCAAGGCAATGCTTTCTTCCCAAAGTCTGGGTGCCAGTGAACTTGGGTCCCCTGTCACATGGCAAGACATATGGCGACATCTGCCAGTCTCTCCCTTCTTTTTCAGGTTTTGTTGCTTTCAGCTTCTTACTTTTGTGACTCTCTCCCCCACCCCACACCCCTCTAGGTTTCAGGCCTTATCTGGACCAGGGACCCATCTGGAGGTTGTAGGTTTCTGGAAAGTTATGCTAGGGCATGGAACCCTTGTAGAAATATATTGCTCTAGGTGCTCTTTAGGATTGGCTGGAATGCCTATACTTTTGAATTTCTTTATTAGAGAAGTTGTAGGTTTATAGAAATATCATACATAAAATATGATATCCCCATATACCACCCTGTAATGGCTTGGTATATTTATTACAAATGATGAATGCACATTTTTATAATTATGCTATTAACTATAGACTATGGTTTAACTTACAGTTCATTGTATTGTGCAATTTCATGGATTTAAAAAAAATTATTCTAGTAACATATGCAAGCATTTCCCTTTTTATGTAACTTTTTAAGAACGTTTTTTATTATGAAGCATATATATATATATATATATATATATATGTGCAGAAAATTTCATAGTACAGTTTAACAGGTTGGTATATAGCAAGTTTTAAAGTATAGTATGGGTTACAGTTCCACAACTTCACGTATATCCTTATAGCTGTTCTAATACACTAGAGACTCACAAGAAATATCAATATCGTGATTCAGTAGTCATGATCATTTGTTAAATCCTATCTTTTCTGTTATAACGTCTCCTCATTTGACCCTTCTCCCAATCGTCAGAGATATTTGAGCAATAACCATTCTAACTTCTTCATGTTGAAAGGTGTTAACATGAGGTAGGGGAATGCAACAAGTTGATGTTCTTGGAGAGACTGGTGCCTCTGGCTTTCAGAGCTTATCTGGCATAGGAACAATCTGGAAGTTTTTTCTAAAAAATAAACTTAGTGAGTGAAACTTTTATAGAGCTTCAGATAGAACCATGGGTATCCTTCACGGATTTCAGGAATACCTTTAGTTGGGGCTTGGCATACCATAGCAATTACAATATCTAGCTGAAGCTTGCACAAGAATAGCTCCAGAATAGCCTCTCCATTTGATTTGAAATCTCTTAACCACTGATGCCTCATTTTGTTACATTTCTTTCTCCTATTTATGTTAGGTAGGCATCATTGATCCCACAATGCCAGGGCCAGGCTTATTCCTGCAAGTCTGTTCCAGCCCAGCACAGCCCTGAGACCAAAGCACAAGCTAGACAGAAGATTATCCATGAGTCTGATTAGGGACTTACGTACACAAGGAAGATCTTCCCCAATGGTGGCCAGTTAGGAGATGAAAAGTCTGCACTCTGCCCAAATCCAAGAGTTCAAGAAAGATTTAGAATATGCCCAGGGAAAGGCTTATAAATTTTAACAGTTTCATAAGATTTTGTTACAATGGAGTTTCAAGCAGACTGTCATGAGATTTGGTTATTAGGGGAAGGGAGTGTTTTGCATTCTTTGACATTTAGCATCTGTCCCCAGTCAAGTAGGCAACTGATATGCAGTGATGTGCTCTCAAAAATGGCGGAGGGAGCAAGGCCCTGGGCCCTGGGTTCTTACAGAGTCAGGGCCCATATAGCCAGGGTAGCTCACACCCCTGGAACATTTCCCTTTTTAATTAAATCTAATTGGAAATCCCTTGTACATGACATGTTGCTTTTCTCTTGCAGCTTTCAGAACCCTTTCCTTGTCCTTTGCATTCGACAGTTTGGTCACTATGTGACAGGGAGTAGATTTGTTCAAGTTTATCCTGTTTGATGTTCTCTTGGCTTCTTATATGTGCACATTCACATCTTTTGCTAAGTTTGGGGAGTTTTCTGTCATTATTTCTTTGAATATTCCATCTGCCCCTTTCTCTCTTTCTTCTCCTTCTGGGACTCCCACAATGTCTACATTGGTACACTTAATGTGTCCCAGAGTGTCTTAGGCTATTTTTGCCTTTTATAATTCTTTTTTCTTTCTGCTCCTCAGCCTGACACATTTCAATTGTCTTGTCTTTGAATTCACTGATTCTTTCTTTTGCCAGCTCAAATCTGCTGTTGACATGTTCCTGCGTATTTTTCATTTCAGGCGTTGTGGTCTTCAACCACAGTACTTCTATTTTGTTCCTTCTTAACATTTCTATCTCTTTATTGAGATTCAAATATATCCATTTATTGTTTTCCTTGTGTCTTTTAGTTCTTTCTCAGTGTTTTTCTTTATGGCATTGAGCCATATTTAAAATAAGTTTTAAAGTCTTTGTCTGGTATGTCCACAACTGGTCTTCTGTATTGATATTTTTGGATTTTTATCTTCTTCTTTTAGACAGGCCATCATTTCCTCTTTGTTTGTCTTGTAACCTTTTGTTGCATACTGTAAATTTTAATATTTTAAAATATTAACTCTGGTATTTATTCCTTGATATGTCTGTCTTTTAAGTTTATAACCAGCTGGTGATATGACAGATTTTCTTGAATGTCAGGAGTTTTAATTAATTGATTAACAATCCAAGTAAACCTAAGCAAAAAACATCTGTCATTGGAAACTGGCTTTGTGTTGGCTGGTGTTCTCTGTCTGAGTTCAGCCTTCCTATCAGAAAAGTCAGCCGAAGGCAAATGCAAAGAGCAAGAATTCTCCCTGTCATTTCTGGGTCTGTGTCTTGTCCTGGGCTTGTGCTTCCTAGTGGCCATAGGAGTTCCTATGTTTGCAGGAGTTGGAATACCCCTTCTACTTCCCAAGAAACAGACCTTCTCTCTCTCCAGGGTGTTCTACTGCAGGACTTAAAGTATCTAAGCCTTTGCTCCAGGCCATCTGCTCCAATTTGTTTTTTATACTGCTTTCTTTGTCTCAAGCTGCTTATGCCTGGAGCAAATTATGGGTGTTCGGGGCAGAGGGAAAGGGGCACACCAGAGAGAAATTTCCCAAGTCAGCCTTTCCCATCCGGAGCAAGAACAGGGACCCACAAGCAGAGTACCAGCTGGCTCCAAGCTACCCTCAATGGGAATGAGAGAGGGGGCCAGGACCTTCTTCTATGGCTCTGCAAAGTTCTGCTTTCTTGACTCATTTTCCCAGCAAATACAACCCTTTCCCAGCTGCAACCCGTCCTCTGCAGCTCTGAGGGGGCAGACTGTCTTTAAATCTATTCTGCCACCTTTATCTGGGATGGGTTAAAACAATAGCTCACTCAGAACTGGCCCCACAGTGATCCAAAGTAGCTAATCCAAAGCAGTGATCAGTGATTGCCCCACACACACCCAGATCTTGAGGAACTGGATTTTTATGTTCCTTCCTGGCACTAGCATACTACGCCATGGGATGGACCCCACTGCTGCCTACCATAAGAGTGGGAATATAAAAGTAACCTCCATGCAGAGAGAGCGGTTTACTAGTATTTAACATAATTTACCAGCCTCTTCCTTCTTCTCTTCCCTGGATGCCGTATGTATTCTACTAGACTCCAGAGTTTTGAAATAGTTGATTCAGACAGTTCTTGTTTCTTTAATGGTTGTTCTGGTAGAAGGACTGATACTTGGAGCTTCCTACTCTACCATTTTCCCACTTACATGCTTATGCTTTTGAGCTGATCCTTCATTCATTCAATGTCAAGACAATGCCTTCCAATTCCCAAGGCTTCTGAACCTTCATTGCTATTCAAGGAGTGCCTGATTTAAGCTTAAAATTTAACATGACCACACATAAACAAAGCTCCATCTTCAGCTAAACCTATGATGCATTTTGATTTATGCCTGTCTTGCCCCATCATTTCATGTTTCTCATTCTTCCCCTACCTCTACCCTCCAAACACCCACAGCACCCCATCAAAGACTTTCTATCTAATGAGGATTTCCAGGCCAGTGAAGTCACCTTTATCAGCCTGTCTTAGAAGAAATGTGATTGGCCCAGTGGCCCAAGATATCCCTTGACATTTTCCCTCTCCACAAACCCAAGTTACTGCGTCTGATTGGGTTGATGCTTTGGTATTGACATCCATTTCCCCCTTCCCAGCTGTCAATGTATGTTGAGTCAACTGAAGCAGATCTAAGGAAGGGCAGGAGACATCAATGAGTACTGACCTTTATGACTGTCAGTCTTAGCCACAGACCAGAAGCTGTGTGACTAAGAAGCAAGTGACTCAAGCTGTAGTGACCCTCCTAAGTTCTAAGCTATTTCGTACCCATTTTCTCTAAGACTCTGGCATTGTCTCTCCCTTTTCTCTCAGCTCCAGTTTCAGTTTATTTTTTCTGCCAAGTAGCAAAGTGTATGTAGAAAAATGGTATTGGAAGGCTTTATTTAACACACTCTCCTCAGAAATCTTCCTTTCCCCTTTTTTATGGACCCTTTTTATGGAAGAAGAATTTTTAAGGCCTTTATGAAAGAGACAGTGGCAAGGGTAAGCGCTGCTCTAGTAAGCAATGTTTTTGATGAGAAACTCAAAACCTCTCCATCTGGCATGATGGTCAAAGATCTTGGATAAGCCTCACTCCTCTCTGAGGGATTGTTTCACTCTCGGTAATGGAGATACAATATCTAAACGTTTAGAGAAAATCCAGTCCTGCCCCTCCCTCTGTGTCAATGATAGCAACACTTCCTGCCTGTGGGTCTGCCCAGCAAATGGTCAGCCTTACATTGTCCAAGCAGAGAAGACCAGAACCTGGGCTGTACTTTCAGAAATCCCCTATTATTTTGTAGACAGAGCACAGACAATGAAAGAGGAACGTGGAGGCTCACCTCTTTCTTGAAAAAGACCTGGTCCGAGAGATCAGAGTCACAAGTTGATGACTGAGAGCTGCTGAATAACCTTGGTAATTTGATTCAGTCCAACTGCTAGTCATCAAGTATTTACTACATGCACAGATACTGTATGGCAGGGGAAATGGTGAGTGATGAAACTTGGAGAAGACATATCACAATGGATACCATAAGCCATGCCAAGGAGTTTTAATTTTCGCTTAAGGCAAAAAGAATCAGGAATGGTTTTCTATATGGGAATAAATTGGCCAGATTTAGGATTTAGAGAGTTTATCCAGACTGCATAAAATCAGTTGGTGGAATAGAAGGAGCTATGAAGAGACACATAATGACGTTAATGTAATATTGAAGGAAAAACAAAGAAGGTGGTTTAGATGGGGATAGTATATTTGTGACCACTAGACAGGAATGGGAGTCATATGGAAATATTTAGGAGGAAGATTTGGGAGAACTGTATATGGTAGACCAGTTAACAAGAATGGTGCTTAGGTTCTGGCTTGGGTGGTGTGGTGGATATTTGTATCATTCACCAAAATGACAGCAGAGACCAAACAGGTTCTTTCCTTGTCTGGGCCTTAGTTTCTTTTATGCTTCCTTCCAGAGTTCACAATTCAACCCATAAAAGACTAATAGGACCTAAAGTCAGACTATGAACATTTTAGCAGGCTGACATTCAGCAGAGGACTGAGGACATATGGGTCTTGATCAGAGCTGGTCAGAAACCACCTAATACAATCATCTCATGTGCTCTTCAGAAATACAGGGTGTGCTCTTTAAAATGTAATCTAAGCTCCATGTTATCAGCCCCTCAGAATTGAGAGAAAATGTATACTGCATGTAAGAGGTCTTAGGTCAAACTTGTGTTAAGAGGAATTGATTGGCATAGGAGCCAGAGGCCAAAACCACTACTCTTTTCTTATAAAGCCAATCACAAGGGAATTCTACACATGCCAGATCTTAGAAGGTCTTCGGCCCTAGGCTCCCATATCTCCCAGCTATATCTATTACAAAGAGGAGCCGGTGTATCATATTACAATAGGGAGGACATGCAGGAGCTTAGAGGGTCTTCAGCCCTGGGCTCCATAACCCTCAGCTGCAGTCTTGAGTAGTGATGGAACTGAAATAGGGCTCAGTGCCAAGGTACCACTTATATAAGTATAATAAGGAGAAAGGTGCAATGAAGGGTCAGAACCGTGGGAATCATCCTTGATAGCTGGTCTTCAATTTGAGCATCTGATGGAAGTGAAGTGTCCAAATGACAGATACCCTGATCCTGCTTTGTTCATGTCCCACACGTGCACAGCGGTTACTGTCTATGGCTACTCCTGGTGAAATTTTCTGGTGATCCAGAAGCTCAGCTTTCCTTTCTCATTAAAGTGTCCATAACAGGTATGATTTTCAGTCAAACAAAAGAAAAACTCAGATGGGCAAAAAGAACAGAACATTTGGACCTCCATTCTGCCATGGCAGTAGAAGTTCAACCTTCCAGGTGGGGTTCCTCCCCTTTCCTAGGCTTTGTGGCTAGGATCTGGAGCACTTAGACAGTGACAAGTCTTTAGGAAAGGTCCCATGTGGCCATTAGTCATGTGTCCTCACGAGATGTCCCACGAAGTGTCTGTCGTCTGTCAGGTCCATTTTCTTCAGTTCATATATGTCCACACTTAAAGCCCCTTGTTTCTTCAGGCCCATCTTGAACACCTTCAAATCGGGCTTTGGGATCCAGGAGTCATTGAGCTGCTCCAGTTCTTAAGGGGGTGCTGTCTGAGGCCCTGGCTATGTGACCCTAACATGCTGATTGTTCCTCTCTGGGTCTTCTTTCCCACCTGGACTCTCACCCAGGAAGTGGGGCACAGCCACCCTCAAACACCCCTGCTTTCACCATTTCCCCTCTGAAATGGTCACTATTGCCCCAACTAGGTGCCAGGTGAAATCTCTTCTTCCCTAAAGATATTTTTGCCTGTGGTATGTTGTATTATCTCCTGAAGGGATTAAAACTTTCAGATACAAAGAAACCAAAAGAAAAAAGCAAACTGCAGGTACTTTTGCTTTCTGCCTTTATGAGGCAATGGACCAAGTTTGCTTTCTTTTGAGGGTCAGAAGGAAGAGAAGAGGAAAATACTTGAGAAAAAAAGGTTATTTTTGACATATTATATCAGGTTCTGCCCCACATAGAGTCACAGTGTGACTGCCCCACACTGTGAGTGATATTTTCCCTGGAATCTCTCAGGGACAGGTAGACGAGACTGGCTACTGGGTCCATCCCTCCTGTCACTCCACATCCCTCCTCCTCTCCCCTCTAGTCCTTTCTCCTTCTTTTCCTCTACCAGGGACCCAGCAGAACTTTTTTTGAAAGCAGGTAAGCCTCTTGAATGTCTTACCTAGGTGGGTAGGATCCAGCAGAATTTTTCTTGAAACTGCTTAAGCCTCTTGAATGTCCTGTCTATGTGGGTCGTGCTTTCCCTGTGTTTTTTAACCTTAAAGATAGTAGGAAATGTGAGCTCTCTCCTGTCCCAAACCGACAACCATACCTGCTTCATCAGTTGTTGCCAGAGTCCCCAGGCCACAGCTCTCTGGCACAGGAGGAATACGGAGTACACTGGACCTAGTATCTTGTGGGACCCTTGCAGCTCCTGCCTCTTCTGCCCCTCGTCTCCTGAAACTTGCCCCAGCACATCTTGGTTTTACACGTTTAGCTAGAGTTCATGATTATGCATTGAGATTCTCATGAAATGTCAATAACTCCTAGAAGCACAGCGAAAAGGGACACTTGCAGGCCTGAAGTTCTTCAGCGCTGTCTTAGAACTATACCTTGCTCCCTCAGACTTTGCTATGGGACCAGATTCCTCCCCTAAACCCCATCTCTGCATTGAGGCCAGGCCTTCTGTCTGTTTGGTGGGCCCTGGGAGCTTCTCAGCCTCAGCTGCCTCAGCTAGAGGTACCCCACCCAGGGATCATGACTCCTGCCAAGCGACAGTCAGGGATGACAGTTCTTGAGAAAACCCCACTGCCCTGGAGGGTAAATCCCTTGCAGGTACCTTTGTAACAGCCCCTTCCCTGTCTAAGAAGAGGGATCGTTCTTTAAGAAATTTGAAGACTGGCATAGGAAGCATAAAAATCATCTTTCCCCCTTCTCTTTCTAGGTATTTTCCCCAGAACCAGGGTTTAATCTGGTCTGCAGCACCTAACACTCTTCATCTTCATGTCAATAGCCCTGGATCTGCCATAGGCATTTAAAGCATCCTGTAACAGCCTGTCCAATGCAGCCTGGAAGTGAATCCTGAATGCCAGCTTCTGAGAGGCTCCATATCTCTGTCCACAGAGGTCCCAGGTTCAGCCCTACCTCAAATGCTTGGCTCTCAAATGCTTGGCTCTCATTCTCAGGTTTGTAGTAACTCCGTGGTGTAGACATAATTCTGCCTGAGGAGTCTCAGCCAACTGAGTGAGTTCCTACATAGGGAGTAGGAAAAATCGGGGGTCCAAAAAGCCAAGGTGCAAGAAATCAACCATTATTGTTCTTAAACTCAAGCAGTTCAGGGTTCCTGCCTGCTTTCTTAGGAGGTGTGGCTATGTTCTGGGGCTCTGTAGACTAAGTGGAGAGGAGAGATGAAAATAACTATGCAAAAAACATTTCATTAGTAATTAAAAAATGGGGCCCCACCAGCTATATTAAGCTTCTATTTCTTAAGGGACAGCAGTTAATGACTTTCCTGGGTGTGTGCTCAGATGGAGAAGATAGAAGTGGAAACTGCTTAATCATCAACAAAATGAAGCATATGAACCAGGTACACTCCCTTGTACTTTTACTGATAACGTGACCAAATGGTATTGCACCTGCTGCAATACCACAGAATTTGCATGGAAAAAAATCACTGAACTTCTTCATCTAGGATACTCCCTATCATAGTAACTTGGGAGTGGCCACTTCCTTCTAGCATCTTCCTCCTGGCCTCCTTCCCTTTCCTTTGGGCTAACTGCCCCATTTCATTTCCATGTGATTTCTGGGTAACTGCCAGTCAAAGTTCCCCACCTCCGCCCCATGCCCTGTTGGCTGCTTACAGGAAAAGGTACAGAACCCAGGCTGGGCCAATCAGATCCTTTCTTCTTGGAATCAGAATTTTGAGTGATGGCACAGGACGACTAGTGCAGATGGGTCCCCTGACAGTATTGCCCTAAAAGATAAAGCCCATGATCCATGAGTTCCTGCCATGGTGGTTCCTAGAACTTCCCTGGTTTATGCCCTTAGGCAGTCCTTGATTTCCTAGATAGTATTATGGGTTGCCAAGAAGGACTCTGGAACACTGTCCTATGCTAAGTGAATAATGAACTGGCACCAGAAGGCTGCAGACTGGTGATCAGGCCCAGGTGAATAAGCAAGAGAGATATAATATTGAACTCAATACCTTTGAGGTGATGAGGTCTGGCAGCCCAGGATCTCTCACTCCAGGGAAGCCACTGCAGTAGAATCCCTTCTGATTTTTATTTTTCTCTGCTCTGTTCAGCCTACTGCAACACCCCTCTACTCTGAGTATAAGGAACCAGAGTATAAAGGAAGAGTCGGAATCATGAAGACACCTTAGCTGGCTGAGGGAACTGCTCCTACTGAGAAAGGGGAACTGGGAGCAGCAATTAAATATTGGCAATCTGTTTTCCAACTTTGAAATCTGCAAGGCCACCATCTGGGGAAGCTGAGGCTGGGGAAGAGTTGCAGGTTCCACAGTGGCTTTAGTGTGAGACATGGTAGTGAGAAGCCAGGTCATGCCAATGATGAGTGAAGGGTTCACAGTCTGTGGACATGACTTCTGAAGGGTAGAAGACAAAGGAAGGGAAAAACTATGGCTTGATACCCCATCTGAGCTGTTGAGGAAGGCAGGGACAGCAGCAGTGTCCACAAGGCAAAGAGTGAAAGCAACAAGGACTAGTGTGAAGAACTGTGTGAGATGCAAAATGTCAGGCCCAGAAGAGGGGCCTTGAGAATGAAGAGTGAAGAATGGCCTGAAAACACTTTAACAGGTAACCAAATGAAGTAGTAGTAGGAAATTGTCTTTGTGACGTACCTCAAATGTAGCTAATCCTGCACCACTTTACTGCAAGCTACAAGAGAATTTAATTGTACCCCTAAGCAATGGCAGGGAAAGCAAGGGGCATGGTCAAGAAAGAACATTAAGGATGGGAAGAGCAGAGTCTGAGAAATCTCCTTCTTCCACTTTACACCTAAAAGTGACAGTGTAATGGTATATACAAAGTGAACTCAAGTTTGCTCATGCCCGCATGTCTGTGAGGGTATGGGTTGTGGTGGACTGAAGGTATCTCCTCACTGTGACTCATGGACCAACCAGGACTGTTGCTTCATGTAGCAATGAAGCAATGAATGTGGGCATCTGCTCCCTGTCCTCACAGCCTTTACTCACACAGCCCAGGGAACTGCACACTTAGGTTTTCAGGAGAACTCAACAGCAGCAGGAATCCATACCTTCCAGAGGCTAAATGCTGTTACTTCCATTTCTGAGCTGACTTGGGGCTCCTGGGCATCAGCTGTGGAGGATCCACGTTTTCTTTCAGGGATAAGGTGGGGAATCCCTCTCTGTGGCCATGCTTACAGAATCAACCTCAGTGGACCCTTTCTGGTGTAGACTTTTTCCCTGCAGATGCAGTGTCCTCCCCATTTTCAGACCCACAGGGTTTGCAGTTCTCCATTTGTCATCTCCTTGACCCCATGAACTGTAGAATAAGACTGCCCAGGTTTGGATCTCAGTTACTTTATTTACTATGAAACTCAGGCTAAGAGCCTTACATCAACACCTGAATTTCTTAATCTGTAAAATAAGGATAAGAATGCTAGGTTTCTTACAAAGATTTCAATAAGATAAAACACATAAAGGTGGAGCACAATGTATATAGTAAGTATGCATTAAACTTCAGCTACTTAGTAGCTTTTGACTCTTCTGAACTTGGCTTTTCTGTCACAGCCCAAACTAGGTCTGCTGCCTCCCTTTTAAAACATTTCATTGTCATGCTTTTCAGGGCTTCCTCTAGGAGCACTTCCCATCGACTTTTGTGTGGGTTCTGCCATACGTTTCCTGAAACTTTGGACCCAGGGCCATCTATTCCAGAATGCTGCACTAACATGAGTAACTGGTACTTGGCTTTCTTTGGGCTATATGGAGTGGAGTTCATCAGTAGTTTTTGAGAAGTCTTTCAAGTGCCTCTGCAGAATAGGAGAAAGGCAATGCTTTCCAGGACTTCTCTCACTAAAAAGTGGGTTATTAAGTACATCCTAGAGGTAGGAAAGCAAAACTCAAATATTGGAGGCATTATTTTTCTCAGACTGTCACCTAGGTCATTGGAGAGCCTTTATGCAGCCACGAGCCTCGGGGAGGCTGCTCCCAGGTCAACAAATAACACACCTTCCCTCATTAATGACAGGATTAATTCATTTCCAGGGGCCAGGCTGGTAGGCTATTTTTCCTTCCCGCTCAACCGGTCCTCTAGGAATGCTTTACAAAACTAAACCGCCTCTATGTTTAACCCAAAGCCTCACACTCATCCCCTACACCTCCTGCCCCCTGGAATCTTGTTTCTGGAAAGCGCATTCATGTCACACCCTGTCAGAAAATGTCCTGATTTGTTTCCTTAGTGCTATGGAGGATCCGTAATGTCTCTGTAATGAACAAAACTTCAAATTATGAAACAGTCACTGAAGGTGAATGCACCTCGACCCCCTGCAGCGTACCAGGCAGGGCAGGAAGTGGGGTTTGTTACTGATTGGCAGGTGGGGTTACCAGAGGAGGGGACGAAAGACCTGGAGGCCCCTCCCTCCTCACGACGGGAGCCAAGATCCCTGTCTCCCAGCTCTCAGAGTTCCGCCTGGCCTTATTGTGTCAGCAGCCCCACAGCCCACTCTCTGTGCTGAATCAGGCTTTAGAAGATTAATCTTCCTCTACTGGGACAGCTCCATTCCTTTTTCACTTTTCTCGGCCCTGCTTCCCCGGAGGAAGGCAGAAGGAGAAGACCCTGGGTTGCCATGAACTCTGCCAACCCCAGCTGCCAGCACCCCAGCCCCTTGGTGAGTGCTGCTGGAAGAGAGAGGGAAAGAGGGAGGCAAGCTCTGAGGAAGGGGTGCAGAGGGGGTGGCCACATGGAGTCCCACTGCCCTAGCTCATTATTAGGCTAAGGATGGACGTTTTAGGTTAAGTTTAGATTGAGCAGGAGAAGCAGCTGCCTTCCCCACTCAGACCTTAGCCTCCACCCCAGGGCCTGTCACTTTGGGTCACTGATAGCGGAGACACAGAGTCTTCCCTGAGTGCTTAACTGTGATGAATTTACAAAAGGCTGGGGAAGAATTCCAAGATTGGATTTCTCAATTTATGCAGGTGACAGATCCTGTTCCCTTCCCCTTTACTCACTGTTTGGTCTCTGTTGAATTGGAAAGTTTGTTTTCCAGCTTTTCCCAGCATTATGGTTTCTCTCATCAGAAGCCTTTTCTGAAGTTAAGCAAAGGAAAAGAGAGAGGGAAGAGGCAACCAATATGCCCCAGGCACTTTATGTACTTTATTTTCTTCCTATAATCCAGTGACAAGTGAAGAATCTAAGGCCTTGAGAAGTAAAGTTACAACAACCCATCCGGAGGCATTGAGTGGAGACCCTATGTTTTTGTTACTTCCCACTGCAGGGGGAAAGGACTTCTCCCCGCCAGGTAGGGGCTACAGCCCCATGAGGCCCAGTCCCATGTCTGTGGGACAGGTGCCACCCAGACCCTGCAAGCTGCTGGTCAGCCTGCCTGGAAAGAGGCCCTGGTCATCTCTTGGAAAGCGTAATAGGCTCTCCAGAGCTGAATTCTCCTCTTCTCTCCTCAGAATTCTATCTGTCTTTCTGCCACCACCATCTCATGAAAGCCAAAAGAAATCTTGGAAAATAAATACTCGCTTTCCTATAGGCTACGGTGTTTCCCACAGTTTTTGGCTTCCCTGGAGTAAATTGCAAAGTGGAGGAGTCTGGGATGCCTATCCATCCCCCACTTCAGTGTTTTTTCTTCTTTTGTCCCTCCCTCATTGTCCTTAAAGCCTCAGTTTCACCATCTGGAGTAAGGAGTCCCTTTTCTGAGTTTTGGTTTTCATATGCGTGTTGCCCTGCCAATAACTTCTAGAGACCTAAACATGGAGAATACAGCTTCCCAACCCTGCAAGCTTCTGGCCTAGCTGGACGAAAAGGGAGTAAATAAATATTTCTGATACAAGGGAGAGAATGGTAAATTATATAGTGGAGAAACAAAGTGTGATGGGAATGCAAGAGAGAAATCACTTCAGATGGGGAAATCAGGAAAAGTTCTTGGAAGAGAGAACATCTGTTCTCTCTGAGGGAGGGTGCAGGTGGAAGAAGCAGGGCGGTGAGAATTGAGTGGGAAATACAGCATGGGCAAAGGCACAGAGACAGGATAAAACCACATTTGGAGAAAGCTGGGCAGTCCCGTTGAACTTTTTGAGAGGAAATTTCCAGAAGGTTGTGTAGAGTACGGACAGTGTCAGAGGAGGCAGGAATCTACCCTGCCCCCAGGGATCCACCCAGGCTTTCCACTGCTGCTCTCCTTGCACCAGGGTCTCCCTCAGCTCTTGCTGTCTGCTTGGAGGCAGCGGGAGGGCTGTCCCTGACTGTATAGGGAGATTCCTGCAGGCAGCTTGGTGTGCGAGATAGGGCGCTGCCCTCGACCCCGCAGCATGAGGGCTCCACTCTTCCACTTACTGTATGACATTGGACAAGTTGTATAACGTCACTGTGCCTCAATCTCCTCATCTGTGAAATGGAGCAATAAGATTGTGGTAGAAATCAAATGAGAACATGAATTGGAAGCTCTTTGCAAACTGTAAAGTGCTATAAAATGTCAATGCACATCCTAATGCCTTTTTTCCTTTTAAAGAAGTTGTACGTTTACAGAAAAATCATACAGAAAACAGAGTTCCCATATGCCATCCCCTGCACCATTATTAGCACCACATATTAGCGTCATACATTTGTTACCACTGGTGAAGGCATATTACTATAATTGTACTGCTAACTATAGTCCATGGTTTACATTAGGGCTCAACGTTTGTGTTGTATAGTCCCATGTGCATCTTTAAAATTTATATTCTGGTAACATGTATACCACCTAAAATTTCCCATTTTACCCACATTCAAATATATAATTCATAATTTCTGTGATAAAATCAGGAGTAAGAATACTCAGAAGCCATCAGGGTGGGGACAGTCTGTGAGTCAATGGTTCCTGCTCTAATAGGAGAAAAGAAAAGAAAGACCAGAACCAACAATTCTTCCTAGTCACAGCAGTTCCCTCCCCTTTACTTCCAGTCTCCTCAGAGAATTCCAAGAGTTCCTGGGAGAGGGTGTGAGATGAGCTTGCAGGCAGAGTGCACACAGCTGCACCAGCCACGGCCTCGTGTTGACCTTATGCACGAGGACACACCACGGGCTGCCATACAGGCCAGCCAGCACACATTTCCCCAAGTTTCCTCACAACCATCCCGGAGATAAGCCGAATGCCCCAGATTTTTAGATGAGGAGCCTGAAGCCTGAGGGCGGTGAAGTGGTGTGCCCATAGTTACTGAGCCTGGAGGGACAGAATCATGTCTGTCCAACTACAAGCGGCATGCTCTTCTCTGTCCTCTTTGCCTAATCCAGAATCTATCAACTCTCTCCCTCTCACACACATGCTCCCTCTCCTTTTACTCAGCCTGTTTTTGTTTTCTTGCTGCCCTCTGGGGTTCCGTACACTCCTTAAAACATTGCTATGCATGCTCAAGAGCCCAGAGCTCCCTGAAGTAGCCCTCAGTCTGTCTTTTGTCTGGCTTTCATCTTCTTAGGGGGAAAAAACTACTTTTACCTACGACCCAAGTACCACACAGTATCAATACCTCTTTTTATTTTTTCCAGAAGTCTAAATAGGATAAATGTGATATTTCAAGCATTCCAAGAATTAAAGTTAAGAATCTATAAAATATTCCATTCAAAATATTCTCTTTAGTCATTAATTTATACATTTATTCATGTTTTTCATCATCTGACAGAAATTTATATGCTAACTATATGCTAGACATAGAAATAGAAAATGATGGAAATTTCTGGTCCTTATGGCCTTTTAGGGGGAACTGGTGAGGGAACATGTGCCTACAGCCTGGTGTGTTTTGGTGTTGTAGGAGGCCCCGAGGGGGTAGGTCTAGTCTGGTGGGGGGGGGGGGGGGCTCAGGCAAGGCTTGCTGGAGCAGGTGAATGACGCATGGTCAAAGTATCACTAAATAGATGAGCAGAAGCAGAAGCCTTATATTTATGTTTTGGGATCTAAGTGTTAGAACATTAATAAGCAAAAGTTCTTCTGAGCCCCAGAGACAAAATGACTCTGCAGAGTTGTGCCTTGGTGAGCTCAGCAGACGTGACTCCAGGAGCCTGGGCCATAGGCCTGGGCTCTCCTCCCCCTCGCTCAGGGCTCCATATACTATGCCACACTTTCTCCATCAACAGCAATGCGGGTCCAAGGGAAGGAGTTAGGAAAAGTGGGTGCCTGTGCTCTAGCCCCACGGAAGAGAAGGACTGGTCTCCAACCCCAAACACCTCCCCGTGTTGGCTGGTATTGACCCTGTTGGGCCTTTAACGGTGGGAACCCTCAATGCTCTTACAACGGTGGTTCTCACCTGGGTAGGGGAGGGGAGATGTTGCTCCTCCACACACACGAGAGACATTTGGCAATTCCCAGAGACAGTTTTGGTAGTCGAAACTGATGGAGGGCAGAGAGGGGAGGAGGATATTACTGGCATCTAGTGGGTAGGGGCCAGGGATGCTGCATAACATCCTTCAGTACATAGGACAGACCCCCCCTACCCCAAACAAAGAATTATCTGGCTCAAATATCAATGTTGCTGAAGTTGAGTAACACTGTAGTAGAATGTAATGTGCCCTACGGGCCAGTGCTGTACTAGAGGTAGGAGGGAACAAACACCCAGTTCTTCATCTGGTGGTTTCTTGCCTCGCTCCATTTCTAAGCAAGTATAATTCTTAGGTGGTGCCTCCCAATATCACAAGGCCTAGGGCCCACAATGCTTTTATGGGTCCACAAAGTTGTTTAAATTTCATTTAAAATCAGAAGGAAAATGTACTTTTAGGTCAAATAAAATGATTTAATATATAATATTAATATATTTGTATTTTAATATATAATATTAATTTATTTCCCTTTACACCAACCTAGTTGCCAAATACAATTTTAAGTATTTTTTGAGGAAGTGCCTAGTACCCAGGAAAGTCATATGTGTCCTTGCTGAAGTTCTTTTTTGTGACTGGGCTGAAGTAAAGAGTGTTAGGCATGGAGGTGAGCATTGGAGTAGGTGACTTCAGCATCCTCTCTGAAACTGTCTCCATGAGAATCCCTCATTACCTCTATTTAGAGCCTTTCCTCTGTGACCTGACAAAGGCCCAGGGACTCTGTTTTTGTTTTCCAACTACTGAAAGAAATATCATACAATGGATTAGCTTGACAACAGGAATTTATTGGTTCACAGTTTCAGAGCTTAGATAGATTGCTTCATCCTTGGGGTTGATATCTTCTGGCTGGCCCGCAATCTCTGGGATTTCCTGCCTTTTCCATCATATGGCAATGCATATGGTGGCATCTTTTCCTTTTTCTTCCAGGTTCCATTGACTTACAGCTTCTAGCTGTTCCCTGTGACTCCTCGCTGTTTGACTTTCTCTCCACTTACAAAGGGCCCCAGTGATCCTAATTAAACCCCAACTTGATTCAGATGGGCCATGCCTTAACTGAAGTAACATCTTGAAGAGATCTTATTTACAATAGGTCTACACCCAACAGAATGCTGACCAACACCAAGAATATGTCCAACTTGGGTACATAATTAAAGCCACTACAAGCCTGCTGGGGCATATCACCTAGAGTTACTTGATCTTCATGCTGTTGGGCTTGACACCTTCTGGGACACCAGAGACCATTGCTCTCATGCTCTTTTCACCCTGATTAGATGCTCAGATCTCAGCCTAAGTATGTGTTCAAAGTCTTGAAACGTGGGCCTGGGTGATTGTAATAATTATGCAAACAAATATCTATTGGAAAATTACTCTGTGCCAGGCACTAGACCATGTGCTTCATGCTCCAGTCTAATTCTCTCAACCATCTGCAAAGTAAGTCCTATTGACATTTCTGTCATATAGAACAAGAAAATTGAGGCTTACAAATATTAGTTGTCCAAAGTTATATAGTAAATTAAAAAGCCAATAAATTGGAGAGAAAAATTTTAATTAGAAATTAATGTTGGTTAAACTTGTAGGAATGTGAGTTGGTTATCGATCCTCACGTAGTCTATATATACTATACTCATTTACATTTCCACGTTCATTCATTCATTCTGTTTACACTGTACACCTTTTATGTGTCAGGGTTGCACTAGAAACTTGGACCACAAAAAAGAGTAAGGCACAGCAAATGCATTCTGGGAACTAACAACCTAGAAGAAGAGATGGATAAGGAAACAGTCCATTATAATAAGCATGCTGGGATGAGCATTTTGGTAGATGTAAACACAGGACCTGGAGCTATGTTTTTTCTGGGGTCAGGATCTTAGGAGTGCAACGAGATATTTGCCTGGCTGTTGAGAAGGAACACTTACTTATTTGTGGACATTGAGATTGGTCCCCAACCCCTCCCCGACAAAGCTGCTTCTCTGTCAGTGCTTCAAGTAGTGCACCCACTCTACCTGCTCCCCACTCCTGTTCCCCTCCCAGTATCCCCCCTCGAAGATTATGGAGGCCCTGCTGTAGATGCATATATCTTTTGAATCAGACCATGAAATCCCTGACTGACCAACAGTCGTCTATGTTCCATTGCCTCCTGCCTTGGGAAAGCCATTTGTCCTGTTAAAATCAAGAAATCTACTTGATTCTTCTTAAAATGCCCAGCTGTATCCTTTTCTTGTTCTCAGCAGAGGGATGATGACATGCTCAGCTCCTACACTGATGGCCAAGGCAGGAAGAAGTATGGGCAGCTCAGGAGTCCTAGCAGCAGCCGACTGGCCTACAGCATCCTAGACATCCCACCATGGTATCTCTGCATCTTCTTGGGGATTCAGGTAACACCATCCAGCAAGCCTGGTGGCAAAGGGCATCTGCCTTAAAAGCCTTCTCAGCACATACCCAGGTCAAATTGGACAACATTAAAATCCATTTGCTTATGTTGTTGCCTTCCATGTTGGTCTCCAGGAGAATTCAGGTCTCCTCCAGTCACTATTTCTCTCCAGGAGTTTGGGGGTAATGGTGGGAGTTTGGGGGGGGGTATTCTCCTTATGCTGAGCTGTTTGGTCAGATCAGGGACACTGACTATGCCACTTTTCTCTTGGATGGGGTCACTGAGCTGGTTAAAGGATCAGTTTACTTTGGTGAGTCCCCTTTGCTGATAATTCTGAGAGGCCAGAGAGGTACCAGGCCAAAGCTGTACCCCTTACAGCAAGCCCTTTTCTCTATAGTTCTCTTTCTGATTCCTCTTCCACCTGCATGTCTAGAGTACTCTAGTGTCATGAGATTTATTTCATAATGGAAGAGAGTTAGCCCTATCTGATAAATTTGGTTAGCCAGTATTGCTGGGCCTGATTTGAAATGGGAAATAAAACAATGCTGGATTCTTGGCCCAGAAAATATTGTGACTGGATTGGCCTAGCTGATGGCATGTCAAAAAGGTTCTGAATTTCCCATGCCATTCATCCCAAGACACTATAGGAGCACTGCAAGGATTGTCACAGTGCCCCTACAAATATGTATGTTCCCTGTCACTTGGTCCCTTATCTATATATCTATCTATCTTTCTATCTGTCATCAATCTAATCTAACCTAACCTAATCTAATTTAATCTAATCTATTCCCTTTATTGCTGAGGTTACATGCTGTGGAACAGCCCTGTCATGAACTCTTGGTCTTACCCTGTCCTATCATGGTGTCGGAGGATCTCAAACAGCCTTTGGCCAAGAGCCCAGAGCTCATGTTCATGTCTTCTTTGTCCATGGTCTTGCCCTGACTTTATACTTTGCTGTAATAATGAGCCTCTTGTCTTATTCTAGTTCTTCAATCTGCCACCCTCACCTTAAGTCCTGTCATGTCCTACTGTGCTTGTGTCCCTGCCTAGGTTTCTTGCCCAGGACAGCAGTTTCCAGTACTAGGGTCCTGCCCTTAAACCCCCCTCCCTCTGTCTGTGCCCCTGCTTCTTGCCTCCAGGCCTTCCTAGATTCCACAGTTTGCCTGGATCTTTGCCACTTGCTCATGCATGGCCAGGCTCCTCTGAGACCACAGGCAGAGCTCTTGCCTCTGGCAGTGGGAACAGCTTCCCTGTGGAAGTCAGGCTGCACAGCCTCCATGGGCCCTTCTGCTTCCCATTCTACCCACAGCACTTCCTTACAGCTCTGGGAGGGCTTGTGGCAGTGCCTCTCATCCTGGCCAAGGACCTGTGTCTGCAGCATGACCCACTGACCCAAAGCTACCTCATCAGCAACATTTTCTTCGTCTCTGGCCTCTGTACTCTCCTGCAAGTGTTTTTAGGAATCAGGTAGGTAAAACTACTCCCTTGGATTCAGGTTTGACCTATGAGTGTAGCTGGAGATGTGGTCAGGAAGCTGGTGTGGCACAATAGAGGGAACACAAGATTAAGTGTCAGAACCTTGGTTCAAGTCCTAGCTTCAATACTTACCTACATTAGTTGAGTTTCTTGGTTGAAAGTGATGAAAATCCAGATTTAGACAAAAAGATGTCCTTCATTGACTTCTAAGATCAAACCAAGAGAAGGGCAGGGGTGCATCCATGGATCAGGAACATGCTGACCCAGGACTAAAATGCTGCCAGGATCTGCGTCTCTCTTTTCTCTACTCAGGGATGCCCCTAATATTTGAGAGAAACTGGGGCAAGAGTACAAATGGAGACCAACACACTGTGACTAAATACTGGAAAGTTATAAACCAAACTTATCATCTCATAAATAAAATATGTCTGATAATCCTACCTGGAAGGCCAGCTTTGAGTTTAGAATTCCCTGACCCCTTAGAGTTCTGCTCAGAACATGGCAGCATGTGGCAGGGAGCCAGCCCTCAACCTGTTGTCCCCCACCCCCCTCTTCTCACCTCCTGCTTTGCTCCAAATATAAATGCTGTCACATGCATGTATGCGGCCACCCCAACCTGTACATCCAAGATCCATTCACACATGCCCAACAGAATACAAAAAAAACTACCTCCAAATGGTCACCCTTAAGCCCCTTCAGCCTAATGGTAGACCTGGGGAAGAAGTCCAAGCAGACTCTGGAAGAGGCACAGGGGTATTTAGGAAGGGAATCTGGGGGACTTAATGAGGAGAGGGGTACAGAGTTCAGGTGGACAAATCTTGGCTCTGAAGATCCCTCTCCAGAAGAGGCTAGAGTGGGGTCCTTTGAAACATAGCACTAAGTATAGGGGTTCCTTTTTCCCTGGTCTAAGGGCAAGATTGTCTTTTCATTGCCCTGTCAATACCCATGCTTTGTTCTTGCAGACAGGTTCCTGCATATGTCCATAGACAGGGCTGCTGGCAGTCTTCACCTTTAGCACCCAAAGCAATCGAGTACTGCTCTCTAGTCTCACATTTTTAAATTCCAAGGAAGGCCTCTGATTGACCCAGTTTAAGTCAAATGCGCAGCTCTGGACCACCAAGGCAACAAATGTGGAAACTCCCATTCAGGAAGGTTTCCCACTGAAGGTGGGGAGCTGAGTACTGTTCTGAGTAGACCAGACTATAGACATTCAGAGAGCTAGATGTGTGGTGTGGGCCTTGTAAAATAAGGCTGATAATAAAAATATGTGCCCCACTTTCCTTACTGTATCATGAAAGTGATAAATTCATGTAATCAGTTGAATTCCCCCCTCCACTTTTTTTTTAAGTATCAAGTCTTTTATGTCCATATGTGTACTGTTAACAGCAGCCTGAGTAAAATGGAGTCCTATTACTCTGGAACTGTTCTGGCCGCGTTGTTGAAGCATGGGAACTGTGACTTGGAACCCTTCAACCCTTCACTTCCATACATCATCTCTTTTTACATTCTCCACCAACACACCCTCCCTTATCTTGATTCCCTATAACCCCACACAGCTGCCTCCTTGGGTTACCATCTATTTTAGTTTCCTAGGCTACTTAAGGCAGTACCAGGAAATGCATTGGCTTAAACAATGAGACTCTATTTGCTTACAATTGGAGTGGGGGGGGGGGAATGTTCCAAATAAGGCATCATCAGGAAAACGATTCCCCCTGTGGTTGCAAAGGCAAACAAAAAACATTTTCTGCAGTGTGCCTCTGATTTTTTTTTAAGAGAAAGCAATTCTTTCTTGGGTTGCTTGGATAGTTCATTGGTAGATTTTTCGTCTGCCATTCAGAAAACCTGGGTTTGCTGCCCATGCACTCCAAAGATAAAAAATTTAAAAATACTAAACAAAAACATTCAACAAATATACAACTATATGATGATATTGTGAGTTATTGATTATACATCATGAATGGAATGATCATATGGTAAGAATATTTGTGTTTGTGTTTGTGTGTGGTTATGTTTAATACATTTAAAAAACTTGAAAAAAGAAGCATTCAACAAATAGTGCTGCAATATTCACATGGAAAAGAATGAAATGTGACCCCCACCATACAGCATACCAAAAAAAAAAAAAAGAGAGAGAGAGCGAGAGAGCGATTTGACAGGAAAAATTAACACCCAATTTATTCTTTTTTAAAGAAATATGTTTAGTGAGAAATATTCACACACATGCAATACATCCATGGTATATAACCAGTGGCTCACAATATCATTACATAGTGCGTATTCATCACCATGATCATTTTTAGAACATTTGCATCACTCCAGAAAAAGAAATAAAAAGAAAACAGAAAAAGCTCATGCGTGCCATACCTCTTACCCCTCTCTATCGTTGACCACTAGTATTTCAATCTACCCAATCTTGTTTACCCCTTTTCCCCCTATTATTTATTTATTTATTTATCCTTTTTTTTTTTACTCATCTGTCCATGCCCTGGATAAAAACAGCACCAGATGTAAGGTTTTCACAATCATATGGTCACACTGTAAAAGCTATCTAGTTATACAATTGTCTAGCTATATAGTTATAGAATCACAGCTACTGGAACACAGGTCAACAGTTTCAGGTACTTCCCTCCAGCCACTCCAACACACCATAAACTAAAAAGGGATATCTATATGTTCTAGTTTGTTAGCTGATGGAATGCAATATACCAGAAGTAAAATGGCTTTTAAAAGGGGAATTTAATGAGTTGTTAGTTTACAGTTCTAAGGCCTAGAAAATGTCCCAATTAAAACAATCTATGAAAATGTCCAATCTGAGGCATCCAGGGAAAGATACCTGGGTTTGAGAAGTACAATGAAGTTCAGGGTCTCTCTATTAAGTGAGAAGGCACATGGCGAACAGGATCAGGGGTTCTCTCTCATCTGGAAAGGTCCATGGTGAATCTGGCATCATCTCTTAGCTTCCTCTCCTGGCTTCCTGTTTCTTGAAGCTCCCCAGGAGCTTCCCCAGGAGGCATTTTCCTTCTTCATTTCCAAAGGTCGCTGCCTGATGGACTCTGCTTCTCGTGGCTATGTCGTTCTGCTCTCTGAATCTCTAGCTTTCTCTAAAATGTTTCTTCTTTTATAGGATCCCAGTAAACTAATCAAGACCCACCCAAATGGATGGAGACATGCTTCCACCTAATCAAGCTTAACAACCACTGTTGATTAAATTACATCTCTGGGGGATGATCTAATTACAGTTCCAAACATATAATACTGAATAGAGATTAGAAGAAATGGCTGCCTCTACAAAATGGGATTAAGATAAAACATGGTTTTCTAGGGTACATGCATCCTTTCAAACCAGCACAGTACATAATGCATAAAAATAAACTTCAGGATAGCCAGCTGTGTTTGAAATTTCTCAGCCACTGAAACTTTATCTCCTTTCTCTCTTCCCCCTTTTGGTCAAGAAGATTTTCTTAATCCTATGATGCCAGGTCCTGATTCATCCTGGGATTTCTGTCCCATATTGCCAGGGATATTTACAGCCCTGGTAGTCATGTTTTATGAAGTAGGGAGGGCAGTGAGTTCACCTGCCAAGTTGGCTTAGAAAGAGAGGCCACATCTGAGCAACAAAAGAGGTTCTCTTGGGGTGACTGTT
Source organism: Tamandua tetradactyla (assembly GCF_023851605.1). NCBI lineage: Eukaryota > Metazoa > Chordata > Mammalia > Pilosa > Myrmecophagidae > Tamandua > Tamandua tetradactyla. Next base: position 177,970,896 of record NC_135327.1, on the reverse strand, counting down.
AGACATAATTGTCATAGGCTTAGCTCTTCCTTTGCCAATATCTTCTTAATCATTTGAATCAAAACCACATGGTGGCTCAGTGGTGAAGTTCTCATCTGCCATGCTGGAGACCCAGGCTCGATTCCCAGGGCCTGTCCATGCAAAAAACTAAAAATAAAAAAAGCACACACAGTAGATTGTTACAGGGTTGGCTGGTTGTTTCCAGGGTGGACTGAATAGATAGTATCCAGAAGAGGTTGTTATTTCTATCTTTTTGTCTAAATCAACTCAAAAGCACTTTCCAAAGTGCTTCCTTTGCAAGTCATTTCCAGGAGACTGTTCAGGTTCCTCTCCTCTGGAGAGGAGTAAGTGATTGGCGCCTACATCCCTTCTCCCTCTCCCTTATGTCACCATCTCTGTGAATCAAGATTTCTTCCAACGCACCTCTCCCCTCCCCAAGGATTCAGAGGAGTAGAGTGTTCACTCTGGTCTGTCTATTGGGCTCAAAAATCTAGACGCCCTCCTTCTAGGATTGGCCCCAGAAATATAAGATGCCAGTGGCAGCAGAATCATTGGAGAGGGCTTTCGGCTTTCTACCTGGATACCAACAGGCCTCCCGTCCACCCATGGAAACTCATACACACAGAGCTCTTCTGGATGGGGATGCCAGCTAAGCTGGGACCGCTGTTAAAGCCCAGGGCCATGGGGCTGTAATGTGATGTGGATGGGTACCCTGATAAGTGAGGGAATGAAGGTAAAACACCAAAAGGGTGTATGGCAAAGAGTAAGTGCTATGCCTTTAACTATTCCCCCAGGCCATGCTCTTATCATTCAGGCACGACTTAACATTTAGTATTTAGAAAAGGCCTAGGAGGCCCTACTGTAATGATGCCCTCCAGTAAACAACCAGGAGAGGAGCTGCAAAAGAGATGTTTCCAGTTCAAATCCAATAAAACCTGAGATAAAACATAATTCATTATGATGATGGAAAATCCTCCAGGCCTGAATTCTAGTCCCAGCTGCTGTGTTGTGGGAGCTTGGACAAGTCATTCATCTTCTTAAGGCTTAATTTTCTCATCTGTAAAATGGAGTTGAATTTGATAAACTCTAAAAATCAGTTCCAGCTCTAATATTGTGGGAACCTATGGTGTTGAGAGAGAAAATGATGAAGTGCCATATTTCATCTGGATAATCAGTATATTATAAATATACTGTAGGACTAGCCTTGTGGTAAGTTCTGTAAGAAACACAAACCAATGTGGAGTTAGAGTTCAAGGAACTTAGCCCCTAATGAAAAATGCTGCGCCTGCAAAGTAAGAGAGAAATACTATTAGGAAAGTCATGCCAACGTCATCAGACTAAGGTGGAGGCTGAAATAAACTTGAGTTCAGGTTCATCCTTAGCTGGACTTCCCTTTTTGATCTAATGAGCAACTGCCTGGGTTGGTACAGGTTGTAAAATCTAAATGATGGCTTATGAATCAAAGGCCAAGTGGAAATGATTGCTTGTATCTCCTGACCTCCATTTATTGATGTGCTTTTATATCTTACAAATGAAAATGCCCAATGTTGCAATAAGATTTCAGAAGGTCTTAGTAATTAAAGTCATGTTAAATAATCAAAGGGGAAAGATAAGAGGTAATAGCTGCTGCTTGTAGTATAAGAACCAGCAAGCTTCATGTCCAGTGCCGGGCAGGCAGCTATAGTCCTTGGCAGCATGGACAGCTACCTCCCTGGTATGATAGGTGCATCCCAGAAAAACCTTCTTCACTTAGGCACTCACGTTTGAAATCGAGTAACGGGATACACCACCATTCATTTAATTTTTTACAAAACTTTTTTATTGTAGAATAAACATACATACAAAGCAAAGAAACCACTCTTCAACCCATGGTTACAGGACAGATTCCAGAGTTTGTCATGGGCTAACATACCATCGTCTCAGATTTGACTTTTAGTTGTTCCAGAACTTTGGAGGTCAGAAGAAAACATTTTTTTTTTATCATCTAAATCAACTTTTTTTCCTTTTTTGTGAGAAAAAACAGATACATATATATACAAAACATATATACAAAAAAGCAATACATTTGAAAGCACAATACAACAACTAGTTGTAGAACAAATTTCAGAGTTTGCTATGGATTACAATTCTACAATTTAAAATTTTTACTTACCACCATTCATTTAAAAAAAAAAGATCTTAAGTTCAAAAGGCAATCACAGGTGGGCCACGGTGGCTCAGCAGGTAAGAGTGCTTACCTGCCATGCCCGAGGACCCGGGTTTGATTCCCGGTGCCTGCCCATGTTAAAAAAAAAAAAAAAAAGGCAATCACTAGGGAAAAAAAATACTGACTACACATAATTCTAGGTTTTAACTCCATCTTGGCAATTATTCATGATACTTGCCAGGTGATTTTTTTCTCTGGAATGTTTCCAGGTGATGTATTTCCTTTTCTATTACTCAGAAGTTTTATGCTTGCCCAGAAGTTTTGCCTGAGTTACCTCCAGCCTTGGTCTTTTTCTGCTCCAACTTCTCTGCCGGCCCAGCCCTGCCCCACCCTGTCCTCTCCTAGCTCTGCACCTGACCCAGGTTCTGCAGAAAGGCCCAACTGAGCACCAGGGATCTGCAGTCACATTGCCTCTGTCCCTGTTTACAGTTCGGTCATCACTGGAGCTCTTGCCGCAGCAGGAATGGCGCTGGCTGTGAGGAGTAGAGGTGTAAGTCTGTGATCAGCCACATTAGAAGAGGGAGAGAGGGTTGATGTGTCCCAAAGGGGGCAGCTGGTGCTTTGTTTCTTCTGGGTATAAATTAGGTAGTTACTACAGGGAAGGCACATGATAGGTTTTCCCACAATCTAGCAGTCCTCATACCCACTCCTTGCAGGGAGCTCAGTAAAACAAAATAGCAAAGTACTATTTGTTGAACAGTGAAGTCTTGGGGTTTTGACGGGCCCCAGACAAACAGGTTTCCTCTCCTTATTGGAGATCTCTGTCTCCTTGCTTTCTAGGCAGAGGGGAGCGCTTTTATCCCTTTTAATTGATTATTTAGATATTCACCTCCAAATCTAAATAAACTAAATATCTAAATAAATTGGTCACTTCCGTTTTAGGCATTACTGATTGATATGCCACTATGGGTGATTAGGATTTCATTTTCTTTCACCACCCCTCATTCTCATATCACACAAGCATACTTCCCATCCTCCTATCCCCAGCACAGATCAGTATTCAGCATTTATATTATGATTATGTTGCTATTTGGAGCTCAACTGCAGATTTCCTTTCCTGCCCAATTTTGAAGTTATGTTTCTTGTTTTTAATATACTTAATTTTCTATGTGTTTATTTCTGGTTCAACCCTAAATTTCATGCCTGTTGTCTAAATGTCTTCTTAATAATTTCATTCAAAACAGATAGTCTATCAGTTTCATCTTCATGATGTACTATCTTCCGCAGCTTTCTGATCTGGTATGGCTGCCATCTATGCCTACTGCTCAGCTGCCATCCTGAGATGGCCCTCATCCACCACCCTGGGAATTTCCTTCATGTTAGGTTCTCTGTTGAATCTCTTATTCCCATGTCTTTTTTTTTTTGGTGGAACACATTACCCAGTAACTTCCTGAGAGAGAGTGAACAGGAGATAAACATTGTGAGGCTTTGCATTTGCATGTCTGAAAATATTTTGATTCTACTCTCGCATTTGATTGATACCTTGGCTGGATAGAGAATATTAGGTTAGAAATAATTTTCTTTCAGAATTTTGAAAACATTATTCCATTGTCTCCTAGTTTCCAATGTGCTTTTAAGAAGTCTGAAGTCTCTTGCAACTATTTTTTCCTCACTGGACGCTTGAAGGATTTGCTTTTTAATCACAATGTTGTGAATATTTAATTACATCTCATGATCTGGGTTTATATTCTTTCAGTTTATTGTGTATTCAATAGGCCATTTCAATATGCACACACTTCTTCAGTTTCTTGCTGAAATTTCTATAATCTATATGTTGGGCTTCCTGGAATGGTCCTCCAATTTTCTTTTTATCATTTCCTATTTATATCTCATAGTCTTTTTTTTAATAGGAAATTACATTAACTTTATCTTCGAACTCTTCTACTGAGTTTATTTCTGCTATCATTTTTCATTGAAATACAATTCACATAACATAAAAGGCATCATATTAAAGCAGATAATTCAGTGATTTTTGGTATAGTTACCATGTTGTGCAACCATCACCACTATGTAATTCAAGAAATTTGCATCACTCCCATTAGCAGTCAGTTCCAATTTCCCCTTTGTTCTATTCCTTGAAAACAATCTATTTTCTGTCTCTACAGATTTGCCTATTCTAAATACTTCATATAAATGAAATCGTACAATATATGGCATTTTGTGTCTGCCTTCTTTCACTTAGCATAATGTTTTTAAGGTGTATCCATGTTGTAACATGTAACAGTACTTCGTTCCTTTTTATGGCTGAGTAATATTTTATCATATGACTAGGTCACATTTTGTTTATCCACTCATCAGTTGATGGACATTTGTGTTGTTTCATCTTTTTGGCTATCATGAATAATTCTATACAAGTTTGTGGGAATATATATTTTCAAGTTTCTCAGGTATATATCTGGAATTTTTGGGTCATATAGTAATTTTGTTTAACTTTCGAGGAACTTCCAAACTGTTTCTACACATTCCCACCAGGAATATATAAGGGTTTGAATTTCTCCACATCCTGGACAACATTTGCTATTGTCATCTAAAAAAAATATATTATTATAGCCATCCTAGTGGATATGAAGTGGTATCTCTTTGTAATTTTTTTTCCTCTTTTTCCTTTTTTTTTTTTTAACTTGGGCATGCACCGGGAACCGAATCCATCTTTGTGATTTTTAAACTTGTATTTACCTAATGACTAATGATGTCAAACATTTTTTCATGTGCTTATTAGCAATTTGTGTATCTTCTTCGGAGATGTGTCTATTCAAATCTTTTGCTAATTTTTAAATTAGATTGTTTCTCCTATTGTTGTAGAGTTGTTCATGTTCATTATATGTTCTGGATACTAGACCCTTACTAATTATATGACTGGTAAATATTTTATCCCATCATTTGGGTTATCTTTTCATTTTCTATGTAGTGTCCTTTGACACACAGAAGTTTTAACTTTTGATGAAATCCAATTTATCTACTTTTTGTATTGTATCGCTTGTGTTTTTTTGATATCATATTTAAGAAACTGTTGCTTAATCTAAGGTCACAGAGATTTACATGTTTGTTTCCTTCTAAGAATATTGGCTCTTACATTTAGGTATTTGATCCGTTTTCATTTAACGTTGAAATCAGGTGTGAAGGAGAAACCCAAATTTATTCTTTTGTATATCATCATCCAATTTTCCCAGCTTTTTTTTTTTTTTTTAACATGGGCAGGCACTGGGAATCGAACCCAGGTCCTATGGCATGGCAGGCAAGCATTCTTGCCTGCTGAGCCACCATGGCCCACCCTATCATGTTTTAAGAACTCTTTTTTGTCCTCTGAATATTACTTTTTAATGCATCTTGTTCTTGCTTTATGAATGCAAACCTTCTTTTACCTCTCAAAGATATAAATGAGTGTTTTTTGTTTTTTTTTTTCACATTTTAAGCGGAATTAAAAAATTTTTTTTAATTTTTTTAAATACAAGGAAACACCAAATAAATGCAAACATTCCTATTTTGATCATTCCGTTCTGCATATATAATCAGTAATTCACAATATCATCACATAGTTGCATATTCATCATCATGATCTAAATGAGAGTGTTTTGTTTCATTTTTTTTAAAAAGTTATTATCTCTCAGCTGGAGAAGTTGCTTTTAACTGTGTATTAGGATCCCTCAGTTATCTGGTGATCCTTGTAAGTGTGCTCATATTTAAGAGCGGGATACTAAAAATTCTATTGGAAGTTCTAAGGGTTGGTCTCATTACCTTGGGCTCCACAATATGATGTTATTCAGGAAGTGCCACATAACTTCAGGGATTGCAGTTCACACCGGAGTCTTAAGTAGTGTTCTAGCTAGAGAAGCCGAAATTTCAGCATCTTTTGCTTTTCCTCTTGGCTGTGTCACATTCTTCAGAAAAGGAACTTTCAGTCTCATGCTTGGAGGGTAAAGGCCTGACCGTCAGTGTTATGGAAGCTGAGTGGCAATGTGAACCGGAGATATTGGTGTTTGGTATGCATATATTAACTGAGTTCCTCAGTGCTCAGTGTGGGACCCACTTCAACTGTGTCTACTTTCTTGCAGTCCAGAGACTTACGCTTCATCTTTGCCAGGGAACAGCCTCTAATCTTTTGTCAAGATGGGGGAAGGAACTGGCTGGTTCTTAAAAAGAATTTCAGTCTGCTTTTAGCTCCACAAATCCCACTACTTGCAGAAGTATCTGGTTCAACCAATTCCTGAGACTGGGAGTTTTTCATCATAATCCAGTTTTAACTATTGTTAACGTAGGGTTCTGCTTTCTCTGGACTGTTAGATCAGTTACCACTCTTCATCTGCTTTTCAGCTTCCAAAAATGTCTTTGCAATGTTTCCTACTCCATTCTCTTTATCCTTGTGAATCATTCTTCTAAAATACATTCTAATATCATTTTGGTGGAGTTTAAAGAGGGGACAAATGTTCAATCTGGCATTTTTATAAGAAGCCAATGCTTATTTTACAAGGAATTCTTTATATAGTAAGAAAGTTAAAACTCTGTCTTTATTAGTTGCTATAAACATTTCTGGTATCTTTAATTCTGACTATATATTTTTGCCATATCAAAGTTTCTGTGTTTCTATGATTTCATGTTTGCAAAAGGTTTTCAGTTTTCCTTTGCTATCTCTTAAACTACTTTTAGGCTTATAAATTCTTTACCTATCTAGTAGATAAGATAAATATTACCCTTAAAAATGTACTTATGTGTCTTTTTAGTTTTAGTTTCACTATTGAATTCATCTGGAATTTATTTAGGTGTATTGTATGAATCGAAGCTTTAAATTTATTACTTTCTCCCCAAATGCCAATTTTCCTCAATATCATTTGTTGAATAAACATCCATTCTTCAAGAAGAAGCTAGACTTTATCATCACATATTAAATTCTTAAATATCCTAAGATCTGTCTCTTTCAGAGCTACTGTTACCTGACAAAGGCCATGGATTCTATTGTCCAATGTGCTCAATAACCAATTCCTGAGACACTGGGGTTTTGAAGAGAGAAAGAGTTTATTACTAGGTGCATAGTAGGAGAGCAGATGGCCTAGCTATCCAAAATGTATCTTCCCAAGTTTAGGGGGTTCAAGGTTTTTAAGGATTTTAGCAAGGGGAGATGAGGTCATTTGGATTAGCAAGTTCAAAGCAGAAAAGGAGACAGTGTTATTATCATTTCCATAGGAGAACATAAGCTGAAAGGAGAGGAGGCAGAGCTATCATGTTGACAATACTAAAAGTGTAAGCCGAGAGGGCGGGCCACGGTGGCTCAGCAGGCAAGAATGCTCACCTGCCATGCCAGAGGACCCAGGTTCGATTCCTGGCGCCTGCCCATGTAAAAAAAAAAAAAAAAAAAAACAAAAGTGTAAGCCTAGAGGAAGGGAGACCAGCTGTCTTTCAATGGCAGAGTCTAGCCCATAGGATCTACAAATGTCCAGGGCTGAAACTAGCCCATGGCTAACTTCAAATTCTTCATTAGCATTAGGACCTTTGCCCTACAAGAAAATAACCAGATAAAGGGAGTAATAGCTCTTATAGTCACAAAGGCACAAGATAAGGGCTTTTGCAATCTTTTTCAGAAATCAGGGCAGCTGAATCATACTTTAGGGATTTCAGGTGTTTCCCTGTCTGCTCCAATATCCCAGAAAGCAAAAAGGAATATAATAATTCAGTAATCAAAATCATTCCTTAATTTCTCAATTATACCATTTTCTTCTGCCATTAATATCTTTATTATGTTTCTACCATTAGCACACTGGTTTTTTTTGCTTCTTTGTTTTTCATGGGTAGGCACCGGGAATTAAACCCAGGTCTCTGGTATGGCAGGTAAGAACTCTACCTGCTGAGCCACCATGGCCCAACCCACACAGTTTTAAAATTAATAATTTTGTATTTTATCTAGTGGTGCATATATCCCCATATTATCCTTCCTTTAAAAATCTTTTTAAGTTATTCTAATTTTTATTTTTACAAATCAATTTTAGAAGTATTTTATTAAATGAAATAATCTCATTAGGATTTTTATTTCAATTGCATTTTATCATTTGCATTTATAGATTAACTTGTCATAATTGATCTGATAATATTGAGTTTTCTTATCAGGGAACATTGTATAAATCTCATTTTTCAAGTCATCATTTGTCTCCTATTAAGTTTTTTTTTTTTAATATAACTCAAGTTATTCTATAATGTGGCTGTATATTATTTTATATTTTTTAAAAATTCCCTATAAATTTCACTTGTTTCTTACAGAAAAGTCTTTCCCTAAGTCTTCAGAACAGGAAAACTTTCCCATTTTGCTGCAGGATTTTGTACAAGCCCAGGTTGTGTTCAGTTTTCTATTTATGCATTGTTTGTTTGGGAGAGCTCTATCTAGGCAGAGTGTCTAGCAGACAAGGTGACTAGAAAGTTCTTCGTTCTCTTTACCGTCTGTCCATTCGGGTACTGACAGCCTCTTCCTTTCCACTATAAGCATTCAGTTCAGATGGTAGACATAGCCCCTAGTTACTTAGTTTGGGATACTTAGCTTACATTCCTATAGTTGCCATGCCTGGCAATTGCTAGTTCCTAAGTCTGTGCTGAAGAGTTTGCGACAGTTTGTAGTGCTTCTTTGGACAGGGTGATTGTGGAAAACACTACTCATTTCCTTCAGCATGGTAAATTTTCAGCACTGTTCTCATCTCCATCCATTTGTACTTTTTGTTAAGTGACTAAGAAACTCAAAATTCTGGCAGTCTCTGCAGGTTCCCCTTTCCTTCTTTTCTTTTGAGCCAGGACTGTCATCTCTGAAAAGAACTAGATCAGTGCAGACCTGGACTACCTCTATCAACTTCTGATGTGTTTGTTAAAAATGCACCTTCCAGGGCCTCATCCAGATCCATTTTTCAGTGGATTAGGACCTATTAAGAATCTGGAAGTTTTAACAGAATCCCCAGGTGATTCTTATGCATATTGAGGTTCAGGAATCAAGAAATGATAGGATAGGGTGGGATGGAAGGAGAGTTGGATGAGGGGCTTCTATTTTTTTTGTGGCTGTATGGTGATGGACTTAGGTATAGGTAATCAGTTTGGTTTGGAAAATAAAGCATGTGTCAGATAATCCAAAATTATGAGCCTCAATCATGTTCATCAATGATGAAATTTGTGGAAATAATGCCTGCATTTCAGTTTTTCCTTTAGAGTGCTGCCAGGTTTTGCATGATATGCATTCCCTGGGTGTTGCAATGGAATTTGGGATGAGGCATGTCTGGTGTATTTAATCATCTCCAAGTTACCCTGAGAGCATCCATCTCTTTCAATCACCCCAATTCTTCCCTGTCCTTTATAGAATTTGCTGACCTCAGACATTCAGATCCTAATTCTGCTAATGGTTAACTTTATTAACTTGGGTCCCTGATCCCCTATCTATAAAATGATAAGACCACATTGGATAAGTTTCAAAGGTTTCTTCTCACTCTAAAATGCTATGAATTGTTATTTTTTTAAATCAGCAGTCTTTGATCTCCATGAAACATATCTCAGTTAGACTACATAAGCAGAATAATGGTGAATCATACCCATGGGCAAATAAAAAAATAGATAGGGCTTACTATGATAGTAACAGATCAAATTAATTACAGAGTACCAAAATGTATTGAGATATACATTAAGTTCACTGTATAAGGTAAGAGGTACATTGAACAATGAAAGCCTAATTGAGACTGGGAATACACGTATCCCAAACGTATAGCAGGAAGATGCATCAAAGAACAGCTAGCAGAAATGCAATAAATCCATTAATAGAGAGAATTATAGTTTAAAACTATCTTACCATAAGACTTTGAGAATAAAATTAGTTAAGAAATAAAAGGAGTTATGGCACTGACCACAGAATAATCAAGGAAGAATTTATTAATAGAAAGAGTGACCTAAAGGTAGGAAACAAAAATACATGGAAGCAAATAAGTAGGAAAAATTAATCTTATTCTTGAAGATAAATTTTAAAATGACACCCACACATAGACAGATGCATAATTCATCTGGAAACACCACCCATATGTTCCAGTACTTCTTGAACAATGTATTCATTCTATTTTGGAACTTTATTGGTCTAGACTTAAGAATTTAGGTTAATTGCTCTCAACCCTGGCTGCATTAGAATCAATCTGAGGTGCTTTGAATACTAGCCAGGACTGGCCCACTCCCATTCTGTTTTAACCTGGAGTGATGCCTAGGCATTGCTGATTCTAATGTTTAGCCAGGGTCAAAGTCCACTTAAGTAACAAAACTCTCTCATAAACTTTATGTATTTCCTAGATAAAAAGTCCTTAGTCATTCTCAAGAATAATTCTTTATGCTGTCTTTATGAAATCCTGAGTTCAAAACTGCCCTTCTAATGTTAAAAGTACCTGACAAAATTCATATTTTGACTAGTGCATTTCCTAATATAACTTGTGTGAACAATTTAATTGAACACCATAAGTAAATGGAACCTTGAATACAGCATGAGATTTTGTAGGTTTGTCCAGAGTTATGCCTCAGTAAATCCCAGAGTGATTTGAACAGTGAATAAAAAAGTATTTGCAAATTCTTGCCGGCCATGCTGGAGACCTGGGTTTAATGCCCAGTGCCTGCCCATATTAAAAAAAAAAAAGAAAAGAAAAGAAAAAGTATTTGCAAAGTCCCTTTGGGGGAATGGCAAGAGAGGGGGAAAATTCAACTTCTCCATTTGGAGATGGCCTGATATTCTCGCAAGCAGTGAAGACAACAAAATCAATAGGCCAAGCCTTCAATCTCAAGATTTATTCATATGAAACTTATACCCTGCAAAGGATAGGCTAAGTCTACTTAAAATTAGGCTGAAGAGTCACCCCCAGAGAACCTCTTTTGTTGCTCAGATGTGGCCTCTCCCTCTCTCAGCCAACATGGCAAGTAACTCACTGCCCTCCCCCTCTCTACATGGGACATGACTCCCAGGGGTGTGGACCTCCCTGGCAACATGGGAAAGAAATCCTAGAATGATCTGGGGCTCTGCATCAAGAGATTGAGAAAACCTTCTTGACTGAAAATGGGAAAAGAGAAATGAGACAAAATAAAGTGTCAGTGTCTAAGAGATTTCAAAAATAGTTGAGAGGTTATCCTGGAGGTTATTCTTATGCATTATATAGATATCCCCTTTTTAGTTTAAGATGTATTATAGAGGCTAGAGGAAAGTGCCTGAAACTGTAGAGCTGTGTTCCAGTAGACGTGTTTCTTGAAGATGATTATATAATGATATGGCTTTTGCAGTGTGACTGTGTGATTGTGAAAACCTTGTGTCTGATGTGCTTTTTATCTATGGTATGGACAGATGAGTAAAACATATGGATTAAAAATAAATAAATAATAGGGGAACAAATGTTAAAATAAATTGAGTAGAGTGAAACACTAGTGATCAATGAAAGGGAGTGGTAAGGGGTATAGGAAAAAATAGGGAGAACAAAGGTTAAAATATATTGGGCAGATGGGAATACTAGCAGTCAATGAGAGGGAGAGGTAAGGGGTATGTTATGTATGAATTTTTTCTTTTTATTTCTTTTTCTGGATTGATGCAAATGTTCTAAGAAATGATCATGGTGATGAATATACAACTATATGATGATATTGTGAGTCATTGATTATATACCAAGAATGGAATATTCATATATTAAGAATGTTCGTGTTTGTATGTTGTTATGTTTCATTAATAAAAATATTAAAAAAAGAAAAAGAAAAAGTTCCTTAGTCATTCTCAAAAATAATTCTTTGTGCTGTCTTTATGGAATCCTGAGTTCAAAACTGCCCTTCTAATGTTAAAAGTACCTGACAAAATTTATATTTTGACTAGTGCATTTCCTAATATAACTTAGAATTAAGGACTTATATGCATAGTCCATAGTGACAAATGCAATCAAAATTCCAGTGTCCCACACACCCGCCAGCAGAGTAGGCAGACTAGATAAGCCTTGATAGCTTATGACCCTCTAGTTGATTTATCAGGTTGAGTTTACCTTGAAGGGAAGGGTAGCCACTGCTAGAAGTTTGCACAGAGGCTGGAGTAAGAAGCTGGCCAGGAATGATAAAGTATGGGCAGTGGGCATACCTGCTAACCAAACTCAAACCTATGCCTTCCGTGAGAGAAGAAGGAGGCTGAGGAGAGAGGCATGGATTGCTAGTTTTTGTTGTTGTTGTTGTTGTTGTTTTGGTATGGGCAGGCACCGGGAATCGAACCCGGGTCTCTGGCATGGCATGCAGGAACTCTGCCTGCTGAGCCACCGTGGCCCGCCCTGCTGTTTATTTTTGAAGACACAAAAGAAACCTGGCAACCCAGATTTTGGGCTGTGCCTCTCTTCACGGTGGTGGATTTAGTTTGTTGAGGAATAGGAGATGGGGAACTGTGTACCTGTGAGCTCTGCTTTGATCCTGGGGCCTGACTAGGACTCTCTGGGGCTATGGTAGAGAATGACACCCACTAAATATGTTCTCTGAGCTCTGTGTTGTCTCCAGGTTGTTTCCCAGCACCTGGATCTCTCCTCCTATGTTTGGATCTGCAGGACTGTGGTTGCGTCTGGTTATCTTTTCCCCTGCCCACCTTTTCTACCTGTTCAAACTATGGGTTTGACTCAGGGTGTGGCAGGAGCTCTGTGCACACCAAGGAGAGCAGGGGCCATGTGTTGCCCCTAAACTGAGCTAGGACTTGGGGTTGAGCAGTCCAATGGGGGCCAGTGCCAGTCCAGTGCCAGAGGATCTCATGGGTAACCACACCCTGTCTCTTCTTGCAGGCTGCCCATTCTCCAGGGAGGGACATTTTCTTTTTTGGCACCCTCTCTGGCCATGCTCTCCCTTCCCACCTGGAAGTGCCCTGAGTGGACACTCAATGCCACCCAGGTGAATACCAGCTCTCCTGAATTCACTGAGGAATGGCAGAAGAGGATTCGAGAGGTAAGGGGTGAGGAAGTTGGGTGGGAGGAGCAAAGAGGTACTCAAGATGGGCTTCTGAATTTATGTCTCTGTTCAAGAACATGCTGTATTCCATGCTGGGTTTTAAGACACTGCTGTAGATAAGAACGACAAGGATTATGCCCTCATGGAGCTAACATTCTAGTGTATACCCATAGTGGGGTGGTTGGTAGGGAAAGACAGAAACACTCCAATAAGTAACCAGAAAAAGAAAATTTCAGAGAGTGATGTGTAAAAAAATAAAATAAAATAGGGTGATGAGCAAGAGCATGACTTGGGCTGTTGGAGTGGAGAGGATGGGGAGTGAAAATAGATTCATTTGGAAACATTCTCATATATTTCAAGGAGTAAGAGCTCAAGCATTTCTCCAGCCAGTCCAGGGAGATAGGGAGAGCAGGGGTGCAGTATTTCTGTTTTATATCAATTCATCAAATAGCCTTTGTTGAACACCTTGCAAGTGTCCAACATTGTGAGATGTGCTCGGAATATAATGACGAATAAGTCAAGGCTTGCCATTAGAGAAACCCAAGTCTATCAGGGAAGACAGAGACATACGTCAAGGTGATGATGATGATGATGATGATGATGATGGTGACAGTAGCAGCAGCAGAACAAGTTACTGAGCACTTAGAATTTTCCAGACACTCTACTCGGAGTTTTTCATAGATATGTTAGCACAATATTGTGAAACATCTAATAACAGGCTCAGATTAATGGAAAACCAACATGTAGGATGAGGCCTGGCTCAGCACCATTCTTTTGCAGTGGGTACTGCCTGCCTAGTCTGCCCACTTTGGATAGTTGTGCCCCTGTGCTTATCTACCACAAAACCTGACCCTGGCTGAATCCAATTTGTATCATCCGGGGAAAGGAACTGAGGGCCTTGAAGCAGGTTCTGAGATTTGGCAATACTCCAGAATTTGCTTATCTAATTGGTACAGAAGGAAATCAATACACTCAGGATTCCTGGCAGAGAGATGAGCCACACCCTCAGAGACAGTTGACTTGATATCTTCCAGATCCCAATATCCTCACCTGGACAGGCTGGGTGGTGGGTGGTGCATGGGCGGTGCACAGTTGTAGATGGAACTATATGGGAGAGTGAAGGTCACACAACCGTCTTCCTCCCAGCTTAACCTTAATCAACTAAGGCAGGAGCAGCACTACCTGTGGCTGGCCAGGAGCTGTGCCAGGGACCCCATCCTCAGAATATAGGCTGCTCAGCATTGAATACAGCTCTCCTTTATCAACATCAGCAGTGCTCCTCCCTCTCCAAAACTGGTCCACTGAAACTGGACCAAGGATGTTCTTGAACTCGGTGCTATGATGTTCCCTAGATACCCTGAGGAGCCATGTTAACAAGACTTAGCCCAGCTGGGGTCTGTCCTGCAACTCACCCTGATCCATGTTCACCATCCTTATGAACTCTTTGGTTATATGAGGTTCTGTGACATACAAAGGAAGATTGAAGACAGGAAACATGATAACAAGGTTACTACTCCTACCCATATTTGACCAGTGAGAAAGAATAGAATTGACAAAACATTTGAATGCATAACAATACTACTAAATGTTTGAGAATATTGCCCTAGTTTTATTTTTTTTCTCCCCTGTATCTTTTTAAATAAACTTTTTAAAGTTTAGCAAATATACAGAAAAGAACACAATAGATTTCCACAAGTTGAACTGCCCTTGCAACTAGCATCTGGAACGAGAAAAAGAACGTTACCAACATCCCAGATGCTCCCCTCGTGCCTCCTTCCAGTCACCACTTAAAGAAACAAATCTTAAACACTCCCCCCCATGGTCTGTTTGATGCCTAGTATAGCCAACTTGCCAGCTCTGTGTTGAACCATATACCCTTAAGGTTGGTTCCTCCCCTCACATGCCCACTGCTGTTGGGAATCTGTTCGATCCTGGACAACACAAGCAACTACAGATGGAGTTGTTTGTAAGCACATGTGTGTGCTTGTCTTCTAGCCCAAGGTGTCATCTCATGGACCTTAACGACTACATTCAAAACCATACTCCCCTCCTCTTTTTAAGACTAAAGGGCATCAATATAAACAATTAGTATTGACTATAAAGCTCTGTCCACCAAAAGGTGTAATTTCAGTAGAGCCCTCTGTGATCTATTAGTCCATTAGCTTCAGCACAGGAGTCTATAATTACATAGGGGATAATTCAGCTGTGCCCAGTCAGTTGCATCACACATAACTCGGCCCGTTGTCCTGATAGACATGCCTTACTTCTTACAACAGGTGCCTTTTATTGATAGGTAAATTGTTAGACTCGTCTAGTCCCGATCTTTTTAGGTGAATTGGGTGGCACCTTCAGGAAGGCACCAACTAGTGCTTTTGAAATCAAAGACTCGTACAGTTGGCCCAAGTCTCTGGTTGCACCTGTTACTACTCCCCGTGGGGTAGTGTCCTTCCCAGGGGTGGGGAGCACTTTCCACTTGCCTATTGGTGCTATAAAATCTTCCTGATGGTTACCTTTTCTTTTCAGGACCTCTACCTGAATACAACCACTTCCCTTTAACTAGCAAACTTTGTTAGTCTGTCCCCTCCTTATTTAAATGTCTTTCTGAAATCACTCAAGATATGATTGGGGTCTTTGATCTCAGAGTTATTTGGTGTCATTCAGGAGATGTGTAATACCAAGTAGTGCCCTGTAGCAGACCAGTTACTGATTGCCTTTCATGGGAATGGTGGTGAGTAGCTGTCTCAGGCCAGGTCCGCACCAAAAGCCCTGTGGCACTGCTGAAGCACTCCTTCTGGCTTCTGCCAGAGTTGAACCCCATTCAGCACAGACTCCATCACTGATACGCCCAGAATCTCAGGAGGTGTGTGCTGATAAGGATCCAGTAGGACAGTCTGAGCTGTAGCTTTTTTAAAAAACAATTTTATTGGGATATAGTCATGCACCATAGAAACCATCCAAAATATACAATCACTGGCTCATAGTATCATCGCATAGTGGTGCCTACATCCCCATGATCATTTTTAGAACATATTCATTATTCCAGAAAAGAAATAAAAAGAAAAAAGAAACCCCAAATCCTCCCATGCCCTTTATTCCCATTATTGATCATAGTATTGGTGCAATACATTTCTTATTGTTGATGAAAGAATATGAAAATATTACTATTGGGCAGTGCAGTGGTGGCTCAGTGGCAGAGTTCTTGCCTGCAATGCCGGAGACCCAATTTCAATTCCTGGTGCCTGCCCATGTTAAAATATATATATATTACTATTAACTCTGGTCCGTAGTTTGCAATAAGTGCTATTTTTCCCACGTATCCCTCTATTATTAACTCCTTGAAATAGTGTTGTGCATTGTTCATGAAAAAACTTTTGAATGTTTGTATTTAATAAGTGAAATAAGTCAGACATGAAAGGACAATCACAGACATTGTCCACCATAAGATTCACTGTGTTATACATTCCCATGTTTTAACCTCCAGTTTTCTTTCTGGTGACATACATGGCTCTAAAGCTCCTCTTTCCACCACATTCACACACCATTCAGTAATGTTAATTATTCTCACAATAATGTGCTACCATCAACTCTATCCATTTTCAAACATTTAAGTTCACCCTAGTTAAACGTCTGTACATATTAAGCAATCACTCCCCATTCTTTAGCCTCATTCTATATCCTGATAACCTATAGTCTATATTTTCTGTGTATGTGTTTACATATTATAATTAGTTAATATCAAGAAGATCATAAAATATTTGTCCTTTTGTGTCCGACTTATTTCACTTAACATAATGTCCTCAAGGTTCTTCCATGTTGTCACGTGCTTTGGATCTTCATTCCTTCTTACTGCTGCATAATATCCCCTTGTGTGTATATAGCACAGTTTGTTTATCCATTCACCAGTTGTTGGACACTTGGATTGTTTCCACCTTTTGGCAGTTGTGAATAATGCCACTGTGCACACTGGTGTGCACATGTCTGTTCACAGCCATGCTTTCAGATTTTCTGGGTGTATCCCAAGTTGTGGGACTATTCCATGTCACTCCAGCCTAAGATACATCTAAGAATTGTCAAGCTGATGGGCCCTGGAGTTTTGCTGGGTTGAGTGGCCAATCTCAGAATGCCATGTGTTGTACTACCTTTTCTAAATCAGAATGTACTTCTTTAGTGATGTCTACTCATATAATATCATCAATAGAGTGAATCACAGCACACTTCTGTTTTTCTTCTTTTCCTGTCCTCCAGAGAGCTTTGGTAAATCCAAATTAAAATTAAGCAAGAAGCAAGAAGTAGGGTTTCCTTATCTGCTCTGTTAAATGTCAGGGGTAAGATTTCCCTTGCACTTAGCCCTCTTTCCCCGAGGCAAGGACCTTTTACTGTCTAAGAGGAAGAATGTGACAAGTTAATTTGTCTTTTCTCCTACCTAAGTGCTCTGCATTGCATATCTTTCCTGTGCTCTGCTGCAGTGTCCGCCTCCAACATTCGCAATGGCAGAACTCACAAGCCTTCTCTGCATGCAGAAGCGTTACCTTGTGTTTCCAGGGGCATTGGGTAAGATAGAAAGGAAAGAATTTCCCTGGGATCTGAACAGTGTTAATAGTGACAATGGATGTTAAGGGTCATGGGTCATGTTGTGCCAGTGCCAAGCATTGGATCATAGTGACAGAGTCACCTAGGTTCTCTTTAATAAATTTACTATTTATTTTGGTGTTTGTGATATATGGAGCCTTCTAAAGCAAGGATCAGGAAACTGTAGCTTGTGGACCAAATCCAGCCCCTGGTCTGTTTTTTTTTTAATTTTTTATTTAAAAAAATTATAAGAAAGAAACACAAACATTCCCAACACATATACTCAGCAATTCACAATATCATCACATAGTTACATATTTATCATCATGATCATTTTTCAGAACATTTGCATCAATTCAGAAAAAGAAATAAAAAGACAACAGAAAAATAAAACAAAAACAGAAAAAAAAATTGTACATACCATACCCCTTACCCCTCCCTTTCATTGATCACTAGCATTTCAAACTAAACTTATTTTAACATTTGTCCCCCCTATTTTTAATTTTTATTCCATATGTTCTACTCATTTGTTGACAAGGTAGATAAAAGGAGCATCAGACACAAGGTTTTCACAATCACACAGTCACATTGTGAAAGCTATATCATTATACAATCATCCCCAAGAAACATGGCTACTGGAACACAGCTCTACATTTTCAGGCAGTTCCCTCCAGCCTCTCCATTACATCTTGGTTAACAAGGTGTTTCTACTTAATGCATAAGAATAACCTCCAGGATAACTTCTCAACTCCGTTTGGAATTTCTCAGCCATTGACACTTTGTCTCATTTCACGCTTCCCCCTTTTGGTCTAGAAGGTTTTCTCAATCCCTTGATGCTGGGTCTCAGCTCATTCTAGAGTTTTTCTCAATCCCTTGATGCTGAATCTCAGCTCATTCTGGGATTTCTGTCCCACACTGCCAGGAAGATCCACAACCCTGGGAGTCACGTCCCACATAGACAGGGGGACGGTGGTGAGTTTGCTTGCTGTGTTGGCTTGAGAGAGAGGCCACATCTGAGCAACAAAAGAGGTTCTCTTGCGGGTGACTCTTAGGCCTAATTTTAAGTAGGCTTGACCTATCCTTTGTGGGGTTAAGTTTCATATGAACAAACCCCAAGACTGGGGGCTCAGCCTATAGCTTTGGTTGTCCACACTGCTTGTGATAATATCAAGAATTCAACTTGGGGGCGGGCCATGGTGGCTCAACAGGTAAAAATGCTCGCCTGCCATGCCAGAGGACCTGGGTTCGTTCTCACCATTCCCCGAAGGGGACTTTGCAAATACTTTTCCACTCACTGATCAGATCACTCTGGGATTCATCAGGGCATCACTTGGACAAACCAACAAAATCTCATGTCCTATACAAAGTTCCATGTACTTAAGGTGTTCAACCAACTATCTACATAAGTTATATTAGGAGATGCATGAGTCAAAGTATAAATTTGTACCAAATAAACATTTTTTGCTTTAGTCTCACACATAAGTTGAAATTTTAAAATATTAGTTACCATCTATTTTCAGCACACTGCAGTAATGACATTCTTTTGTTCTTCCTCATGCAAAAATATTTTTTAAATTTGTACATTTAGTCACTATCATTATACACTATAGGCATTCCTAGATTATACCATCTCAATCTTTATCATCTTTCTTTGTGATTTAATTTATGCCCCAGCCCTCCTCCATCACTCTCATATGCAGCTTCATTCAGTGTTTTAGCATAATTGTATTACAGTTAGGTAATATTGTGCTGTCCATTTCTGAGTTTTTATATTCAGTCCTGTTGCACAATCTGTATCCCTTCAGTTCCAATTACCCAATATCTTACCTTATTTCTATCTCCTGATGGTCTCTGTTACCAACGAAATATTCCAAGTTTATTCACTAATGTCAGTTCATATCAGTGAGACCATACAGTATTTTTCCTTTTGTTTCTGGCTAATCACACTCAGCATAATGTCCTTAAGGTCCATTCATGTTGCTACATACTTCATAACTTTATTCTGTCTTACAGCTGCATAATATTCCATCTTAATGTAAATGCCACAGTTTGTTTAGCCAACTGTGTGTTAATGGACATTTTGGCTGCTTCCATCTCTTGGTAATTGTAAATAATGCTGTTATAAACATTGGTGTGTAACTGTCCATTTGTGTCCTTGCCCTCATGTCCTTTGACTAGAGACAGCATATAGATGGGTTCTGTTTTTTAATCCATTCTGCCAAACTATGTCTTTTGATTGGAGAGTTTAATCCATTAACATTCAGTGTTATTACTGCATGGGTAGTACTTTCTTCTACTATTTTGCCTTCTGCATTTTATATGTCATATCTAATTTTCCTTCTTTTTACCTTTACTCATAGTCTTCCTTTCTATACTCTTCTCCACACCTCTCTCTTCTGTCTTCATATCTGTCTCTAGTGCTCTCTTCAGTATTTCTTGCAGAGCTGGTCTCTTAGTCACAAATTCTCTCAGTGATTTTTTGTCTGAAAATGTTTTAATTTCTCCCTCAGTTTTGAAGGACAATTTTGCTGGATATAGAATTCTTGGTTGGCAGTTTTTCTCTCTTAATAATTTAAATATATCATCCCACTGTCTTCTTGCCTCCATGGTTTCTGCTGAGAGATCTGTGCATAGTCTTATTGGGCTTCCCTTGTATGTGATGGATTGCTTTTCTCTTGCTGCTTTCAAGATTCTCTCTTCCTCTTTGACCTCTGACATTATGATTAGTAAATGTCTTGGAGTATGTCTATTTGGATCTAATCTCTTTGGGGTATGCTGCACTTCTTGGATCTGTAATTTTAAGTCTTTCATAAGAGTTGGGAAATTTTCAGTGATAATTTCCTCCATTAGTTTTTCTCCTCCTTTTCCCTTCTCTTCTCCTTCTGGGACACCCACAACACATATATTCATGTGCTTCATATTGTCTTTCAATTCCCTGAGTCTCTGCTCGTATTTTTCCATTTTTTTGCCTATATATTTTTTTTCTTGCCAGATTTCAGATGTTCCATCCTCCAGTTCACTAATCCTATGTTCTGTCTCTCGAAATCTACCATTGTAGGTTTCCATTGTTTTTTTCATCTCTTCTACCTTGCCTTTCATTCCCGTAAGTTCTGTGATTTGTTTTTTCAGACTTTCAGTTTCTTCTTTTTGTTCATTCCTTGCCTTCTTTATATCCTCCCTCAATTCATTGATTTGGTTTTTGATGAGGTTTTCCATGTCTATTCGTATATTCTGAATTAATTGTTTCACCTCCTGTATGCCATTTGAATTGTTGGTTTGTTCCTTTGACTGGGCCATATCTTCAATTTTCCTGGTGTGATTTATTATTTTTTGCTGGTGTCTAGACATTTAATTACCTTAATTAGTTTATTCTGGAGATTGCTTTCAGTTCTTTTACCTAGGGTTTTCTTGAATTTGTTGTCTATCTGTTCTTTGACATTCAGTTCAGCTTTATCTGAACCTCTAGCTTAAGTTTTGTTTAACAGAGGAGAATTTTTCAGTTCTTGTCTTCTTGTTTCTTGCCCTGCTTGTATGGTGCCTTCCCCCCCCCCCACCCCCACCCTTAGGAGGGTCTACTTAGACATTATAGACCCCAGACGGATTTTCCCAGACCAAACTGGCCTCCTATCAGGAGGAAAGAGTCACCTGCGTCGGTTTTCCCTACGTTGATTTTCCCTGAGGGTGAGACCCAGCTGGTTGAAAGACTTTCCTGTGAAGTCTCTGGACACTGTTTTTCTTATCCTGCCCAGTGTGGCGCTTGTCTGCCTGCAGGTCCCACCAGCATAAGATGATGCGGTACCTTTAACTGTGGTGGACTCTCCCTGCTGGGGGCGTGGTGGAAACAGAGGAGAGGTTGTAGGCTGGTTTTAATGACTTCAAATTACCAAGCCCTGGTGTCTGAATTCCTTGAGGGAGGGATTCTGCCTGAGTTGGGCTTCACCCCTTCCCTGGGGAAGGCACAGGCTCCTGACAAGCCCTCCAAAAGAGCTCACTTCTACCTATGCCTGGGGCAGCTGCAGCCTGAGAAGTCCTGCTGCTAGATCCAAAGGCAGTCAAGCCTTTGTAGAAACACAGTCACAAAAACCTGTTTCCTTCTTTTTTTTCCCCCCTTTTTCCATCAACCCTGCCCCCTTGGTGCCGGGGCAAAAATGAGCAACCTCCGCTTTCATCAGGTTCACCTAAGCTGGGGGCCTATTTTTAGTAGTCAGAATTTGTTTATTAATTCCACAATTGGCGTTTAATTGTGCTCAGTCCCTGCTGCTGGTAAAGTCCTTTCCTTTCCCCTCTGGAAAGCAGCCTGTGGAGGAGGGGCGCCGGCTACCGCAGCTTTGAGAACTCACGGTTCTAGGGGGGCTCGCAGCCAGTCCAGCTGGTCCAGACTGGGGTACACTGTGTGTCTGGTCACTGATGTGGCTCCAGGAGCTGTTCTGTACTGTTTCTGGTTATTTAGTAGTTGTTCTGGAGGACGAACTAAAATGTGCACATTGTTAAGCTGCCATCTTGACCCGGAAGTCCCGATAGTTATTTTTAAATCTATACATTTTTAAAAGACCTAAATACACTGTGTTAGGTTGGGGGAATGGGGAAGGGCACTGCGACTGGAGCTGCGGAGGCTGTGTCACCCCTCCCAACCTTGCCTATTTTTTTTATGGTCCACAAACTAAGAATGTTTTGTACATTTTCAAAGGGTTGTTTTAAAAAATCAGCTATGCTACTGGAACCACGTTTGGCCTGCAATGCCTGAAATATTTACTATCAGGGCTTTTTACAGAAAAAGTTTGCCCACCCCTACTCTAAAGCCTGGGACCCAGGGCAGGGGCTCCTCTTGCCCACACCTAAGGTGGAAGTCTCTCCACCACTTTTCCCACATCCCCAAGTGTTCAACAGTGAGCACCAAACCCTGTGAAATCTTACCTGGTATTTTAGCTCCCTCTGCTGCCCAATGTATTTTTTTCTGGATTATAAACAACAGCCAAGTTATTGCAAGTTTCAAACTCATTTTACTAATTAAGCCATTGATCTTTGACTTAATCCACTGGTCTAGCCTACTGGGATCTAAGGCTTAGATTCTTGATGTTTCAGTGAGTTATATTTATTCGCACACATCTCAATACTACAAACCACTGATGATCAGCAGACCAACTGTACATGACAATATTAGCTACAGATTGAAAGTAACCTGCATTTAGTCCCAATGGGAAGGGTTATTATTTTTCTGGGATATAAGAATGGAGAGAGGGAAAAGAAAACAGTGATTCTGGGTTTTTTGGTTTTTTTGTTTTTATTAATTTAAAATTTTTTTTTTAAATACCAAAAGAACACCAAACAAACAAACATTCATAGTTTTTGATCATTCCGTTCTACATATATAATTAGTAATTCACAATATCATCACACAGTTGCATATTCATCATCATGATCATTTCTTGGAACATTTGCATTAACTCAGAAAAAGAAATAAAAAGAAAACAGAAAAAAATTCATACATACCATACCCCCCACCCCTCCCCCTCACCAATCACCAGCATTTTAATCTAAATTTATTTTAACATTTCTTCCCCCTATTATTCATCTTTATTCCATATGTTTTACTCATCTGTTGTTAAGGAGATAAAAGGAGCATCAGACACAAGGTTTTCACAATCACACAGTCACATTGCAAAAGCTATATCATTATACAATCATCTTCAAGAAACATGGCTACTGGAACACAGCTCCACATTTTCAGGCAGTTCCCTCCAGCCTCTCCATATATCTTGACTAACAAGGTGATATCTATTTAATGCGTAAGAATAACCTCCAGGATAACCTCTCTACTCTGTTTGGAATTTCTCAGCCGTTGACACTTATTTTGTCCCCCTTTTGGTCGAGAAGGTTTTCTCAATCCCCTGATGCTGAGTCTCAGCTCATTCCAGGATTTCTGTCCCACGTTGCCAGGAAGGTCCACACCCCTGGGAGTCATGTCCCACGTAGACAGGGGGAGGGTGGTGAGTTTGCTTGTTGTGTTGGCTGGGAGAGAGGCCACATCTGAGCAACAAAAGGTTCTCTTGGGGGTGACTCTTAGGCCTAATTTTAAGTAGGCTTGACCTATCCCTTGTGGGGTTAAGTTTCATATGAACAAACCCCAAAACCCTAAGCCTATAGCTTTGATTGTCTGCACTGCTTGTGAGAATAAGTGATTCTGTTTTGAGAAAGTGATGGTAGCAGAAAAAGTAGGAATACTGTGGGAGGAGATGTTAAGTTCAATTTTCAATTTATTAGACCAACTTAAACTTCAGCTTCCAGTATAATGATAGTTTGAGCAAACAGCGATCCCGTTCATATTACCAATACACGAAAATGCTAGATAAAATATAATTTTGAATACCTATTTGAGCACAAAACCAAGGCAAGACCCCAGGTTCTATAAAGGAAGGTGGAAATTATAGCCAGAATGATGGCATTTCTGATGGTGGGAGTTGAGGAGTCATACCCAGGTATAATAGGAGTTTGGATTTTGATGACCACACGGGATCCTAGAAGGACTTCCCCATTCAGAGAACAGGGTCTATAATAACTCTACCCACCAGTTCAGGGAATCAACACAGAAGCCTTTCATTCTATCCAGGAGTCTGGGAAAGTGTCAGAACATAGATTTTTCTAAGAAATAAAAATTCCAACTTTGCAACACATGTGGACATGGTAGAAAGATTATTAAGTTCAGAAATTAAAGTAAAAATTGGTTCTGACAATGAAACACCTGTGGTCCTCAGGAGAAGAAAATGTAAAATCAGTTTTTCAGGAATAATTCCATATTCCAGCACACAGAAGTTTCCCACAGGAAAAAGCATTACTCTTTAATTGAGCTCACACTAAGGAAATATATATTATGACAGAGAATCAGCAGAAATAACAAGGAATTACAGAAAAAATTAAAAGAGGATATAAAATAAATCTTTAAGTAATTAAGGAGAATCAAGAAGCAGTAGAAACCATGATATAGAAGACAATGATATAAAAATAAGGAAGTTTGAATACAGAACCAAATAGCGCTTAGAGAAATGAAACCTATATAGTCATTGAAATTTTAAAATGAATTTAATGGGTTAATCAGCATGTAGACACAGCTAAAGAGAATTCGGTGACCTGGGAAATGTGAAATAGTAGCTAAGAAATGTGAAGGTAGAAAGAGAAGTCCAGCTTGTGTTAATAGGGATTTCTAAAGGCCAATAGAGAACCTGGGAAAGAGGCAATATTTGAAGAGATGATAGCTGCAAGTTTTCCAAAACAGGTTAAAGATAAGAATACACAGATTGAGAAAAAGCACAAGTCCCAAATAGAATAAACAAAAATAAATTCTGGACTAGACTCTTCAAAATAAAAGTATGATATCAAATATAAAGATAAAATCTTAAAAAGCACAACAAGAATGAACAGAAAAATTGCCTATAAAGGAATAGTGATTGGACATTCAACAGCCATCTCACCAGTGACAATTGACTAAATTTAGGAGACAATAGAATAATATCTTCAAAGGGCTAAGAGAAAATACTCATTCTGGAGTTCCACCTCCAGGTTAAAATTCCATACCATGCAGAAGAAATGACAAAATAAAGATATTTCAGGCAAAGACTGAGAGTATTTATCACTCATAGACACTTACTGAAATAACTATTATAATGTATGCTCAGACAAAAAGGAAATGAAATTTCAAGTGAAAGAGTCATAGGTAAGCAACAATGAGCAAAGAGAACATATAGTTAAAACTACAAGTTAATCCAAATAAGTATTAAGGGAAGGAAATTTTAATGTTAATAATGATGGCCAATGGGAGTGGGAAGATGTTTTATGATAGATGATTGATAGATTGTTTTGACAATAATAGCATGGAAGAGAAGAATGATGATAAAAGTGAAAATCTTCTAAGGTCAGTTTGGGAAGAGGCTAGAAATTTTATTTAGCAGCAAACTTTTTAAAGTGAAGTACTCACATTAAAACTTTAAGGATGGGGGGTGCCAGGGTAGTTCAATGGTAGAATTCTTGCCTGCCATGTGGGAGACCTGGGTTCGATTCCCGGCCCATGCACTTCCCCAAAACAAGCAAACAGACAAACAAGAAACAAAAAAAAATTCAACAAACGGTGCTGTGGGATACTCACATGGAAAAAGAATGAAATGTGACTCCACCATACAGCATACAAAAAAAAAAATTTAAGGATAATTTCTAAAAGAATAAAAACATAATGTATAACATCCAAACCAGTAGAGTAAAAGAAGGAAAGAAAAGTAATCAATCCAATAGGTCAGATGTGGGCAAACTACAGCCCATGAGACAAAAGCTAAGAATGGTTTTACATTTTAAATGGTTGAAATAAATCACTAGTAGAACCATATTTCATAACATGTCAAAATTATATGCAATTCAAATTTGAGTGTCTATAAAGAAAGTTTTATTGGAACATAATCATGCTCGTTTGTTCAGATATTGTCTGGAAAAGTTGTGACAAAGCTCACGAAGCCTAAACGATTTACCATTTTGTCCTTTACCAAAAATGTTTGTTGAGTACAATCCCTGCAATGGAAAGTGGGGAAACAGAAAATAGGACAGTAAAGTGTTCAATATGCCACTGAGTGATGTTATGTTACAAGTCATCATCATCATCATCACTAAAATCGATAATTTCAAGGACTACTTGCTGAAAACCTTCATATTAAGTGAAAGTGTCTAAGACATGTTGGTAATAGAAAACTAGTGGGCAGAGTGACATCAGAACTCTCCTCTGCTCGCCTCCTTTGGGATTCAGCTTTGTCCCTGCACTGCCTCAGAACCAACACCTAGGGGGACCAGGTTTAGGAGTGGGCCATGGTGGCTGGGCTGAGCTCGGTAGCCTGGACTGGGCTGAGGCCTGCAGTCCTGCATGCGCCTTGAGGTGCTGGAGCTCCCTCTTCTCCTTCAGTTGCAGGGTGCCATCATGGTAGCTTCCTGCGTCCAGATATTTGTGGGCTTCTCCGGCCTCATTGGCTTTCTCTTGCGCTTTATTGGCCCCTTGACCATTGCTCCGACCATCACCCTGGTGGCTTTGCCTCTCTTTGATTCTGCAGGGAATGACGCCGGGATCCACTGGGGGATAGCAGCCCTGTAAGTACTCTCTGGGGAGGGAGTGCCATCTGAGTTCTCTCCGCCGGAAGGTCATCTTGCAAGAATATAGGAGTCCTGTATTATACTTTTAAAAGCATAAAAAACATTTATTAACTGCTAATTATTATTATTATCTAATTCATACCTACAGACAATGAATTAGTCATGAGCAGTTCGCCAGAATAATTACTGTAGTACTCACAAAAGGTTGATCTTACCAGCTAGGTTTTCATTGAGCAAATATTTACAAGGCCATGGTCCATACAAAAATATGGCCCCAGTTCTCATCCACCTTATAGTCTGGGGAAGAGATGAGACTTGGATACAGGTGACTGTGATACAGGAGACAGTGATGAGAGTCGAGGGGTGCAGTGCATGTTCAGGGAGGGGGAGATGACACCTAGCTGGGAGGCAGTAAGAGTTAAACTGAGCTCTGAAAGGACTGGAGATAACACTGGGCTCTTATTCATTCACTCTGCCCCTTGTGGTCTGAGGTGTAAGGGCCATCAGACTACAGAATAATCTGGGAGGGACTGAAAACTCTGAGTCTGGCTTCACTGACTCTATTACAGGATCTAGCCATTTACCAGCCACATATTTCCCTTAGACTCCAAGAAACAGTAGCCTTCTTTCCCCATTTCCTCTTCAGCCACCAACAGCCTCCAAAAGAGAACACTCCCCTTTTCAGAGATGCAGGGCTCTACCTCTGCTACAGAGAGGGGCCCAGCACACAAAGAAACATGGTGGCTCAACTTCCTGGGAACGTGCTCAGAACAGTCCCCAGTTCGCTGAGTTGAGTGGGGTTTATTTTTGTTTCAGTACCATCTTCTTCATCGTGCTGTTTTCTCAGTACCTGAAAAACATCGCCTTGCCTGTACCTGTTTTTGGACAAATGAAGAAATGCCACATCTCCAAGTTCTACCTGTTTCAGGTCTTCCCTGTAAGAAGCACCTCCCCGCCCCCTGCCCTCTTCCACTATTAGCTGACTCACTTTGAGCATGAGGGACAGCCTCTCATACTCCCACATCAAACAATTCCCTACCTATAGTGGGCTCTTCTTAATCCACCAGAGAAGGAGACCCAGAGGGATTCAGCCTTCTGGGTGGGGAGCATGCCCTGACCTTTGGTATAATGTTTGTCTCAGGTCTTTCTTCAGTACTTCTCTCTTGAGGAACAGAGAAGCCAGGTCACAGCTCGGGCACCAGTATGGGACAACTTTCCCACATTCCCTGGACCATCCTTATAGCAAGGTACTAGAGGAGATGGCCAGTTTCACCTCTAATTATATGAAACTAAAAGCCTAAGAGAGATTGGGCTTGACCAGGTTGCTTAAATTAGGTTTCTCTCAGTGGCTCATAGATAATCCAAATACCCTGGTGATGACAATGACTCTCTATTTCCAGAGTCTTCTCTGTTGAATTCATGCCATGTTAAGAATTTGTAGCGGTTACACATAAAAATATTTCCAAGTTTGATTTAACTGTGGAGCAAATGATATTTCTCATTGTAAAAAGATACTTCCACATAATGTTCTCCTTGCTCCTTAAACAACGCAGTAGGGGTTTTACAATGGTTCTACAACTTAGTGTAGTGTACGGAAGAATCACTTGGAGAATTTGCCAAAAATATAGATTTTTCTGGGATTCCACCACCAGAGATTAAAAACCAATAGATCTGAGGATTGCACTTTCTGAAACACTACCTTAGGTTCTGCAGAACAGGGACTGTGATTCCACTGCACAGATGAGGAAACTGAGGCTGCGAGTTTGGTCCAAGGCCACATGGCCAGCAAACAATGGAAAAGGAGTAAGAGCTTAGTTCTTCTGCCCCAGCCTGTGCCCATTCTACTGTACATTTCTGCCCCTAGTTTATTTTCTATTTCTCTTTCTACCCTCTCCCTTTAGTGAGCTAGTTTATTCATTGACACACCAGATTTCTGTTGTCACTGAAAGCATCAGTTACTCAACAGTTCCTCATTCGGAAAAGCTCTCCTGACCTTCAGCCTTTGCCTAACAGCTCTGGGAGGAAACCTTGCAGGAGCAGGTGCAGGGAGGGTGAGGCTGGAAATGGTGAACGATGGCTCCTTTGGGCAGGTGCTGCTGGCGCTCTGCATATCCTGGCTCCTCTGCTTTGTGCTCACGGTCACCAACACCCTCCCCTTGGCCCCTGAGGCCTATGGGTACCTGGCCCGTACCGACATCAAAGGCAGTGTCCTGAGCCAAGCCCCTTGGTTTCGCTTCCCTTATCCAGGTAAGTAAGATGAGTGCTTCTCCATGCCTGGGACACATCCTTCCTTGGAGCTGTGCATGGGGCAGTGGCCCAAGGCACTGTGTGGAGAATGCATTAGGGAGGGAGGAATCTCCTCCAAAGAATCTGACACCGAGGGACAGGCCCAAGTGTGTTCATATATGACCCCCAAGAGAAGAAGGGTACCCCTGGACTGTCCTAAGAGTCCTCTGAGGGTGGTAGACCAAAGACTCTCTCTTATTCCCAGACCAACCTCAGAGCTGGCTGCACCCCTCTTTCCCCACCTACACACCTCTCAGGACACATAAGCTTTGGGGAGAGAGGGAGGAAGAGAGGCCCCGACCTCTTAGCCAGGCCTTTGGATCTCCTTGTGGATTAGGTGGATCCCATTCAAGGAAGCTGGGGACTGAATTAGAACATTTCTGGAGAGACAAGTTCAAGTATATCACTTGAGCCACCTCTGTCTCTCCTTTCCCCACAGTTCTTGGTTTAGGATGTATAACCAATGGCTCCAGGTTCCAGGGAGGACTTTATGGACTGCAGCTTGGGGCTCCCTGAGTGGGAATCTCAGCTTCCAAATGCTTCAAGGCCTTCCTAGGAAGAGGGCCCATTGTTGGCTCTTTTTGTGAACAGTGACCTCAAGGTCCGGCCATCCTTCCCCGCCCTCAGGGAGGAGCAGTCGGGAAATAGTTCAGTGTTAAAGCCCCTGGTCAGTTGTGAGGACTGGAAAACATGCTGGCCCGACCTTCAAAGCTTTCCAGAGACCTCTCTGGCAATGAAATTACTTGGGATTCAGGGGCCTCTTATCTTTTGTATTAATATTCCTTCTGCTTTGCATTTTCAGGACAGTGGGGGCTCCCTACCATCAGCCTGGCTGGGGTCTTTGGGATCATTGCCGGGGTGATCTCTTCTATGGTGGAATCAGTGGGCGATTATTATGCCTGTGCCCGGCTTGTGGGTGCCCCACCCCCCCCGAAGCAAGCCATCAACCGTGGCATCGGCATCGAGGGTATCGGCTGCCTGCTGGCGGGAGCCTGGGGGACAGGGAACGGCACCACCTCCTACAGTGAGAATGTCGGGGCATTAGGCATCACTCGGGTAAGGCTGCTGACCATGTTCCCCGGGGCCAGGCTGGTCACCTAAATCTGTTGCCTGATTTGTTAGTTTTCTATTACTGCCATTAACAGATTATTGCAAACTTGGTGGCTTGAAACAACTCGAATTTATTATCTTATGGTTCTGGAGGTCAGAGCCTGACCTGGTCTCACTGGGCTAAAATCAAGGTTTTGGCAAGGCTACAGAAGACTCTGTTTCCTTGCCTTTTCCAGCTTCTAGAAGCTGTTGGCATTCCTTGGCTTGTGGCCTCCTCCTTCCATCTTCAAAACCACCAACATTGCAACTCGCTGATCATCCTTCTACCGAAGCATCTCCCTGGGACCGCAGCCAGGAAGGGTTCTCTGCTTTTAAGGAATTTGATTACATTGGGCCCACCTGGGTAATCCAGAATATTCTCCCCAGCTCAAGGTCCTTAACTTAATCACATCTTTGAGGACCACCATTCCACCTACCACAGTTGACTTGTGGCAGTGGCGATTCCATGGGCAGAAAGTCTATCCTTGTAGGGCAGTGGCTTTGTGGGCACTCAAGACATTCCTTACTTTGTGAAGTTAACCAGTCCAGCTCTGTATGCGAGCTCCAAATCTTTGTAGTCAACATCTTTCCACGTGAATGCTGCTGGACCACCTGGCACCCAGTATGGCCTCTAGCCTCCTCAGCATGAACCCCCTATCCCTGCTTCTCCTTTAAGTCCAGTCACCCAGGCCATCCATAACCACCTGACCAGCCTTAATCATCCTTAGCCACCCGAGGTTTCTGTTTTCTCACATCCCTGGCATTCTTCCTGCCCTCTCATCACCTTTTGCCTGGACACTGCAGTAGCCCCTAATGTTCTCTCCCCTCTCTAATTCACCTGCTAAGAGCTGCCCAAGAACCTTTCTGGATCCCAATTCTGCTTAGATTAACCCCTGCTTAAAACCATTTGTGGCTCCCCATTTCTCTCAGTAAAGCCCCATAAAGTTCACACGATTTCTCCAGAATGGTGCTCTTTAAAGTGACTTTGAATAAATATTTGTCATTGTGTTGCTTCTCACATGCTCAAGTGTATCTTTGTACTAATTCCCACACAAGTCCTCCCACCTTGGGAAAAACACTGATTTTTCCTGCTCCCCAGCCCTCCACATTTTCTTTCTTTATGATTCCTTCAAAGCATTATTTGAAGTAATAGTTATTGTCTATAAAACTGAGTATTCTTCCTCAACACAAACAAGGTTAACAAATAGTCTTTACCTTGCCATTCAAAAAGAAGAAACCTAACAGCAACCAAAAAATTAGAACCTAAGCCAGAATGCTATGGTTGTGTCCTGCTTAGAAAAAAAAATGCGTAATCTGTAATGGCAAATATAGTACAATGTCTGTACCTAGATATTTTTCAAATTTATAAGGTCTTCATCATCTCTAAAAGTAAAAAGAGCTGCAATAAGCCCACATTTTGTTATTGCTCCCTTGGTGATTGTGATCTGCAGCCTGGTTGGGATCGCATTTTTCTAGGAGCAGATCTGGCCACCTCTGTACTCTGCATAGCCTCCGGCACACAGTGGGAGCTTAAATCTGTGAGCAAATGAGCTGAGCTGGCATCCACCCTTATGGCAAGTTCTGTGTTCTCTGACACCACGGACTCCAATATTTGCTCAAGGTTTAGGAATCTTTAGTGCAAGGGAGGGGGACATTTTCTACATGAGGGCCCTGACCCACACAGAAATAAAGCAGAAGAGGGCTAAACTTTAAAGCAGCAAATATTTTTCCCACTAGAGGGAAAGGTCTCATACAAAATAGAAAATCATTTTCAATAAACAGAATGAGCATTCCTTGATGTGTCATTTCTAGACTAAGGCCCTTAAAAGGAGAGGGAAGGGGGTGAAAGGGTAGTTGGGTGGTAGAATTCTCGCCTGCCATGTGGGAGACCCTGGTTTGATTCCCAGCCCAAGACTTTCCAAACAAAGAAGCAAACAAAAATTCAGCAAAATGATGCTGCAATAAGGGGGTACACAAATGGAAAAAGAATGATATGTGATCCCCACCATACAGCATACAAAAATAAAAAATAAAAAGAGGGAAGGAATAAGAAAGAAAGATATCTAGACACAGTCTAGGCTACAAATTGAGTACAAAAGAGTTTAATTCTGAAAAGGCCACATGAGCCAAAGGCCACATGAGCCAAAGGCCACTTGCTTTTGTGGACTCACAGCTCCCTTTGTGGTCTTTTATGGTATTGCACCTAATAATTTAAATGCTTTTTTACAATGATGGACTCAGACCACTTTTTGGTTCTTCCTCCATCAGGGGAAATCTGGTTGACAGCCCAAGGTCTCTCAGCATTTCTCTAGTATGTCTTGGCTCCTTGCTCAGATGTCAGTCCTGAAGCCAAAAGAGGAGGGCTGCGTGATAAGTACGTGTGATAGGATTGGGGGATGACTGCCATCTTTTTCTGAGAACATCAGCATATCCAGAGGGCAGTTGTGAGTCTGACAAATTGATCTATTGTGCTCGTAATCATGCTTTGTTCCCATCCTTAATTGTTAGGGTAGTAAGCAAAACAAATGCCCTTTTGATGGGGTCAGAATTTCTAATGAAGACTGTTAAATACAAAAGCTCTTAGAGTGGGAAGAGAAGAATAAGCAAAGGCAGAATTTGCTGCTTTAAAAGTGCATTAATAGACTTTATTGAGATTAGAGAATCTTTTCAGGGCTGGGAGTAGACACAAATGAGTGAGAAACAGGTTCAATCAAGAACTATCCAAATCTATTCATTTTCAGTAGACCCATGATGATATTAAGACAAGAACATTTCCCATACAGCCCTAACTTTTGAGAATGATACAGAATGTCTCAAGGGCAGAGATCATTTTTGTTTCACTGGAAGTGGTTGTCACCCAAATCCCAGGACTATATCCTGGTTTAATGCTTACTATTGTCTATATACATTATCTAATTTAATTTTGTGAAGTAGGTATTATACTCTTGTACCCTTGACTGAAATAATCAGTAATGCCCAGAGATATGCACCTGGGGCTCTGGGGGACTCCGTGACCGTACGGCTACTGTCCACAGTCCACCCTCCTCACAGAAGAGTGGTTTTCTTTGTTTGTTTGTTTTTAAACCTTTGTAGAAACTTAATTTTATTTTTAAAAGATCTAATAGCCGCTGGAAGGAGGCAAAACTTAGATCCTTAGCATATCCTTAGCATACCAGTACTTCTGTTTGTAAAACCCCATTCAAACCCAGTAAAAGCAGTTGATAGCAACTCCAACCAGATCACATGTTTTAGTCAATTCAGAAACTTCAGAACCCATGTCAAGAATTAATCCCCTCTCCATTGACAACAACTAGAGAAAAACTCACTTTTAAGAGTCTGGATGCTGCATACTTCCACAAGAATAGGCCTCATCTCACTTTTTTTTTTTTTTTTTTTTTTAAAGACAGAGAGAAGGAAGGAAGGATAGAAGGAAGGAAGAGAGGAAGAAAGGGAAACATCTTTTAAACATTTTCTTGTTTTTATTGTATTTTGTTTCTCCGTTTTTCGTTACATGGGCTGGGGCCGGGAATCGAACCGAGGTCCTCCGGCATAGCAGGCAAGCACTTTGCCCGCTGAGCCACCGCGGCCCGCCCCTCATCTCACTTTTGTGTCCTAAATGAATCTCCCTATATAGGAAGGAGAAATCATCATTTATATTATATTCCATAATGATTCCTTGTTGAGAAAATCCATCACTATCCGAATTGAGATAGACTAACTAATAATAATGAAATAATTTTCATATAGGAAGCTATTTGAAATCCAAATAACCCTGATACTACTCTGCTTAAAACCCCTATACTGAAGGTTTCCCTTGTCTTTGGATTCAATTCTAACTTTTTCCATAGTTTCCAAGGCCTTACATTATCAAGCCTTCACTTTCCTCTTCATTCTCATCTCTTACCTCACTCCCTACTTCACTGAGCTCCAGGCACGTGATTTTCCTTCTGTTCCCCAAACACCTAGGCTCCACCCACCACAGAATCTGGATTTGCTCTTTCCTTTCTGGAATGCTCTCCCGCCACATCTTTGCGTGTGAAGCGTCTCCATCTCATCCCTAGGCCGGCCATCCTTGCCCACCCCTACTAAAGCCTCCCATTGTTTTTTCTTCATAGCACAAATTGCTACAGGAAATTCTCTTCTTTCTTTGTTCACTTAATTCTTTGGTATTTGTCTCAACCTACAAAGGTTGCAGGCTTCATTTACAAAGCAACATAAAACAAAATTTTTGAAATTTAAATGGATGGGGTGTGACTCAAACATGCACATGTTTGTGAACCCCCAGTGCAGTCTAAAACCCCCAGGATACTTACCTGGCAGGGGAGATACCATGGTTTTCCCAGGGCAAGGCTTATCCATTGCACTCCGGATGTGCTGACCCCTGCGATTTCCCCAAATGTGGGAAACTCGACTGCATAATTTGTGGTAGTGGGGGACTGCGTTCGCGCTCTCCCCTGTAAAAAAAAAAAAAGAAAAAAAGAAATAATAAAAAAAAAAGAGAGAGAAAAAAACATATAAAACCCCCAGGAGACCGAATGCCAGGCTGGAGGCAGGATAGCAGCGTTCTATTTGGGCATGGCCACCGTGAGGCTTTGGGCTCCTCATTCCCCCTCCTTGGGCTTTGGTTTTCTCTTCTGTAAAATGAGAGGTTTGAATAAGAGATCCTCTAGGTTTCCTTCTTGCCCTATTCCACTTACTGTGGGAAAGGGGTGGCTGAAGAAGGGAAAGTGAATAAGATTCCTGCCTTTGGAGAGCCTATGATCTGATAGGAAAATCTAAACATATGATGCAGATGGATTAACACCACAAGCCATTTGCTGAGCTGCAACCTCATGGAGTAGAACTTTACACATAATTGTAGACTGAAGGACCTGGAGTGACAAGAGTGAGACAGGCCACCAAAGAATCAACACTGTTTATTGAGTGCTTACTATGTTTAATGCTTACTATTGTTTTCAGCACTTCATATACATTATCTAATTTAATTTTGTGACGTAGGCAGTATATTAATCCCACTTGGTAAATTCTGGAGGTGAACTCCCAGAGATGTCAAGCAATGTGCCTAAAGTCACAGAGCTATTTAGGGGCAGGGCTGGAATTTGACTCATAAATTCCATTTTTGAGCATTGGACCATACTGCCTCTCAAGAGAACCTTCTCACCTCCCTGTCCAGGCTTTTTAAAGGAGGAGCATTTGAGTCAGGACTTTAAGACAGTTATAGGGGCAGCAGAATGGAAAGATCAGTACAGAGGCCATGGACCTCTGCATCCTCCCATTTGGGAGCAGAGAGGGCCATTTGGGGATAGGAGGTGCTGCTCCTGTGGGTCCCCCTGGAATGTAGTAAGTGGCACCCAGGGACAGGGTAGAGGCAGGGCATGTCCAGCTCCCCCACCCACAGTCTCTGGAGTTTGATCTGGCCTGCTTAGTGCTGAGCTCCTCTTTCCTGTCTCCCTGGATCCCGCAGGTGGGGAGTAGGGTGGTGATTGTCGCCGCGGGCTGTGTGCTGCTCCTGATGGGTGTATTTGGGAAGATCGGGGCTGCATTTGCCACCATCCCGAGCCCTGTGATTGGAGGCATGTTCCTGGTGATGTTTGGGGTCATCACTGCTGTGGGCATTTCCAATCTGCAGGTAAGGCGCCCTGCCAAGAAAAGTAGCAGTGTTGCCTCCTTTAAAAGAAATCCATGCAGAGTGAAATGAATAGAACTGGGCTAGGGTGGGGGAGGAGAAGGAAATCCTTGGTCCTTCAAATGAAAGAACAACCAGAAGCATCCAATTCTCTGGAAAATAGAAATTATATCAGCCCAGAGTGAATTATCCTAACTGCTCTGCTCTCTGAGTCAGGAGGACATTGGGGCTCAGCTTGCCCCTGAGACATTGGGGCCAATCCAAGTCCAGCCTTCCCCTTTGGAGGGGCCGCAGGTAGTGGCAGTCAGGAAAGGGGCATCTGGAGGGGTGTTGGTGTTGATGGCATTGGGTCTACCTCTGGGGGCCTTTCTCCTGCAGTACGTGGACATGAATTCATCCAGGAACCTCTTTATCTTTGGCTTCTCCATCTACTGTGGACTTGCCATTCCCAACTGGGTGAACAAGAATCTGGAGACGCTCCACACAGGTGATTCACTGTGTCCCCCATTGCTGCCGCTTCAGGGTCTGAACCAGTGGGGCTGGGGCTCTGTCTTCTGAGGGAAGAGAGTCCACGGTCCCTGCGAATCTGTTATTTTTGTCTCCGTTCTAGGGATTCTCCAACTGGACCAGGTCATCCAGGTGCTGCTGACCACAGGCATGTTTGTTGGTGGATTTCTGGGCTTTCTACTGGACAACACCATTCCTGGTAAGGCTCAGCTTTGCTCTGGGAACTAGTGGTTTGGGCAGGTGGTCAACTTTTGGGTCACCCAGAGAGCATCACCTGGACCTCATGACCATGTCAGACTGGTGGGCACCTCAGTGGGCCCTGGGTCTGTGAGAAGTGTAAGTGCCCTATGGTGGGAAATGCATGAAAAGAAAAAGAAAAAGATGTAGCACCTGCTCTATTAGATCCTGCAACCTAGCTGGCAAAGGAGACCACACACGTATTTATTTATGCATTCATATTTTCAAGAAAAATCCATTGAGCACCAGAAGTAAAACATATCCTGTTACCAAAAGTCCACAGGCAAATAGGGAGAAAAGGAAAAACACAATTATAATCTAGTGTAATAAGTACTGTGATGAATAAACTGATACAAGTGCCTGAGAAAGTTGAAAGCTAAAGTGTCAAGAGGGTTCAATCATGGATGGCTTCCTGGAAGAGGCGGCCCAAGCCCTTTCTCCTCTCCTCTGCAGGGAGACGTAAATGCTGCTTTTTGATCCTCCCACAGCCCCTTGTAAGGATCTCCATGAGAACACCTGTTTCACTGTAATCCATCTTCCACCTTTCTTCTCTCCACCAAATGTAACATGCATTGCCATTAGTAAAACCTTTAAAATGCGGCAAGACCTGCCTCCTGGAGTTGAGGAAAGGACTGTGGTTCAAACATGGTTGTACCCGGGTGCGATGCACGGGCCCAGCCACCCCGTAGGTATTCAGGGAATGCCTGATGAACTGAGTTGAGCTCGCGCTGAGGAGCAGGCGCTTCGGGCAGGTGACGGCGGAGCGCGCAGAAGCTCTGAGAGGAGCTCCCGAGAGTGCCGGCAGGAGGCGCCAGAGGTCCGTCCACCCCCCTCACCCCACCCCATCCCACTCCACCCGGCTGGCCTTGACTTCTCGCTGTCCCCTACTAGGAAGTAAGGAGGAGAGAGGCCTCCTGGCCTGGAATCAAATCCAGGAAGAGTCTGAGGAGACTGTGAAGGCCTCGGAGATCTACCGCCTCCCGTTTGGGATCGGCACCAAGTTCTGCACTTCCTCCTGCCTCCAGTACCTTCCTTTCTGGCCCAGGCTGGAGCGTTATGGGCAAGGTGAGGTGGTGTGAGCCAGCTCACCCTCTGCTCCCAGGTGAGGGGGTGTGAGCCAGCTCACCCTCTGCTCCCAGGTGAGGGGGTGTGAGCCAGCTCACCCTCTGCTCCCAGGTGAGGGGGTGTGAGCCAGCTCACCCTGTGCTCCTGGGATGCCACAGGAGAGCTTCGGAAGGATGACATGGAAACCAGGATGTGAGGATACTTAGATGCTTCCGAAAGCCTCTACCTGCAAGTGTGTGCTGATCTCCCTGTCCGCAGATTGGTGAGGTCCCTGCCTTTCTGAGCACCTCCCAGCACTGGACACTGTGGCAGCCAAAGTGTTAGATTATGATTATGCCCAGCATGCTTCCTGTCAATCACTTAGTCACTGCAGTCTATTCTCCAGCTCTGCTTTCTTCTGCTGTTCTCCAGCTCTGCCATACTCACTGTAAACACAGTGAATCCACACTGAAACTTTGCTGAGTCCATGTATGTGCTCTTAGGAAGAAGAGACCTGGAGTGGGGCAAGGGACAGAGATGGGCTGTTTGCTGCAAGGTGACCAGGAACAGTTCTCCCTTCTCCAAAGAGGCAAGAGGCTCTGCTGGCCTCTCCATGCCCTTCACCTCTGTGCCCCTGACCCTCAAGGCCTGCTGTTCAGGAGTGGTGAAGACCTCTCCTTGGTTCTCCTGCTCCTCCTCTGAGGTTCTGGTGCTCCAGCCCTGGTCCAGCTCAGGGAGCTGTGAGCTGGTTCATCTCCATACCAAGGCTGGACACCATGGCCAGCAGCCACGTGTAGTTTCATCACGCACTGCCGTCTCCTCTTCTGCCCACAAGCTCCCCATGGCCTTATCTCTCCTAGACTTATGCCTTCCATTTTTCATGGGCAATGAGTCACCTAACAAGAAAAAAATTCACTCTCTCTCAATACCTCTTCCCCCCACCAAGAATTCCACCCTTGCTTGGCCAAACCCATTCCTTTGCTCCCAAGAGAAATAAGGGGAGGCATTTTGCTTTGGGGGTCAGGGAAGGGAAACATCTAGAGGCCATTTTTAGTAAGAATTCCACTGCCCTCCACCCCACCGTGTTTGGCATTGTGAGGCATTTGCACCTCTAATGAACTTTCCAAGCTTTGACTATTCCCAGTCTCTCATCTAAGTAGACGTGATGGGTGTATGTGATAGAGAAGGGGGAGCATGTGTGTGTAACATGACTGTCTGCGCATGCATGTTAGAAATGGGGATGGTGCAGGGTGGGCCCACCACATACGGACCTATAACCCATGTCTGCATGAAACGGGAGAACAAGTTTTGAATGCACATGCCTTAGAGATGGAGGTGTGTATCTGGAGAGGTGAGGCTGGGAGGGGTGTGAGTAGATGCTCTGGCCATAACCTCAGGCTTGTTTCCTTCCCTCCCAGAATTCCTAATAAAACCTTCCAAACACCTTCCATGCTAAGCTAATTTTAATAACTGAGTGATCTTGGGAACGGATGGGATTTTAGGGTGGGGAGAAGGGCCCAAGACCTGACTTTGGGGTACGAAATTGAAGACACAGGTGGTAAAACAAAAACTGGGATTTCTTAAGGGATGAGTCCTGAGGCTGTGAACAAAAGAGGTAATTCACAGTGAACCCCCCAGGACCTCAGATATCTTTCAGTTC
The DNA here is from genome assembly GCF_023851605.1 of Tamandua tetradactyla. Taxonomy (NCBI): domain Eukaryota; kingdom Metazoa; phylum Chordata; class Mammalia; order Pilosa; family Myrmecophagidae; genus Tamandua; species Tamandua tetradactyla. Next base: position 177,931,617 of record NC_135327.1, on the reverse strand, counting down.
TTTTGCTTGGTGATAATTCAAGCCAATGGGGAAAAAGTGATGGTGAACTTCATTGTGTGCAATTACAAACTGTTATCTTTATTACTTAATAAGGTTATCTTTATTGAGTGAAGGGTATGCAGTGGTCAGTCTGGAAGACTCTGCCCTAAATATATTGAGTCAATGTCCTGCTGCCACCCTAACTGCCAGTGAGGGCTCCCCCAGGGAGAATATCAGACTCCTCCCTGCCTGGGACAATTCAGATTACAATCCCGATTACAATCCCTTAAAATGCAATGGGGGGTGGGGGGGGTGGAGGGGGGTGCAAGAGTAGTTCAGTGGTAGAATTCACGCCTGCCATGCAGGACACCCAGGTTCAATTTCCGGCTATAATAGAATGGGCAATAGCAATGATATATTCCTAAGAGTAATCCTGAATGAGGCCCAACAACTCTGAATTTGCTCAGCTACTCCTGGAATACTATAGTAGTGGTGTCCTGCGATGCTTAAAGGCTGAGTTTTAAGGAAAGAGAAAACATAACATATAATAACCCAAAAGATGATCCAGGCTGAAAACACCTTAAAAACCTTCAGATTCCTAGAAGAACCCTTAAAAGAAGGGGAGATCCTGAAGGACGCCCCCTACCTTAAAGCCTGGGATCATTGTAGATGACAGGCTCTCTCTCTCTCTCTTTTTGATTTTAAAATGCCACATTTATTGCTTCAGTGCTATAATGTACAAGTCTCCAATCTACCTTGAAGAGGGCCATTTAAAAATCCAAAGTAATGCAGCGAGCTGTTTTGACACTTGTGTATAATTATTTTTCTTAGACAAAATTTTTTTGGAAATTTTGAGACACTCAGAGCACATTCCCCCAAAACTGTGCCCCCCACCCACTCCCCGGCCCCCATGCTGGGTCGGTCCCATCACATATATAAGTTAAGTAGATGTATAAATCAATCCTAGGCTCCACAGGCCTTTGGGATGGGGGGCTGTGCAGGTGCGTCAGGGAGCACCAGAAGCCAAAACAAGAGGGAGACTGAGGCAGAGACCTCTGGCAGTGTTCCCCCAAAGACAGGAGAACTCCGCACAGAGCAGACAAACTTGATGGGCCCTTCCCTGCCCCCTGACCCATCCTGGGGGCATACAGAGGTTAGGGGTCTTCTCCAGCACTCCACCGTGCCCCACGAAGAGCCGGGATGGACCTGGATGCCTTGTGGTGGCCTGGAGGCACCCAGCTCCCCAGCCTTAGAGGGCTTGCACCCAGGGGTTAAGTGTATACAACACAGCCCCGACTCAGGGGCAGCCCACAGGCTCTTGTAGAGTGCAGCCACTGAGAGGTAGTCCAAGCCTCTGAATTCCCTGCCACAGCCACGTGTAACATCCTCATGCAATTAGTCAGCTCTTTTGGGCCTCATATGGAAAGGGCTTAACTATATTAAAAATGGGAGAATGGGGTTTATTGGTTCTTGTGTCTGGGAAGCACAGTGGGGGAGATGACAGAATCCTAGGAAGAATCTAGGCTTTGAGGATGCGAGCTGGGGCTCCGTACTCCCTCTCCCTCCCTTTCTCCTCTTTCACCTCCACCCCCCCCCCCCCCATAGCTCTTTCTTGCTCTCCCTCTCCCTCTCTTTCTCACTCTGTCCATCTCCCACTGCCACTTTGCCTTTTGGCCTCGTTCTCTCCCACTGCAACTGAGGACAATGGCCACAGCAACCCCCAGCTTTTGGTCTCCCAGCACTGAGACTGCAAAATCCAAAGGAAAAGACAGCCTTCCCACAGGCTCTGCCAGAGAGATCCGGGAGGATTATGGTATCACAGGGCATCCTATGCTAATAAACGTTGTAAGTGCTGATTTGGGAGACTTTTATCTTTATTGTCCCTAATTAAACATCTTGTAATGGTTGCTGTATTAGTTAGGTTCTCTAGAGAAAACAGAATCAACAGGGAACACTTGCAAATATAAAATTTATGAAAGTGTCTCACGTGACCGTAAGAACGCAGAGTCCAAAATCCACAGGGCAGGCTGCGAAGCTGATGACTCCAATGGATGGCCTGGATGAACTCCACAGGAGAGGCTCACCAGCCAAAGCAGGAATGCAACCTGTCTCCTCTGAGTCCTCCTTAAAAGGCTTCCCATGATTGCATTTAGCATCACTAACTCCCCTTTGGCTGATTACAAATGGAATCAGCTGTGGATGTAGCTGACGTGATCATGACCTAATCCTATGAAATGTCCTCATTGCAACAGACAGGCCAGCGCTTGCCCAATCAGATGAACAGGTACCACAACTTGGCCAAGTTGACACCTGTCCCTAACCATGACAGTTGCTTTATAGTATGGGAGCTGTTCATTAAGAAATTGAGCCTGAAGATCTTGCCACTGTGTGGGGAATTGATGGGCACAGAGACTGAAGCCTTTAAAATTCCACTTTATTGATTCTAAATTTTCTCTCTGCGAAGCTGAGTTAGCTCCCACTGGCAATAGGGTTTCTTGATTTTACTGTCATTTCCACATATCTAGAAACCCTGACAAGAGTTTGCAGTATTCCCACTTTTATAGATGTTCTTGCATGTACCGTTAATGGGTGAAAATCATCGGTGTTTTTTCCCGCCATTTGCCAGTGAGATTTCTGAGCCAATCTTGTTCTTTTGAAAAAGTTTTTCATTCCTACCGCAAGTATTCAATGTTGATTTTAAAATGTATCCAGCCTGTTTTGTTCTTAAAGCACATTTTGCGATCTTAGCCTGGGAAAAACTGACACATGTTTATTTATATTATCTGTGAAATATAAGACATTTCCCTAAACATTTTCCATTTTGCTATATAGTTAGAAAATACCCGTATGAAATGGAAACTTTGTGAAACTCTACTTGGAAGCTGATTAACAAACAGAAATTAATACTTGGTTTCAGGATAATGAAGAATAGGGAAGAATTTTAATTCCATTTCCTGTCGGACATCTCCACTGTACTTCTGCTTTGAACCTCACATCATCAGATCTTATACCTGTATCCCTTTTGTTGTTGCCATCTATAGATCCTGGGTTAATGGTCCTCATGGGTCACTGTCTCTCTCTGACGATCCTCTTCTCTTAACGATTGGTGACTTCATATCCACTTTGCACATCCTTCCCACAACCTGGCCTCTCTGTTCCTTCAACTCCGCTCCTGCAATGATCTTGTCCTCTGTGCCATCTCACCGCTGGTTCCCAGGGCCATATTCCAAACCAACTGCTGGGCCTCCTCCACAGTCTCATTGTCAAGAGTTTTCTGATCCGCACCCTCTGTTTCTTCAGCTCACTATCTCTAGTCTCCCAAGCCCAGTAAATTTTTCACCCTGCCAGGATCCAAATCTACCAATCCTTTCACCTCATTTTGTCCTCACTTCCCTCCTTACTCAGCTTCGATTCCCTGGCCCATCACACTGACCACCTTTGTGCCTTCCTGATGTCTTTGGACTGTTCTCCCTTCATCAGACTCACATGGTAAAACTTTAACACTGAAAAGAAACAGCTCTTCACCTAACTCTGCCTATAGCTGTGCAGCGGAACGTCCCTGGAGAAAACCACACAAAACTCCTGACCAGTCATAGTTTGAATTCATGCCCATCACTTCATATGGGCTCTCATTGCTGTCTGAAAGTCATGCCGCATTTCCCAAGCCCTCTCACTCTCTCTTTCTCCTCTCTTCTGGAACCTCTTCCACCTCCACCCCATCCCGCTCCTCAGCTTCCTATTTTACTGTGACACCTGTAGAGAAGCACCCATCACATCTCTGCACCCACCAATTCTGCACTCTTGTCCTCAGCTTTCCCTCTTGTTACTGTAAATGGACTATCTGCATCCCTCAAAAGCTAGGACCTCCCCCTGTGCTCCAGACCTTCTCCCCTTGTTCCTACTCAAGGATTTCATTCCAGCAATTCTCCCCTCTTTCTCCTGCACCGTCAATTTTTCTCTCTATTCTAATCATGTATGTCGACATATAAACCTGATGTTATTTCTACCATCTTAAAAAAGAAAAAAAAAGGCTAGTATTCATGAGTGTGTTACCTCGTCGGAGTAAAGAGAAAGAATGGTACTGAGATCCCCTCATTTGCAATAAAAGTGTTGCTAAATCCAGCACTTAGGACTTAGCTTCTCCAGGGGAGCAGAGGAGGTGTCTCTCAAACCATGAAGAGCAGACACGGCCTCCCTCTTGCCCCCTCCCTCTCAGCTCCTACAGGTCTTTAAATCCTGTCCAGTACCGCTGTTTACTTCTTTTCCTTTGGCTGAAACCTCTAGGACTTCAGGCTCTCATTGCTGCCTGGCAGTCATGCACATTTCCCAAGTCCTTTCGCTCTCTCTTTCTCCTCTCTTCTGGAACCCCTTCCAGCAGGCCTTCACTGACGTGGATGCTAGCCAGACAAGCTCCCTTTTCCAAGTCTGTTTTCCTGTATTCTATCCTAACATGCAGTCATTAGAGAGCCAGGAAAACAGCTGGAGAAGACAAGGTTGTTAAGCTCACAGCAGTGACAAGGAGGGGTAGGCAGGGGCTGCCCTGGGTTAGGTCCCACGGGCGGATTCTGTGAAGGCCGGATCCCTCTCCTGGAAAAATGCTTCCCTCAGTTGTCCTTTTTTCCATCCAAATATATGGTTTCAGAGCTTCAGGGATGAGGCAGTTAATTGTCTGAGAAGCAGGTGCAGTGGGGACAATTTTCTGACATTTCCATCAAAGCTCAAAGACTTGTTTGTGTTCAGAGAGCAGGTGTGTTGAGCTCAGTCTGACTCACAGAACCACCACCACTCTACCCACTCAAATTGTGCTCAATAAATGTTTGATGTGTTTGAGTTCAAGGTTTTGGTGAACTCGGAGGTAGCTGTCAGTATCTGTGTAACTCAGTCAGGTGAAATGGTGCCTGTGTTAGGGTTCTCTGGAGAAACAGAACCAACAAGAGAGATCTGTAAATATGAGATTTATAAAGGTGTCTCACGCTATTGTGGGAATGGAAGAGTCCAAAATCTGAAGGGCAGGATGTGAAGCTGGTGGCTCCAATGAAAGGTCTGGATGAACTCCTCAGGAGAGGCTTGCTAGCTGAAGAAGCAATGAAAGTGTCTCTTCTTCCTTAAAAGCCTTCAACTGTTTGAATTATCTTGTTGTGGGAGGCACGCCTTAGTTGATCGCAGATGTTATCAATTGACTGATGATTTAATATACCAGCCTTCTGGTTTATCAACCAGCCATGAAATATCCTTGCAGCAATGGTCAGGCCAGTGCTTGCTTGACCAGACAACTCGGCATAATCACTTGGCCAAGATGACACCAGAACCTAACCATCACAATCCACCCCTTCTCAATTATGGCAGCTGTACACATCACCTTGACTTAATTTTCCTGCATACAACCAGAAGCATAGTACGTCTATCCATACTAGCATATTAGGTGGTCCCTGCATATTGTGCAGAACTATCTGTCAAGAAAAGGATGTAAGTCTTTAGGTAATATTCACTCTTAAACTTCATATCCTATTACTTAAATACTATAACATGAACAGTACAACTTATGTCATATGATAAGAAGAAAACAAGATATTTGCTTATGTATAAATGTAAACACACTCATAACAAAACAGGGAGGAAATATTCATACCATCACAGTTCTCGTTTCTGTAACTGATCATTTGGTTATAGTTCATATTTATCACTGCCTGCTTCTACTACCGTGTTCCCTTTACCCTCAGCAAGCAATTGAGCTGGCCATGGTTCTTTGCCAAGTAGAGTGACCCAGACCTTCATTCCTGAAGTTTTTGGCCCATTGGTAGTCCTGCCTGGATTGGGTTGTTGCAGTTTTCCATAGACTTTAATCACAGGGCATAGTAGGACTAAGAGATAATCCCTAGGGAATCTCCTGTATCCCAGGAAAACTCTTCTCTACCTCCATTGTGTAGTTGCAGTTGTATTTCCCCCTTGATAATCAGGACCAATCACCTAGACAGAACAATAATGCCCTTTCATACCTGTTGATTCAATGGCATGAGAAGCCAAAGTGGCCAAGTGGTAGTCTTAACTTCCAATTCAATGGAATCATTGTTGTGTTTCCTGGAAGGAGTGCTCCTCCTTTTGGAACCAAGACCTGTAGACCTTAAGCAGAGCTTAAGATTTCAGGGACAGGAAGCAAAAATTTTCCTAGAGTGATAGTGAATGATGCCACGCCCATTTCCACGCTTTGATTTATGGACCTGTGAATCCTGGCTATGGGAGAAACAGCATTATACAGTGAATGCTGATACAGAGAATACAGAGCTCCTGGAGAACATTGCCCCAGCCCTGTAAGGTAATGCCAGAGAATTCCATGAGCGTGTGCCCATTCCTGCACTTCATTTGCTCTGAAGTGGATCCCTTGATCAGATGCAATGCTGTGTGGAATACCATGATGATGGATAAAGATAAGTCCATAGATGGTAGTTTTTGTGGAAGCATTATGTGCAGGGAATGAAAATGCATATTTAGAGTATGTGTCTATTCCAGTTAGAACAAATCGCTGCCCCTTCCATGATAGAAGTGATCCAATGTAACCAACCTGTCACCATGTAGCTGGCTGATCATCTCAGGGAATGGTGCCATATTGGGGACTGAGTGTGTGTCTCTGCTGCTGGCAGACTGGACACTCAGGAGGCCATAGCCAGGTCAACCTTGGTAAATGGAAGTCCATGTTTCTGAGTCCGTGCATAACCTCCATTCCTACCACCATGCCCACTTTGTTCATGAGCCCATGGGCAAAGGCAGGAGTGGCTGAGAAAAGAAGATGACTTGCATCCACAGGACAGGTCTTCTTATCCACTTGATTATTTAAAGCCTTCCTCTGCTGAAGTCATCCTCTAGTGAGCATTCACATGGGACACAAATATCTTCATGTTTTTTGCCCACTCAAAAAGGTCAATTCATATACCTATTCTTCAGGCTTCTTTGTCACCATTTTTCCAATCATGCTCCTTCCAAGCCCCTGGCCATCCAGCCAAACTGTTAGCAACAGCCCACGGATCAGTATGCAAACACACTTCTAGACCAGTTCTCATTCCGAGCAAAATGAACAACCAAGTGCACTGTTCAAAGAGTAGGAGAAATCCTCACCACTGTCCTTTAAGGACATCCTAGAATGGAGTTGTAGTGCTGAAGCTGTCCATTTCTAGGTGGCCCCTGCATATTGTGCAGAACTGTCTGTAAACCAGGCCTGCATTTTCTCTTCCTCAGTTCATTGACTGTAAGGAACTCCTCAAGAGGCCATAGCTCTGTTCTGGGAAAGAGAAGGTAATGTGGGGGCCATGGGCATTTGGACCACTTCCTCATGTAACTTACTTGTGCCTTCAGGACCTGATTGAACCCTGTGTCATATATACCATTTCCATTTTATGATGGAGTGCTGCTGTGCACGCCCAACTTTATGCCTTGATGGGTTAGACAACACCCACCTCATGATAGGCAACTCAGGTCTCATGTAACTTGGTAGGCCATGGTTAAGCATTCAGTGTCTCCTAAGGCCGAGTACAAGTAGCAAGCTAAAAGCTGTTTCTCAAAAGGAGAATAGTGGGGGGCACAAGGGTAGTTCAGTGGTAGAATTCTCTCCTGTCATGCGGGAGACCCAGGTTTGATTCCAGGCCCATGCACTTCCCCAAAACAAACAAGCAAATAAAAGAAAGGAAAAAACAAACAAACAAAAATTCAGTATATGGTGCTGCAATCACAGGATACTCACATGGAAAAAGAATGAAATGTGACCCCTACCACACAACATACAAATAAATAAATAAATAAAGGAGAGTTATCTGCAGTGGATGGTAAGGTCTTGCTCCAAAATCCTAAGGATCTGCATTGTGATTCTCCTATAGGGGCCTGTCAAAGACTCCAGACAGCATCCCTATTTGCCACTGACAATGCCAGCACCGTTAGATATGCTGGATCATATGACCCAAGTGGCAGAGCAGATTGCACAGCAGCCTGGGCTTGTTGCAGAGCCTCCTCTTGTTCCAGTCCCACTCAAAACTAGCAGCTTTTCTAGTCACTTGGCAAATGGGCTGGAGTAGCACCCCCAAATGAGGAATATGTTGTCTCCAAAATCCAAAGAGACCAACCAGGTGTTGAATCTCCTTTTTTGGTCATAGGAGAATCCAGATGTAACAGCTTATCCTTCATCTTAGAAGGGATATCTCAACATGCCTCACACTACTGGACACCTAGAAATTTCACTGAGGTGGAAGGACCTTGCATTTTTGTTGGATTTATCTCCCATCCCCTGACATGCAAATGCCTTAACAATACATCTAGGGTAGTTGCTACTTCTTGCTCAGCAGGCCCATTCAACATGATATCATCAATATAATGGACCAGTGTGATGTCTTATGGGAGGGAGAAATGATTAAGGTCCCTGCAAACAAGATTGTGACATAGGGCTGGAGAGTTGATATACCCCTGAGGCAGGACAGTGCAGGTATACTGCTGGCCTTGCCAGCTGAATGCAAACTGTTTCTGGTAGTCCTTATTGACAGCTATGGAGATAAAAACATTGTCAGATCAATAACTGCATACCAGGTACCAGGTGATGTGTTGATTTGTTCAAGGATGATATCACAACTGGGATAGCAGCTGCAATTTGAGTCATCACCTGGTTAAGTTTATGATAATTGACTGTCATCTTCCAAATCCCATCTGTTTTCTGTAGAAGTCAGATAGGAGAGTTGAATGGAGATGTGGTAGAAATCACCACCTCTATATCCTTCAAGTCCTCAAGAGTGGCACTAATTTCTGCAGTCCCTCCAGGAATACAGTATTGCTTTTGATTCACTATTTTTCTAGGTAGGGGCAGTTCTAGTGGCTTCCACTTGGCCTCTCTTGCCTTAATAACCCTCATTCCATGAGTCAGAGAACCAATGTGGGAATTCTGCCTGTTGCTGAGAATGTCTATTACAAGTATGCATTCTGGAACTGGGGAAATGACCACAGAATGGGTCCAGGGACTCACTGGACCCACTGTGAGATGGACATGAGCTAAAACTCCATCGATCACCTGACCTCCATAAGCCCCTGCTCTGACTGGTGGACCAGAGTGACATTTTGGGTCTCCTGGAATTAGTGTCACTTCTGAGCCAGTGTTCAATAATCCCCCAAATATCTGATTATTTCCTTTTTTTCCCCAGTGCACAGTCACCTGATAAAAGGCCATAGGTCTCCTTGGGGAATGCTGGAATGTAGGTTAACGGTGTAAATTTGGGGTAGTGTAAAAAGGCCCTTCCCTAAACATACCCAGCCCTCCCCTCATTCAAGGAACTCTGGGTCTGTAAACTGTCTCAGGTCTGGGAATTAAGGGGTTATGATGCCTTGTTTTTGTAGACTTCTGTTCATTTGACTGGAACTCTTCTGCTTATACAGCTCTTTAATACTTATAAGAATTTAGTAGACTGCCCACTTATTTTACTTCTAGGTACCCCATGATCTACTAGCCAATGTCACAAGTCTCTGTGAGTCAGATTATTTGACCGCTGCTTTGAGACTGCTATCATTATGGTGGCCATACCCATCTTGTCTATGGTGATTAACTGTCACCACATGACTTCTGCCAACTAGGGATCTGATCATCCCCACTATGTTTAAGGATTCCAGCTCAGTGACAGGAGTTTCCACAGTAATATCTGACCTACAGAGAAATGAGAAAACAGAGCTCTTCAGGGATGATGGACCTCGACTCATGAATTTATTTCTCAAGGTTCTGGTGAAAGATGTGTCTTCTGGACATTCCTGGTGTGTGAGAGCAGGTCTTCCATGATAAATCCACTCTAACATTCCCATCTTTCTAAGCCTATAGATCCCCTCATCCACATTTTACCAGGGCAGTTCTGGCATTTCAACCTCAGGTTATGTCAGATACCTTTTGACCCAGGTTTCATCCAGCCATCCAAACAAACTGTTCATGCCCTGTGTAACACCTCAAGCTACAATACAGAATGCAGAATCTCTGCTTAGTGGGCTCATATTAATAAATTCAGCTTGATTCAACTTTATATTCCTTCCACCATTATCCCACACCATTAGTATTCATTCCCACACATATTCCCCTGATTTCTGCCTTTATAGATTGGAAAACTCATGCAGTTCTTTTGGAGTATAGTATACTTCCTCATGGAGCACACTTTGTACCTCACCTTTCAGGGCCTGTTGGTCTGTAGTTTAGTTATAAATCTTGAAGAAAAGAGGGCTCATGGGAGTGGGTCATGAAAAGAAATGTGTCTTTCAAGCCAATTACCTCAGGGCATTCCATTGCAGTTTCAGCTGGTGAAACAGGATTAGTCATTCCAGGGAGGAATGAGGGCTGGTTCCCCAGGGGAGGTGGTTACAGGGTTAGCAGGCACTGAAAGTCTGATTTCATTAGGTAAAGGTTGGATGGCAGACTCCTTTGGGGAGAATGGAGACCAGAAAGTTGTTTCCCCAAGGCAGGCTGGAGGTCTGGAAGCTCTTTGCTCAGGGCAGTCCATTACAGGTCTATCTAGGAAAGGCTCAGCAGACTCCAGGGATCTTGTCTCCCCATTGCATCATTATAAAGCCATATATTATTACCATCCCACATTTCAGGATCCTATTGTTTTCCAGTCAAAGCCCTTACTTTAACAGAAGATAAACTACAAGGTTGAGATTTTAGTTTATGTTTTAAATCTGCTATTTGCACAGTGAGGCTTTGTGTCTGGCTTTCAGAGATCTCAAGTCTGCGATCACAGGAAATAAGATTTTCTTACAGGGCACACATGGAAACTCTTACATCGTTCATACAGTGCTTAAAAGGTACAAATTTGAAGCCTCCACTTCATCCCTTTCCCTCATCATTGTACCCAGTGTAACTAACAACAATGAGCCAACATCATTATACCTCTTAATTCCACAAAATTCCATAAAGGTTTTCAAAACATTCTCACCCAGAGCCTTGCCTCATATAAGTGTACAATTAGCAGAATCTAATATTGATATTTTGAGTGACTCTCTTGTCAACTCACCCCATGGAATGTCAGTGTCATCTTGATTTTTGGAAACAGAGTTATTAGAGCCTCCGGAGTCTAGTCTACGTAGAAAACCAATTGTAAAAAACTATTTTTAAGATTCTGTTTCTCAAGAACCACTCCCAGTAACAAGCTGTGTTAGTAAGGGTTATCTAGTGAAACAGAACCAGTAGATCTGTAAATATGAGATTTATAAAGGTGTCTCATGCTACTACGGGAAAGGAAAAGTCCAAAATCTGAAGGGTAGGATGTGAAGCTGGCAGCTCTGATGAAAGGTTCTGGATGAACTCCACAGGAGAGGCTTGCTCGCTGAAGAAGCAGTGAAAGAGTCTCTCTCCTTCCTTAAAAACCTTCAACTGATTGGATTATCTTGTTGTGGGAGGCGCACCTTAGTTGATCACAGATGTAATCAGCCATAGATGCAATCAACTGACTGATAATCTAATACACCAGCCTTCTCGTTTATCGACCAGCTATGAAATATCCTTGCAGTAACCATCAGGCCAGAGCTTGCCTGACCAGACAACTGGGCATCATCACTTGGCAAGTTGACCCCAGAACCCAATCTTCACAGTGCCTAAAGCTAGAGGCCTCCCAGTCTCCCTTCTCCACCTCTGTCTCTTCCAGTCTTCCAGCCTTCAAACTTGCCCCCTATTGTTCTTCCTTCTCCAGGTATGACCTAGAACTGATGTTCATGACCAATGCTGTGAACTCTTTGGGCTTGTTTCGTATTTGTATTTCTAATTCTTTGGTGGTTGGCTAGAGCTCTTCATACTTCCTTTCTCCTTAAAACAATGACAATGAAAATGTTCCCCTTCACTAATTTACTGAAAAAGAAAACACTGAGATGAAGGTGAGGAGAGCTGAGATTCAATTCTATTGTTTTTGCTTTTGCCAAATCTATTGTTACTTCTGCTTTTTTTTTTTTTAACTTTCAAACTTACAGGACAATTGCAAAAATACTACAAAACTCAAGAAGAGATATCCAATATACTTCCCCACCCAGATACTCAGATCCACCATTTTGCCTTATCTCCTGTATCATTCTATCAATCCTATCCATTTGTCTGCTATCTATTTATAAACATGTGAGAGTAAGTTATAGACATTCTTGCTGAATACTTAATACTTCCCTATACATTTCTTAAGAACAAGGATAGTTAACTTATGTAATCACCTTCAGTACAGTTATCAAGTTCAAGAGTTTTATCATTGATATAAAGCTTACAGTCTATGTTCCAATTTTTTCATATGTCTCAATAATGTCCTTTGGACCTATTCTCCTCCATTATTAGATCCAGTCCAGGATCACGAAATACATTTAATTGTCACTGTTTCTTCAGTCACTTTTTAAAAAAAATGTGGAACTATATAGAAAGAATAAAAACTTTCCTATTTCAGCCACTCCCAAATATAGTAGAATTAATCATATTCACAATGTTGCATGCCATCACCACCATCCTTTATCACTACTTCCCCATCACCCCAAATAGAAACCCTACACCCATTTTGCATCAATTCCCTATTCCTTCTCCCCTTGTTAACCTGTACTCTTTCTGTGTCTCTGAATTTGCCTATTCTAGCTATTTCATGTAAGTAGGATCATACAATATCTGTCTCTTTATGTCTGACATTTCACTCAACATGATGTCCTCAAGGTTCATCCATGTAGTAACATGTATCAGAACTTCATTCTGTTTTAAAGTTTTTTATTACTATTTTGTATGCTACATGGTGCAGGTCACATTTAATTCTTTTTCCATGTGGCTATCCCATTACTCAGCACCATTTTGTTGATTTTTCTTTTTTTTTGGAAGTGCATGGGCCAGGAACCAAACCTTGGTCTCCCGCATGGCAAGCGAGAATTCTACTGCTGAAGAATGAAGTTGCACCCCAACTTCATTCCTTTTGAAGGCTAATATTCTGTTGTATGTATGTATAATGCAAGCCCAAAGCATTTATGCACTCTTTACCCAAGAGCCTCCTCCAAAAGCACTCGAGTAGGACACTGTGAGGTCAGGCCTGGACCACATTCATTTGTCTTTATTACCAGAAGAAGCAGATATAATTGGTTCTGCCCTGGTGTCCTGTAGCACTCTTCCTAGGCCCCTCAAACATGCAGGAGGAACAAGTGAGAAACTTCCAGAGCAACAGCTGAGCCCAGGAAAGGTAGCAAATACCTAGTGTCATTTCTCTTCTTGGAAGGCCTATGGCCTGGTTCTCAGCTTGGCCAATGCCCCCTGAACAGAAATGTAACAGGGCCTACTGTGCACCCTACAGCAGGCTGGCCCCTTCTGCTAAACCACCCTGAAACACCAACACACGGGGCCACACTTCTCTTAAATACTTTATATAATCAGAAACAGAAAACATCAACATGCTTCTGGGAGAGCCCATTCCAAAAATTCCCAGAAGGCTGAGACAGGTGTGACCTTAGCTGTCAGCATTTAAACTCAGAAACTGCCCCCACCCCCACATTAATTCCTTTCCTAGCCTTTCTGCATTACAAATCTTCATCATCGAAAGTCTCCATGCACCTCAACATTATCATCTCATCGTCCATAGAAAGGGCTGGTTCCTGCAAAACACAGAGTGGAAGAGGGTTAAAGCGCTTTATTTAAGGGACTGGGCTCCAGGGCAGAAGAAAAATCCCAGTCCCTCAGTCTCTATCCCTCAACTTTTCAACTGCACCTTCAGCTCTAGCTTCCAGTCAGGAAGTAAAGACAGTCATAGGAAAGGTTCAATTTCCATTTCATTCAACTCTCTATGACCCCTAGTAAGACTTTTCCTGGATACAGCAAAATTGGCTTCTTTCTTTATCCTGGGGATTTCCAGGATCCCATAAGAGAGACAGGGGGAATCTTAAAGGACCCAAATGACCATCAATAGCACACGGTGAACCACCTCATGGTACACCGTCACAATGCAATACCTGCAGCTGTTTTTTAAAAATGAAATGAGATAGCTCTATATCACTGATATACTATTTTTGAAAGGGCAAGGTGCAAAGCTACGTGTAGAGTAGAATACCATTTGTGTTTGAAAGAATATATAAGTATCTGCAGAATATTTTTGGATGGATGTACAAGAAACTGGTAACAGCAGTTGCCTCTGAGTCTCCAGGGGACTAGGGAAGCAGCCATGGGACACTGGTAGGAGAGAGACTAACTTTTCATTGTGTATCTTTTGGTGACTTTTGAATTTTATGTCCTCTATTATTATACTATTAAGAAATACATTTTTAAGAAGCAGCACTATGTTTGTCTTAGCAAGGGATGTTTATTCCCTTTGCAATGACCACAGCCAACCTCTTGGGACTTTTGTTTACCTCTTCCCTTAAAGTTATGTTCCAGAGCTTTTGCTCTTCCTGTCTCCACCCCAGCAGAAAATGACCCATGTAACTTGTTAGCCCTGCAGCTCAAGGGTTGGTCCCTGAGGACCCTGCAGCACGCTTAACTCCAGTCAACCATCTCATAAATTTAGGTCTTGATTGCAAGGGTAACAGCTAGATGGGGGATGACCCCAGAGAAGCCTTTCCTGTATGGGAGAAACTTCTCATTTGCCCTGCTCTAATGATAGTGAGTGGGCTGTGCTGGCAGCAAGAGTATCAAAAAGTGGGATCATGCAATAATCTTTGGGAAAATCACACAGGCTCCTTGTTCAGGGCAAAGAGAACAGCAAAGCTGAGAAAAGAGGAAGCTGGAGTATAGCAGGTGTCAGGTGTCCATGAGTTCCAAACACTCAGGTCTGTGTCACGCAAGGTAATTGATTATATTGTTTAAAATGTTCTATTTTCCTAAGTCCCTGAAAATGGTGTCAGAGGCATTTTATAAGCTAAAGATTTGTTGAACAGAACAGGCTGTGAGAGATGTTTGAACAGCTTGTGAAAAATACATATTCCTGGTCCCCATTCCCACAACACTGAATGAGAATCTTAGGGATTCAGGAATCTGGGTTTCTAAAAGCTACCCCAGTGATTTCTGGAAATACTCAAGTTTGAGCCCCTCTGCTTTATAGGTGCTCTAATCCCTGTTTGTTTTTCTTTTCTGCCATATGTGGAGGAAGGTGATAAGGAAAGCAAAGCTTGTCCCTTTAATTCATCCTCAAAGCTTGGAAAGTGGACCACCTTAACTGTGTCCAAGAGAAAGAGGGGACAGAGGCTAAGGGCCACCCAACGACTGGCAAGGGGTGGGCAGCAAATTGCACAACAAGTGGAGATTCAAAGTGGTCTTGACAGAATGGAATGAAAGATAAATGGGAAAGGGGCTAAATTAGACTTTAGCCTAATTTAGTTGAAAGGCATCCTAATTATTTTTAGACACACATTTGCTGATCTTATAGCCTGTTTCAATCAATATTTGTATTTTTGTTAAATCAGTCGAGAAAACCCATGACTATAAATCTGAAAGGGCCTTTGCCCTTAGTTATTGAAGCACAAATCTCCCCCCTCTCCCAAGACAGCCATAAGAACGGACCTTGTGACCAAGACACCCCACCTCACCCCCCTCACAAACCGCACTAGTCAGCTTTTTGGAAGCAGAAATGAATAGCCTGGCAAAAGCAGACACTAGAAATTACCCCAGGATCCTAGCAGGTGAGGAAGCAGCTCAGTCTCCCGGAAAGGTGCCTAGGATCCATTTAACATTTATAAATACCTGCTAAGAGCCAGGCCCTGGGGTCTGGGCCCTGCTTCTAGGGGCTCCCAGTCCCAAGGCCTAACCTGGGGAGCACCCTCCCCCACCCCACCCCCCACCCCAGCCAGGTATCCCTTGATGAATTCCATTCCCTAGAACATTTCAGGCTTCCAGGGAGGCAGACCAGAGAGAATGAAAGGAATTGCCAGAGCCGGTGGCCCTTTTGGTGTCATCTTTGGCTGCACAGAGACAGCCCTTTTGCCATCCTAAGAGAGGGAAGGAAATCACACTGCACTCTGCTCTGTCCTACCTGTTTTAACTGAGTATTAACACAGCACAGGCTTTTTAAAAAATCGATAATCTGCGTATAAAGTTGAAACTTTTCCTCTGGATTTTCTGGGTTGCAGCTGGCAAACATGGAACTGACAACAGAAAGAAGGAAGAAACAGTAAGCATTTAAAATCCTCATCTTTTATCTCTGTTTGTACTCCCCAAAACATTTCAGTCACAGTGTGAACCAAGCACTTTTAAGCATGGAGTCAAATTTTTGAATAGCTCAGAGTCCTTCTCGAAAAGTTTGTGTAGTCTCAGCTCAAATGTCATTTATCAGAAGCCCACAGGAAAAGAGACAGTGGAGAGATCGGCCCTTGGGCCCTAATTTCATGGTCTGAGCTTTGGCCTCTGGAACATGGCATAGGGAGCAAGATATTCTTCTACAGCTCAGAGTCAGCTTCTTACAGCCATACCCCGGGGTTCTGGTTCTACCTGTGGCTGTGCTCTGAAAAGCTCAGGGAGCCTGCCACACATTTTGCATTCAGCCCAATCTGATGGTCTCACTCAGTAATTCTAACACAGATCACAAGCCCTGACAGAGAGGAGACCTGTTTGTAGACTTTCTTTCACACTGACTTCCTGTGACCAGGGGAGAAGCCCAGTATGATTGGACAGCTAGAGCAAAACAGCTGTGTCATGCTAGGATAGCTGGCATTTTGACCTTCCCTCCCCTCCCCTCCCTTCCCCTCCCCCTTCTTCCTTCCCTCCCTCCCTCCCTCCCTTCCTTCCTTCCTTCCTTCCTTCCAGGATGAGGTCCCACATTCAGCTAGGAACTCTCTGGCAGCAACCCCTGCTTTCTCTAGGGAAAGTGGAAAAATATTAACAGATTTTTTTTTCCATCAGCAAGATAAAAACTTCAAAAAATTGTTTTGCAAATCCCCCTTGGCAATTTCTTCACAAAGTGGTCTTTGGAGTCCCAGCCAGCTCAGAACTAGGAATGTCTGTCCCTAGCCAGTTTCAGCAAAATTAAACTCCACAAACAGCTGAGAAGTGCATGATCATCACGTTAAATTCTTTGAAGAAGATAAAACCCTGGTGTGTAAATCTCACTTCTTCCCAGATCTATCTCAGTGGAGCTAGCAAAGCAGAGGGGAAAATGCTGAAGGCTGATTAGCCTGAATCACTGCCTGAAGATGGCCAAGTTAACAGAGATGCTTGTGTTTGGATGGTGTGCTGGTTTGAAACTATTGTGAACCCCAGAAAAGCCATATTCTTTTAATCCTAATCCAGTCTCCTGGGGGCAGACCTACTGTTGGCTGGGATCTTTTGATTAGGTTGTTTCCATGGAGATATGACAAACCCAATTGTGGCTATGACCTTTTGATTAGATTATTTCCATGGAGTTGGGACTCCTGCCCATTCAAGGTGGGTCTTAGTTAGTTTACTAGAACCCTTAAAAGAGCTCAGAGAGAGAGAGAGAGAGAGAGAGAGCTCAGAACTGACACGGAGAGCAGAGGAATGAAACCAAGACACAGATATTTGGAGATACTAAGCAAAGAGATGAAATCCAGAGTTTGCCCCAGAGAAGCTAAGTGAGGGCCAGCAGATGTCGCTACGTGCTTCCCATGTGACAGAGGAACTCGGATGCTGCCTTTCCTCTGAGAAGGTACACTGTTATTGGTGCCTTAATTTGGACATTTTCATGGCCTTAGAATTGTTACTTGTGACTTAATAAATCCCCTTTATAAAAGCCAATCCATTTCTGATATATTGCATACCAGCACCTTTAGCAAACCAAAACTGATAGTCCCAGGACGGGACTGTGGCAAATATTCAGGACTCATGAGGATGTGAATGTCACTCACTCCCAAGGCAGAAAAGCCAAATTTTCAGGCTTCTTTTCATCCATGGCACAAGCACAGGTATCTGTTGGGCCTGTCCCTCACGTTGTAAGGCCACAGCGTTTCAAGAAAAGCAGCAAGGGAACCTAGCACTCTCTGGGAAAATGCCCCACTAGTACAAATTTAGCTTCTTGTTTTGAAATCTTCCTATATCCTATCTTGTGTTTTCTCATTTCATGGGGTCAACCATCCCATCCTCTTTCTTTCCACATCAGTTCCCATCAGTCCCACCAGAAGCAGCTTCCCAAAGGGAAGTCGACGCACTTCCCTTTGCACAGTCCACAGACTGTCCTATGCTCAGGGCATAAGCCTGTTTCTACGTTGGCCCAGGTTCTCCCTGCCCCAGAGGCCCTGCCAAGCTTTTGGACCAGGCCCACTACCATAGCCTACCAAAAGGCTGCTGACTCAGGAACCGCACAAAAGGAACAGATGTTTTCACAATATTGAGCTGTTACCTGCCAATTACCTGTTGGTCCCAGCCCTGGGCCAGGATGAAAATATTTTCTACTCTGAGGGAGCCCTATACAATGTCATCCCCAGGGCAATGGCACAATCTTAGGACCAGCCCAGTTCAAATCACAGATAAAAGGATATCTCCAAGAAGTTCCATTGTATTACAACCCCCTCTGGGACTGCAGGGGAAAGCTCCCAAAATATCCCAGCAGGGGGTGCAAGGGTAGGTCAGTGGTAGAATTCTTGCCTGCCCTGCTGGAGACCTGGGTTTGATTCCCGGTCCATGCACTTCCCCAAAAAGCAAACCAGAAAAAAAAAAATTCAATAAATGATGCTGCAATAACAAGATACTCTCAGAATGAAATGTGACCCCCACCATACAGCATACAAAAAAAAAAATCTCAGCAGGGGTACATGCCTGCATCTGCACACATGCACACACACTCATACATGCCCACACACTCACTCATGCTCACTTATACATGCTTACACACACACACTTGTACACCCTCTCATGCTCTCACACATACACTCACTCATACACATATTCATACACTTACTTGCTCTCACTCACACTCACTCATACACACACTCACACACTCACATACACACATGCTCACACCTCCTTCCAAGGAATCTTTGCCACCTCACCTGGAGCTAGATGTACCTGGAACCTCACTTTTGTCCAGGAAACTTGCCACATCAAAGGCATCTTCAAAAAGGACCTGAAAGAAAGCACAGAACTTCAGGTCTCAGAAATAATTTTACAGTTTGACGCTTGCTCTAGGCTGCTAGGGGAGAGATGAGGAGAATGGCTTTCTCCTTAACACCTCATCCCAAGAGGGCATGCAGATTCTGAGGCCCCACCCTCAGGGATTCTAAGTCAGTGGCTCTGAGGCAAGAGCCAGGTACCTGCATTTTTGCTTAACTCCAGGGGCGACGTAGCTGAGAAGCATCAGGGAAGATAATGGAGGATTGATATAAACATGTGATCAAAGGGACAGAGAGATTTGAAAACATGTGCAATGAAAGAGACACAACCCCTGAACAGGAACTAGGGTCCCCCTGCCTCCAATGAGTCCCACCACTCTTGGGGTCTCATCTGTAAACTGGAGGGCCTGGACTGGGTGACGTCTCTGCTTCTCTCCAGGCTTGGACCTGATGTCCAGGAAGCCTCCTGGAGGATGGGGGTGTTCTGGGGCCGAACCCCCCAGAGTCAAAGACACTTGGAGACTTTCTGGGCTAGCACGACCATCTCCTCAAAAGCGCAATATCACTAAGGGACGTCTGGAAAGCCAGGGCAAGGGGATGGCATTGACAGGTAGAGGTCGTGGAGGTGAAATATCATTAGGAGCCCAGGACAGGCACAGAAAGCCAAGAATCATCCTGCCCCTGGGCTAGAGGACGGAGGACAGGAGCAGCCTGGGTGTCTAAGGGGTTTCTGAGGCCGTCCGCATTTAGGAAGAGCAGCGGGGGGCTCTGCTTTGATCTCAGGTCTCGGCTACTGCACGTGGCACCTGAAGCTCTGCTCTGCAGTCCACGGTGATCCAGCGACCTAAAAGCTGACAAGCGCATTGAGAGTGGTAGTGGCTGCTGCCTCCTCAATGCACACCCCACCCTCTTCACTCACGGCTAGCATGTGAGCATGTACTCTCTGGGGCAGGAACCAACCTGCTCTTGAGGACCGGGCCTGAGCCTAAGCGGTCCAAATGCAATCCTACCTCCATTGCCAGTCAGTCAGTGGCTCAAAAATCTGGCAGCCTGCCCAGTGAGAGGGAAGAGAGGTATGTTGGAAGCTTCTGGAAAAGTTTTCTTTGATTCTTAAGTCAAAGGGACAGGAAATACTTCTCTCTTACCTGATGTAAAGGAGGGAGAACGATTACTATCAGCTGCCATCCCACGGCCAGGAGCGAGGAGAAGTGTGAAGTATGAGAAACCAGCCTTCAGATGCAGCAGATCAGAGAGAGGGGAAGAACCCAAGTGTCCCCTGGACCTTCCTTGATTTAAGTTGTGAATTTTTTCATGTTTTAATAATTTAGCAACTTGCAGCCAAAAGAATCCCAACTGATACAACCTTCTAAACCTTCTCTTCTATAAGCCCCATAGAAAGGTCATGAAACAGAAGAAAAAGAAATGCTGTTCTGTGGTTGTGGAGATTATGTCAGGGAAACTAGAAACCTATGGTATAAGCCAGAATCCAAACAGCATCTCCCACTTGCTAAATTACCCTGAGCAAATCACAGATGTCTCTGGGCCGAGGGTGATACAGAGTCATTTCTGCCCACCCCACCATCCCGTGCTGACAGGGTCAGCCTACCTCCTCGGGGGTGGAGATGAGCGAGCAGCTGGCCCCTTGGCTGTCCACTCCACTGTCCTTCAGGCTGCCCTCGGTACAGGCTGGCTTCTGATAGGCCTCTTCGAGGCCCGGGAGGTCACCGTATTGCTGGGCCCAGGCCAGCAGGAGATTGGCTTTCTTCTCTTCAGATAGGTTTTGCCACAAGTGGGAGATGGCAGCCGAGACAATGGGGAGCATTGCCTCCTGGGAGGAGACAATCCCTTTCCCAGTCAGAAGGTCCATCGTCTGCTTGTAAAACTTGAGGTACCTGAAACAGAAATGGCACCGTCTCTCATACCTGAAGCTGGTGGCTGAAGGTCCCTCCCAGAAACCACCTCCTCAGGATTTCACACGTCCATAGAACTGATGGGCCTGAGGTCAGGTCAGCTCTGGGCTTTACCAGGGGTTTGGCTTATGAATCTGCGTGTGCTCCAGACCCTTGGAGAGCAGAAGCTTTCTTGGGGCCATGAATAAACTCACTTTGTGCTTTGGGGTCCCTTCCCAAGTCCTCCCAATGCCCACAAGAAGCTCTCTACCCTAGAAAAGAAAAGATGGGAGATGCAGCTGGCTCAGTTCTCATGGCTTCAGAAACTATCTTAACATTCTGAGCCCATGCAGGTGCAGGAATGATAGACTTCTGCTTTAATTTGGGGCCTGTAAACCAGGTTCAGCTGTGGAATGTTTCCTTCTATCCGGCCAATGCCTGTGGAAACCAACGTGGCTGCTGCAGGATCATGAGGCAGAGGGGGAGTCAGTGGCAACGGAAGTCTGAGTCAGCCATCTGGTCCTTCTTAATACCAGACCAGTAATGCTGCCAAAAGCAGACTTGCAGGGAGTAGGGTTTTTTGGGGTGCTTCAGCCCCTGTCATCCTCATCAACCCTTTCTGCAGTGGTACCCCAAATAAACACCCGGTCTACAGAAAAACAGGGTACACGCTACGGAAATGTAGCTTCAAGACTATTTCTCTGGTCCCTTGCCAACCACTTATCAAGCCCCTCCTGTGCGGAAATTCTGGAGCTTCTGCAATTTATATTGCAGAATTTCCAGAGGGCGTGGTCTGAGAGGGGAGCGAGGGTCGCAGCTGGAGCCCCGCCCCCGCCCCACGTGTCTCTGGTGCGCTGAGCAGCCCCACCCAGCTCTTCACACCGTTCAAATTCCATGAGGTCTGGAGACAATGTGACTGGAGGGTATATGAGCTCCACTTTTTTCTCGTCTTCTTCCTCCTCTTCATCTTCCTGGTCTTCTTCATCCTCTTCCTGGTCTTCCTCCTCCTCAAAATCTTTCTCAGCATCCTCAGCCAGGCACCGCGTGGAGCAGCCTTTCAAGCAAGCAGTGTCTGAAGCCATGCTGGGGGAGGGAACAGAAACAACCGCAGACCAAGATCCTTCATGAACACTGACATAAGCATTCTTATGCAATTTTAGCAAGCCTAATTTAACTACATATACACACGGGCATATATACATACACGTATTTATATGATCAAGTGGGGGTTATCCTAGGACTACCAGGTGGCGGGTTCAGCATTTGAAAATCAATCAGTGTAATTCACCACGTACACCGAAGAAAAATCATATATGATCATCTCAAAAGATGCAGAAAGGCACTAGACAAAATTCAACATCCAATCATGATTAACAGGCTGAGCAAACTATGCATAGAAGGTTTTTCCCTCAACCTGATAAAGGGTATCTACAAAGAGCCTCCAGCTAACATCATACTTAATGGTGAAAGACTGAACGTTTCGCCCCTAAGATCAGGAATAAAACAAGGATATCTGATCTTTCCACTTCGAGTCACACTGTACTGAAGATTCTAGCCAGTCGGATAGGGCAAGCAAAAGAAATAAAAGGTATAAAATTGGAAAGGAAGAAGTAAAACTGTCTTTATTTGCAAACAACATCTATAAAGAATATCCCAAAGAATCTACAAAAAATGTGACTAGAACTAATATGTGAATTTAGCAAGGCTGAACAATATAAGGTAAATATTCAAGTGCTAGTACACAGAAATAAAGAGTATTTCTATATCTTAGCAATGAACAATTAGAAATCGAAATTTTAAAAAGTACCATTTATAATATTATCCAAAGCATTTAACGCTCAGGTTTAAACCAAAAGCATAATCCATAAAAGAAACAATTGGTAAATTGGACTTCATCAAAATCAAAAACTTCTGCTCCTCAAAAGATTCTTGCAATTTTAGCAAGCCTAATTAAACTACAGGCTTAAATAACACGAGCCAGGTAATAACATGACACAGGAAATAACATGACACAATTTGGAAAATATTTGCAAATCGTTTCCAGAAAATTTTCATACTGATTTGGAATAATCTCTAAGATACAGTGCTGAAAAAGCAAGGTTCAGCAGAAGAAAACATGGGAGAATTTCTTTGAAAAATAATCTCAAAGAGTGGGGAAAACTCAGAAGGCATAACAGATTGATAGATTAGACTTCATTTCTGAATGCCAGAAAACAAAATAAGTTCAAAATCAAAACCAAAGTTTAAAAAAAAGTGACCGAGGGAAAAATTTTGCAAATCATATAATAGAAAAAGAGCTAAGTTTTCTTATAATTAAACAAAAACCACTTGAAAATAAAATTAGAAAAAAATAATTTACCATGGTGTGCTGGTTTGAAACTGTTATGTACCCCAGAAAAGCCAGGTTCTTTTTTAAAAAAATATTTTTATTGCTAAAACCTAACATAGAAACATACAAACATTCTTAACATACAAACATTCTATACATGGTACAATCAATGGCTCACAGTATCATGACATGGTTGTGTATTCATCACCATGATCATTTTTAAAAATACTTTTATTATAAACAACGAACAAACATACATTCTTGACATACAAACATTCTTGACGTGGTAACATGGTTCCAATCAATGGCTCACAATATTATCACATAATTGTGTATTCATCACCTTGATCATTTTTTTGAACATTTGCATCACTCCAGAAAAAGAAATAAAAAAGAAAAATACTCATACATAGCTTACCCCTCCCTCTCATTGACCGCTAGTATTTCCATCTACTCAATTTATTTTAACCTTCGTTCCCCCTATTATGTGTTTATTTTTATCCATACTTTATACTCATCTGTCCATACCCTAGATAAAAGGAGCATCAGACACAAGGTTTTCACAATCACACGGTCACACTGTAAAAGCCATATAGTTAGACAGTCATCTTTAAGAAACAAGGCTACTGGAACACAGCTCTACAGTTTCAGGTACTTCCCTCTAGCCACTTCAATACACCATAAATTAAAAGGGGGATATCTATATAATGTATAAGAATAACCTCCAGGACAACCTCTTGACTCTGTTTGGAATCTCTCAGCCACTGACGCTTTACTTTGTCTCATTTCTCTCTTCCCCCTTTTGGTCAAGAAGGCTTTCTCAATCCTTTGATGCTGGGTCCCGCTTACTCTGGGATTTCTGTCCCACATTGCCAGGGAGATTTATACTTCTGGGAGCCACGTCCCACATAGAAGGGTACAGCAATGAGTTCACTTGCCATATTGGCTTAGAGAGAGAGGTCACATCTGAGCAACAAAAGAGGTTTGCTGGGGATGACTCTTAGGTATAATTTTAAGTAGGCTTAGCCTAGACTTTGCAGGAATGTTTCATAGGAGTGAACCCCAAAATTAAGGGCTCGGCCTATTGATTTGGTTGTCCCCAGTAAGTGTCAGAAATTCTCCAAATGGGAAGGTTGAATATTTCCCCCTTTCTCCCCAAGGGGACTTTGCAAATACTACTTTATTCACTGTCCAAATCACTCTGGGATTTATCAGGGCATCACACTAACCTGGACAAACCAACAAAATCTCATGCCCTATTCAAGATTCCATGTACTTATGGTGTTCAACTAAACTGACCATACAAGTTAAATTAGGAAATGCACTACCTAAAATAAAAATTTTGCACCAAATAAACATCTCTCCCTTTAATTTCACATAGAAGTTGAAGTTTTAAAATATGTATGATATCATCCTTTACCCAGTCTTCTGCTATACCTTAGTCCTATCCAGATCTGTTTCATTCATATCTCTACTCGATGTCTGATCACTTTTTCAACTTTTAAACAGTTTCTGTATGGAGTACTGCTGACTTTCACAGCTTCAGAGCTCTAACTCTGAGTCTCAGGTGTTAGGTATCACATAAATACCCAAAGTTTCTGGGAAAGACCATGCTATATACAAACAGCTCAGTGTCTCAGAATTTAGAATTAACAGTTACACCTCCTAAGTATATGTGACTGCTGTAAGAGCTTACAATCTACAACCCTTTACAATAAGCCCCAACCTGATAATCCATGCTCTTGACTTTAGTTCACTGATTTTTATATTATGGTTAGTCCATATGACTAAAGAATAATATTTATCTTTTTGTTCAATGTACAGCTTTTAAGGTTCATTCATCTAGTTGCATGCCTCACAATTTCATTCCTTCTTTCAGCTGCTCAGTAATCCATTGTATTCATACATCATAGTTCCCCCTTCCATTCCTCAGTCATTGTACCCTTAGGCCACCTCCATTCATTGTGGATCAAGAACACTGCCTCCAGAGACACCAGTGTGCAAATGTCCATTTGTGTCCCCACACTCAGTTCCTCTAGGTGTATACTGAGCAATGGGGTTTCAGGATCTTATGGCAACCCCACCCCTAGCCTCCTGTGGAAACACCACACTGCCGTCCAAGGGGCTGCACCTCTCATTTCCCTACCGACAGTGGATAGGTACATCTCTTTCTCTGCATTTTCTCTAGCACTTGTTCCTCTCTGTTCATTTTTAAATAGTTTTATTCACACATCATACCATCCAGACTAAGTGTATAGACATGCCTTCACCACCATACTCTATCTAAAGATATTTCCTTTTCTTCCACAAAAAATCCATACCTCTTTCCCAATCCCCCTGCCTGTTAACATTTAGTTTTAGCGTAATGCCTTTGTTATATTCAGTAAAGCCATGTTCTTTTAATCCAATCTTGTGGGGGCAGACCTACTGTTGAGTGGGACCTTCTGATTAGGTTGTTTCCATGGAGATGTGATCCACCCATGCAAGGTGTACCTTAATCCACGTACTGGAGTCCTTTAAGAGGGAGATATTTTGGAGAAAGCACAGTGCTTGGAGAAAGAAAACAGCCCAGCACAAGCCTGAACGCCCCACAGGAGCCCAGAGAACTATTTTGAAATCAACCCAGGAGAGAAGGGCCAGCAGATGCCACCATGTGCCTTCCCATGTAACAGGAGAACCTGGAAGCAACTGGCCTTTCTTCAGTGAAGGTATCTTGATGATGCCTTAATTTGGATATTTCCATGGCCTTAGAATTGTAACTTATAAATTAATAAATCCCCTTTGTAAAAGCCAATCAATTTCTTTACTGCAGTCAGGCAGCTTTAGTAAACCGAAACACATAGCAATGAAAGATTTATCAAAAAAGGGGGTGCAAGGGTAGTTTGGTGGTAGAATTCTCGCCTGCCATGTGGAAGACCTGGGTTCGATTCCCAGCCCATGCACTTCCCAAACAAACAAACAAGCAAACAAACAAAAAACCAACCAAACAAACCAAAAAAATCAACAAATGGTGCTGCAATAAGGAGATACTCATATGGAAAAAGGATGAAATGTGACCCCTGACATACAGCATACAAAAAAAAAAGATTTATCAAAAATATTTAGAATCTATGTGGTAAAATCTATAGGTATATAAACCAGAAAAAAATAAGTGAAGTAACAAGAACACATTATTGTACGAAAACATTAAAAAAATGTAAAAAATACAAAATTTCTCTCAAATAACTAATAAATCTAATGCATTCCCAACCTAAAAAGATTTTTTAAACATGGCAAAATAATTCTAAAGTTCATTCAGAAGAATACCCACATGAGAGTAGCTAAATTTCTTGTAAAATAATAATAACTAAGGAGTTTTTCACTGGGATTTATAATAATCCTACAATAAATAAACAGTGTAGTATCAGCATAGGAAGAGACAGAATATCAGTGAAACAGAATGGAAAACATGAAAGGTGATACAAGTATTGATAAGATTTTAGTAAATGATAAATTTACGTTTTAAACCTATAAGGAAAGGATAACTTATATAATAAATGGGGTTGGAATAGCTGGCTAACCATTTGGAAAAAGTAAATGTAGACTTTTTCTGAGAGACCATCTCCTAGGCCGATTGTGAGGCAAGGGCTCAATCTACTTTTTAAAATGTAACCACAGGTCTTCCGGAGAAGATGGCAGCTTAGTAAGATGCGTGGGTCTTAGTTCCTCCTCCAGAACAGCTACTAGGGAAGTAGAAATGGTACAGAACAGCTCCTGGAGCCACGACAGAGACTAAGAAGACAGCGTACCCCATTCTGGAACGGCTGACTGGCTGGGAGAACCCGCTGCAGTGAGATCACCGAGAGGCGCGAGCTTCCCCGGGCCGGGGCGACAGGCGGCCGGAGTCCCTCCCTCCCTCCTTCCCGGGCCGGCTGGGAAAATTGGACAGGCAATCTCCTCAAGCCGTGGTGGCTGGCGCCACCCCGCCATGCGCGGCCCCCCGGACCAGCTGGGAGAATTGGATCGGAGATCCCCCAAGCCGCGGAGACTGGCGACCGGGGTCCGTTCCAAACACGTGGCTTCCCGGTCCGGCTGGGAACGGTGGATAGGCACTCCCCCAAGCCATGGCGGTTGGTGCCCCCCGCCACGCTTGGTGCCCCGGGCCGGCTGGGAAATTTGGACAGGCGCGCCCCCAAGCCGCGGAGGCAGGCGCCCCCCCACCACGCTTGGCACCCCGGGCCGGCTGGGAAATTTGGACAGGCGCTCCCCCAAGCCACAGAGGCTGGCGACCCTCCCCACGCGCAGATTCCCAGGCCGGCTAGGAGATTCGGATTGGCACTCCCCCAAGCCGCTTCAGCTGGCGACCCTCCCCTACAGCGAGAGTTTTCCAAAGTTAAAGGAGCCACAGCATCTTTTACTGGCGGGACCCGCAGACAGAGGAGCGCCACGAGCGCCACCTACTGGGCATGATAAGAACAACAGAGCCCAGAGATTTCACAGAAAAATCTTTCAACCTGCTGGGTCCTACACCCAGGGATATCTGATTAAATGCCCAGACGCCAGCAGAAGACAATGGATCACGCTCGGAAAATTGAAGATATGGCCCAGTCAAAGGAACAAACCAATAGTTCAAATGAGATACAGGAGCTGAGACAACTAATGCTGAATATACGAACAGAAATGGAAAACCTCTTCAAAAACGAAATCGATAAATTGAGGGAGGACATGAAGAAGACATGGGCTGAACATAAAGAAGAAATAGAAAAACTGAAAAAACAAATCACAGAACTTATGGAAGTGAAGGACAAAGTAGAAAAGATAGAAAAAACAATGGATACCTACAATGATAGATTCAAAGAGACAGAAGATAGAATTAGTGATTCAGATGGAACATCTGAATTCCAAAAAGAAACAGAAACTATCGGGAAAAGAATGGAAAAATTTGAACAGGGTATCAGGGAACTCAAGGACAATATGAACCGCACAAATATACGTGTTGTGGGTGTCCCAGAAGGAGAAGAGAAGGGAAAAGGAGGAGAAAAACTAATGGAAGAAATTATCACTGAAAATTTCCCAACTCTTATGAAAGACCTAAAATTTCAGATCCAAGAAGTGCAGCGCACCCCAAAGAGATTAGACCCAAATAGGCGTTCTCCAAGACACTTACTAGTTAGAATGTCAGAGGTCAAAGAGAAAGAGAGGATCTTGAAAGCAGCAAGAGAAAAACAATCCATCACATACAAGGGAAACCCAATAAGGCTATGTGTAGATTTCTCAGCAGAATCCATGGAGGCTAGAAGACAGTGGGATGATATATTTAAATTACTAAAAGAGAAAAACTGCCAACCAAGACTCCTATATCCAGCAAAATTGTCCTTCAAAAATGAGGGAGAAATTAAAACATTCTCAGACAAAAAGTCACTGAGAGAATTTGTGACCAAGAGACCAGCTCTGCAAGAAATACTAAAGGGAGCACTAGAGTCAGAAACAAAAAGACAGAAGAGAGAGGTATGGAAAAGAGTGTAGAAAGAAGGAAAGTCAGACATGATATATATAATACAAAAGGCAAAATGTAAGAGGAAAATATTATCCAAACAGTAATAACACTAAATGTTAATGGACTGAATTCCCCAATCAAAAGGCATAGACTGGCAGAATGGATTAAAAAACAGGATCCTTCTATATGCTGTCTACAGGAAACACATCTTAGACCCAAAGATAAACATAGGTTGAAAGTGAAAGGTTGGGAAAAGATATTTCATGCAAATAACAACCAGAAAAGAGCAGGAGTGGCTATACTAATATCCAACAAATTAGACTTCAAATGTAAAACAGTTAAAAGAGACAAAGAAGGACACTATCTACTAATAAAAGGAACAATTAAACAAGAAGACATAACAATCATAAATATTTACGCACCGAACCAGAATGCCCCAAAATACGTGAGGAATACACTGCAAACACTGAAAAGGGAAATAGACACAAATACCAGAATAGTTGGAGACTTCAATTCCCCACTCTCATCAATGGACAGAACATCTAGACAGAGGATTAATAAAGAAATAGAGAATCTGAATATTACTATAAATGAGCTAGACTTAACAGACATTTATAGGATATTACATCCCACAACAGCAGGATACACCTTTTTCTCAAGTGCTCATGGATCATTCTCAAAGATAGACCATATGCTGGGTCACAAAGCAAGTCTTAACAAATTTAAAAAGATTGAAATCATACACAACACTTTCTCAGATCATAAAGGAATGAAGTTGGAAATCAATAATAGGCAGAGTGCCAGAAAATTCACAAATACGTGGAGGCTCAACAACACACTCTTAAACAATGAGTGGGTCAAAGAAGAAATTGCAAGAGAAATTAGTAAATACCTCAAGGCGAATGAAAATGAAAACACAACATATCAAAACTTATGGGATGCAGCAAAGGCAGTGCTAAGAGGGAAATCTATTGCCCTAAATGCCTATATCAGAAAAGAAGAAAAGGCAAAAATGCAAAAATTAACAGTTCACTTGGAAGAACTGGAGAAAGAACAGCAAACTAATCCCAAAGCAAGCAAAAGGAAAGAAATAACAAAGATCAGAGCAGAAATAAGTGAAATTGAAAACATGAAAACAATAGAGAAAATCAATAAGACCAGAAGTTGGTTCTATGACAAAATCAATAAGATTGATGGGCCCTTAGCAAGATTGACAAAAAGAAGAAGAGAGAGGATGCAAATAAATAAGATCAGAAATGGAAGAGGAGACATAACCACTGACCTCACAGAAATAAAGGAGGTAGTAACAGGATACTATGAACAACTTTACGCTAATAAATACAACAATTTAGATGAAATGGACGGGTTCCTAGAAAGACATGAACAACCAACTTTGACTCAAGAAGAAATAGATGACCTCAACAAACCAATCAGAAGTAAAGAAATTGAATTAGTCATTCAAAAGCTTCCTAAAAAGAAAAGTCCAGGACCAGATGGCTTCACATGTGAACTCTACCAAACGTTCCAGAAAGAATTAGTACCAACCCTGCTCAAACTCTTCAAAAAAATCAAAGTGGAGGGAAAACTACCTAATTCATTCTAAGAAGCCAACATCACCCTCATACCAAAACCAGGCAAAGATATCACAAAAAAAGAAAACTACAGACCAATCTCTCTAATATTACTTTTATTTTTTTCTCTATATTAACATTCTATATCTTTTTCGGTTGTGTTGCTAGTTCTTCTAAACCGATGCAAATGTACTAAGAAACAATGATCATGCATCTATGTGATGGTGTTAAGAATTACTGATTGCACATGTAGAATGGTATGATTTCTAAATGTTGGGTTAATTTCTTTCTTTTTTTCCGTTAATTAAAAAAAAAAAAGAGAGAAGGGGTAATTGGAGCTGAAGGGATACAGACGGTGCAACAGGACTGGATATAAAAACTCAGAAATGGACAGCACAATACTACCTAATTGTAATGCAATTATGTTAAAACTTTGAATGAAGCTGCATGTGAGGTATAGGGTTTTTTTTGTTTGTTTGTTTTTTTCTCTCTATTGTCGTTTTAATTCTTATTCTGTTGTCTTTTTCTTTTTCTAAATCGATGCAAATGTACTAAGAAATGATGAATATGCAACTATGTGATGATATCAAGAATTACTGATTGTACATGTAGAATGGAATGATTTCTAAATGTTTTGTTAATTTTTTTTAATTAATAAAAAAAATAATAATTAAAAAAAGTAAAAAAAAAAAAAAGAGACCAGCTCTGCAAGAAATACTAAAGGGAGCACTAGAGTCAGAAACAAAAAGACAGAAGAGAGAGGTATGGAGAAGAGTGTAGAAAGAAGGGAAATCAGATTGATATATATAATACAAAAGGCAAAATGGTACAGGAAAATAGTATCCAAACAGTAATAACACTAAATGTTAATGGACTGAATTCCCCAATCAAAAGGCATAGACTGGCAGAATGGATTAAAACACAGGATCCTTCTATATGCTGTCTACAGGAAACACATCTTAGACCCAAAGATAAACATAGGTTGAAAGTGAAAGGTTGGGAAAAGATATTTCATGCAAATAACAACCAGAAAAGAGCAGGAGTAGTTATACTAATATCCAACAAATTAGACTTCAAATGTAAAACAGTTAAAAGAGACAAAGAAGGACACTATCTACTAATAAAAGGAACAATTAAACAAGAAGACATAACAATCATAAATATTTACGCACCGAACCAGAATGCCCCAAAATACGTGAGGAATACACTGCAAACACTGAAAAGGGAAATAGACACATATACCATAATAGTTGGAGACTTCAATTCACCACTCTCATCAATGGACAGAACATCTAGACAGAGGGTCAATAAAGAAATAGAGAATTTGAATATTATTATAAATGAGCTAGACTTAACAGACATTTTTAGGACATTATGCCCCACAACAGCAGAATACACCTTTTTCTCAAGTGCTCATGGATCATTCTCAAAGATAGACCATATGCTGGGTCACAAAGCAAGTCTTAACAAATTTAAAAAGATTGAAATCATACACAACACTTTCTCGGATCATAAAGGAATGAAGTTGGAAATCAATAATAGGCGGAGTGCCAGAAAATTCACAAATACATGGAGGCTCAACAACACACTCTTAAACAACGAGTGGGTCAAGGAAGAAATTGCAAGAGAAATTAGTAAATATCTCGAGGCGAATGAAAATGAAAACACAACATATCAAAACCTATGGGATGCAGCAAAGGCAGTGCTAAGAGGGAAATTTATTGCCCTAAATACCTATATCAGAAAAGAAGAAAAGGCAAAAATGCAGGAATTAACTGTCCACTTGGAAGAACTGGTGAAAGAACAGAAAACTAACCCCAAAGCAAGCAAAAGGAAAGAAATAACAAAGATTAGAGCAGAAATAAATGAAATTGAAAACATGAAAACAATAGAGAAAATCAATAAGACCAGAAGTTGGTTCTATGAGAAAATCAACAAGATTGATGGGCGCTTAGCAAGATTGACAAAAAGAAGAAGAGAGAGAATGCAAATAAATAGGATCAGAAATGGAAGAGAAGACATAACCACTGACCTCACAGAAATAAAGGAGGTAGTAACAGGATACTATGAACAACTTTACGCTAATAAATACAACAATGTAGATGAAATGGACGGGTTCCTGGAAAGACATGAACAACCAACTTTGACTCAAGAAGAAATAGATGACCTCAACAAACCAATCACAAGTAAAGAAATTGAATCTGTCATTCAAAAGCTTCCTAAAAAGAAAAGTCCAGGACCAGATGGTTTCAGATGTGAATTCTACTAAACATTCTGAAAGAATTAGTACCAACTCTCTTTAAACTCTTCAAAAAAATTGAAGTGGAGGGAAGGCTACCTAATTCATTCTATGAAGCCAACATCACCCTCATACCAAAACCAGGCAAAGATATTACAAAAAAAGAAAACTACAGACCAATCTCTCTAATGAATATAGATGCAAAAATCCTCAACAAAATTCTAGCAAATAGAATCCAACAATGCATTAAAGGAATTATACATCATGACCAAGTAGGATTCATCCCAGGTATGAAAGGATGGTTCAACATAAGAAAATCAATTAATGTAATACACCATATCAAAAAGTCAAAACAGAAAAATCACATGATCATCTCAATTGATGCAGAGAAGGCATTTGACAAGATTCAACATCCTTTCCTGTTGAAAACACTTCAAAAGATAGCAATACAAGGGAACTTCCTTAAAATGGTAGAGGGAATATATGAAAAACCCACAGCTAATATCATCCTCAATGGGGAAAAATTGAAAACTTTCCCCCTAAGATCAGGAACAAGACAAGGATGTCCATTATCACCACTATTATTCAACATCGTGTTGGAGGTTCTAGCCAGAGCAATTAGACAAGAAAAAGAAATACAAGGCATCAAAATTGGAAAGGAAGAAGTAAAACTATCACTGTTTGCAGATGATATGATACTATACGTTGAAAACCCAGAAAAATCCACAACAAAACTACTAGAGCTAATAAATGAGTACAGCAAATAGCAGGTTACAAGATCAACATTCAAAAATCTGTAGCATTTCTATACACTAGCAATGAACAAGCTGAGGGGAAATCAAGAAACGAATCCCATTTACAATTGCAACTAAAAGAATAAAATACCTAGGAATAAATTTAACTAAAGAGACAAAAAACCTATACAAAGAAAACTACAAAAACTGTTAAAAGAAATCACAGAAGACCTAAATAGATGGAAGGGCATACTGTGTTCATGGATTGGAAGACTAAATATAGTTAAGATGTCAATCCTACCTAAATTGATTTACAGATTCAATGCAATACCAATCAAAATCCCAACAACTTATTTTTCAGAAATAGGAAAACCAATAAGCAAATTTATCTGGAAGGGCAGGGTGCCCCGAATTGTTAAAAGTATCTTGAGGAAAAAAAACGAAGCTGGAGGTCTCCCGCTGCCGGACTTTAAGGCATATTATGAAGCCACAGTGGTCAAAACAGCATGGTATTGGCATAAAGATAGATATATCGACCAATGGAATCGAATAGAGTGCTCA
The DNA here is from genome assembly GCF_023851605.1 of Tamandua tetradactyla. Classification (NCBI taxonomy): domain Eukaryota; kingdom Metazoa; phylum Chordata; class Mammalia; order Pilosa; family Myrmecophagidae; genus Tamandua; species Tamandua tetradactyla. The sequence continues at coordinate 177,897,849 of NC_135327.1, read as the reverse complement.
GATATAGACCCTCTCATCTATGGACATTTGATCTTTCATAAGGCAGTCAACCCAACTCACCTGGGACAGAACAGTCTCTTCAATAAATGGTGCCTAGAGAACTGGATATCCATATGCAAAAGAATGAAAGAGGACCCGTATCTCACACCCTATACAAAAGTTAACTCAAAATGGATCAAAGATCTAAACATTAGGTCTAAGACCATAAAACAGTTAGAGGAAAATGTAGGGAGATATCTTATGAAACTTACAATTGGAGGCGGTTTTATGGACCTTAAACCTAAAGCAAGAGCACTGAAGAAGGAAATAAATAAATGGGAACTCCTCAAAATTAAACACTTTTGTGCATCAAAGAACTTCATCAAGAAAGTAGAAAGACAGCCTACACAATGGGAGACAATATCTGGAAACGACAGATCAGATAAAGGGGTAGTATCCAGAATTTATAAAGAGATTGTTCAACTCAACAACAAAAAGACAGCCAACCCAATTACAAAATGGGAAAAAGACTTGAACAGACACCTCTCAGAAGAGGAAATACAAATGGCCAAAAGGCACATGAAGAGATGCTCAATGTCCCTGGCCATTAGAGAAATGCAAATCAAAACCACAATGAGATATCATCTCACACCCACCAGAATGGCCATTATCAACAAAACAGAAAATGACAAGTGCTGGAGAGGATGCGGAGAAAGAGGCACACTTATCCACTGTTGGTGGGAATGTCAAATGGTGCAACCACTGTGGAAGGCAGTTTGGCGGTTCCTCAAAAAGCTGAATATAGAATTGCCATACGACCCAGCAATACCATTACTAGGTATCTACTCAAAGGACTTAAGGGCAAAAACACAAACGGACATTTGCACACCAATGTTTATAGCAGCATTATTTACAATTGCAAAGAGATGGAAACAGCCAAAATGTCCATCAACAGACGAGTGGCTAAACAAACTGTGGTATATACATACGATGGAATATTATGCAGCTTTAAGACAGACTAAACTTATGAAGCATGTAATAACATGGATGGACCTAGAGAACATTATGCTGAGTGAGTCTAGCCAAAAACTAAAGGACAAATACTGTATGGTCCCACTGATGTGAACTGACATTAGAGAATAAACTTGGAATATGTCATTGGTAACAGAGACCAGCAGGAGTTAGAAACAGGGTAAGATAATGGGTAATTGGAGCTGAAGGGATACAGACTGTGCAACAGGACTAGATACAAAAACTCAAAAATGGACAGCACAATAATACCTAATTGTAATGTAATTATGTTAAAACACTGAATGAAGCTGCATCTGAGCTATAGTTTTTTGTTTGTTTGTTTGTGTCTTTTTTATTATTATTTTTTTCTCTATATTAACATTGTATATCTTTTTCTGTTGTTTTGCTAGTTTTTTTCCTAAATCGATGCAAATGTACTAAGAAATGATGATCATGCATCTATGTGATGATGTTAAAAATTACTGATTGCATATGTAGAATGGAATGATTTCTAAATGTTGTGTTAATTTCTGTTTTTCTTTAATTAATAAAAAAAAATGCAACCACAAACACACTACTACGTACCCTCTTCCCCTACGTACTTCATACCTGCTTCTGCACCTCTGCAATCAAAACAGTGGTCTGCATAGAGCAAGATTATGGTGATTATTTTCTTCTTTATGCTTTTCTGTATCTTTACATTGTTTGCAATATGAATTGAAATTAGTTTTTAATCATTCTGTTATTTCTCATCTGATGATTCCCCTATATAGTACATGATCATTGTTAAAAAAAAATTGAAAATACAGAAAAGCATAGAGAGGAAAATAAAAATCTTCAGAACTCCCATAAAACACATTATGAAACTATATTTCTTCTTCTAGGCAGGCTTCCAGGCAGGCTCTGAATAGCAACCAGTTTGCAGTCCCATTCTTGGAGAGGGTACAGATTGCTTGTACTCTCTGTGTCATGTGGGGAACCAAGCTGGATGGTTACGGCTGGGCCTCTGCAGGCAGAAAACACCAGTTTTGTTAGAGCTGGACACACTAGGGACCACCAGAGCTGCTGAGGGCCAGGTCACGGACCCCAAACCCAGGCAGCTTTGGAAGCAGCTCTGCAGGATGCGATACAGGTGGGTCAGATGATCCTTTAGGAGCACAGAAGTAAGAAATCCACACACCATACATAAAAATCCCAAATGTAGGAAGAATTAAATATAAAAAATAAAAGCACAGGAAAAAAGGCATTTCTCAAATAGGAGTTTCTCTTTAAAAATTTGAATATGACATTATAAACAATGTTCTCCTTCCAGCATCTGTGATGACAAGGGGTATCAGGGTTTCCTTTCTTCTATGAAGTCTAATTTGGATTTTTCTAGGTTCCTATGAGGCTTGGAAAGGAGGTTGAAATTTGGCTTCTCCACATGTATCCTTCAATAAAGCCATTAATTCAGGGGTTGTTGTTGTTGTTTTAGAAAAAAGCAATACTATAATGCAAACACTATGACCTCATTTCTCTATAAAATAATGTGCAAAATTAAAAAAAAGTAGAAGAGTATCTTCAAAATTAGCATTGATTTTCCTTGAAAGGTGAGACAATATTTATTTCTTATTTTCTATTTTGGGCTTTTCTGTACTTTCTATTAAAATATTGTTTTTGTAATCAGAAAATAGCAAATGTTACTAGAATAACATTAAAAAGAATTAGATGAGCAGCAAATTTGACTGTGTTCTGCATCCCGGAGGGACAGCTGAATTGTGATGCAGTATTAACTGTGGCTGTGGGCAAAAGAAGAAGAGCACATTTTAATTCTCCTGGTGCCTGCTGGGTCTTACCTGTAATTTCTGGAGTATATAATGGCATATTCTTCCTTGACCTCCTCTAAGTTGCTTGCATTCCCATCCTCCAGGTTGAAGGATTCTATTGGGGGGTTGAAGACAAGAGTCACAAAGGGGAAAGTCAGGCTTTTGTTGAATCTCTTGACCTTTTCTTTCACAGGCTAAATAGACCACTGATAGGTCCCTGAAACCTCCCAGGTTTAGCATTAGGGAGCCAAGAGCTCAGTTTCTGCCTCCCCTTTTAGAGATGAGGAGAGAACACATGACCGGAAAGAATTTAGAAATTAAGACATTGAAAGTATCCCTTTCAGAGTTCGGCTTCCACTAGCTTTCCCAATCCAAATTCCCATTGAGCCGTCTCTCCCAAACCAAGGCATGATGCCAAGCACTGCCCTTTGCTTTGATCCTGTCAAGCACCAGTACATCTCTTTCAAGAAGCCTTCCCTGGTCTTTCAGGAGCCCTTTAATAGCACCCCAATAAGGAACTCATCACATTTTAACATCCTGATAACTTCTGTCTGTCCTATCAGATTGCAGCTCCCTGAGGACAAGGGGGGTGAATATCATCATATCCCTAGGCCCAAGCACGGTGCCTGGCACACAGTGGGTGCTCAGTAAATTATCTGTTGTCTCAGTTTAACCTTATCTCTCTGTTTTCAATAGAAAAACAGTGCCAGCTCTTTCCTGGGAGGGAAATAGGGGTGAGAGGCAGGGATCTAGTTATTACCTTTCAGCTTCAGCAAATTGTCCAAGGTTTGCTCCAGTTCCTGAATATGATTCTTTGCCTTATTCAAAACCTGCCACTGAGCAGAGAGACAGAGAGTACTGAAGTCAGCCTTCCACTGCACAGACTGATTGTGTGGACACAGGACCCTTTCCACATTCTAAGGCCACACTCCCTTTGATGCAAAGTCACATCCCTTCACTTTGTCAGTAAAGAGGACAAGAAATATATTGTGATGCACAAGGGCTTGAAGTGCAATTTGTATCCTACAAATGGACTGCCATCGAATATCAAAGATTTTGAAACAATTAAGCTGCCTTCAGCAAACTACTAGTGAGCACACACACACACACACACACACACACACACACACAAGGTAAATGACTACATATGCTACTTGAAGGTGGAATAAACAGTGACTGAAGAGGCACAGCGTGATCAATATAAATCCCAAGCTTGCAGAAGGGTACAACAACTAAACCTTTGTTCATTTGTAACAATGTGCAATTGGCTGGCTAATATTAAATGTACTATTCTAACAATTTTTGTAATGCAATTTTATTAATATTAATAACACACACAATCCATCAAAAATATGCAATCAATGGCTCACAGCATCATCATGTAGTTGTGCATTCATCACCATGATCATTTTTAGAGCATTTTTATTACTCCAGAAAAAGAAGTAAAAATAATAAAGAAAACTTAAAACATCCCATACCCCTCCCCCACCGCCATTATTGACCCCAAGTATTGATGTGGTACATTTAGTTACCGTTGACGAGAGACTATTAAGATATTACTATTAACTTTAGTCCGCAGTTTGCCCATATTCCCCATATACCATTCTATTATTAACTCCTTGTAATAGTGTTGTACATCTGTTCTAAATGAGCTGTTTTATATTTGTACAGTTAATCACAATCATCCAGCACAAGATTCACTGTGTTATACATCCTCATGTTTTAACGTCCAGCATTCCTTCAAAACTTTTAATTTGCTAACTGTGTACACTCCACGCTAAACATTTATCAAATGCTCTGCCAACATGAATTCTGAATTTCCTATCCTGCAAGACTGGAATTACAAGCATTTCCTTTTTTTTTTTCCTTCCTTCCTCCCTCCCTTCCTTCCTCTCTTCCTTCTTTCTTTTCTGCCTGTATATAACATTATTAAAGTCACAATGGTAACTGCATGAAAGAAGTTATGCTAAATATTGCAATTATCTGTTGCATTTTTTTGCATTTCCAAAAGAAGAAATGCTAAATATTGTTTGTTATGCTGACCAGCTATATCTGTCAGGAGTTTCAGCCATTCATCACTCAAGGAGGCAAAGCTGTGAGCTCTGGGAATACCGAATAAACAAGGCAGACGCTGCTTTCTAAGTGCTCATATTTCAATAGGGAAGACAAGCATAGAAACAACTACCATTAACACAAGACAAAATTAAGTGAGTGCTGAAAAGGGGTAGAAGCACAGTATCGTGGGAACAAAGAGGAACAGAGGTTTATTGGATTTATTCCGACAGGAGGGACTGTATAGACTCCATGGAGGAAGGCCCTCTGAGCAGGGCTAGCCAAGCTGAACTGCACACAGACTCTCAAGGGCAGAGCTAGCTGCCCTGGGAAAGATAAAGAGGCTGGGAAATGCAGGCCTCGCCAGCGTGGGGATGGGGCGGATGACCCGGCACCAGCTTCTTAGGCTTATTCTCCGCGGGGGTGAAGAGAGGTTTCCTTCAGCAACTCTGGCCCTAGAGTGCATCTCCCGTGCCTGCTCTGCAGGACGCACCTCACCTCACTAAGCTCAGCCAGGCTTGACCAAAACATGCAGAGCCAGGTGCAAGGCACTGAAATTCTGTTTCTAGAATGTTCCTGACAGGCTGCCTTTCTTAGGACCTAGTGACACCATTACTCTGTAGAAGAAATCCTTCTACAAATGTCAAATTCAGGATTGTCCCTCAAACAGGATGGAGAAAGAGAGAATACAGAATCAGAAACCTGGGTTCCACACCATTTCCTGTGCCATTCAAGGCAATTATAACTTAACGGTTCTGAGCCTCTGTTTCCTCCTCTGTAGCATGAGGATGATACTGATAGAATTGTGGGGAACAAACGAGGGAATACATCAAGAAATATAGATGTTAACATTTTTAGGCACTTAGGACAATGCTATGTCTTTTCGTGCAATTGTCTTGTTTAAACCCCACCACAGGCCTATGAGGCAGTCAATACTTTATTCCTGTTTAATGGATGTGCTATCTAATAATGTAAATAATGTTATCTTAACCTTGTTAATATATGCTTAGCAAGTATTTTGTCTCACATTGACCAAGACTGGCTAAGAGTCATGCTTTCAAATTTTAGGGGGTGCAAATGGTTTTCCTCTGCCACTGCTTATGGCACGGCCCTGAACCTCTGTTATTTCTCTGATTGTGTATACTGGGTTCTTATGCACCCCAGCAGGGTGCAGCATATGCCTCTCCATCTGGTGGACACTGAGAGGAACTACTCTGGAGAGGGTCTTTACCACGAGCTCAAATGTGGGTTCTCCCCTGGTCCTGAACCTCTGCGCTTGGCTCTGTAGAGCCCCTCCCTCCCTCCCAATCCAGCTCCCCTGCCGTCAGGCCCTTCCATAAGTGAGCAGGTGAGACTCCTCCAGCTAAAGACAAGAAGCCCTTCATGGAGCCCGGCACAAGGGTGCTCAGGGGGTACCTTTTCCTAATTTCCACAAAGGCCCTAGCCAGGACCTGCTGAGGAGCTCTTCTGCATGTCTGCCCTCAAGTGAGAATCCTGTGTAAGTTCTGTAAGCAGAAAGCATGAAGCTCATGCCAAATCAAATGGTTCCTCTCTATAAAGGTGAGCTCTACTGAATGGACTGGCCCAGGAAGGAAAACCCCGGAGCTGGGATTAGTCACGGTGCAATGGTGAAAAGAGCACCAGGTCTGCAGCAGGGAACTGGGGCCTCTTCTAGGCCCTGTCATCGACTAGACCTTTTCTATTGTGGTTCTCTTCTCTGTTAAAAGAGGGCAGGGGAACTAGAGGTGCTCACAAGGGCCCTCTCCACTAGAGCCTCCTATAATGCTTCCACCATTAATACTCACTCCATTCCCACCACCAGCCCTCCAAACCACCCAAATCTTCCTCCAAGCTATGCCAGAGACATCAATTAGCAAGAAAAAAGGCAAATGGGGAGGCAGGCACCATTAAGACCAGGAAAAGGTAAATGCTGACCTGAGAAGCCCCATTGCCTAGGGCGAAAGACCTGTTCAGCGCACAACAAAAACCAAGGGGTGGGTGGTACATGTGTGTGTGTGTGTGTGTGTGTGTGTATGTGTGTGTGTGTGTGGCTGCATGTGTTGGGGTGCAATGGGGTAGGTATTCCTGGAGCAGGCTCCCTGCTGCCTGCGAGAGGGGTAGGAACCAAATTCACTGAATAGGTGGGCCTCTGCTCTGGCCCTTGTCTCCCTCCTGATGCCAGGCTTGCCTCCAGCAGTAGAAAAGGCCGGGTGCTCATGCTTTACACACGTGCAGCAGCAGACATAACACCACGAGGCATCCACAGCTGAGCACACCCAGGCCCCAGTCCTCAGTGGTGAGGGTGGCAGCTTCAGGCCTGGCCCCCACCAGGCTCCGCAGTCCCTCCAAGTGTGGAAACCTGTCCTCCCCCTTGCTTGAGTTCCCGTACCTTTGAGGCTGTGAGATCAGAATGGGAATAAACTGTTTTCCTGAGGTTGCTGAAAAGCCCCGCCAGGGTGGCTCGGTGCCGGGCCTGGGACAGGCGTCTGCGGACCACCCGGGGCTCCAGCTCCGGCAGCTGCACTGTGGCCCCGGGCGTCGTTCTGCCACTGGGGTCACTGCCTTCTCCAGGGGTCGCCATCATAAGCTGCAACGTAATATTATGCACTTTTTTTTTTGCCCTAAGTAATAAACACACAATATTAAAGAAAATGGAAGGTTGATTGAAGCAGATAGAAAGGGCATGCACCCCAAATAAAAGATCCCTAACCAATAAATTAATAACAGTCACAAAATAAATAACAGATGACATGAAATCTGTCATTTAAGTCCCACTCCTAAAAACACCAGGCACCCACTTTGGACTTATAAGGCAAGGGGGCACTGCTGTTTACACCAGGAGTGTCCATAAAATCACAGGTATTCTCCAGACACTTGTTGACAGCTGTGGCCAAGGAGAGCCAACCCAGAGCTGAGAAAAGCTGAACAGGTAGGTGTCTCACCCTTCTGAGGCTTTCCTACCTTATGACTGCACCCCTTTTTGATCTGGGTAGTGGTTACACAGGTGTGTACATATGAAAAAGTTCATCAGACTTAATTAGGGCACTTTTTTTGTATATTTATTATCCCTCAAAAAGAAGAGAATGCAACAACAGAAAATTGATGTTTGCCTTGTCTCACTTCCAGATGTTTCTGAAGATGATCATTATGCTGTCCTTCAGTGACCACATCTGAGTTTACAAACCAGGAGCCCTTGCTTAGGTGAGATGATTCTAGGGCTCTGATAAGTGATGATCTTAATAAGAGACTGGGGCCAGGGTCTTCTACCTGAGCCATGGGCTGTTACTCAGGTACTTGCCCTCCACTCAGAGGAAAGACCACTCCCCATAGCCCTGCCAGCTCTTTGAACAAAGGGACTGTGTCTTCATCACCTGTGCACCCCCAGGGTCTGGCACAGAGCCTGGCTCCCAATGCACAGGATGTTGGGGTTTTGATTGAATTAAAGGGGGCGGTTTCCTCTGGGTTCACTCTCCCCTGTACACAGCCTGCTGTACAGGGTCAATGCATGGCGTCAGCTAGGGTTTTTCTCATTTTGATGCACATCAGGGTCACCTGAAGAGCTACTGAAAATATTCAGGAAAATAGAGCAAGTGATTCTATTGGGGTGATGGGCCCAGGCAAGTGTATAGGGAACAGGATCCCCGGGCAAAGCCAATGCTGGCACAGTTTGAGAGCGACCACTTTAGGGTGGATGTAGCAGCAACTTCCTAAAGGCACCAGAGCAGGCAACATCTGGGAGCAGAAGCCCCTCCACAAACGGGATATCAGGGAAGGGAGATGGAAGACATCTTTCCCACCAAGTCTAAGGGGAAGAATTGACCAAAGAGATAGGAAATCCAATCAGGCAGTGTGGGATTTTAAAGCCTATTTTAGGTCTGAAAGAAAATCTCGCATCAACAAGGTGGTTTTCAGAACCACCTTGCATTTTTACTTTCCCTTAGTTTGCTTCTAGGAAAGTGTCAGGAAGATGGTAAGTCGGTAATGCTTTAATTGCCCATGTTGATCCTTGTTAGCATCAGTAATGTTTAAGAGCAGAGTTCCACTACCAGTGGGTGAGGACAGCTGCAGACTCTGCAGAGGCCCTAACAGCTCTAGGGCTGCATTAGACTGGAGGGCACATCTTTATAGCTTTCAGTTTTCAGACACCAACAAATCTTTAATAGGAAGCAAAGTGAGACAGTGAAGGTTTTTAACTACCCAGGGGATAAACGAGAACCTTCTGAACCTAGGGACATAGGTTTCCTTTACTTGTTATAATGAGAAACGATGTACCTGGGCAGCAGGGAATTTAAGTCAACATTTATTAAAAGAGGTATCCCAATGGAAACATGTTCTAGTGCTCTAGATGAATCCAAGCAAAAATACGAGGTTCCTCCTAGGACCTCAAATTCTCTAACATTCTAGGGATACTAATGCCAAAGGCCTCTGGGTTCATGGGGAAGCTGGAGCTTCCCAATGTCAATGTTTATGATCTGTTTTTCCCCCAGGACTGTATCCAAACACACTCGGCCCCAGATAGCTGGTTGGCTGTACAGACCGTCACTGGATATAGGTGTGGCCCTCTGCCTCCCCGCCAGGGGGCAGACTCTCCATTACCTGCGGCTGTGGGGGCAGCAGGAGCTGTCAACCTTCACTGCCCGCCTATAGGGGTGGGGGCCACGTGAGCGCATCCTGCTCAGCAGCCTGGGAGTGGTGGCCGCCAACTCTCTTCTCCTGTCCCAGGTGTTAGGAGCCTGGCTCAGCCTGACTGCTGTCCAGTATCTGGGAGACTTTTTTTCCCCCTTGAGGCAGGAGTGGATGGGAAGGAGGTGGGCAGGGAAGATGGGAGAAGATCCGCCCACTCTGCTTTAAGGGGAGAAAGAAGTAAGCACATTTAAACTTAATTACATCCTACCCCTGTTGCCTCCTGGTCCCCACTAGGGGAATGACTTTACTATGACCCCCGAGAGGCATTCTTTCCAAGATGTCTTTACTGGCTTGGAATTTTGTTTTATTTCCTGCGGTCCTAACAGGAGCTTTAGGTCGATATTTTTCAGACAGAGCTTTTTTGGCAATAATACGGTTTGATCCGTCCAGGCAGCACCTGTGACTTGCGCGAAGGCATGGCTCTCCCAGGCCAAGTGCCGAACAGGGCAAACGAAGAACGCAGGGCTCCCGCCACAGATGTCACAATATTGAATGAGGGAGGGGAGGGCAGGACCACCCTCCGACTTATTCCAAGGTTTGCTCTTTCACTAGGATGAGAGGAACATATAGTGAAAGGGGGGACTGTATTGTGAAAATGAGACTGAGAAGTAAACTTTTATTAAAAGAAATAACAAACGGCGAAAAACACTTCTAAAAGCCCAGTGCAGATGCAAAGTGCCTTTTCTTAAGAAATCTGCTCCCCGCAGCATAAGGAATTAGAGCAGTGTGGAGAGTAGAGTCTGGGTCTCCATCCCTGGGGTTTGGAAATCTGCATGTGAATGTCCCTGAAAACCCAGATTCTCCCTATCTTCCCTTCCTCTAATTACTAACAAAAGAAGCCTTTGCTTTCTAGGTCTCCAGGATAATAATATTTTCGCAACTTGTGTCTTTCCTCTCACCTATAATGCTTCCACCCCCAGTTTTACCCATCTAGAGCTAACTTGTCTTTCAATTCCCAGTCTGAGTCCCAGTTCTTCTAAGAAACTCCCTAGTCTTTATACTGGTTATAAACTTAATTTTGTCTTGCCCAGATCCTTGGTCAGGACCTAGGTGTCAAGCGTCTAAGGTGGAACAATGCCTTGTGCAGGCATAAAAGATTAACACTCCCTTTTCCTCCTGGCTTTCTCCCAGACTGAAACCACCAAGAGTGCTATTTCCTGAACCCCTAAGATTTCACAGGCAAAGGCATGAGCAGAGGGGCTGGCTGAATGAATTAAAGGAAATTGAAGATTATGAGAAAACTTACGCAAAGACCTCTCTGGATTTACTTCTTGTCTAGATTCACATGAGGGGATAATAAGTGTGAAAGGCTTTAAAAAAAAACTTTCTATTACCTCTGTGGGCGATACTGGAGATACTGGACAAATGCCATCAATTTGTTCAGGAATTACACAGGTTTCAGAGGTGGGAACCTGGATCTCCTGTTCTCACTTAGAAAACTGGGCATGATTAGGGGGGTGAATGCAAACGACTGGGCAGCTGAAACGTGTGAGGGAGCACAGTCCGTGCACAATAGGTGGAAGAAAGCCAGTCCTAAGAATCCAGGATGGGTGGGATGATGCAGGGACACTGCCAGAGATGGCATGCGGCTAATGGGATGAACTGGAATAGGGAAAGGCAGGTTGGATTTGGGACCAAGAAACCTCTCTAATTCTTACTTTCTTTATCTGAATAGAAGGGGTGAAAGCTGTACTATATTAAAGTATAAACTTCACCTCTAAAAGATCGGGATTATATGAGTATCTGGAGCAAGGGCAAGCAGCATAAACTGCTGACAAGTGGAGAATGGAGCAGACAAGCGTGAGAACCTGCATTTAAGGAATCCCAGGGACTGTGGTTCAATGCACAAATGTTACTGGGCACTTTCTGTGTGAAAACTCATTCTGCAGTAATCTGGGGCCAAAAATAATAATTAGGTATTTCAGAATGGTCAAAGCTTTAACGTATTTTCCCTCAATTTTTTTTCTTTTTCTGGGTTCTATCTGATCAGCTGGCCAAGCATAATCTTTCAGGCTGGCAAAGATTTCAGGACAGCTTCATGGATACATTCTTCTAAAAAAGGATTTTTGGGGAAGATTTACACTGTCACATGCCATATTTTTATTACTTCTCATCTATAAAGCAAAGTACACCTTCATTACCAAATACTTTTCTATTAACATACTACTTAATGCCTGCTTAGAGCTAACATTTTAAAAACCCTAGGGTACATTAAAAAATAGGTGACCTGGCCTTCTCCAGGTTTCTTCTTCCAGAGAAACTTTCAATCACATTAAGCAACACTACCCAACACTTCTGAGTGTGATCTATTCTCATTAGCAACCCCTAGGCAAATACACATAAAACACCGAAAAATTTATTACACCCCCAAACAGCTTCCTTTGACACTATATAGCCAATCACGTAAAACAACCAACAAAACCCTGTCTCTGAAATACACAGGTCGTTACAGGACTTTTACAAACATTCATCTTGTCTTCCCTTCCCAGACCTCAGTGTTCACCCAACTAGCTACACCCGATTGAAATAATTCGCGCGTCCAGAGCATCCACATACCCAAGTACACCTCTCTGGAGACGAGCGGCCACACATAATTGCAGCGTTTAGTCGATACTCACACACCGAGGGAGATGGGTACCGGTGCACTCGACGACCCCAGGTCCCGGACACGCGGACGGGCCCTCGCAGCCGGGACAGCGCAGGCCTTGGCGCCCGGGCGGTCACTTGGCCTCACGCGCCATCCCGGGCGGCCCCTCCCGCCGAGCGGGGACTGCGGCTCCTGCGGGGGGCAGAAACCAGACCCAGCGCCTGGGCACAACCGGGGACCAATCGCGGGCCTGTCCCCGGGCCCCGCAGCCAATGGGGATGCACGGTGGTGGGCCAATGAGAGGGCGGGCAGGCCAGAAAACCCTGTAACAAGTTGTCCAAAGGTGACACAAAAAGGCGGGGAGAGGGGGGCGGGGTGGCGCTGACCTTCTCACCTTGCCCCGAGGCGCCTTTCCAAGTGGAAACCGAGCGGGGCCAGGGTGGGGTTCCCGCATAAGTCATCACTTCAGGAGGACCCCACGGAGGGGGCTGGCCCGATGTCGCCTACTCACATGACAGTGAACCGCAGGTTTCTCAACCTTAAAATGAGGCAAGGACATCTAACTTAGAGAATTACTATGAGGATTAAAGAAACACCTATATAAACGGTTCAGAGTAGCAGGCTCCCTGTCTCAAGGGAAAAGATGAAAAGTGCAGATGTGAAGGAAAAGAGGGGAGAAGGGAAGTTTTGAATATGGGAAGAAGAAATGGAAGACAGAGAGTAAGAGGTGCTGATGAGAATAGACCTTTAAAAGTTCAGAATAAAATACCCAGAAAGAAAGAGAAAGCGTGCTCACTCCTGGAGAATAGAAGAAGCCGGCATACTTGGAAAGGGGGAAAAAAAGTTATTCCCCAACCCTACCCCATACACATATACTCTTGACTTCAGGTCTCATTTTGTTTGAAAAACCTGTAATCCTAAATATTTCACGGGCTGTACGCCCCTACGTTGATCCCCCAACGTTGGTTTTACACTAGGACCAGCAGCAAGGCCTTGCACTTTGCTGAATGTAGGAATAAGTCCCTGCGACATCTGGCGCAGAGCCTGTGTGGAGAGGAAGAAGCACGGCTCGTCCAGAACGCCCCCTTGCTGCTATTTGACTTTAGTCAACCTATTTCACTCCTGGGGTCACTCCTGGGGCGGAGGTTAACAGAGGTCACCCGGCTTCGTGGAAGCTGCACAGCTTCGGTGGCATGTGGCGGTTTTGCATTCTAACCCAAACCCACCTGGCAGTGATAGTGTGGAGTGCATAAGCACCTACCTAAGGTGCGACTCGTAGTGGGTGCTGCTTAAATTTAAATTCTGTGAGCAAGGCGCTCATCTTCAAAAGGATGAACGATGAGCTATGTATAAAGAGACTGTCACGTAGAAAGCACCCAGTAAAAGTCAGTTTTGCTCCTCCCTGTTAAGGTAAATTTAAAATGGTAATTTTGCTTCGGTGTGTGTGTGTGAGGAGTGGGGGTGATGGTGGTGGCTCTGAGGATCCCTGAGAACTTCTACCCCTCCCCCACTCCCTGGTATCTTGCCCCTGCCCCTGACCCCTGCCTCACCCCATTAGCCTCACTCGCACATCACTGGGGCCTGGTCAGAGTGGAGGGTGTTCGGAGCCTGTGAAGCTCTGTCTTGGAGAGCTTTAGTCCTTGCACTGAACAAGGTTACAGAGAGGTTCAGAAATTGACCTGCCGCCACCCTTTTATCTAGTCACCCCACCCTGCCGCCCCACCCCCTGCCCCCCCATCCCTTGCACGTGCCTCTCTGGTTGAGTTTACTTGGAGCACCCCCAAGAAATGCAATCCTAGAGTGGGGTATTATTAGGAAGTTTACTTCTTATCAGCAGGCTGATTTATTTATTGAAAACGAGGACCTCTTTTCTGTTGCAGCCAATCCTCCCCACAACTGCCAAGCAGAAGCATCTAGCTCATGAACACTGGGTATGCCCTGGTGGCCTCTCACCAGCTCTGGATACAGTCAGAGTTCTTCCTGGTAACACACACACACACACACACAGAGTCATCCTCTGACTCTGCTTGCTCTGAAAACACAGCTCTCTCCACCAGTAAGAGTATTTTCTTTAACAGACCCATTAACACCAACCCAAGATGGCAACTCAGTTCTGTGCAAACCGCCCCCCCCCCCCCCCCCCCCCCCCCGCCCACACGGGGCCATTGTTTTCTGGTAGGAGGTGCCGCCTTTTAGTTTTTGTTGTTGTTTTTTCTAGTGAGGGGAGTGCATGGGCCAGGAACTGAATCCTGGCTTCTTGCATGTCAGGCAAGATTTCTACCCCTGAACTACCTATGCATCCCAGGAGGAACAGCCTTTTGTACTGGTTTCCGGTGGCTGACTTCTATTTCATGTGATAAAGGGCAGGGAACTCTGCCCTTTATCTTTTTATCCTCCAAACAAAATGAGAGCACCCAATCACATCTTGCTTATCTATTGTGTTCCGATAACCCGTGTGAAGGTTGTATGCCCATTTTATAAATGGGAAAAACAAGACAGAGGGTCAATGACTTGCCTAAGGTCTAAACACCTAAGGTTCTTTCTGGACCTCTACTCTTCACATCTCCTCCTTAGGTGACAGTTAATTCAACAAATATAATTTAACTACCTTAGGCCAGAGAGAAATTGGCATGCCTTTGTGAGTTTCAGGAAGGAAAAAACGAGCCTCATTTTGAACTGAGGTCTGTGGAAACCAGCTCCTTAGGAAGGGGTAACAAGGGCAGAGGTCAATGAAGGGTCATGTTCTCTGACTCCAGCTGGGGGCTCCTGGCACTTCTACAAGAGGAAACTTAGACACAGTATCAGATGCACATTTGCCCACAGTCTCCTCGCAGGGCCAGACTTTGGCTTCCAGGAGAGACTGTGAGTACACATGCTCCTTACTGGGAAGTAGGCATTACTGGGCACTTGCTGCTCTAGAGTGCAGATGTATGACCCCAAAGACATGGTCTCATGCGAGTTCTCTCCCTCCCCTCTTCTCCATAGAAAAACTCCTGAGGTCTCAGGACCTGACTCAGCACTCATTTACAAGGGGACTGTGGCTAGGGCTTGCATTTTAGGGGCTTGATATACATGAAAGTGCTTTGGAAATTAGAAAGAAATAAATACTGATAAGGTTGGGGCAAAATGATCTACTCAAAATTCAAAACCTCATCAATGGCATCTTTAAAAAAATGTTTTTATTAATATATATTATATATCCACATACCATGTAATCATCCAAAGTGTACAATTGTTCACAATATCTTCATATACCTTGGCATTTATCATCACAGTTGACCTTTTTTTTCAATTTTGTGAAAAATGACATATATAGAAAAAAGCAATAAATTCAAATCACATTGCAACAATTAAGTGTAGAACAAATTTCAGAGTTTGGTATGGGTTACAATTCCACAATTTTAGGTTTTTACTTCTAGCTGCTCTAAGATACTAGAGACTCAAAAGAAATATCATTTTAATGATTCAGCAATCATATTTGTTTGTTAAACCCTACCTTCTCTGTATAACTCCACCATCACCTTTGATCTTTTTCCCACTGTTTAGGAGTACTTGGGCTATGCCTATTTCTAACTTTTTCATGTTGGAAGGGCTGTCGATACTATGGGGTAGGAGGATGGATCTAGCTGATGTTCTGGAGAGGCTGGTCCCTCTGCATTTCAGGACTTATGTGGTCCAGGGACCTATCTGGAGGTTGTAGGGTTTGGAAATTACCCCAGTGCATGGACCTTTGTAAAATCTTATATAACATTCTAGGTGTTCTTTAGGATTGACAGGAATAGTTTTGGTTGGGGGTTGGCAAGCTATGATAGGTAGCAATGTCTAACTGAAGCTTGCATAAGCGTGACTTCCAGAGTAGCCTCTTGACTTTATTTGAACTCTCTCAGCCACTGATACCTTATTTGTTACACTTCTTTTCTCCCTTTTGTTCAGGAGGGCACTGTTGATCCCATGGTGCCAGGGCCAGGTTCATTCCTGGGAGTCATCTCCCACCCTGCCAGGGAGACTTTCACCCCTGGATATCATGTCCCATGGAGTGGGAAGGGCAATGGTTTTACCTGCAGAGTTGGGATTAGAGAGAACGAGGCCACATCTGAGCAACAAAAGAGGTCCTCTGGAGTGACTCTTAGGTGTACCTGTAGGTAGGCTAAGCTTCTCCACTATATACATAAGCGTCACAAGAGCAAGCCTCAAGATCAAGGGCTTGGCCTATTGATTTGGGTGTCGGGTTTCCCCACTGGTAAAGTTTAATAGTTCCAAATTTTTTCTCCCTTCCCTTAAAGGATGTTACCAATGCTTTTTGATTATCTGCTTAATATACTCTGGTATTTATCTGGCATTATATTAAGCTATACAGAATTAAAGGCCCTCATTCTTATTCTGGGCTCCCTGTGTTTGGATTAAATCAATGGTGTCTTAATATGGGAATTTCTCATTATTAGAGGATCTCTGTGGAGACCCAGGGTCTGCACCCCCTCCCCATAATGAGAATAAGTTATTGCATGTCACCACCTGCAATGACCAGGACAGAAATTAAAGGTCATCAGACTTCCTCAGAGGGGAGTGGGGAAGAATGTACAGATAGCATCATAAACAAAACATTAAACCCCCCTCCCTTGATCACTGCTGATCATGAGACCCTGCTGAAACTCTGTTGTCATACCCTTGTCTTAAACCCTTATAAACTGTCCCTTGCACTCCCTGCCCTTTGTGGAACACTGACTTCCATTTCCTGATCAGCCATCATCACAAAGAATCTTCTCCTGTTCATAAGTCCCAATAAAACTCATGCCTAACTCCTTGCCTAGCATGTTCTTTGGTTATAGGGCTGCCTGGACCCAAGCCCTCTAAAAGCTGGGTTGGAACAATTGGTGTGCCAGTTTGAAAATATTATCCCAAGAAAAGCCATGCTTTAAACATAATCCTGTCTTGTGGGAGCAGCCATTTCTTTAATTCTGATTCAGTACTAGGGCTGGAAACTTTTGATTAGATGATCTCCATGGAGATGTGACACACCCAATTGTGGGTGTGATCTTTTGTTTAGATGGAGATGTGACTCCACCCATTATGGGTGGGTCTTGACTAATTTACTGGAATCCTTTAAAAGAGGAAACATTTTGGAGAGAGCCAGAAATGACAGAAGCCTCAGAGCCAACAGAAACTTCACAGCAGAGCTGACATAGATGTAAACACGTGGAGAATAGAGATATGAATGTCTGGAGATGCTTGGAGGCCAACAGATGTTGCCATGAGATGCTAAGCAAGCCAGAACATGGAGAGAGCCAAAGGAATCCAAGAAATGACAGCCAGACTGGGAGAAGTAAAGCGGGGAACTGCCACAGGAACAGAGGCTGAAAGCAATTTAGCCCAGTAGCAAGGGGGCCAACAGATGTCAGCCATGTGACTTCCCAGCTGACAGAACTGTTCCTGACCCATCAGCCTTTCTTGAGTGAAGGAAACCTCTTGTTGGTGCCTCTTGTTTGGACATTTCTATAGGCTTAGAACTGTAAACTTGTAACTTATTAAATTCCCTTTTTAAAAAACTGTTTGAGTTCCAGTATATTGCATTCCAGCAGCTTACAAACTAACACAATTGGCGAACCAGCCAGGAGACCAAAGAGCTGCAGGCTGTAGTGGCACGAGTTCTAGAAGTGAGAATCCATGGGAGAAATCCCAAATTGGCCTCTATGTTCTTGTGGGGAGGGGTGGCTGCCCTCCTAGATGAATGGGGAGCATCAGAGAATACTGGGATGCCCTGAAAACTCTGATGGGGTTACTAACTCTTTTGTAATAGATAGTAGGACAACTAAATATTAGCAAAAAAAAGCCAAGTAGTGGCAGCCATAGCCTGGCCCCTTTTAGGAGTCTTACTATGGCTACAGAGGCAGAACAGGTGGCAAAAGCAATAGCCCACCATCTAAGGAGGAATTAAAACTAGAAAGAGACGCACACCTTGCCAAGGCAGAAATGAAGGACTCTGAGTGACAGTCAGTTAGAGACTCTGGCATGCAGATATGTCTGAATCAGAGGCCATAAGTTCCCTCAGGCTTGAGTCCAGGGGATTTTAGCTTCTCTGGAATGACCTCAAAACGCGGGGCCCATAGGGTCCTCCTTGGAAGAGGAAGGGGAGGAGGAATGGGGAGTGGGGGAGGGTGAGAAGCCTCAATAGGTGTGGTCCACAATACAGCAGAAATGGAAAGCATCATAAGATCACCCCCCTGGGGCTCAGCAACTCCAAGCTCTTGAACAGAAATTACAGGTTACTATGAGAGATTATATTGCTGCCAAATTGGGTGATTTAGGGCAGTGGTATAGACAAGAAACTAGGGAATCCCTACCCATTTGGCTTCTGAGATTGTGGTACACTGGAGCAGAGGTACTAGTGCTTTCTGGAGTGGAGATGAGTAAATGGCATCTATTACCACCCACCCTTTGCTACAGCAATGCTTGTATGCTTCCTCAGTTGCTGCAAAAACTGTCACCTTATTGGTATGGCTGATTGACAGGTGTAAGCTTGCATGGCCTAATGATAGGGATAGATACCACACAATACCTCACACTTCACAAAATATGGAGGAGCTACAAGACATTTTAAGAGGGCTTGGAATGAAACATGCCGTTTATGCCATGGCTTTTGTAGGACCTGATACCAAAGCTTTTTTTTCGTAAGTCTCCGGCATGGCAGGCAAGAACTCTGTATGCTGAGCTACCATGGCCTGCCCAGACACCAAAGCTTTCATAACTAGAATGAAAGATATGGTATTGCGTACTGCCTTCAACCATTGCTATGGTTGTCTATTGTCTATTCTAAGCCAGCTAGTAGGACAACCTGTTTACTTGCCACTCAGACTGTAGCCGACTTGGGAGAGTCAGAGAGGCTGTGGAAAAAGGGGGCAGGAGTAGGGTGTTCTAGTTTGCTAGCTGCTGGAATGCAATGTACCAGGAACAGAATGGCTTTTTAAAAGGGGAATTTAATAAGTTGTTAGTTTCAAAGGACTGAGAAAAACCCTAGAATGAGCTGAGAATTAACATCAAGGGATTGAGAGAAACTTCTCGACCAAAAGGGGGAAGAGTAAAATGAGAAAAAGTGTCAATGGCTGAGAGATTCCAAACAGAGTCGAGAGGTTACCTTGGAGGTTATTCTTACGCATTAAGTAGATATCACCTTGTTGTTCAAGATGTAGTGGAGAGGCTGGAGGGAATTGCCTGAAAATGTAGAGCTGTGTTCCAGTAGCCATGTTTCTTGATGATGATTGAACAATGATATAGCTTTCACAATGAGACTCTGTGAATGTGAAAACCTTATATCTGATGCTCCTTTTAGCTACTATATCAACAGGAGAGTAGAACATATGGAATAAAAATAAATAATAGGAGGAACAAATGTTAAAATAAATTCAGTTTGCAATAGTGGTAAATGAAAATGAGGGGTAAGGGGTATGGTACGCATAGTTTTTTTTCTCTCTATTATCATTTTATTTCTTTTTCTGTTGTCTTTTTATTTCTTTTTCTAAATTGATGCAAATGTACTAAGAAATGATGAATATGCAACTATGTGATGATATTAAGAATTACTGATTGTATATGTAGAATGGAATGATATTTAAATGTTTTGTTTATTAATTTTTTTATTAATAAAAAAAGTTAAAAAAAATAATAAGTTGCTAGTTTATAGTTCTAAGGCTGAAAAAATGTCCCTGTTAAAATAAGTCTATAGAAATGTCTGATCAAAGGCATCCAGGGAAAGATATCTTGGTTCAAGAAGGCCAATGAAGTTCAGGGTTTCTCTCTCAAGTGAGAAGGCACATGGCAAACACAGTCAGGGCTTCTCTCTTATCTGGAAAGGCACATGGCGAACACGGCATCATCTGCTAGCTTTCTCTCCTGGCTTCCTGTTCGTGAAGCTCCCTGGGAGTCATTTTCTTTCTTCATCTCCAAAGGTCTCTGGCTGGTAGACTCTGCTTCTTGTGGCTGTCTCTCTAGCTTTCTCCAGAATGTTTCCTCTTTTATAGGATTCCAGTAAACTAATCAAGACCCACCAGAATGGGTGAAGACACATCTCCACCTAATCCAGTTTAACAACCACTCTTAATTGAGTCACATCTGTAGGGAAATGATCTAATTAAAATTTCAGACATACAGTACTGAATAGGGATTAGAAGAAACAACTGCCTTCACCAAATGGGATTAGGATTAAAACATGGCTTTTGTAGGGTACATACATCCTTTCAATTCGGCACACAGGGCAATGTGAAAGGCTCCCCGTTAGCATTATGGCATCTGGCAAGAAGATATGGTCGAATCTCCTGCTGCAGGCACAGAGATAGAGGATAAAGTAATACCACCTTTGGATGCAGTGGTTCTTGCCTACAAGGAACTTCAAGGAATTAGCACTCAATTATGTCCTTATCACTTTGTTTTAAATTTAACTAATGCCTCCTTTACTATTCCTTTAAATAAGGCGGGTCAACCTGCTTTTGCCCTCACCTGGGAAGAACAAAGGACTTTCACTGTGCTCCCACAGGCTATTTACACAGCTGACCATCTGCCACAGTTTCAGGGTAAGGGATTTAGCAAAGTAGAAAAGTCCCACAAGAGTAACTAGATTTTGGTGTAGTGATGATGTCATGTTAACCAGTCTCCTTCAGAACTAAAAGAAGCCTCGGGCTCATTGCTGTCTTACCTTAAGAGTAGGGGGTGGACTATTAATGCAACAAACCTGCCAATCCCTGGCTGCTTTGTCAAATTCTTGGGTGTTGTATGATAGGGTAAGACAAAAATTATTTCTTCTGCAGTAATTGGTAAGGTACAATGTTTTCCTATGCTACATATGCCAAAATGTAACATTCTTGGGAATGTTGGGGTATTGGAAACATGTTCCTGATTTAGCCCAAATGTTAAAACCTTTTTATATGCTAATTAGAAAAGGCCATGCTTGGAAATGGAAGGACCTCCAGCAGGCTGCTTTTGAAAAAGCAATAAGGTCAATAGCATGGGCACAAGCACGGCGGTGGGGGGTGGGATGGGGAACAGATCTAGTTCTGCCCTGTGAATTGGATGTAGCTAGTCCTGATTTTGGCTTTGGGTGGGGACTGGAGTCCTTTAAAAGAGGAAGCATTTTGCAGAAAGTTCAGAACTGACAGAGCAGAGCTGATGTAGACATTTGGAGATCGAAACAGAAATAGCCTGGGTGCTCAGCAAGGACTTACAGAAATAGCCAGAACCTAAAGAGAAGAAATCTCTGGCCCCAGCGGATGCTAAGCTAAGATTAGTTTTGTCCCAGAGCAGCTAAGTGAATGCCCACAGATGCTTAGAGAGGAAACCACTGGCATCCGAAGCTGGCAGCAATGGAACCAAGAACAAGAACCAGCAGACGCCAGCCATGTGCCTTCCCAGATAACCCTTCCTTGAGCCAAGATATCTTACTCTGGATGCCTTAGTTAGGACATATTTATGGCCTTAGAACTGTAAACTTATAATTTATTAAATTCCCTTTTTAAAAGCCGTTCCATTTCTGGTATTCATTCTGACAGCTTAACAAACTAATATATAAACAAAGCATTACAACTTCCCTCCCTTGGTCATGAGACCCTTCTGAAACTCTGTTGTCACACTCTTGTCTTACGCCCTTTGTGGAATGCTGACTTCCGTTTCCCAACTGGTCACCATCAGGAAGAATATTCTCCTGTTCATAAGTCCCAATAAAATCCATGCCTAACTCTATGATCTTACAGGGCTGCCCCAACCCAAGCCCTCCAAAAGCTGAATTGGAACAGTCACCCATGGAACACTAGGTTAAATACATTCATTACTCACCCAAGAAATATTTATTGCATGCCCACTGTAAACCAAACATCATTTTAGGTACTGAGGTGAACACTACAGACATACATGCTGACCCTGGTTGAGTTTTAATTCTAGCATGGGTCAGTGGTAGTGGATAACAAATGTGATGAATGCTAAAGAAAAAAAAAAAAAGCAAAGGAGGGGAATTGAAAGTACAGGGGAAGGAGCTCCATTTTAAATAAAGAAAACATAATGAAAAAAGAAACATAATGAAATGTGACCACTGCCATATAGCATACAAAAAAAAAAAAAAACTGGGAGTCCCCCTTGATTCCATCTTACTCTCATACCCACTCAAAATGATTGCATATTTACCATATTAAAGGTAAATATTTACCATATTAAAGGTAAATATGTCCTAACTAAGGCATCCAGAGTAAGATATCTTGGCTCAAGGAAGGGTTATCTGGGAAGGCACATGGCTGGCGTCTGCTGGTTCTTGTTCTTGGTTCCATTGCTTCCAGCTTCGGATGCCAGTGGTTTCCTCTCTAAGCATCTGTGGGCATTCACTTAGCTGCTCTGGGACAAAACTAATCTTAGCTTAGCATCCGCTGGGGCCAGAGATTTCTTCTCTTTAAAATAAAGGTGGTCAGAATAGACCTCACAAGAGAAGATAGAATTTGAAACACAACTTGAAGGAGGTGAAGGAACAAGTCCTGTACATATCTGGGGGAAGAGTGTTCTGGGCAGACATACAGCAAATGAAAAGCCCTAGGTCAGAAGTCTTCCATGTGGTTGGAGCAGAGTAAGGAAGAGAGCAAAGAAGAGAACAGTGGGTGGCGAGATTAGAGGAGCAAAGGAGGTTAGAGGAGCAAAGGATAGGGATGAGGAATTTTAATGGGACTGCTCTGGCTGCTAGGTTGAAATAAGACAGTGAGGGTGTAAGGGTGGAAGCCATTTCAATAATACAAGTAAGAAATTGTGGGACAGAGTTGGTAGAGGAGGTGGGAAATCATTGGATATTAAAGGTAAAGGCAATCATTCTGAGTGAGTATGAGAGTAAGAGGGAATCAAGGGGGACTCCCAGGTTTTTGTTTTTTTTTTTTGTATGCTATATGGCAGTGGTCACATTTCATTATGTTTCCATGTGGGTATCCCATTATTGCAACGCCATTTGTTGAATTTGTGTTTGTTTTTTGGGGAAGTGCATGGACTGGGAATCGAACCTGGGTGTCCTGTATGGCAGGCGAGAATTCTACCACTGAACTACACTTGCACTCCCTTTTAACTGCTCTCTCTCTCTCTCTCTCTTTTTTTTTTTTTTTTGGCATGGGCAGGCTCCAGGAATTGAATCCTGGTCTCTGGCATGGCAGGCTTGAATTCTGCCACTGAGCCACCATTGCACCACCTGACTCCCAGATTTTTACTCTGAAGAATTAGTAGGATGTATCACCACTACCTAAGATAGGGAAGACCATAGGATAGGGCAGGTTCAGTTCTTATAAATCAAATCATTGGTCAACTCATTTATTGATTTTCTTCATAAAATTAATTTTAATTACACAAACAATTCACATTTCACTTGTAAAAATGAAAACATTTTTACCCTACCTTGGTCTTCTCTCCATCTCTACAGAATTAACAACTGTTATTAATTTGATATGAATGTTTCCAGATCATTTGCTAACCATTTATAAACCTACAAATGTTCTTTTGGAGTATATAGTAATATTCTTTGGTATTTGAAAGAAAGAGATGTACATAAATGGATCATTCTGCAACTTGCTGTTTCTCATTCAATGGTATGAGTTGGAGATCTGTCCGTGATAGAATGAGATCTACCCATTCATTTTCACTGCTGCATAGTATTCCATGCATTGACCAACTGTAAAGGAATTGTGCATTCATTTGAAAGCAAAGAATAGTTTTGAAGGCAAGTGAGTCTCTTTAATTTTCTTTGTAAATTATTCCATATACATATCTGACTTTTTTTTCCTTCATTTATTAAATTGTTCAGTAAACATTTATTGAGCATACATTATATTAAAAGCACTCTGCTAGGGATTGGAGATACAAAGATGAATAAGAGAGTCTACCTCCTAGGGGTCAATGTCCAATGGGGTGGCCAGTCATGTCAATAGATAACCCCAACACTTGAATATTTGATAAAATGTGCTAACAGAGTTCTGAACAAAGGGCTGAGGAAGTATTGAAGATAGGGAGAATGACTGATTTTGCCTGAAATTGCCAAAGAAAGCTTCACTTAGGAGGTGAAGGGAACAGGGAAAAGATATCCCAAACCAAAGGAACTGCTTGTACAAAGGCACAGAGGTGTGAATGAAATAGATTTAAAAGAACTTGAATTAAGAAATCACTCACTTATATTCTGTGGTTGATACATATGTTGCCATGGTAGGGTTTCTTCCAGAACTTATATATTGTCAGCCTATGACCTTAAAACAGGTAAACACCAATACTTAATAGATGGGATTAGCAATAGAAACTAATGCTTATGTGGCCATATTGTTCTAAGTGATTTAAAAATATTAACTCAATTAATCTACCTAGTCCATGAGATGCATGGCCATTATCTCCATTTTATAAAGGAGGAAACAGAAGCACACAGATATTGGGTAAATTTCCCATGGCTGCACAGGTAGTAAGCCATAGAATCTGGGCAGTCTGGCTCCAGAGTCCATGATCTCAGATACCCTGTAATTCTGGCTCTGTAGATTCTTCTGATAGAGCAACCACTCCTGAAGAAGTAGCTTTTAAATACATACTTAAGTTAATCATGGCAACCAGGGTTTTAGCTAGAGGGACATTGATGTAAATAATATTGTAACCTCATTCTTTATTTTATATCTGAATTGTCTCAAGACAAATATGATGAGAGTAGAAAGATTGGTCTGGATAGAGTTTAAACAAACAGGAAATCAATGTGCTGTTCAGGCAGTCTGAATACTGAACACTGTCACTCTGCCAAGCTCTAGTGACACCACCTGTGTAGATTACCTTCCTTGCTTTGAGTCTATGCTCATCAAGCAACTTTTGGCCACAATGTGGTTTCCCACAAACATTCCTCAAGGAACAGAATGTGTTTTCCACTTGGCTCAAAGAGGTCCAGGATCCCTTATGGTTCCACCCAGT
Organism: Tamandua tetradactyla; assembly: GCF_023851605.1. Taxonomy (NCBI): domain Eukaryota; kingdom Metazoa; phylum Chordata; class Mammalia; order Pilosa; family Myrmecophagidae; genus Tamandua; species Tamandua tetradactyla. The sequence goes on along the minus strand of NC_135327.1, from coordinate 177,872,793 downwards.
GCACTCATATTGCCCTTCTGGATGGTATGAGTTCCCCTGCTTGAACTGCTAGCAGAAAGCCATTTTCTTCTCAGACATGGGTGCCCATATTCACTTAATCTGAACTTCAACACCTTCCAGGACTGAAAGTTTCACTATGAATAAAGGTATAATTGGGTTGGCAACTCAATGGTTTGAGAGAAGTCTTGAGCAACTGAGAATCAAAAAAGGTTAAATCCTTTTTCATTCAATCCAATTGGTGTAATCTATTATGCTTGGGATTTACTGAGAAGATATTTGGGTCTACCATCAACACAAAGCCAACAATTGCTTTGAAAATAATATTATTTCTTTTTTTATATCAGTTTGATTGTAGACCCTTTAATATGCTCAATTTAGGCTATATTTTAAACTTTTTTATTGTGAAATATAACACATGCAAAATAGCAATAAATTTCGAAGTATATCGTAACAAGTAATTATAGAACAGAATTCAGAATTTGATATGGGTCACAGTTCCACAATTTCAGGTTTTTCCTTCTAGCTGCTCCATGACATTAGAGACTAAATGAAACATCAATATAATGACTCAGTAGTCATACTTATTTGTTAAATCATATCTTCTTTGTTATAAAACCTCTTCTCCCAATCTATGCCCATTCTAACTTTTTCACGTTGGAAAGGGGTGTTGACAATATGAGATGGGGGATGGAATGAGTTGATGTTCTTGGAAAGGGTGGCCACTCTGGATATCAGGGCATCTGGCCTAGGAACCATCTGGAGGCTGTAAGTTTCTGAAAATAATCTTACTGCAAACTTCTGAGGAATCTCAAATAGAGCCCTAGGTGATCTTTAGGGTTAACAGGAATGGTGTTAGTTGGGATTTGGCAAACCGTGGTAATTAGTAATATCTAGCTGAAGCCTCCGGAATAGACTCTTGACTCTATGTGACTCTCTTAGCCACTGATACCTTATTTTGTTGCATTTCTTTTCCCCATTTTGGTCATGAAGGCGTTGTTGATCCCACAGTGCCAGGACCAGGCTCATCCTGGATATCATGTCCAAGGATTTCACTTACATTTGAGTTCATCCTCATTAGCTAAACAGGGATTTCACTTACATTTGAGTTCAATCTCATTAGCTAGCTGTTCACCCATCTCTAGCTTCCATGTATCTCTAGATCCCCTATATTCTTCATTATAAGCCTCTTGGTTTACCTTTACCATGGTCATAAAAGTGAAATCATACAATATCTATTCTTTTGTGTCTGGTGTATTTCACTCAGCATTATGTTCTCAATGTTTATCTCTGTTGTCATATGCTTGAGGACCTCATTTAGTCTTGCTGCTGTCTAATATTCCATTTTGTGTGTGTGTGTGTGTGTATATTACATGTATATATGTACATATATGTATGCATATATATATATATATTATATATTACATTTTGTTTATCCACTTGCCTGTTGATCAGCCCTTAGATTGTTTCTAATTTTCAGCAATTGTGAATAATGCTGCTATGAACATCAGAGTGTAAATGTCTGTCTTTGTCACTGCTTTCAGCCCTTCTGGGTATATACTGAGTAGTAGTATTGCCGGGTCATAAGGCAACTCAATATTTAATTTTCGAAGGAACTGTCAAACTGTCTTTCTCAGAGGCTGTTCCACTATACATTCCCACAGTGCATAAGTGTTCCAATTTCTTGACATCCTCTCCAAAATTTATAGTTTCCTGTCTATTTAATAGCAGCCTTTCTTATAGGTGTAAGGTGATATCTTATTGTAGTCTTGATTTGCATTTTTTTATAGCTAATGAACATGAGCATCTCTTTGTGTGCTTCTTAGCCATCTGTATTTGCACTTTGGAAAAATCCTTATTAATATCTTTAGCCCATTTTATAATTAGGTTGTTTGTTCTTTTGTTGTTGAGTTGTATGATTTCTTTATGTATACAGGATATCAAAGCTTTGTCCAATATGTGATTTCCAAATATTTTTTCCCATTGAGTTAGCTGCCTCTTTACCTATATGACAAAGTCTTTTGAGGCACAAAAGCATTTGATCTTGAGTATTTTCCATTTATTTATTTTTTCTTTTGTGCTTGTGCTTTGGGTGTGAAGTTTAAGAAGCTACCTCCTATTATTGGGTCTTGAAGATGTTTCCCTATATTTTCTTCATGGAGTTTTATGGTACTGGTTCTTATACTTAGGTCTTTGATCCACTTTGAGTTAATTTTTGTATAGGATGTAACATAAGGGTGTAACAAAAGGGTCCTCTTTCGTTCTTTTGGCCACTGATATCCACTTCTCCCATGCACATTTGTTGAAAGAACAGTTTTGTCCCAGTTCAGTGGATTTGGGGGTCATACTGAAGATCAGGTGATCACACCCAAGTAGGGACAAGTCTTGTCTAATTCCACTATCAACTATACATTGGGTCCAGTTGGCCCTACATCATTATAAATTGAGGAGTTAGGGGGATCCCTCTTTGGTCCACATATTATTCTTCCTTTTCCTTCTACCATCACAGCTGATTTGGGGTACTCTCAGTGAGTTCTGGTCCAGAACATGGCAGCTTGGCCTCTTTTCTTTCACACTCTGGGTGATAGATACGAGAATTAAGCACCCCAACTTCACATAGGCTAATTCAGGGCCTGGTGCAAGGTCAAGATGTTCTTCTTTTGATGCATTGGGATCATTAAGCTGGTTGTGAGGATGGGGATAGATTTTAGATTCCATATACTCTCGGAAGGGAGACATTACAAAACTGCAAACTACTAATGAGCTGCAAAATAGTGATGTGTCTTTTAGACTAAACACTGAAATGGTCATGACAAATATAGTTCTTGAAGCAGAGAGAGAGAATGCTACACTGGTGTGGTGAGGAGAGAGCTGGCCCCCATAGGGAAGGAAACCATGCCCTCCAAGAGTAGAGGGCACTAACATGTTCTTTTCTTTCTTCTTTTTGAAACATTAACTTAGCAGTTTTTAATGGAAAAAGCAATACATGCACATGGTTAAAAATAACATAGTGCATAGTACAAAGTCCCTCTTCTCCAGACTCCCTGCAATCCAAAGACAATGGAGATTTATTAGCTTAGTTTACAGCTCTGAAGTGGCGAAACTGTCCAAATCAAGGCATCAGCAGGGCAATACCTTCTTCCTTAAGAAAGCCCACTGGCAATCTGGGACTCCTCTATCACATGACAAGGGACACGGCACCATTTTACATTCTCACCAGCAATGTGTGAGGATATGAATTTCTCCACATCCTCACACATATTGTGGAATTTCCCCACAATAAAAAGAGTTATTATTTTCCATTTTTAAAAAATTATAGCCATCATAATGAGTATAAAGTTACAACTCATTGTGTTTTTATTTGCATTTCCCTAATGATTGATTAGCGATTGCTTCATTGATCTAACTATCTAAACTTTTGCCAATATTACTCTGTCTTGATTACTGTAAGGCTGTAGTAAGTTTTATAATCACGAAGTGTGAGCTTTCCACATTTGCTCTTTTTCATGATTGTTTTGATTATTTTATATAATTTTAGGATGAAATTTCTGGGAAAAAAAGGAAGCTGGGATTTTGATAGGGATTGCATTGAATCTATAGCTCAATTTGAGGAGTATTGTCATAGGTTTTCCAATCTATGATCATGGGGTGTCTTTCCATTTATTTAGGTTTTCTTTAATTTCTCTCAGCAATGTTTTGTAGTTGCTGAAGTTTGCACTTCTTTTGTTAAATTTATACCTAATTAATTTTATTCTTTTTGGTACTATTGTAAATGGATTTGTATTCTTAATTTCATTTTTGGATTGTTCATTGCTACTGTATATAAATATAATTGATTTTTGCTTACTGATACACAAATTACATTGCATATTGTCTTGTATTCTGCCTTGCTGAACTCATTATTCCTTAGGATTTTCTATACAAAGGTCATGTCATCTGTGATAGTGATAGAGATAGATTTACTTCTTTGTTTCTAATATGGAGGCCTTTTATTTATCTATATTAGAGAACTTCCAGTGAAATGTTCAATAGAAGTGGTAAAAGGGAAATCCTTGTCTTGTTTCTGATATTAGGGGGAGGTAGTAAGTCCTTCACTGTTACATATGATGTTAGCTGTGGCTTTCATAGGCAGACTCCCTCAAATGGAGGAGATTCCCTTCATTTCTTACTTTGTTGAGTGATTTTTATCACAAAAGGATTTTGTGTTGGATTTTGGCTTAGTGTTCTATACTTGCTGTCACCACTATCAGATACTAGATTGGCTTAAACAATGGGAACTTATTGCCTCATGGTTTTGTGACTAAAAGTCCAAAATCAAGATATTGGCCACGCTTTCTTTCTGCCTGAAGATTGTAGCATTGTGGTGCTGGCTCACAGCAATCCTTGGAGTTCCTTGACTTGTATTTCTGCCTTCCGTCACATGGCAATGTCCTCTCATGTTTTGGCTTTTGTGACTTCCAGGTTCTCTTTATAAGGCCCAAGTAATTCAAATTAAGAACCATCCCCCTTCAGTTGGTTATACCTTAAGTAAAAATAATATCTTCAAAAGGTTCTATTTACAATGGGTTCATTGCCACAGAGACACAGATTAAGATGAAAAACCTATGTTTGTGGGGAAAAATAATTCAATTTACCACACATTTTTTCAAATTTTTTTATGCACATATTGAGTTGCTCATGTAGGTTTTGTCCTGAATTCTATTAATATGGTGTATTACATGATTTTTGTATGTTAAATCAATGTTGCATTCCTAGGAAGAATTCCACCTGGTCATTATGTATAGTCCTTTCTATGTGTTGCTGGATTCAGTTTGCTAGTATTTTCTTGAGAATTTTTGCATTTATATTCATACAGGATTTTTATCCTTTTCTTGTGATATCTTTGTTTTTGCATCAGGGTAATACTGACCTCATAGAATGAGTTGGGAAGTGTTGCCTTCTCGTCTATTTATTGGAAAAGTTGTGAAGAATTGGTGTTATTAGAACATTTGGGAGAATTCATCAGTGAAGCCATTTGAGCCTAGACATCTGTGTGGGAAGTTTTAAAAATTATTGTTATTATTACTAATTTGATCTCTACTTGTTATAGTTCTATTCAGCTTTTCTTTTTTTTTTTTGAGATTAAAAGTGACTTTTTCTTTCCTCTGCTTATCTCCATTTTTTATTGTGAAAAATAACATATATACAAAAAAGCAATAAATTTCAAAGCACACAACAACACTTGGTTGGAGAACAGATTTCAGAGTTTGGTATGGGTTACAGTTCTACATTTTTAGGTTTTTCCTTCCAGCTGCTCCAAGACACTGGAAACTAAAAGAAATACCAATATAATGATTAACCAGTCATACTCATTTGTTTAATCCTATATTCTCTGTTATAATTCTACCTTTTCCTTTGATCTTTCTCCTAATCTTTATGGGTATTTGGGCTCTGCCCATTCTAACTTTTTCATGTTGGAAAGGGCTGTTGATAATATGGGATAGGGAGATAGAACTAGTTGATGTTCTTGGAGAGGCTGGACCCTTTGTGTTTTAGGACCTATCTGGCCTAGGAACCCATCTGGAAAAGTAATCATAGTGCATGGAACATTTGTAGAATCTCAGATAAAGCCTTAGTTGTTTTTTAGGGTTGGCAGGAATGGTTTTGGTTGGCTACCATGACAAGTAGCAATATCTAGCAGAAGCTTGGGTAAGAGTAGCCTTCAGAGTAGCCTCTCGACTCTATGTGGACTCTCTCAGCCACTGATACCTTATTTGTTACAATTTCCCCCCTTTTGGTCAGAAAGGCACTGTCAATCCTACTATGCCAGGGCCAGGTTCATCCCTGGGAATCATATCTCATATTGCCAGGGAAACTGTACCGGTTGTCATGTCCCACATAGGGGAGAGGGTAATGATTTCACTTGCAAGCTGGGCTTAGAGAGTAAGAGGCCACATCTGAGCAATAATAGAGGTTCTCTGGACGTAACTCTTAGGCATGATAATAGACAGGCCAAGCTTACTCACTTTATAAATAAGCTTCACAAGAGAAGCCTCAAGATCAAGGGCTTGGGCCTATTAACTTGGGAGCCCCTAATGTTTGAAACAGTATCAGGGATTTCCCTGGTAGCAAAGTTTAATAGTTCCATATAACTTTTCCCATCCCTCAAGGGGCTTTGCCAATACTTTTAAGTTATCTATTTAACATACTCTGGGTTGTATCTGGGCATTACACTAAGCTATACAGAATTACAAGCCCCCATTTCCATCTGGATTCCCTGTGTTTGGGTTGTTTAAATGTTCTATCCAGACTGGTTGTATTAAATCATGTGCTACAGAAAATTTAGATTCTTGACAAAATAAACCTCTCTTCCTTTGGTTTCATAGAGTTTGGGAAGTTCTAAAATATAGATAATGTCTTCCTTACCTCTGTATTTTGATTTATCTTTGTCCCAATCTGATCAGCTTCATTCTTCTCTCTAATTGAAACCTGATCACTTTTTCAATCTCTTTAACAGTTGTTGTGTGTGGCAATGCTGACCTTCAGAGCTACAGAACTCCTACTCTGAAACTTAGGTGTCACACAGGTACCCAAAGTTCCAGGGAAATACCAAGTTATGCATATATAGCATAACATCTAGAAATAATGATTACCGCTCTGAACTAAATGTGACTGCTATAAGACCTTACAATCTAGGCCTCAATTTTCTTACAAGTATTTTCTAAATGAGAATATAAAATATTTGCTCTTTTGTTTCTGGCTTATTTTGCATCACATAATGTCCCCCAGGTTCATGCCTCGTGACTTCATTCTTTTCTGTAGCAGCCCAATATTCAATCATATATATATATATATATACCACTTTTCACCATTCTACTTCTCAGTCAGTGTATCCTTCAGCCACCTCCATTCACTGGGCATCATGGAATCTGACCAAAGTCAACAGTCCATCAACCCTTTCAATTTTAGACAACTTACATTGCTCCAAAGAGAAAAATAAAGCCCTCACTGTTCTAGTTTGCTAGCTGCCGGAATGCAACACACCAGAGATGGATTGGCTTTTAATAAAAGGGGATTTATTTTGTTGGTTCTTCAGAGGAAAGGCAGCTAACTTTCCACTGAGGTTCTTTCTTACGTGGAAGGCACAAGATGGTCTCTGCTGGTCTTCTCTCCAGGCCCCTGGGTTCCAACAACTTTCCCTGGGGTGACTTCTTTCTGCATCTCCAAAGGCCTGGGCTGAGCTGTGAGTGCTGAGATGAGGAATGCTGAACTGCTTGGCTGTGCTACATTGCAATCTCTCATTTAAGCACCAGCCAATTAAGTCAAACATCACTCATTGCAGCAGACATGCCTCCTAGCTGACTGCAGATGTAATTAGCAACAGATGAGGTTCACGTACCATTGGCTTGTGTCCGCAGCAACAGAACTAGGTATGCTCACCTGGCCAAGTTGACAACTGAATCTAACTAACACACTCACCAAATAGAAAATCCAAACCTCCCCTTAAGTCTTGTCCCTGCACTCCCCCACCCCCCATTATTTACCCCTGGTATTGCTGTGGTACTGTTCATGTCTTCCTGTTAAACATAGCCCATAACATGCAATAGTAGTTTTCTCCCTAAACCCTGATATTATACACTCTTTGTATAAGATTCATACCTTTGAAGTAGTTCATGCAAGAATTTATATTTGTAGTGCTAATCAGTGGGATACACAAGGCTCTATATAACCCCTTTCAATCATGCTCACCTTCAATATGGCAATATTACTCATAAACCCACTAATGAACTGCCTTCACTTCTATCCATTCCCTTAAAGTTCAACTTCACTAGCTAACCATTCACTCATCTCTACCATCCATGTATCTCTAGGTCCCCTATGTTCTGTACTAAAAGCCTCCTAGTTTACCTTTACCATGATCATAAAAGCACAATCATACAATATTCATCCTTTTGTGTCTGGCTTATTTCACTCAGCATTATGTTCTCAAGGTTCATCCCTGTTCTCATATGCTTCAGGACCTCATTTTGTCTTATGGCTACATAATATCTACTGTATTATCCAGTCACCTGTTGATGGATACTTGGATTGTTTCCATCTTTCGATGATTGTGAATAATGAATGCTGCTATGAACATTGGTATGCAAATGTCTATTTTTATCACCACTTTAAGCTCTTCTGGGTATATACCGAGTAGTGGTATGCCGGGTCATAGGGCAACTCAATATTTACTTTTCTAAGGAACTGCCCGACTGTCTTCCATAGTGGCTGTACCATTATACATTCCCACCAGTAGTGCATAAGTGTCCCAATTTCCCCACAACCTCTCCAACATTCATAGTTTCCTGTCTATTTAAGTCTAGTTAATAGCAGTGAATCTTATAGATGTGAGGTGTATCTTATTGTAGTCTTGATCTCCCCATCCCTTATAGCTAATGAAAATGAGCATCTCTTCATGTTCTTTTTAGCCATTTGTATTTGCTCTTCAGAAAAATGTTTTTAGCCTATTTTATAATTAGGTTGTTTCTTCTTTTGTTGTTGAGTTGTATGATTTCTTTATGTATAGAGTAGATATAAAAACTTTATCTGATATGTGATTTCCAAATATTTTATCCCATTGAGTTGGCCGCCTCTCCACTTTTTTGACAGTCTTTTGAGGCACAAAAACATTTGATTTTGAGGAGTTCTCATTTATCTATTTTTTCCTTTATTGCTTGGCTTTGGGTGTAAAGTTTAGGAAGCTATCTCCTATTACTATGTTTTGAAGACACTTCCCTATATTTTCTTCTAGGAGTTTTATGGTACTGGTTCTTATGATTAGGTCTTTGATGCACTTTGAGTTAATTTTTGTATAGGGTATAACATAAGGGTCCACTTTCATTCTTTGGGCTATTGATATCCAATTCTCCCATGCCTATTTATTGAAAAAACTATTGTCTTAGTTCAGTGGATTTGGGGGCCTTGTCAAAGATCAGTTGACTATCAATTTGATTCCATTGGTCAATACTACTGCCTTTGTGCCAGTATCATGCTGTTTTGACCACTGTGGCTTTGTAATAAGCTGTAATATCAGGAAGTGGTAGTCCTCACATGTGGTTTTTCATTTTTAGGATTTTTTTTTTTTTTTTTAGCTATTTGAGGTCTCTTTCCCTTCCAAATGCATTTGATAACTAGCTTTTCCAAGTCTTTAAAGTAAGTTGTTGGAATTTTTATTGGTATTGCATTGAATCTGTAGGTTGGTTTGGATAGAATTGGCATTTTAAAACTACATTTAACCTTCCTATCCATGAGCAGAAAATGTCGTTCCACCTATTTAGATCTTATTTGCTTTCTTTTAGCAATGTTTTGTAGTTTTTTTGTGTACAGGTCCTCTACATTCCGGGTTAAGTTTATTCCTAGATACTTGATTCTTTTAGTTCTTATTTTAAATGCAATTTTGTCCTTAAGTGTCTCCTTAGTTAGGTCATGGCTTGTGTATAGAAACATTACTGATTTTGGCACACTAATCTTGTGTTCTGCGACTTTGTGGACTTTGTTAATTAGCTCAAGACATTTTGTCATATATTTCTTAGGATGTTCCAAGTTATTAACATCTTAGGATGTTCATGTCATCAGCAAATAATGAAAGTTTTACTTCTTACTTTCCAATTTGGATGCCTTTTATTTATTTTTCTTGCCTGATCACCCTAGATAGAACTTGTACTGCAATGTTGAATAATAGTGGTTACAGAAGGCTTCCTTGATAGGCTTACTTTGGAAGTTGATTTCCTTCAGTAGTCTAAAATTTTGTATTTGTGGGATGGGTGTGCGGCAGGATGCCGGGCATGAAGTGGGTCAGAGTGCAGGGATGCTTTGCACAAGATACGGGGTGGGGGGAAGGCAGCCAGAATGCAGATGCACAAATGGGCAGGGGCGGGGCATGGGTCAGGTGGCAGGGCACTGTGCGCATGTCTTGCGGGGAGGGGGGGTCTAGCATAGTGCACAGGTACAGGTAAGGGGCAGGTAGTGGCTGTACATATGCATGGGACGGGGTGGTGGGGCAAGGGTGTGCCTGTGTGCCAGGTGTGGCAGCAGGGGTCCTGGGCGGGAGGGCAAGATGAGGATGCGCTGGCCCTGGGGGTGGGGACAGGGTTGCTTGGATTGTCTGAGGGAGGGACACAAGTGAGTGAGAGAGAGGATCACGGGGGTGGTGGTGGTGGCGTGCCGAGGTGTGGTACATTCATGGAATGCAGCGTGGCTTACTTCCTAGTCCCCATCTCTCTCTCCATGCACTTCTGTGGGCTCTCGGATTCCATTTGGAAAGGAGCGCATTAGGCTCTTTGAATTAGCTGGATGGTCTTTGGTTCTCTGTATCTCAATTCCTCAGCTTTTTCAACCAGGGCCTCCCTGGTGTAGAAGATCCTCTCAGGTCATCTGCACCCTGGAATCGCTGTCCCTGATATTTTTCTGTCACTCTCTAGTTGTTATTTTGAGCAGGGTGAACTTGGCCTATCCTATTCCACCATCTTCCCAGAAGTCTCCTCTATTTCTTTTTGAGTCAACTTTGGTAATTTATGACTTTCTAGAATATCTAAGTTGTTGGCATAAAATTGTGCATAGTATTTCCTAATATTCTTTTTCATTTCTGTAATGTTAACAGTAACATTCCCTTTATAATTCTTGACTTTAGTAAATTGAGATTTCTCTTTTTTCTTAGTCAGTGTGCTGGTTTGAAGCTGTCATGTACCCCAGAAAGGGTACATGATATATATTTTTTTACATGGGTAGGCACCGGGAATCAAACCCAGGTCCTCCAGCGTGGCAGGCAAGCACTCTTACCTGCTGAGCCACCATGGCCCGCCCAGGGTACATGATATTTTAATCCATTCTTGTGGGTGCAGAACTACTGTGGTGAGACCTTCTGATTACTTTGCTTCCATGGAGATGTGACCCATCCAATATTTGTTTCCATGGAGATGTGACCCCACCCCTAATTCAAGGTGGGTCTAAATCTTTTTACTGGAGTTCTCTATGCAGAGAATAAAGACAGAAAACACAGAAAGATACAGAGAGCAGAGAAATAAAACCAATTAAGGACCAAGAGAGAAATGCCTAGAGACATTTGGAGACAGCCACTGAAACCAGAGCCTGGAGAGAAGGACCAGCAGACATCACCATGTGACTTCCCATGTGATAAAGAAAACTTGGATGCCAGCAGCCTTTCCTTAGAGAAAGTATCTTCCTCTTAATGCCTTAATTTGTACATTTTCATGGCCTTAGAACTGTAAAGTTATAAACTAATAAATCCCTACTGTAAAAGCCAACCCATTTCTGTTATAATGCATCCAACAGCTTTAGCAAGCTGTCGGTCTAGCTAATGATTTTCCAATTTTGTTAATGTTTTCAAAGAACTAACTTTTAGTTTTATTGATTTTTAGCTATTCTTTTTCTATTCTGTTTCATTTATTTCTGCTCTAATCATCATTATATCCGTCTGTTCTAGTTTGCTAGCTGCTGGAATGCAATATACCAGAAACGAAATGGCTTTTAAAAGGGGAATTTAATAAGTTGCTAGTTTACAGTTCTAAGGCTGAGAAAATGTCCCAATTAAAACAAGTCTATACACATGTCCAATCTAAGGCACCTAGGGAAAGATACCTTGGTTCAAGAAGGCTGATTAAGTTCAGGGTTTCTCTCTCAAGTGAGAAGGCACATGGTGAACAGTCACAGTTACTCTTTCATCTGGAAGGGGCACATGGTGAACATGGCATCATCTGCTAGCTTCCTCTTTCATGAAGCTCCCAGGGAGACATTGTCCTTTTTCATCTCCAAAGGTCACTGGCTGGTGGACTCTGCTTCTCGCGGCTATGTCGTTCTGCTCTGCTCTCTCTGAATTTCCTCATTCTCCAAGATGTTTCCTCTTTTATAGGACTTCAGAAACTAATCAAGACCCACCCAAGTGGGTGGAGACACATCTCCCCTAATGCACCTTAACAACTGCTCTTGATTGGGTTACATCTCCAAGGAGATGATCTAATTACAAATTCAAACATACAGTATTGAATAGGGATTATTCTGCCTTTACAAAATGGGATTTTGATTAAAACATGGCTTTTCTAGGGGACATACATCCTCTCAAACAAGCACACTGTCCTGCTATGAGTTTAGTATATACTTCTTTTTCTAGTTTCTTAAGGTGAAAAGTTTGGTTATTGATTTGAGAACTTTCTTCCCTTTTAATATAGGCATTACAGCATAAATTTCTCCCTATGCACTGCTTTTGCTACATCACATAAGTTTTGGTACATTGTGCTTTTGTTTTCATTTATCTCAAAGTATTCTCTAATTTCTTCTTTGAGTCATTGGTTTGTTAGGAGTGTGTTGTTTAATTTGCACTTATTTCTGAGTTTGCCAAATTTCCTTATAGCATCAATGTCTAATTTTATTGTATTTTGTTTGGAGAATGTACTTTGTATGATTTCAATCCTTTTAAATTTATTGAGGTTTATTTTTATCAACCACCACATGCTCTATCCTAGAGGATGTTTCAGGATAACATTTGAGAAAAATGTGTATTCTGTTGCTGTTGGATAGAGAGTTCTATAGAGGTTTGTTAGGTATAATTGGCTTGTAGTATTGCTATCCTATTTCCTTTTTTATAGCTGTCCTATTTCTTTTTTTTTATCTTCTGGCTTGTTCTATCCATCATTGAAACTCTGGTATTGAAGTCCCCGAATAGTACTGTTGAATTGTTTATTTCTCCCTTCTATTCTGTTATTCTTTCATTTATTTTGGAGGGGTCTGTTGTTAGATGTATATGTGTTACTAATTGTTATGTCTTCTTAAAGGGTTGACATTTTTAAAATCCTTGTCTCTAGTAACAATTTTTGTAGTAATGTCTGTTTTGTCTGATACTAGTATAGTCACTCCAGCTCTATTTTGGTTTCTACCTATCTGTGTTTTTGAATGTGAAGTGAGTTTCATTTAGACAGTATGTACTTAAATCATGGTTCCTTTTTTTAAAATTTAATTCATTTGGCTAATCTACCTTGTGATTAGAGTATTTAAAATTATTTACATTTAGTGCAATTACTAATAAGGTGGGATTTACATCTGCATTTTGCCATCTCTTTTGCCTATATCTTATTTTTTTGTTCCTATATTTCCAAATAACTGCCTTTTTTGTGTTAAATAGATATTTGCTGGTATACACTTTTAATTCTCTTGTTGTTTCTCTTTATATATATATATAAATATATATATATAATAAATTTGCATGATTTTTTGTTGCAGGTTGTCCTGGGGATTAGAACAATCATTTTAACATAAAACAATCTAGTTTGGAATAGTTGTAACGTACTTTGTAAACAAAAATATTGTATCGGCCCATAACCTCTCCCTCTTTTGTGAAATGAAGACAATCTTTGAGAATCGGTTTTTTAGGCAGATGCTGGACAGTGCAACTTTTCTGGAAATGGGGCTTGTGCAGTGCTCTAATACCATTCTGCTACATCCAGTGGCTGATTGGCTCCTGCCTTTCATAGTTACTGCAGTTGTCTGGCTCTTGGTTTTCAAGGTTACAGCAAAGCTGGGGAGAGGCAAGGGGGATGGGAATAGGGAAAGTTAAAATGACAAAAGTTCACTGTTCTTCCTGAAATTCAGCTGTGTTTCTTGAATAAGTGCTCTTTGGATTGCTGTAAGCCTTTGGTTAATTTCCAGAGCTCTAAAAAAGTTGCTTTGACAATTTTTGCCAGTGTTCTCACTGCTTTTACAAAGGAGCATATTTTTTTGATCCTTACTTAACTATTCCAGAAGTACTTCTACCTCTTTTTTGCTTTAAATTTGGAGCACTTATTCTGCAAAGGACACTAAGTAGGTATTGTTCTGCATCTGTACATTTGGGGCTTCCAAGACTACTACAAAGAGCTTCAGTGTGTAGGCTGAGAGTGGGGAGGACATTCTAGACAACATCACAGGTCGTGTTTCAGAGGTGGCAGTGGAATTACTGGAGGAAAGGATGTGAATTAGCTTTCCTGAAAGAAAACAAGAGGCTAGGAAGTGGTCCAAGAGGATGAGGTGAGAAGGTTCAGGCCAGTGGTTTTCAACCTTGGCTAAACTTTAGAGCCACCCGGGAGAGCTTTTAAAAAAAATGCCAATATTTGGGCCCAACTCTAAGAGATTGTGATTTAACTGGTTTTGGAGTGTGACCTGGACTTAGTATTTTAAAAGCTCTCCTGGTGATCATCGAGAACCATTGGTCTAGGACAGGATTTCAAGGCAGAGGCTGAGATCTTGAGCTAGAGCCACAGTATAATGCAACGAACCTTAACAACCATTTTCTTAAAGTGCGTTCTGCAGAGTAATTCCATTGAAGCCAAATTACACGTGGTAAAGAACCAAGTTTTTTAAAAAATTAAATTTCCAGTATGTCATGGATGGGAGCTTTTGTAAAATGCAATAAAAATGAACTGCTAGAAAAATAGTATGAGAAAAACAACATGTAAAATGCAGGCTCAAATATTTTACCATTAGAACCAATAGACATACTTCATAAAATAGCTATAAAACTGTCTAAATACTTACTCTCAATTTTGTCCTGATCTTGTTGTGGACCGGCAGCTAAGTCTATGGACCAGAACCAGTCTGGGACAGCAGCAAAGACTAAGTGAACTCCACTTTGAATTTTTGTGGAAAAGACCAGTCATAGGGAGGCATTGTTGGCTATACTGGGAAAGCTGCCTATACAGGGAAAGCTGGTTAAAGGGGAGGACCATGGATTAAAAAATGAGCCCCCTTCTGCCCTTTCTGGCTGGCAACAAGACAACTGTAGAAAGTCATGTCTAGCAGGCAAAGCGCAGTCTGGGGTGAATATTTAGAATTTTGAGGATGGACAGTAGTAGCTCAAGCAACATCTGTACAGAATAGTGGAATCCACCCAGACGGGGTGTCGTTGCCTTAAGTCCGGATACAGAGAGACAAAAAAAAAAAAGAGTTCCTTAAGAGAAGCTCTTGTTTACCTTTATAGTCAGAGAGAAATGGTAAGAGAAGCCCTTAGGAAAATGGCAATGATGTATTTGAAAAGGCAAGATTTACAGGAGGCATGGGCCATTACACAGAGAGAGAGAGGAAGAAAAAGAGGAAGAGGCAGAAGAAAGGAAGAGGGAGGTAAGACTAGAGAGAGAAGCTGTCTTACATGTATTGTAGAAGGTGGAAACTGGATTGGAGAGGGCACAGGTTGGCTTTTAGGAAGTGTGGCAACAGAGATGGAATTCCCCTATGCCATCCTCCACTTGCTCTTTATGAATGCCATATTACTTATTAACCTAAGTTAATGAATTGTTCCAGCAGTGAAAGTAGGTGATTTTATTGACTCATAAACCTACAGATTCCTACTGCTAACAGTCTAATGCTTTATTGGCAGTTTACTGCCCTATGTAAATGTTGGCTTTGCTACTCTCTGGATGGAAGGCAAAGGGGTGTGGGAGAGGCAGGTTCTCACTCTAATTTGAGTGGCTTCTCAAGAAGATGTGATTTCAGTGCTCTGAGAGGCGGTGGTTCACTAGTTCATTTTCAGCCTTTGGGACCCACTGACAGCCAAGAACAGCATAAGATTCAGTTGATTGTAAGAGCTGAAAGGATCTCAGAGTCCTTCTGGCTCAAGACCTTTATGTTGCAGGTAAAGAAACAGGGCCCTACAGAAATTACCAACTGGAGAAAAGCTACGTAGATAATTAAAAGAAATGGAAATAGAGTTCACGTATGAGGTTTTATATTTGATTCCCCAAACTGAAATGTATAAGTACAGGATTGAAGATCCCTGGTTTAGCAGCAACTTATGGTAAAAGTTTTGGGGTTTTAGTTGATAAAAGCTTTGAATAAGGCAGCACTAAGATGTTGTTATGACAAATAAATGTTATGTTTAAGGACGATATTATATTTTCAAATTATAAAATGGATATGTGTCCATAGTAAATAATTTGAAAAATTTTAACAAATGTAGAGATGAAATCTGAAAACACCCATAAAATCTAACTCCTCTACAATAAATCCAATCACTGTTAATATTTTTATACTTACACATAAAAATATTAATATGTAGTTTTATATATTTAATTAAACTTTTTGAGATAATTATAGAGTCACACATAGTTGTAAGAAATAATACAGAGAGATACCGTGTTGCGTTTACTCAGATCCCCTAATGACAACATCTTGCAAAACCATAGGACAATATCATAATCATGATATTGATTGATACAATCCATAAATTGTATTCAGATTCTGTGATGGTTTGGAGCTATGCACCCCATGAAAACATGTTCTTAAATTTAACCCATTCCTGTGGATGTGAACCCACTGTAAGTAGGACCTTTTGATGAGGTTACTTCAGTTAAGGGTGGCCCACATCAATCAGGATGGGTCTTAACCCTGTTACTAGAGCCCTTTATAAGCAGAATGAAATTCAGAAAGATAGAAAGACCAGAGGAAGCAGCCAGAAGCTGAAAGTCAATGGAACCTGAAAGAGAAGGAAGAGTCCATTGTCTCTCCATGAGCATTGTCATGTGACAGAAGAGTCCAGGACCTAATATCATCAGCAGCCAGCCCCAATCTTAAGGAAAAAAAGCATACGCTTGATGACGCCTCGATCTGAACTTCTCCTAGCCTCAAAATCATGAACTAATAAATTCCCATTGTCTATGCTAACCCACTGCATGGTACTTGCTTTGGCAGCCAGAAAATGAAAACAGATACCCCACTTATCCTTGTTCTCATTTGTGTATGTGTATATGTGGGTGTGTATTTAGTTCTATATAATTTTATCATATTTGTTGATTCATGTAGTCACAGTCAAGATCTACAATAGTTCCATTAACACAGTGACCTCTTATGTGCTCTTTTATAACCACACCTCCCCACTGCCCTCATTTACCCCTACCACCTGGCCCTCACCTCTTGGCAAACATTGTTCTGTATTTCTAAAATATTGTCTTTTCAGAAAATGTTATACAAATGGAACAATACAGCATGTAACATTCTGGGATTGACTTTTTCTTTTCTTTTTTTCTTTACACTCAGCATGATTTTCTTGAGATCCATCCAGGTTGTTGTGTGCATCAATAGATCATTCCTTTTTTATTTTTTTTTGCTATATTTGCATCCATGGTATGGATATACCACAGTTGGTTTAACCATTCACCCACTGAAGGACATCTGGATTGTTTATAGTTCTTGGCTATTACAAACAAAGCTGCTATGAATATTAATGTACAGGTTTCTATGTGAACATAAATTTTCATTTCTCTGGGGTAAATGGTCAACAGTGCAGTTACTGAGTTGTATGATAATCTCATATTTAGTTTTATAAGAAACTGCCAAACTGTTTTTTGGAATGTGAGTCATAGATTTTTAATAAAGAATGTGACTATTTCTCTAAGTAATTAATATTCTTAAAAAACAAGATTTTAATTTCTACATAACATTGTGAAGAATGGATGTAGCACAATATACTTAAACCTTCCCTAATGTTGGACATTTTGGTCATTTCAGACTTTTTCCCTGTAAAAATGAGTAGCAGACTCCTGCTTGTGGAACAAGCAGGTGTGAATAAGTTGTGGCCTCTGAAGAGTAGGCCAGTTGGAATAGATTCTTGCAGGATGCAAGAATCTGAAAGAAAGACGGATTCATGCTAAATTCACTGTAGAGGGGCCTGAGGGAGATATCAGGAGGCTACCTTATTCATCTTTCAATGAGAAATATAACTGTCACATGTATAGGAAGGGCTCACGGTAGCACTGGTATAAATAACACCCTCTTCCACTTACACTGAGTGTTAGTTTACAAGCTGCCAGAATGCGATATACCAGAACTGGAATGGCCTTTAAAAAGGGGAATTTAATAAGTTATAGATTTACAGTTCTAAGCCTATAAAAGACATCCAGGGAAAGTTACCTTAATTCAAGGAAGGTTGATGGGTCTGCAACACCTCTGTTAGCTGGATAGGCACGTGGCTGGCCATCTACTGATCCCTTGTTCCTGGGCTCCATTGCTTTCAGTCTCTGTTTCTGTGGGGGTTACTCACTTTTGTTCTCATCTCTTGACTTCTTTGGCTCTCTCCAGGTTCTGTCTTGCTTAAAATATCATGGTGATATCTGCTGGGCTCCAAGCATCTCGAAACATCCATGTTTGTTCTCTGAAGCAACTGTTCTCCAAGAGTCTTCATCTGCTCTCTCTGTTGGCTCTTGAGGTTTCTGTCATTCCAGAAACATTCCAAATGTTTCCTTTTAAAGGATTCTAGTAAACTAATCAAGACCCATTTGGAATGGTTGGGGTCACCTCTCCATCTACTCAAAAGGTCACACACCACAAATGGGCATGTGACCACCTGGGCCACATCTCCATGGATATAATCTAATCAAAAGTTTCCACTGACAGTATGGAATCAGGATTAAAACATGACTTTTCTGGGGTACATAATACTTTCAAACCAGCACATATTGGGAGACATCAGAAGCCACCTTTTAGTTTACCATTAGAAAGACAGTGAAATGCCACAAGTTTTCCATAGAGTCAAGTGGCAAGGGAACCAGATGGTTCCTTAGTGACCCTGGGAGCAGGAAGACAGGAGTGGGAAGCCTCTCAAGGCCCCATTCCAGCATTCTGAATGCATCCTTCTCATCTTGAGAATGGCCTTTCCAGAGGGATAAAACAGAGGAGTTTGTTGGCTGCCCTGTGCATGCTTAACCACGGTCACTCTCTTGATTTCTGTATGTCTGTGGCTAAAATCTGTTGTGATTGACCAACCTTTCTTTGGTTAATTAACGCCCTCAGTTAAGTCCTGTGAGTCTAGTAGCTTTCCTCCCTCTTTCCACTGATTTTGAATATTTGGACTCTGATTTGTCTTGAGTTGATTTTGCAGTTAATATTTGGACTCTGATTTGTCTTGAGTTGATTTTGCAGTTTAATTCCCAGTGGAAAACAGTTTCCTCATTCTAAGTTCTTGGAGGATACACGCCTGCAGCCTCTACATACAACTTACACTATTATTTCATTATTACATATAACTTGCACTCTTATAAATAACCTATTCTGTATGAATCTTGGCATTTAGTATTAGAAGCGAAGTATTAGAAGTGGAATTATTGGGTTAAAGTCTATGGATATTTTGAGATTCTTGATCATTTCTAATTGTTCTACAGGAGAGTTGATTTCCACTCATCCTGAGCTGAACAAAAGCACTCATTTCATGTCCATTAATAACAGATAATGCTTTTTAAAATGCTAATTTTATGGATAAAAGGGGGTGTTTATTTGAATTTGTATGTTTTTTATTTTCAGCGAGCCAAACGCTAACACATAAATAGGATGCCTCCTACGGCAAGCTTGAGGACTACCAATAGAGACCCTGTGAATTGCTGAAAGGGTAATGGTGGGCCACCTCTGGTTTTGAGAATAACTTTTTCTGGCACTGTCCACAGTAAGAAAAGATTTCTCTACCAAACGCTGTGACCATGGAAGCTCTGTATTGCGGGTGTGACTGCAGTAGTGTGAATATTCATCACTCATTCATTCAACAAACAGCTACTGAGGATCTTCTACTTTCAAGGCACTCTGTCAGGCACTAGGGATACCAGAATCAGCAAGACACAGTCTTTTCTCTCAGGAGTTGTGCAGCCAAGGACATGAGACAGAGTTACAAGCATATCCAGGGTGTTACGCCAAGGGAATAGAGAGGGAGAAACACTTAGTGTTACCTGAGGAGTAAGGGCAAGGGTTGTCTATGTTGAGTCTTAAAGGATAGTAAGAGTTTAGGTGAACATTAGAATTAGGTAGAATTAGGCAAAGAATTAGAGAAAAGTAAATTTGAGAAATTTATCTGACAGATGGCAGTCTAGAGCATTAGGAAGAAAGGACAGTGTTCTAGTTTGCTAGCTGCTGGAATGCAATATATCAGGAACAGAATGGCTTTTAAAAGGGGAATTTAATAAGTTGCTAGTTTACAGTTCTAAGGCCGAGATAATGTCCCAATCAGAACAAGTCTATAGAAATGTCCAATTTAAGGCATCTGGGGAAAGATACATTGGTTCAAGAAGGCCGACGATGTTCAATATTTCTCTCTCAGCTGGAAGGGCACATGGCGAACATGGAGGCATCAGCTGGCTTTCACGTGGCTCTACCAAAAAGGGACTCTCTCCAAAATGTTTCCTCTTTTAAAGGATTCCAGTAAGCAACTCCACCCTCAGTAGGTGGAGACACACCTCCATGGAAATCATCTAATCAAAAGTTACCACCCACAATTGGGTGGACCACATCTTCATGGAAACAATCAAAATTCTTCCACCCAGCAATATTGAATGAGGATTAAAAGGAATGGCTTTTCTGGAGTCCACCACAGATTCAAACTGGCACAGACAGTCAGGATAGGTAAGGGGAGAAGGCAAAATTCTAAAGTAACCCCAGATCCTTGGATAGCTGCAGGTGCTATTGGCACTTATCAGTGATTCTCAAACCTATGTGTGCCTAAGAAACATTTAGAACTTGCTCCAAATGCAAATTACCAGGCGTCATCCCAAGAGATTCTGCTTGAGTAGGTCTGGGTTGGTCACAGGAATTTGTAATTTTAATAAGCCTCAGATAATTCTGATGCAGGTGGTGATATGACATTTTGGAAAAACAGGAGCCAAATTCTACAATCTAATGTAGCAGAAAAAAAGTCTCATTCACTATTCTGAACTCAGAATCTTTATAAATGCTTCTAAATTGAAATTCTACAGTTGAACTTGATATGATTATAGGCTACCTAAGTGTAAATATCTCTGGGGTACATTTGGGTAGGAGCTTAGGAGGAAGGTTTGCACGGGAGTTAAGATTTGGGAGTTGTCAGTATACAGATAACAGTTGAAGTTTCCAGATGGGAGTGAAGCAGGATGCCCATGTTCCAGGTCCCAGTAGTGTCTGTTTGGTCCTGTTTATTTTGGCTTCTACCAAAACGAGGGTGTATGGATGTTCCTCAGACTCTTCACATCTCAAAATTAACATGTCCAAACCTCACTCATCATCTCTCCCCTCAAAGTTGCTGCTCCTGTGTTCTCTCCATGAATGACCCCCCCCCCATCCACCTGGATACCAGTCCAGAAACCTGCCCAGCCATTGACTACCCCTGTTACTCACTCATCTCAGCTAATAAGTCACCAAGTCCAGTTGATTTCACCTCTCAATCTCTCTCAAATCCACCCCATGCTCTTCATCCTCACTGCCACCAATCTTGTCTCGCCTCTGGGTTGGACTGCAACAACTCCTAAATGGTCTCTATCCTTGCTTCCAGCCCTGCTCCCCATCCACTCCAGCCTCCGTCCTGCAGCCAGAGTGTGAGTGCTGATCCAATCATCTGGCTCCCCTAACCAGCTAGTGCTGAAGGCAGGAACCTTGCCCTTGCTTGGTTATGTCCCTGACACCTAGCATAAGTGCCTGGTACCTAACAGGTGATCATTACATGTATGTATGCATACATTTATTTTTTATTCTAATAATATATACATTATACAATTTCCCGTTATAAATTTTTACAAACACTTCCCTTTCCCCAACCCTTCCCCTTCCTGTAGTAACCTCTAATCTGCTTTTATCATTGTATATTTGCTATTTCTAGTCTTCTCTTATAAGTAATAAACAACTTTTATCCTTATGTGTCTTGCTTACTTCACTAAGTATTTTTTCTATGTTCTTCCATGATGCACACGTCTCATAACTTCATTTTTTCCTACAGCTGTATAATACTCCATTGCATGAACGTACCACATCTTGTTTATCCATTCATCACCACCATCCATTATCAAGACTCTTCCATCACCCCAAACAGAACCTCTGAACACATTAAGCATGAACTCCCATTCCCCACCCCTTAGGCTTGCCTTGGTAAACTGTACTCTACTTTCTGTCTGTATGACTTTGCATATTCTGGTTATTTCACACACGTGTAATCATACAACATTTGTCCTTTTGTTTCTCACTTTTTCATTCAATGTGATGTCTTTAGGATATTGTCACATGGATCAGAACTTTATTCCTTTTTACAGCTGAATACTATTCCGCTGTATGCATATACCACATTCTGTTTACCCATTTATCTGTTCATGGACACTTGGGTGGCTTCCACCTTTTGGCTATTATAAATAATGCCATGAACACTGGTGTATAAATATCTGTTCGAGTTCCTCTTTGAATACTTTTGTGTGTATATCTAGAAGTGGGATTGCTGGGTCATATGATAGTCTATGTTTAACTTTTTAAGGAACCATAAAATTGTCTTCCTCATTAAATGTTTATCTTCCTCATGTTCCTTGGCTTCCCTTCTCTCCCAGATCTAGGGTTCAAAAGCAAAGATAAGTAATTAGATCAGAAGAAGAGAGAGTTTGTGATTAACCTTATGGATAGCTGCATAGTTTCTTGTTCATAATAGGCTGTGGTGGGCCTGAGGGCACCTTCTTAAATGAACCCTAAGGTACCTGCTCCTTTCATAGCAGGCACTAGCACATAAGTAATAATGGATTAATCCCATCAACCATTGTAGCTAACGAATAAACTGGAGAATCTGGTATTTTTTCAGGTTACATAAAGGCAGTTCAGTTAAGTGTCTCCAGCTGTCTTTTTAAAAATGAGGGAAATGGTATCCAGGGAAGATGGGGAAGAGTAATGCTTTGGACAGGAAACATGCAAGAGGCCAACAGTGCCTAGATTCAGGAGTCATCCAAAAGTTTATTCTTTCTCTGTTGGGCTTTCCTGCCTGAAAGTGGCCGGGTCCTCATTGAAATTGCCTTTATTCATGGCTTCAACAAATATTATTGATTATCTTTTATAACCCAGACACTGTTTTAGGCTCTGAGGATATAGTAGCTAACAATACTTACATAAATCTCTGCTTTTATGGAACTTATATTTTAGTGGGGGGTAAGTGCTACAAAAGTAAAATGCATGGTTCGCTAGATAGTGCTAAGTGCTATGGAGAAAGATACAGCAGAATACTGTGGATAGAACTCTGAGGGTGAGGATATTGCTATTTTATACAGGAAGTTCTTAGAAGGCTTCTCTGATAGGGTGACATTTGAGCAAACAAGTGAAGGAGGAGAGGGAGTCATCCATTAAATGTCTGGGAGAAGACATTGTAGGTAAAGGAGAAAGCTTGTCCTAAGGCCAAGAGTAACTGCCGGCCATGAATATCTTCTCTCATTGCTCAGAAAACCAGGCTTTGGTCTGGGAAGTTCCATGGCAGGTGGACGTGGGAGAGGTGGGAGCTGTGGCTAAACATTTCATGTGCCCTAGGGAAACCAAACTTATGACTTTCCTGTAGATGGAGTTTTTGCAATAGTTTTATGTCCTCGGGATTTCCCTTCACTTTTGATGACATGAGGTTTCAAGGAAAAATTTGCTCTGGTCCTTCCTGGAGTCATAGATGAGCCTCTCCTTTCCTGCCCTGCAGGGACAGGGCTGGTTTGCCTGGGGCAATCTTACACCTGTACAGATAGGTAAAGGAGACAGATCAGAACAAGTGTCTACCTTATTTTGCTGTGGCTTGCTCTTTTGTTACCTTTTTAGGTTTCTCAAATGCAGATCAGGGTCCCCTTTGGAGCTGAATCTCCCTATAGCAGGACTGAAGTGATAGTAATAATTTTGAGTTGTACTATGACAAATACAAAAACTTCTATCATTAGAGAGAAGGAGAAGGGAACAAACATTTATTGTGTTTCAGCCATTATGCTAGGTCTTTTACCCACATCATTTCATTAAATTTCCATTACTATACTGCAAGGTTGTGCTTTTGTCACCATTCTACAGATGTGAAAAGTACAGATGGTAAATTTTCCTGCTTACAAAAATATATACCCTTAGTAAAATTTTCAAACAATAAAAATGTAAAACTAGCAAGCGAAAGTCCGTCAGAATCTCACCTCTCAGAGGAAACCACTATAAACAACTGCTGTGTAATCTCTTAATTTTAAAAATGTATTCGCACTCATCCTCTTCCCTCGTCCTCCCAAGAAAATGGGATTGTACTAAGAGTTCTGAAACTTGCCTTTTTTTTTTCTTAACAGTATATCTTGGTTATCTTGCCAGGTAATTAATTATTCTTATTAACGGAGGCAGGGCTTTGGAGGGTCTTTGATGACATCTGGCTGTCCGATTTCACACAAATGAGGGCAGAGGACAGAGCGACGTGAGGCCAATAAGCAGGGCTCCTTACGCCACTGCCCGCACTGTGACTATCAGGGATGTTCTCCAAGGTTCAGCCCTACTTGGGAGTGGCTTGGGCGGCCTCTGCGGCTTTGAGTAACCGAGATGACAAAGCCACCGCCCTCACTGCCAGGAAAATCAGGCTCTTCTAGTCACTCGCCTGGGAGGCAGCCTGCAGCGAGGTCGAAAAGCTGCGGGGGAAAGGGCGAGGCTCCGGCCGAGGGGCGGGGCCGACTGCGCGTGGCGCGCGGGTGCGTGCGTGCTGGTAGGTCGGCCGCGGCGTGACGCGCTGGGCGCCCGGCCCCGCCCCAGGCCCGTCGAGCCGTCCCTGCTCGGTCGCGGCACCTCTAGGCGCTGGCTGAGCGATGGCGGAGGCTGTGGAGCGCACTGACGAGCTGGTCCGCGAGTACCTGCTGTTCCGCGGTTTTACGCACACGCTGCGGCAGCTCGACGCCGAGATCAAGGCGGATAAGGAGAAGGGGTTCCGGGTGAGCGTCCCGGGAGCGCGTTGCGGGCAGAGGCGGTCCGGAGGGAGCCCCGGAGCGGGCTCTTCTGCAGCGCAGCCCTCTGGGGCGGGAGCGGCCCTGTCAGCCGCGCCTGGGGGGTACCGTAGCCATCAGCGTGTGGCCTGGCTTGACGATGAGGAACAGAGGCCTTGAATGGGGACATGACTTTTCTGAAGTTGCCCAGCTAGTCAGGAGCATCTTCGACACTAGAGCCCGAGAGTCCTGATTCCCGGTGCAGGTCTCGGTTCTCCACCCAAGCCGCGGAGCAGGTGGGCCGGTCATTTGGCCAGGATGACGATAAGATTTTAGGAGCCAAGTTTGGCTCGATTATTGAGTTTTGGCAACAGAAATAGTCCCGAGTTTGCTTCCGCTGGCTTTGGGAGATTACGGGTCTGCAGCCCCCAATGCTAACTGGGTTCAAGTATCTGTTCTGTTTGTTTCACATTGCCCTGTAAAGCGACTCACTGGCAGTTTTGCTTCTACAGCTGAGGAATATCTCACTGTACATTTTAGAACGTGTACTTCCCCTGCTCTGACATGATTTTTCCGTCGAGAGGTTCTTGGAATTTATATTGTGTGTATGTTTGTGATTTGCATGTGTGTTTGTTAGCTGACTTCAGATGGTGTTGGCAGGTGCATTAAGAGAGACAGGAAAGCTAGCAAGAGCACTGGATAGGAGCTAGACCTGTTTTCTAGTCTTGCCAAAGTAAGTGGCTGCTTAATAGCAAAAGCAAACCATTTTATTGCTCCAGGTCTCAGTGTATCTATAAAGTAGGGGGATTGGGTTGGTATTCAAGACCTTTTCCAGATTGCCTGCCCTCTGGTTGTTATTGCTTCTCATAAGGTGATTTCTTCCTTGATTTAACTTTGAAGCAGTTACCAGGGCTTTGGTGGTACATTGATGGTTTGAAAGATTTGTTGCACCTCATGGTGAAGCTTAGAATTCTGGAATTGTGGAGCTGGGAGGAGGACCATGGAGATTGTCTCAATCCAACTTTTAAAGTTTTATTTATTTATTTATTTTTAATTTTTTTATTAATTAAAGAAAAAAAAAGAAATTAACCCAACATTTAGAAATCATTCCATTCTACATATGCAATCAGTAATTCTTAACATCATCACATAGATGCATGATCATCATTTCTTAGTACATTTGCATCGATTTAGAAGAAGAACTAGCAAAACAACAGAAAAAGATATAGAATGTTAATATAGAGAAAAAAATAAAAATAATAATAATAGTACAAAAAAAAGACAAACAAACAAACAGACAGACAAAAAAAAACCTATATCTCAGATGCAGCCTCATTCAGTGTTTTAACATGATTACTTTACAATTAGGTGTTATTATGCTGTCCATTTTTGAGTTTTTGAATCTAGTCCTGTTGCACAGTCTATATCCCTTCAGCTCCAATTACCCATTATCTTACCCTGTTTCTAACTCCTGCTGGACTCTGTTACCAATGACATATTCCAAGTTTATTCTCGAATGTCGATTCACATCAGTGGGACCATACAGTATTTGTCCTTTAGTTTTTGGCTTGACTCACTCAGCATAATGTCCCTCGGTCCATCCATGTTATTACATGCTTCATAAGTTTATTCTGTCTTAAAGCTGCATAATATTCCATCGTATGTATATACCACAGTTTGTTTAGCCACTCGTCTGTTGATGGACATTTTGGCTGTTTCCATCTCTTTGCTATTTATTTATTTTTAAATACAAGGCAACAGAGAGTAGACAGTTGAAGTGATATTGCCAAGGTAGTAGAGCAAGTCAGAGGCAGAGCCAAGAGTCCAACCCAGATGTCTTGATCTGAGCCACAGCCCCCCTTTTACACACCAGATTTCCAGGCTTGTTTATTGGGTTCAACCACACATCTAACATCAAAGAGTAACTTGAAAGCTAACATGTGTTTTCAGATTTTTATAGTGCTTAGAAAATGAAACAAAACAAAACAAAACATCCAGAAGCCATAGCAGGAGGAAAAAGCTGTACTGACTTTGTGGAGGGAAGGGAGAATTCCCTTCTTTCACTGCCTTGGCCATTCCATCTTTCTCTTACCAGGTGGACAAGATTGTGGACCAGCTACAACAATTGATGCAGGTGTATGACCTGGCTGCCCTTCGGGATTACTGGAGCTACCTGGAGCGTCGGCTCTTCAGTCGCTTGGAAGATATATATAGACCCACCATCAACAAGTTGAAAACAAGCCTGTTCCGCTTTTATCTTGTCTATACAATCCAGGTACTTGATGATTCAGGGGTTCTGCTTTGTTTGGTAGAGAGAGCTCTTTGGTCCAGAAATAGATTTTCTCTTAACCCCAAGAGAGGACTGTGTATATTATTATGGGAAAAAGTGGAGCAGTTATGAGTACAAATTATTTTTCACTGTTTTCCTGTTTTTTTTCTTTCCCATCATCTGTAAATCATCTGACTGGTCTTTCCCATTCATATTTCCCCTCTTGTTTTAAGCATGTTAGCCTGGGTGGATGATTTTAAGAATATAAGTAGTTGGCTTAAATTTTGACTAATGAAGATTATAGTTGACCTGGGGAATAAGTCACTTAGATTATTTGAAAATAAACTAGGGATTAATTTGCAGGATGGCATTTATTATCAGAACTTCAGTTTCAGCAGGGTTTGAAATTCCAAGGTATTTGAGAAAAGAGTTTATTTTTTATTTTCCTTTATTTTATGGATCTACATTTGTATATAAGATGTTTGGCCACTTACCTGGCCAACATCCAAAGTCTCTCTGATGTGTAGTGTTGAAGAATCTTACCTCTGGACTTCTGTCTCTTCTTCTCTTTGCTACTGCCTTTGTGTCGTGGCAGACAAACAGAAATGACAAGGCTCAGGAGTTCTTTGCTAAGCAAGCTTCAGAGCTCCAGAACCAGGCTGAGTGGAAGGATTGGTTTGTCCTGCCCTTCTTGCCGTCCCCAGATACCAACCCCACCTTTGCTACTTACTTCTCCCGACAGTGGGCCGACACCTTCATTGTGTCCCTGCACAACTTCTTGAGTGTCCTGTTTCAGTGTATGCATATCCTTTCAGCTGCCTGGGAGTATGGGCCCATTCTGAGGTATCTGGCCAGCATAATCAGTGGTTGCTGCTCTTGATACAACCATTTTTTCCACAAAATGCCCTAGGGTCATTGCCATGTATCATGTGATGGGGCTGGAAAATTTGTGGGTATTTTTGTCAGTAGACCAAGGAATCACCAATCTTAGTTCTGATGCTGTGCTCCTAACAGTAATAGCTGACATGCATGGGTGGGGCTATAGTAACAGAGGGGTGTTAGAACCAGACCCCAAGAAAAACTGCAAACCAGGTTGAGGTCCCCTCTGAGCAGAATTAGAACTTCCTGCCTGTGTTAGTATTTTGGTTACTGTCTCTGTCAGTGTTCCTCAACTTACTGGAAGACAGTAGCTTTCAGAATAAATAGGTGGCTATTTAAGCATTAGTGTGTGTATAAATTACAGCCCTCCAAATTTACCATTTTGTTATGGAGTGCCTCAGCTCCTGAGGCCTGAGACCTATACCATTACTCATGCTCTCAGGCTGACTATCTAGGTGAGGAGAAGGGAGTTTATTTTGAACGGGGCTGCCTGGTGAGGCACTGATAAGTTTTGGGGTTGTAGAGGCCCACCCACTAGTAACTGTTTGAACCTCTGAGATGGAACTGTTTTCTGGTGGGCCTAGGAAGGGTGTCTTTTCCAATTTCTCCCTTTCCTTTTGTCTAATGAGTAAGTGTGAATTCTTTTTTCTCCCCCTCCATTTTCCTGGGAACTTTCAATTTAGAGATAGTTATGACATGATCCTATGGGTCTTCCAGGAAAATTAGGAATGTCATTTAGGATCTTTTCATGCAAGAACAGTGCCCTTCAAACCGTATTTGGTTTGAATAGCGTATTTGGGCTACCATTCACTTTTCCAGTACTGAGGCCTTGCCTGCCTTGTGCTATTCCAGACTAAGCCTCTTTGAGGGGGTTGGGGAAGACCCTAAGCTAGAATGCATGTGTTCGTGACATGATGTGTGGCTATGTAATAAGGAGAAAGCTTTCTCCAACTCTAAACCTTGGCTAGGGAAAGGTTTAGTCTGGAGATGGGAAAGCTGAGTGGCCCATTCTTCTGTCTCAGCTGATATAACAGTTGGCAGAATGCCTGTGGAATCACTGGCCTCCAGGGTTACTTTTAGTTGACTGTTTTGTCCTGGCTCAAGCTTAGGCTGTCTTTGAAGTCCACTGGATACTTGGTCTTTATTGCCTGTATTTGGGTGAAAACTCTCAGATTTGGATTTATGTCTCTTCTGTAAACTGGTCAGCAGATTATCATGTGGCTGTGAGTCTGCCTGAAGAAAATCGGAATAAAAGGCGCAGGATCATGGGAGAGACTATTTAATTTATCTCTGAAGAGCCCATGGCACTGACTCTGTACTCTACTCCCGTGTCTCACGTTCAAATGTTTGCTGCTGTGACAGGAGTTTGGGGAGGGCTTTTAACATTTTACGGACAGGTTTATTCTTTAACTTTGTGCACCAGTTCCTGTGATCCTGAACTTTGATGCTGAGTGTCAAAGGACCAACCAGGTTCAAGAAGAAAATGAAGTTCTGCGTCAGAAGGTTTGTTCTGAGCAGGCTTGCTCTTCAGGGAGTATTTCTGCTTTTTATGTGTGAAATTTGGTAGTGGTAATGAGGTTTGAATAAATTTAGGAAGGCCATACTGTTTGCACATGAAAGCGGTCCCCAGGAAGTCATTGTCAGGGGCTTAAGAGCTTTAATAGTCTCAGAAAACCAGAGGCAGGATTCAGATTTTAAAATTGTACATATGTAGCACACACAATATAGTAGTGTAATGAACTTCAAGAAAGAAAAAGCCTATGCATGCCTACCCACTCTCTAACCGATCTATTTTCATTTCTCTAGTTTGTCCTCTAGTCCTTTCCATATATATCTACATATATAATGTTTACAACTCAGATATAATGTAATTGTTTCTACTGAGTCCTGTGTTTCTCTAATTTGATGAAAAGATAGAGCCAAATGATCCAGATTTGCTTTTAAATTTTGTCTGAGAAGTGCTGTGTCCTTGAAGTTATGATGTGTATAGGTTGGCTTTATTTTCAGGAACAGGAAGATTATAAAGGTGTTTAGGTTAGGGGGCTTTAAAATTCTTGGGTTTTGGGAAGTGTGTGTGTGTGTGTGTGTATGTGTGTGCATACAAACTTTAGGCAAAAATTAAAAGTACTATAATTCATTAAATTTTTTTTCATGAGCGTTTTAAAGCCTGATTTTGTAGATTTCAAAGAGCAAAGCAGGATTGGGTGAAGCTGTTTTTCTCATTGAATTCTGGAAAGAGCAAGTCAAATAATAAGAAAGGAAAAAAAAATAGTAAGCTTTATATATCTAACCTCACTATAATCAAGTAATAGCTGCACTTTCCCATTTTTCCAATCCACAATGAACAGAGAGTAGGGAAGATACCCCGAAGATGAGGGCATTTTGAGCCAGTAAGGTTGGGTTTTGGATATGATGTGTCTAGAAATCTTCCTCAGCAGAGGGATGGCTAGGGGAGAACATCATCTAACTCAGCCCCACCCCTACGTAGCTTTTTGCATTGCAAGCAGAAATCCACCAACTGAAGAAAGAGGAGCAACAGCCAGAAGCAGAAGAGCCCTTGGTTCAACACAAATTGCCTCCTTATGTCTCCAGTATGGACCGCCTGGGGGATTCGGAACTGTGAGTGTATATCATGATTCACGGGTGGGAGGGGCATAAGAACCCCTTTTCTCCTCTGTCCTCTATGCTCTTAGCACTGCAGTTTACTTTGACTCCTCGCCTGTGCTCCCCAGCTTCCAGCCAGGAAGAAGTGTCACAGAGTCTCCCTGACACACATTGCTCTTGCTTCAGAGTTTTGTGAATAAGGTCCCCATGGCCTAAAAGGTCCTGGGGGAGTTGTTCCCAAGCTCTCAGCATTTGACCCTGCCCAGAGGTAGGAGGTACTGCACATCTTTTCCAAGGGTCTGTGCATCCAGATACGGATAGCCTTGATATTATAAAATCTTGGGAAAGTTTTCTACATTGAAAGGAATGCCTCATTATATGAAAAGATTGGCAACTAGAGATGTATGTATTCTACAGTAGAAGCATGCACCTGTCTGAGGGTTTAAAGAACTGGGCAGATTGGAAGATAGGTATTTGAGTAAACATAAAAAATAGCCATTGAAGCAGAGGCTGAGGTAGTAATACTAATTATTATGATAGTAGTGACAGTTGAAGAAACAGAGGCACAGAAAGGTCACACAGTTAGTGATTAGTGAGCCAGGATACAAACCCAGGCAGTCACATTCTATACCGAACTCCCAGTGCTGCAACAGATGTAACTGCTCTAGTTTCTGAGCCAATATTGTCCTATAGAAATATAATGTGGACCAAAAGTATAATTCTAAATTTTTTGTAGCCACATTAAACAGAAAGTGATAAAAAAGGTGAACTTAATTTTAATAATATACTTGATATTTAACCTTATATATCCATAATATCATTTATATTTATTACATATTGATTATATAATACATATAAAACATGTATTGAGATGTTTTACATTTATTTCCTATAAGTCTTTGATTCCCAGTGTGTATTTTACACTTACAGCACATCTTGGTTTGTACTAACCACATTTCAGGTGTCCAACAGTGCATCTGGCCAGTGGCTACTGGACAGTGCAACTCTGAACTTTACTTTGGCCCCTGAAGGAGAGCCACAGACCTCACCATTGTATCAGATCAGCTGTCAGCTCCCTTTGGTATAACAAGTAGTGCCAACAGTAATGCAATCTTTTAAAGCCTGGGTGCATGAATCTAGCCTAGGAGGTCTGTGTTCCTGTGTTTTCTGGGTTCCCTCCAGCCCTGTGATTTTGGTTTGTCTGTTTGAGCAGAGCTATGGTGTGCAGCCAGAGAAGCACTTCCCTCTCCCAGTCACCTCGTGTGGGCTTCCTGTCCTCGCTTCTGCCACAGAGCAAGAAGAGTCCCTCGAGGCTGTTGCCTGCTCAAGGGCCCCCTCAGGCTCAGAGCTCAGCGAAGAAAGAGTCCTTCAGCAGTCAGGTAACCAGCAGGTCCCACCTCTCTGCCTTTTGCTTAGTAGCCTCTGACATCTGACTGTACTTGCAGACCTTACTTGTTTGCCCTCACTACATAACTGATTTTTGGGTATGCTGATGAGATCCCTCAGAGACAAATGTTAGCTTTGTAGGATGAGAATATAGATAAGACTTGTTCTGCACTTTTTTCTAGGATCTGCATTAATAAGGAGGTAAATCCGCCTACTGCATTCTCCATTGCACTGTCCCATCCCCCTCCTTGCTTCTGCTTGGAAACTACAGTGAGACAGCAAGCAGACGTGTATGTGCTTTACTGCTTCAAACTCATCACAACCATGTGAATGGGAAATGGCTTCTTTTTCTCAGTTTATAGATGAGGAAATTAGTCCTCAGGGAGATATGGTGGCTTAGATATTGTGTCCTGGAACATACTGGACATACTGCTGATAAAGGGCTATGCCAGGTCTCAGACCCGGCCTCCTACCCCAAGTCCGCTGCTCTCACCACAGTGTGCTCTCACTTTCAAATGTCTGTGGCTCTCCAGTTGAAGTAGGACATTGCTAATGAGAGGAAATATGTTTTGAAGGTCACTCCTCATTTTTCATCAGTTTTCTATGAATTTATGAGGGTTTAATGACTGTGCTTTGGTGATTTATGAGTGAATTCAAGCAATTCTGGAATTTTAAATTTTGGATACTGTTTTGACTATAATCTGCTGAAATGCAATATACCAGAAACTGAATGGCTTTTAAAAAGGGAATTTATTAAGTTGCAAGTTTACAGTTCTAAGGCTGTGAAAATGTCCAGATTAAGGCAAGACTGTAAAAATGTCCAAACCAAGGCATCCAGGGAAAGAAACCCTAGCTTAAGAAGGCCAGTGATGTTTGGGGTTTCTCTCTTAGCTGGAAAGGTACATGGCAACATCTACTAGCTTTCTCTCCAGGCTCCTCCAAAGGCTTCCGCAGGAGCATTTTCTTTCTTCATCTCCAGTGGTCTTTGGCTGTGTGGGCTCTGTTGACTCTATTGGCTCTAAAGCTTCCAAAATGCTTCCCTCTTAAAGGACTCCAGTAAGTAACCCCACTTTGAATGGATGGAGACACATCTTCATGGAAGCCTCCTAAACATGGAAACTACTTAAGCAAAAGTTACTACCCACAATTGGGTGGGCCAGAACTCCTTGGAAACAATCAAGATGATCCCATTCAGTAATACTGAGGTGGGGATTAAAGGCCATGGCTTTTCTGGGGTACATGAAAGTTTCAAACCAGCACGGGTATTATAAAATAGTTTGTGGCTAAAGAGTAAACTATTTTAAGAGTTACCTCTGAGATGAAGTATTTCTTCTATACACTAGTATTTGCTGATTCTGCAAAGGATTTTCATGTTTGTAGAAGTTTGCAAGAGAATCTTTTTTATGCTAGCTTATATCCACAAGAACCAGGAGTCTGACCCACTGGGTATTTTTCATTGCTGAGATGGTCAAAATTATTGCTTTCGGAAATATCTGCCAGAATAGAAGTTTAACAGTGCAGAATTACTCTTTGTTGGTTGGGTAGAACATTTTCTCTGTTAATATGTTTTTATTAGTTATAGATAAAGTAAGTAGTTATAGTCTGTACCTTCCTTTCCTACCACTCTTAGCTAGAGAGCATTTAAAGGTGACAGTTTGGGGCTGCTCAGTGGACCATGGAGGTAGGGGTTTGACCCAATCTGCCAGTAGAACATTGGAATTTTTTTTTCAGCTTGTAAATATATTTCTCTCACTCACACATAATGTTGGATGAGACATTTATTAGTATTAATATGTATCCATGTGGAATATGACATGAAAAAGTGGAGAACTAAAGAAAGAAGTCTATCTGAAAACAAAAGTATACATTTCTTAAGATTTAAAAATATTGCACATGGTAAGGTTGCACAGAAATTACTGGGTGTTTTTACTAACAGAATAAGGATTACTAAATCTTTAGATAAAGATGAATGCAAAGAAGAGGAACCACAAAACAAAATATGTAAATCCTTTTTAAGACTTAGAGTGCTAGTAACTACAAAATGCTTAACCAAGGACCAAACATGTAACAATCTCTTGGCAGTATTCCATAAGTGTTCAACTTTCTTTCAGCCTAAATGACTAGAAGCAAAACAATCATTTAATTTATCACAGTTCCACTGTAAAAAGGCATAATTCTGTAGTAAATATCAAGCCATCCCTTGACTTGTCTAATAAATTTAATTAGAACAAATTGAGAGAATTTTGAAAACCTCTCTAGAAAGTTAACAGATTTCTCAGTCTTTCAGTGGCATTTAACCAAGATACTGCTCTCTTGCACAGTGAATGAAGTACACAGTTTTACATATGTTGGGGATTGAATCATGTACCCCACAAAAGGCATGTTCAGGTCCCAACCCCTGGTTTGTGGGTGTGGACCCCATTGTAAATAGGATCTCTTGGGATGTTACTTCAGTCAAGGTTTGGCCTAACTGAATCAAGGTGGGTTTTAATCTGGGTTACTGGGGTCTGTTAAGAGCAGAATGATATTCAGGCAGAAAGAAAGAGAAGCCACAGGGAGCAACCAGAACCTGGAAGTCAAGGGTACCCAACCCGGAAGAGAAAGAAGATGTCACCATGTGCATTGCCATGTGATGGAAAAGCCAAAGATCCCCAAAGATTGTCAGCCAGCTGTAAGATACCAACCGGAAAGGAAGCAAGCCTTCTAACTTCTGAAGCCGTGAACCAATAAATTCCTGTTGTTAAGCCAAGCCATTGTATGGTATTTGTTTTAGCGACCAAGAAATTAAAACAATTTATATTTAGCAACCCAAGTCAGAGAAGTTTCAAAGCATGTGATTTTACATTGGTAAATGTTTCATTGCAGTAATCATTCATATTCATACAATTGAAATCTACAATAGCTTTTTTTCATAACATTTTTTTTTTTACATGGGCAGGCACCAGGAACTGAACCTGGGTTTCCAGCATGGCAGGCTAGAGCTCTGCCACTGAGCCACCGTGGGGCGCCCTACAATAACTTTGTAAAGTTTAATCTCTAAATATATATCAGGCAAACTCAATCTTCTTGGTAATAAAATTTGCCACATAAATGAACCCAGGGGCAGGTAGAGAAAAAAAAAAAACCAGACAGATTTGTAATGTCTTTAAAAAAAAAAACAACTTTCCTAATCGGGGAAATTAATAATAGGTAATAGCTTAATATTGCTGAATTTATCAAAAACAATTCAAATAAACGTAGTAGCTATATCAGGTTGTTTAAAGTAAATAAAATCATGCAACTTGTCAAAAATAGTTCACAGAAAATTGTTTTGCATCAAAGATAGTGACAAAGAGTCAACTAATTGTATTTAGTGGAACCAACAAAAGTGGAAACAACAAAAGAACAAGTTCTGTCCTGAACATTCAGTGTTAAGTAGAAACTATATTTCTTCTTCCTTGAGTGACAGTCCTGCAGTGCTTGTTAGATCCATGGAATCTTTTTTCAGTCTATACTGTGTGCTGATCAGTGGTGTCAAAGCCACTAAAAGAAAACATTTTCTCACGTCATCATTCTGCCTTCAAAACAAAATTCCTGGAAATGATGCCTTTGTCTACTGGAACCATCCTGGTGTATCTAGAAGTGATTTTCAAAATGCTTCTCTGATGAGAATTTTGATTTTGACCAAAACAGTCTTTGTTATAAAAATTGAAACTTAATGACCTCATGAAAGGACTTCTACCACTTTTGTCCTTTACCATTAGTATAAAGCACTATGTCCAAGCGTATTGTACTCTTTTTGCCAGTTAGCATCTGAGAGCGTGTCATGTGCTCCTGTAATCTCCCTAAATTTTGCTTCAGCTTCAGGACTCTTATTTTCGTCAGGATGGTACTTCATGGCCAAATTGTTGGGCCTTGATTTGGCACTCTGATGCGATTTTGGCATATCTAAGATATCATAACTTTTGGAGGCCAGAATTAATTCTGTAATCATTAAAATGCATAGTGCAAAGGTGAAAACTGGCTGGAATTAGCCATTTCTGATATCCTGCATCCTGGTTGTTGCTACTCCTCCACAGAGCAGTAACACTGGCGAGGCTGGCCCTGGACTCGAAGTGGCACCTTGCTCCCAATCCCTCACCCTGGCCTCTGTGGCCTCCCGGAGCCGGTGTCCACCCCACTGTGACTTGTGCATTAGCCTTATGCTCCTCTGGCATCCACCCCTGCTGAGTCCTCTTTCAGTCTTCTCCCTACTGATGGGGACTTTCAGCACGGCCCTTGTGTTTAGTATTGTTGAACTAAACAGGTTGAGCCACAAGGTAGATGAGAGCCATCGGCTTTGGAGCCAGACAGCTTTCTTTTTAGCTCAGGCTCCTTGTTTATTATCCTTGCTCAGATTGTTTATAAACTCATTCCAATTTGCTTATCTGTGAAATTGAGGTAATAATAATAATTGTGTTTACTTCCTAGGGGTTGATTAATTGAGCTGATTAAAATAAGCCCTTGGTACAAGCAATGCCTGGCAGATTATAACACTCAATAAATTTGGTAATTATTGTAAAATTTGTGAAATACTTGGGTGCTTGAGTACCTGAGTCATTTCTGATCTAAACTGCCACCTGCAAAATCACTATAATCTTAGTATTCCTGAATGTTGAAGCAGTCAAAAATTAGTCACAATTGCTCTTATGATTGTTTTTCTGAAATTTGAACCTTAAAATTAGAATTTCAATTCTGTGGAATGTGGCCAAGTAAGCTTTACTGTTTGTTTTCAGGTATCTCTTACCATATGATATTTTATAAGTGTAATAGGTAATGTATGGAGTGTTGGGTCCCTTGAAATAGGTTTGAAATTGTGAAATTTAGTTTTGTTAACTTAAAATTAAAGAAAATGCAGAAATGGAATTTTTTTTGGGTTAAGCCTGTGGCTTTGGTCTTTATGTATTCAGGAACCTAGTGTCACATGGTGAGGTTGAAATGGAATTAGAAAATTTTTATGCAGTTCAGGGCCAAGAGATGAGGTTAAGAATGTGTAATTTGCCGCAGACTTTCCTTAGCTTGCCTCTAAAATATGCAAAGATTGGGTCACCATGTGGTATGTTAACAGAGCAGAAGTAATCCTCCTTATATTTCCTGAATTGAGATGACAGATGTTTACAACCTGAATAGCCCAATGATCAGGTTGCTTGTTTTTTTAATTGATGATAGATTAATTAAACTCTGTGTAGATATTTTAATTCTAAAAATGACTAGTAGATTTGAGGTTCAAGAAAGTCAGAATTTTAACAGTGGAAGGAAGGTGAAAGGCCATTTAGCCTACCCTTTTTTGTCTTATCAGAGCTCATTCTCTGAAATGATTGTTTCCTATCATGTGGCACTCATTGCCTGCCAAAGTTGCAGTGTTTGCTTATTAGAAAGATATTAGTAGAAACTTCTTTATAATTTTTACTCACTGCTCTTAGCATTGCCCTATGGAGCTATGTAGAATAAGGCTGTCTTCTGCAGGATAATACTTCCTGTCTTTTCCATGCTAAGCACTTTGTTCATTCTTCCCCATTATTTCTCAACTCTTACCCATATGGCATAATTCCTGCATCACTCACCATCAGGGTCCCCCTCCTCTGCAGAAACCTAATTTTTTTCTGCTTCTGTTACTATTTTTTTTCCTAGTCACATAAAGCATCTTTATTTTTCATATGTACAATGCTTAGAAAACAATATTCAATTGGATGAAAGGTTTTAATATATGAACACATATATGAAGAGTGTGTGAAAATGTAAAATGTTAACCATTCTTTTAATAATTTTTATGAAATCAGTTTTCTTGAGTGCTTTTAAAAAATTTTTTTATTGTGAAAAATAGCATATATACAAAAAAGCAATAAATTTCAAAGACACCATGATAATTAGTTATAGGACAGATTTCAGAATTTGGTGTGGGTTACAGTTCCACAATTTTAGGTTTTTCCTTCTGGCTGCTCCAAGACTCTGGAGACTTACAGTTGACTTTTTTTTTTTTTTTTTTTGATGTTAAATATAATATGTATACAAACAAAAGAAAGATAAAACCAGTGGTTTTCAAAGTACATTTCAAAAGTAATTACAGAACAGATTTTCAGACTTTGTTATGGGTTACCATTCCACTATTTCAGATTTTTCCTTTTAGCAGCTCCAAAACACTGGAGGCTAGAAAAAATATATATAGTTTTTATTTTCTGTGAAAAATAACATGTATACAAAAAAGCGATAAATTTCAAAGCACATTGCAACAATTAGTTGTAGAACAGTTTTCAGAGTTTGATATGGGTTACAGTTCCACCACCATTTTAGGTTTTTACTTACAGCTGCTCTAAGATACTAGAGACTAAAAGATTATCAGTGTAGTGATTCAGCAGTTGTACTTTTTTGTTGAAACTACCTTCTCTGTATAACTCCACCATCACCTTTGATCTTTCTCCCATTCTTTAGGAGTGTTTGGTCTATCCCCATTCTACTTTTTCATGTTGTAAGGGGCTCTATTACTATTGATACACAAATCCAACTGTAAAATTATCAGTGTTTTCTCTCCAGTACCAAGTACAGTTAGTTGCATGATCACTTCCTGTGAATGCAGTTGTATGATCACTTCCTTTAATTTTGATGATTTACTCCTTTAATTCAACATAAAATGACATTGGTTTTTAAATAAGTCACATAGCTTTATTAGCTTATTTTAAACTTGTAGCCTTTCTCACATGACTGCCATACTAGAGCTCCCTCCTTTTTCACTATTAAGGAATTACAAATAAAAAGTATAGGCTGTATATTATTGTTAAATTAGCAAGACATACAATGCTTAGGCTTTTGTATTTAACACTTGATCTTAGCCAAAAGGCTGAGAAGTGATAGACTTTTATACTTTAATTTATTTATATATAGCATTGTAAATTTCATTCACATCTGCATCTTTTTTTGTTGTTCTAATTGTGTCATTATTAACTGAAATATTCATGGCATTATTTTTGCAAAATAGACTACAGTGCACTCTATGTGGTCTCAATAAGAATACGGAGGCACAATTAAAAAGAAATGGAAGGCCCTGCAAAACAACAATTTGCAGGCTCTTCTGCATCTCTAGTTGCAATAGCCATGGAGAACACATCAGTAACAGCCTATAGTTTGTGCTCCATTCTCTCCCCACAGCTATAATTCTACCCCTTTCACCCACTGAGTAAGTATATGGACCGTAAATGGAAACTAGTTATTATAGAGATAATCTTTAATTGGCTATAAAGTAAGCAAGTGTCCACAAACTTCTGTACTTGTAATACTTATTAGTATCAAATTACCTCATAACTACTGAAACATAAGAGTAAGAGCAGCTGCCCTCAGGGCTGTTCCAATCGGTCTTGGCAGGGTGGAGAAAAAGAATTACAGAGAAATTCTTTGATTTCTGTGTTATAAGGGCCTGTCTTCTGGGTGACTTTTTTTGCTTTGCTTCAGTTGAGACCAGATTACAGGAACTTGCTCCCTACCCACATTGGTGATTACCTCTCAAGCTCTGTGATTCCCCCCCAATTTACTCAAGCCACCTAAAATTAACTGTCATCTGGGAGAAAGATCAGACGTGAGGGTGGAGTTATACAGAGAAGGTAGGTTTAACAAATGAGTGTGATTGCTGAATCATTATATTGATATTTCTTTTAGTTTCCAGTATCTTAAAGCTGCTAGAAATAAAAACTAAAATTGTGGAATTGTAACCTATACCGAACTCTGAAATCTGTTCTACAACTAATTGTTGCAATGTGCTTTGAAATTTGTTGCTTTTCTGTATATATGTTATTTTTCACAAAAAAGAAAAAAAAAGTCGACTGTGATGGTAAATGCACAGCTATAGGATGATATTGTGAACCATTGATTGTACACTTTGTATGATTACATTTTGTGTAATCTCTTGTGTACCCCAGAAAAGCCATGTCCTTTTAATCCTCACTCAATATGGGTGGGAGCTTTTTGATTATCCATGGAGATGTGACCCACCCAATTATAGGTTGTAGCATTTGATTAGATGATTTCCTTGCAGAGGTGTCTCCAACCATTCAAGGTGGGGTTGCTTACTAGAACTTTTAAGAGGGAACCATTTTGGAAAAAGCTTTAGAGCCCAGGTAGCCAGAGACCTTTGGAGATGAAGAAGGAAAACGCCACCAGCAAAGCTTCATGAAACAAGAAGCTGGGAGAGAAAGCTAGACTTTGTCATGTGCCAGTCCAGCTGAAAGAGAAATCCTGAACTTCATTGGCCTTTTGAAACAAGTATCTTTCCCTGGATGCCTTAACTTGGACATTTTCATAGCTGTGCCTTAATTTGAACATTTTCAGAGCCTTAGAAATGTAAATTTGCAACTTAATACATTCCCCCTTTAAAAAAACTGTTCAAGGGCGGGCCGCGGTGGCTCAGCGGGCAAAGTGCTTGCCTGCTATGCCGGAGGACCTCGGTTCGATTCCCGGCCCCAGCCCATGTAACAAAAACGGAGAAACAGAATACAATAAAACAAGAAAATGTTTAAAAGATGTTTCCCTTTCTTCCTTCCTTCCTTCCTTCTATCCTTCCTTCCTTCTCTCTGTCTTTCCTTTAAAAAAAAAAAAAAAAAAAAAAAAAAACTGTTCAATTTCTCATATATCACATTCTGGCAGCTTGCAAATTAGAATATATGGTATGTGAATATATAATATATCAATAAAAAAATAAATAATTAAAATGAACTAGTATCAAGTTATATCCTCCAGAGAGATATATTAAAATATCTCTTGAGTTGTATGAGACAAATTATGGTAGACTATAATTTAATATAGTTAAGATTTTTGTGAGTTTTGCTCTTTAAACAAAACAAATTAAACTTTCAGTTACCATTTATATCACAGTAAATATTTAAGCTATATATATTTGTAGCGTAAACACAAATTTACCTTAATTTACATTTTGAGTGTTTTGTAGACAGCTGCATTTATTAGCTTCTAATACATTATTATTATTATTGTTCACACTTCTTTAGTGAATAACTAAGATGCAGTTTTAGGAGAGGCTCTCCTCTTTTTAAGAAGGATTTAAGGTCATGCTTGTGTCC
Source organism: Tamandua tetradactyla (assembly GCF_023851605.1). Classification (NCBI taxonomy): domain Eukaryota; kingdom Metazoa; phylum Chordata; class Mammalia; order Pilosa; family Myrmecophagidae; genus Tamandua; species Tamandua tetradactyla. Next base: position 177,831,916 of record NC_135327.1, on the reverse strand, counting down.
GTAGCTCTTTTGGTATAAACTATTCTACTATTACAAAGGTAGTTTTTAATTTGTTCTAGTGCCTTTTTTTAGGCCTATATATATTTTTATTTCGGGATACTGTTCAATACCAGCCTGATGATATACTGGACATCTTTCTTGCCATCTTCACTCATGAGGAAATTGTAGCCTGTGTACTTCTTAACGTGGTATTCTCTGCCTTTGCCAAAGAAGTATTGCAATTGGCTTTTGAATCAGCTAGAGGAATTTGAAGCAGATCTTAAGCCTCTGTGTTCCATCAGGGTGGGCCAGTTGAATTGAGCACTCTTAACACCAAGCACTGAAAAAAAGAAAAGTACCATGTATTTGGTGTAGTGGGTGAATAAGAGAAAGAAAAGAGTACCTGTGTTTCCTCTGTAACAGTTTCTTACCTTTCCTTTATGTAGATAAAATTGTCAACAAGATAATTCATCAGATATCCTGTTTAGAATAGAATAAATCCTGTAGATATCAGGATTTTCCTTCTAGTCACTCATTGCTACTGTAGCTTCATACGTCCTTCAGTCCTTCTGTTCATTCATTTAATCCGTCCTTGAGTACCCAGTATGTGCCAGACAGGGTTCTGGGTACAAGGGATACAAGGTATATAATATAGGAGCTGTGTACAAGTATTGTTAGGTGGATAGCTCTTTGATAACTTTTTATGTATTATTTTTTCCCGTGGAATATGGCCTGTTTAAGATTTCTGTCTCTACTGATAAACTATATTCTCTTGGAAATTATTCATTTCATCTACATTTGCATAAAGGTCTGCCAAGAATTCTTATAATTTAAAAACATTTCTCCCATTGCAATAGTTATTTCCCCTTTGTCATTTTTTTATTTTGTGTATTTGTGCTTTCTCTCTTTTTACTTGATTAAATTAGTTTATGGTCTGCTCTTTGTTGATTTTTTTCCAGAGCCAAGATTTTAATTTATTAATTTTATCTAGTGCTTTTCTGTTCTCTAGCTCATTGTTTCTGCTTTTACTTTTATTAGTTCCTTTATTATGGTTTATTCTTTAGTTGTTTTTCCAGTTGTTCAAGTTATGAATTTAATGAATTTATTTTCCTTCTTTCATTTTCATTGATATTGGTGTATACAGCAATGAATTTTTCTCTGATTACAGGTTTAAATATATCTCATAAATTCTGGTTCATAGTGTTTATTATTATTGTTTAGAAATTCTGTCATTTTTTTATGTTTCCTTTTTCATCTAAGAGTTGTTTATCATAAAAGGTTTTTGGAAAACGTCTAAGGGAAAGGACTTCTTTGTTTTTAATTTCTATTTTTATTTCATTGTGATCAGAGTGATATTTCTACTTTGTGAAATTTACCGATGCATTCTCTGTAACTTAATATATAATTAAGTTTTGTGAATATTCCATGTGTGCTTGAAAGGAAGGGTATATCCATTACCAAAGTATAGGGTCCTTCATATGTCCATAAGATCTACTTATTGATAGTATTTTAGATCTTCTATATCCTAATTATTTTGTCTTTTATATGCAACTGTTTTAGTTTCCTAGGCTACTCAAGCAAATACTATGAAATGGGTTGTCTTAAACAATGGAAATTTATTAGTTTACAGTTTTGAGGCTAAAGGAAAGTCCAAATCAAGACATCATCATCAAAGCAGTGCTTTTCCTCTGAATTCTGGGGCTGACTGTGGGCTCCTCTGTCACATGGCAAGGCACATGGCAGTGTCTCCTGGTCTCTCCCTGTCTGGCCCCTTGGTTCTTGTGGCTTTTTCTCACTCTGTCTGAATTTCATTCCCCTTATAATGGACTCCAGTAAGAGGATTAAGACCCATCCTGATTGAGACGGGTCACACCTTAACTGAGGTAGCCTCATCAAAAGGTCCTGTATACAATGGGTTCACACCCACAGGAATGGATTAAATTTAAGAACATGCTGTTCTAGGGTACATGCAGCTTCACACCACCACAGCAGCAAAGAGTTGAATTTTGCTTTATGACCCTACTTGAAAATCTTTTTTAATAGGCAAATTAAGCTCATTTAATTTGTGTATATGATTGAAAGGAAATTTCAACTGTTATTTTATAATCACTGTATACTGTCTTTCTCTCTGTGTTGTGACTGCTGTTTAAAAAGTTGTTTCGGTATTTGAGAGGTTTATATTTTTGTTTTAGGTATCTGTGCTTACACCTTTCACGGTGCCCTTACTTCCCTTTTTTTCTTATTTAATCTTTTATTATTTAGTTTACCAGTTTTAAAATGTATCCCTTGACTTCCAGTCAATACCAATATAACAATCAAGGATCTTATTATTTTTCCTTTCTTCCTTTTCTTCCAATTTTTTTCAGTTGTATTCTTTACATGTTATGAGAATATATGCTGTTTATATAGTGCTCTTCCATTCATTTCCCCCACTCTTGTTTTAGTTTTAGATCAATGATTAAATATATTAAATGCTTGCCATACAAAAAAGCAATGAATTTCAAAGTACATTGCAACAATTAGTTGTAGCACAGATTTCAGAGTTTTGTATAGGTTACAATTCCACCATCTTTGGTTTTGCTTCTAGCTGCTCTAAGATACTGAAAACTAAAAGAAATACTAATATAATAATTTAGCAGTCATACTCATTTGTTTAACCCTACGTTCTCTGTATAACTCCACCATCACCTTTAATCTTTTTCTGACTCTTTTTTTCAAATGTTTTTTATTGTTAAATATAACTTACATACAGAGAAAAGAAAGAGCAATGATGTTCAAACTACACTTCAACAAGTAGTTACAGAACAGATTTCAGTTTGTTATGGGTTACCATTCCACTATTTTCCTTTTAGCTGTTCCAAAGCACTTGAGGCTAGAAATGTTTTTTTCTTTTTTGTGAAAAATGACACATATACAAAAAAAGTAATAAATTTCAAAGCACATCACAACAATTAGTTGTAGAACAAATTTCAGAGTTTGGTATGGGTTACAATTCCACAATTTTAGGTTTTTACTTCTAGCTGCTCTAAGATACTAGAGACTCAAAAGAAATATCATTTTAATGATTCAGCAATCATATTTGTTTGTTAAACCCTACCTTCTCTGTATAACTCCACCATCACCTTTGATCTTTTTCCCACTGTTTAGGAGTACTTGGGCTATGCCTATTTCTAACTTTTTCATGTTGGAAGGGGCTGTCGATATATGGGGTAGGGGGATGGGTCTAACTGATATTCTGGAGAGGCTGGTCCCTCTGCATTTCAGGACTTATCTGGTCCAGGAACCCTTCTGGAGGTTGTAGGTTTCTGAAAAGTTACCCTAGTGTATAGAACCTTTGGAGAATCTTACATAACATCCTAAGTGCTCTTTAGGATTGACAGGAATGATTTTGGTTGGAGTTTGGCAAGTTATGATAGGTAGCAGTGTCTAACTGAAGCTTGTGTGAGTGACCTCCAGAGTAGTTTCTTGACTATTTGAACTCTCTCAGCCACTGGAACCGTATTTGTTACATTTCTTTACCCCCTTTTGGTCAGGATGGCATTGTTGATCCCACGGTGCCAGGGCCAGCCTCATCCCTGGGAGTCATTTCCCTTGCCGCCAGGGAGACTTTCAGCCCTGGATGTCATGCTCAGGTAGTGGGGAGGGCAGTGATTTCCCTTGCGGAGCTGGGCTTAGAAAGAAAGAGGCCACATGTTACAGATCTTTTCATTTTGTTTATTTTTTTAAGAAAAAGATTATTTCATGTACAATTGAAGCCTCCCATGTGCTTTCTCTAGAAGAAACATCTGCTATGAATATAAGTAAATATAAATGGAAATTGCCTCAGACAGAGAAATAAAAACAGGTAATATCCTGTAGGTCAGGCACAATTCATCTCTAGGTAACTTAAAGAGTCCTTTAAAATTTCCTTTTTTAACTGTTCATGTGACTCCAGGGTTCCAAGAAATCTTAGTTAATCATTTAAAGTGTTTAAAGTGAAAAATGACAAGTAGAAAGAAAGCAACAAGTAGACTTTGGTTGAGTTTATTGTCTTGATTTAGGTCACGTATACGTAATACCAGTGGCTTGTGAGGAGGCTGATCTCAAAACAGAATGTCTCTTTGCATCCTTATTATTTTTCTGAAAGTTTAATAGTAGGGATGTGGGGAGCTCATCACAGTCCATGGGAATAAGGCCAGAAAAAGAGTCCGGCAAGGTAATCTGGAAAGGTGATGAAGTGGCAGCTCCTTTTAAAAAGGTTCTTGATCAAAGGTGGAGACTTCTCTCCATGGGGGTGGAGTGGGGTGGGGATTGAATTCATATTTCTCTTTGCTATAACTTTGGTTGACCTTATAACCCTGATTAGGAAAATGAGCCAGAAAATGCCATTTTGTTTCTTGTTCAGTTTGTCTTGATCAAAGATCCTTGGGTTTCCAACAGTTTCTGTTAAAAATTTCTAGTTGCATGTTTCTGTTTGTGGTTTTCTATTTAAGTGATTTCTGCTCTTACATTAATTCCCTCATGTTTTCTTTAGATTTATTTGGTTTTTATATTCTAGTTTCTGAAGTTAAATGGTTTGTTCACTTAACTTTCAATGCATCTTATTTTGCAATAAAGATCAATAAAAATGAAGAATTCTCTGGGGAAAAAAAAGGAATTTTTGGTTGCCTGGTAATCATTTCTAGTACCCCTTAGTATTTATTAACAGTGACTAGCATAGTCCTGCTCTTGGCTAAAGACAGGAGAGGATGTTGTGTTCCTTTTCCCTTCCAAGGAGGTGATTGTGTGTTGGGTAAATATTTTTTTGTACTGCCCAAGCATATTGTTGCTTCTAGATACTTATAACATGTAGCATTGTGCCTGGCTTGCCTGATAGCTGTCACTTAATAAAATGTTAAATGTCCTCCCCTGTTACAAGTTAATTGATCAGATCAAATATGTATAAATGATAAATATGGCAGGATGAGGGCTGGTGACTTAACAGCTTATAACATGATGGTAGAAGCTGAAAGGGGGAGGGAGTTCTGGACTCTGCATTGTTTTACTCATGACTTCACCCACCTGACTGAAAGGTAACATTTCAGCTCCCTGCCCAGCACAGCCAAAGAAGAACCGTACCAAGAGCTGTTGGGTAGAAAAGCCCCTACCTGGATGGAGGCTCTTGCTTCCTTCCTGGTCCAGCTGTTGTAGCCTGGGCAGAGATGGGAAGAGTCTTTTCACAGTCCTGCTTCTTGTCCTCTAGACTGTTAAGGGTAAGGACCCAGCATTTGGAGCCAAGGATGCGAAAAGCCTTTTTAGCGGGCTATCCACTGGAGAGTCCAGCTGGTCGCAGCACCGGCAGCGGCGCCTGCAGGATCATGGCAAGGAAAGGAAGGAGCTTTTCTCTACGACTTCCCAGGTATGGCTTGGGAAAAGCCCCTCGGGATCTCATGGAAGCCCCAGGTGACACCCACTCCCCTCTTTGTGGAGTACAGTGGAGCACACACAGGGAAAGCTTGAGGATGCCAGCTCATACTTCTCTTCTGATTAATGGTCTGTAAAGCATGCTTTTGCCTAATTGTTTTTGTTTGCACTTTGGTTCTTTTGATTCTTATTTTGCTCAGCTATTCTGTGGTCTCTTTTCCCGAAGCAACATTTGGCTACTATGGGATCATAAAATGCCAGCCCCTGGAAATGTGCCCAGAAAATGAGTTCTGTGATTAAATTGGTTTGGGAACCCTAACATACCACATCCTTCCCTTAGGTTAACTGTATTTTAGCATGTTGTGGGCTAAACTTTCTTTCTGAAATTTGGTAGGAGAGAAACCTGTTTCCTTTGATTTAACCCAGAATTGCCCAGACTTGCTTGCATGCAGGATCCCTTCCTCTTGCATCTTCTGCTACATCCTGAGGGCCTTCCTCTGCTGGAGTTGCTGCTGCGAGGGCCAAGTGCCCACACAGTGAGGTGCTATGGCCCAGATCCTTCCTGTGCTGAGCCCTGGGCTCTGGGCCTTCCCTCACTACTGAGTACGGGTCTGGCAGAGTCAGGAACCACAGGTGGTGGTGTGCCCTGGCTGATGCTCATGAAGCCTGTGTTGGGTCTGGTTGAGCATGTAGTAATCGTGGTGACCGACACTTAGTTCTAAAGGTAGGCAGAAACCAGGGCAGCTCAAGACTTCTCATAGGTTTATGGGGTGTCCTCCACTGCTAGGCTTCTAGGTGGGCTAAGCTGCCTTCCTTGGGTTGCTATATTTTTTTCTTTTACATGGGCAGGCACTGGGAATCAAACCTGGGTCTCTGGCATGGCAGGCAAGAACTCTGCCTGCTCAGGCACCATTGCCTGCAATGGGTCTCTATCTTTGAGTTGCCTCTGTTGCCTTAGTTTCTCAGTCTCTCAATATCCTACTTTCCAGGAGCAGTAGTTAGTTGGTATGTTGTTGTAATGGCGAGGAACCAGGTGTAAGTCTAACAGACCTGGGTGCAAATCCAAGTTCTTCTCTTTGCCACCGGTGTGATCTTAGGCAAGTTATTTGCCTTCCCTATGTCCATAGCTGTAAAATGGGATTAGTAATGGTATCTCAGAAGGTTTTTAGGAGGATTTTTAGGTTGATTAAATGAGAGAATAAATAGAAAATGCTTGCCTAGCATATACTAAGCATTTACTCAGTGATATTTGTGATTATCAGCCTGGCATATTACCAAAGCAGGTGTGTGTCCTGAATTCTGTCAGCTGTGGGTCGATGGCCTATTCCTCCCTCAGCAGGACCTGAGACTAGGACCAGAGTCTCTAGGCCAGGCTGTTGTTGAGCAGGTCCCCTGCTTTCCTGGGGACAAGCTGAGCACTGTTCTCAGAGTTCAGAGCTCTCTCCTTTAGATTCTGGGCCTACTGGGAGCCCCCAGAATACTGCAGCCTTGCTCCCTAGATGTAAGGCAGTATGCTCCTGGGATGTAGGAGAGTGACTGGGCTCAGGACAGGCCTCTTTGCGGCTGACTTGTCTTTGCTTTGCTTGGCACAGTGTGCAGAGAAGAAGCCTGAAACTAGTGGCCCTGAGGCAGAGCCTTCCCCAGAGCTTCATGTGGAGCCAGTGGAGATGCTGATGCGGGCTCCCACTGCAGGCCCCGAAGGTAGAGGAGTCCGCCCTGAGCAGCCTTTTATTGTCCTGGGTCAAGAAGAGTATGGAGAACACCACTCATCTATCATGCATTGCCGGTGGGTTTGGGTTTGGAGGCCAGGCCAGAAGCAGCTAGAGAAATGATCAAGGGCCAGATTGAGAAAATATTGACCCACCTGGGGACCTGGTTATGAGGGTGTGGCAGGCAAGAGGGGCAGGAAAGCAGTGTTGAGGATGGTGGGGTGACCCATGATCACCCCACCATGATCTCCCCTACAGAGGCAGTGGAGGGCTGGGTTGTTGCCCTCCTGGGGATCCTGCTTGTCTTTTATTTTTCTCCTATATTAACTCACTTTTAATCTTAATTTGCTTTATGTTGGTACTTCTAGGTAAATATTTACAATTTACAAGTTTTTATTTAAACATGGCATATTTAAGCATGGCAAATGCATAGTCTTTTCATAATAAACCCTCACAGAGTATAATATTGAGAGAGTCAATAGGTTTTAGCCTTGATGGGCTCTTTGGGCCCTTGAGCTGTTCCGGAAGTGTGATATAGGAGACTCTAAATTCCAACAGACTGCAATGCCATGGCGGGGACCATATGTATCTTGCTCACTGTTCTATTCCACTACTTAGTACAAGGCTCAGCACATAAAAGATGCTTAATAAGTATTTCTTGGACAAATGAGTAAATGACTATTTCTAGAAATATCCCATGCCGGTCCTTTAAGTGTAGGCATTTTGAGATTATTTTTTAAAACAATAAGAAAGTTAGAAAAACAATCATCTTAGCATTAGCTGAAGAGGATGATGGACCAAAGGGAGGAGGGTAACAGTCTTCCTTTCTTTCATTTTAGAGTGGACTGCTCGGGGAGGAGGGTCGCCAGCTTAGATGTTGATGGGGTCATCAAGGTATGGTCATTCAACCCCATCATGCAGACCAGAGCATCCTCCATTTCCAAGTCACCGCTCCTTTCTTTAGAATGGGCCACCAAGCGGGACAGACTGGTGAGTAGCATTTTGCCGCATTTCTTGCTTTGCAATCTGAGTTGAAGAATTCTCCAGGGTTTTTCATCAGTTGCTCAAGTACCTCAGCGTAGCCCTCCTTGACTCAGTAGTACTGAATTGAGGTAGCCAAGCCAGAATTCCTTCCTCTGTTTCCCTTAGTGGAGATTTGGGGACCACACATCCCGGACTAACACAGCAGTCTTCTATTTTGGGATGACAGTGAGGTTACAAAGCCTGAACTAACAAGAATTGAAATTAGACTGTTGTGGAACCTGAAAAACACTCCTGTTATATGGTGGATGGCTCCTTTCTTTCTGTGGTGATCTAGCCCAGGGAGAGACTGTCACTCTCCCTATTACTCCTCAACAACCCCTATCATCTGTCCCTGTCTCTAGCAACCCACCATAAATATTCTCAGCATTTTCTTTCTTGCTGCTAAGACCCCTCCCTGTGTTAGGCCCCAAGGGGAGTAGTTGGTAGAGATGGGGTTCTATTTTGTGGTTCCCGTGGGCCTAATTATCTCTAAGAATAGTATCCCCTTTTTTCCCTGGACTTTAATATTTGAGATAAGATTTATAGTTAGGGAGATAAAATTAATGGTTTTTTTCCTTTCATTTCATTCCGTTTTGAGAGGATCATATTGTGTAGCCCAAGGGTCAAACCCTGTTTTTCTATAATTTTCAACAATGGTAGGAATCGTCTTTATGATATTAGTATCTCAAGAGTTTACCCTGTACAAGTGTGAATTTGCCAAATGAATACTGAGGTCATCATTTGGATAGTATGCCTGGGCTGCTTCAGGTGCTTTCTTCTGTTGGTATTCTTTATTATCATTGCAATTTTTCACCAAATAAAAGACGAGTTCCTGAAGGCCAGGATAGCCTCTTCTATTTTTCTCTGGAGGCCTTTATAGGGCCATTGCCAGAGCTGTCCCCAGAGCATGCAAATGGGGCGGTCATCCAGGTCCCATTGATCCTGAGCCCTAACGAGAGATTGAATGATGTGGTGGGTACATCAGGAGTGGGAAGGAAGGGTTGGAATAGCTGAGATTTAATCTGAAAGAAAGGAGGCAAAAAGATCTGAGGGTCTTATTTAAACAGCCAGAACATTTCTAGGTAAATCTGAGGTAAACATTTCTTTATTCTATGAATTCCTTGATTTGTGCTTCTTGCCAGGGTTGGTTCTGATGCTTTAATTAGTTTTTTTTTTTTTTTTAAACATGGGCAGGCATCGGGAACCGAACCTGGGTCTCGGGCATGGCAGGCAAGAACTCTGCCACTGAGCCACTGTTGCCCTTTAATTAGTTTTTAAGTGAGATTCCTCTTAAACTTCCTGGATTAGTGGAGGAGGGACCTCACCCCCGCAGCCTCTCCCAGAGCCGTACCCTAGGAGGGGTCTGGCCCCATTCACATCGGTCCTACCTAATCTCCCCCTACAACCATCCTTCACACCTTCTGCTCCTTCTCATTCCAGCTCTTACTGGGCAGTGGTGTGGGGACAGTTCGTCTTTATGACACAGAAGCCAAGAAGAATATCTGTGAAATCAGCATCAATGATGATATGCCCAGGTGAATGGAAAGCCCCTACCCTGTCACCATTAAAGTGGCGATTTGGAAAGGGTGCTCTTTGGGGCATGGCCTTTCTCTGAACCTTTTGCCCCAGCTTTTGAAGCAGGCTCCAGCCTTAGAGCAGGAGCTCATTGTTTCTCTGTAGATGGGTGGAGCGTCTGACCCAGCCCCATGTGTGTTATAGAATCCTGTCGCTGGCGTGCAGCCCCAATGGGGCCTCGTTCGTCTGTTCAGCTGCAGCTCCGAGCCTCACTTCCCAAGTGGATGTGTCTGCACCGGACATCGGCAGCAAGGGCATGAACCAGGTTTCTGGCAAGCTGCTGCTGTGGGACACGAAAACCATGAAGCAGCAGGTAGGGCCTGTCGCCATGGGTCTCACCATAGCTGGTCACGTTCCTCAAGGGGTGCACCTCCTGCCCTCCCTTTCTTTCCTGATGGTTTCTTCCCTTCTGTTTCATCTGGCCTCTTCATTTGTAAGTAAATTTCAAAGTCTAAATATGAAAAGTAGTAGTACTCCAGTTGGGCAGACCATTAGGAACTTGTTCAGAATCATACCACAAGCTTAGATGTCACACAGAGCCTATTAGACAGCCCTTGTGGCTTATTTTTCAGAAGACTTGAGTCCCTTTCTGCCTCTCTGTTAACTCAATATTGAGTAAAAATTACAGCAGTAGCTAGAAGTAGTGTGAGTACCTGCATATTCATAAGCGACAGCTAATTGGAAGAGGGTAATCAGACAACCTTGTAAAACTTTGCTCATGGGGCCACATGGCCCACATTCCTCAGGAGCCCAAGGACTGTTCCCAACTGGAACAATCACAGATGCTTACAGCTATGACCCTAAATCCTAGGAAGAGATTAAATACTGTTTTTTCACCTGTATAAAAGGCAGTGATATTCTTACTAAAATTATTGGTTTCATTATGGTGTGTCTCAGCTTTATAGAAAATGCTCTTATGTTGAACATATCATTTCCTCATGTTATAAAACACTTAAGGTATCTTAGGAATCTGTCTTACAAATGGTCTTTGTTCCAAATATTTAGTTTGACTTTATCTACCTGCAGAAATTGTGTATATTCCCATTTGGAAGTCTCACAAGTGTCTCAAGCTTATCAGGTTCTGGAACTGAATTCTCAACTTCCACTCCCCATCACATGTGTTCTTCTTCTTATAGTTTTCCTCACCTTGGCAAATGCATCCCATTTAGAATGTCTTCCTGGACATGACCTTCTTCCTCACCCCACACAATCCATCCATGATTGCAAATATTGCAGTTCCACCTCCCAGTGTATTTCAGATCTGGCCATTTCTCTCCATTTCCAGAGATACACATTAAGAGCTGTCTCCATGTCCCTCTCCTGGGCAGCTGCCGGGCCTCCTCTTGTGGCCCTGCCTACCCATCCTCCCCACAGCATTCTGAGCAATTGACAAACATTGTATCATATCATCTTTCTTCCTGCTTAAAATTCTTCCAGGTTTCTGGTTACCCTTAAGGTAAAATCCATATTCCCATAATGCTCCACAACTGCCCCCCGCCCTCCAGCCTCCTCATACACACCCTGTCCCTCCCCGCCTTTTCTCTAGAGGGTTCTTACCCCACCTATCAGGCAAACCATCTGCCCTTCTGCACCTCTGAGATGCTTTCCTTTATATACCTAGTTTAATTAGATCTTTCTTTACTGGTATCTTGCTATTTTCCTCCAACACTCTTACTGTGATTTGTAAATTTATGCTTGCTTACTTGCAAGTTTTAAAATTTTAATTAAATATTGAATATATTCAAAAGAATTTTTAAATCATATGTGTATGGTATAATGAGAAGAAAAGTAGTAACATAAGCACCCATATACATGATCTTAGAACATTACTAGTTCTTTTAAGGTTCTTATGGGCCCCTTCCTAATCTTGGTCTCCTTCCCTTTTCCAGATAACTTATTGTCTTTTATTAAAAAGATATAGTTTTAGCACATTTATATATATCTCTAAACAGCATAGGTTTTGTTTTGTAGGTTTTTAAACCTTATATGAATGGAATCATAGTGTATATATTTTTTTAGAACACTATGTGTATTCTAGGTTGAAAACGGATTCGCCTAACTCTGCATCTTGGTTGTCTTCTGGTTGCCTGTGCTGAAACTGAAAAGTTAGCTATCAATCTAACTGGCATTCTTTCTTGGTTATTTGTCTGTTCTCTCTAGCTGCTTTTAAGATTTTCTTACCTGGGTGCCTTGGTATGGATTTTCAATTTTGTTTTATCTTTTTGACTTTTTTTTTTTTAAAGTCTTACTTGAGGATTTGCTTGTTTTCCTGAATCTGAGCATTTTTGTCTTTATTCAAATCAAGAAAATTCTTAATCATCATCTTTTCCAATATTGCTATTCTCTATCTCTTGCCTTCTGGGACTCCAATTAGACATATTTTAGAACTTTTTACTTTCTTTTTTTGTCTCACTTTGCAGAATTCTTACTGATAATTTCTTCAGATCTATCTTTCAGTTTGCCAATTCTTTCGTCCACTAAATCTAACCTATTTAACTTTATCCATTAGGATATTAATTTCAGTTGTATCTTTCAGTCTTAGAAGCCTGACATTTTTCAAACTTGTTCTGTCATGTTTATAGTCTTCTCATTTTACCAATATTTTCAATTTCTTCTTTTATTCCTTTGAACATTTAATACACTTATTATATATTCTCTCTATTAATTCCCATATCGGAAGTCTTTCTGGATCTGATTCTGCTCTTTGCTGTTTCTCTTGGGCGTTTGTCTTTTTGTCTTGTTTCACTGTGTCTTGTGAATTTTGATTATGGATTCATGTTCCTTGAATGTTTATCTTTTGGAATACTTTGAGGCTTGGGTTGAAGGTACATTTCTCTGGAAAAGATTTCCATTTGTTTTTGCCAGGTGCTTAGGGCACTACCAATTCCAGACAACTTTAAAATAAATTCTCTGCTTGAAGTTTCCCAGACTACATAGGGATTATAAATTTGAGTTATAAACTCATGTCAAGATCAGCTGTGGACTTCCGGAGAAGATGGCGGCTTAGTAAGACACGCGGGTCTTAGTTCCTCCTCCAGAAAAGCAACTAAAGAAACAGAAACAATACGAAACAGCTCCAGGAGTCACGACAGAGACCAAAAAGACAGTGTACCCCATTCTGGAACGGCTGAACGGGCAGGGAGAATCCACTGCGGTGAGATACCCGAGGGGCGCACGTTTTCCTGGCCGGGGCGGCTGGCAACTGGGGTCCCCTCCACGCACGTGGCTCCCCGGTCTGACTGGGAACATTGGATAGCGGGGCCCTCCCGTCACACTTGGCGTCTCGGGCCAGCTGGGCAATTTGGACCGGCACTCCCCCAAGCCGCGGCCAGCGACCCCCGCCTCCATGCACGGTTTCCCGGGTGGACTGCCCTGCAGACAAACGACCGCCACGAGCGCCACCTACTGGGCAGGAAAAGAAAAACAGAGCCCAGAGATTCCACAGAAAAACCTTTCAACCAGCTGGGTCCCACACCCAGGGAAATCTGATCAAATGCCCAGACACCAGCAGAAAATAATGGATGACGCTCGGAAAATTGAAGATATGGCCCAGTCAAAGGAACAAACCAATAGTTCAAATGAGATACAGGAGCTGAGACAACTAATGCTGAATATACGAACAGAAATGGAAAAACTCTTCAAAAACCAAATCAATAAATTGAGGGAGGACATGAAGAAGACATGGGCTGAACAAAAAGAAGAAATAGAAAATCTGAAAAAACAAATCACAGAACTTGTGGGAGTGAAGGACAAAGAAGAAAAAATGGAAAAAACAATGGATACCTACAATGGTAGATCTAAAGAGACAGAAGCTACAATTAGTGAACTGGAGGAAGGAACATCTGAATTCCAAAAAGAAACAGAAACTATAGGGAAAAGAATGGAAAAACTTGAGCAAGGAATCAGGGAACTGAATGACAATATGAAGTGCACAAATATATGTGTTGTGGGTGTCCCAGAAGGAGAAGAGAAGGGAAAAGGAGGAGAAAAACTAATGGAAGAAATTATCACTGAAAATTTCCCAACTCTTATGAAAGACCTAAAATTACAGATCCAAGAAGTGCAGTGCACCCCAAAGAGATTAGACCCAAATAGGCATTCTCCAAGACACTTACTAGTTAGAATGTCAGAGGTCAAAGAGAAAGAGAGGATCTTGAAAGCAGCAAGAGAAAAACAATCTGTCACATACAAGGGAAACCCAATAAGACTATGTGTAGATTTCTCAGCAGAAACCATGGAAGCTAGAAGACAGTGGGATGATATATTTAAATTACTAAAAGAGAAAAACTGCCAACCAAGACTCCTATATCCAGCAAAATTGTCCTTCAAAAATGAAGGAGAAATTAAAACATTTATAGACAAAAAGTCACTGAGAGAATTTGTGACCAAGAGACCAGCTCTGCAAGAAATACTAAAGGGAGCACTAGAGTCAGGTACGAAAAGACAGAAGAGAGAGGTATGGAGTAAAGTGTAAAAAGAAGGAAAATCAGATATGATATATATAATACAAAAGCCAAAATGGTAGAGGAAAATATTATCCAAACAGTAATAACACTAAAAGTTAACGGACTGAATTTCCCAATCAAAAGACATAGAATGGCAGAATGGATTACGACCCAGCAATACCACTGCTAGGTATCTACTCAAAGGACTTAAGGGCAAAGACACAGACAGACATTTGCACACCAGTGTTTATAGCAGCATTATCTACAATTGCAAAGAGATGGAAACAGCCAAAATGTCCATCAACAGACGAGTGGCTAAACAAACTGTGGCGTATACCTACAATGGAATATTATGCAGCTTTAAGACAGACTAAACTTATGAAGCATGTAATAACATGGATGGACCTAGAGAACATTATGCTGAGTGAGTCTAGCCCAAAACTAAAGGACAAATACTGTATGGTCCCACTGATGTGAACCGACATTCGAGAATCAGCTTGGAATATATCATTGGTAACAGAGACCAGCAGGAGTTAGAAACGGTAAGATAATGGGTAATTGGAGCTGAAGGGATACGGACTGTGCAACAGGACTAGATACAAAAACTCAAAAATGGACAGCACAATAATACCTAAGTGTAATGTAACTAGGTTGGAACACTGAATGAAGCTGCACCTGAAATATGTTTTTTTGTTTGTTTGTGTGTTTGTATCTTTTGTTTTTGTTTTTTTCTTTTTCCTTTTTATATATATATATATATATTTTATATTTTAATTCTCTTCTCTATATTAACATTCTATATCTTTTTCTGCTGTTTTGCTAGTTCTTTTCCTAAATCGATGCAAATGTACTAAGAAATGATGATCATACATCTATGTGATGATACTAAGAATTACTGAGTGCATGTGTAGAATGGAATGATTTCTAAATGTGTTAATTTCTTTTCTTTTTTTTGATTAATAAAAAAATTAAAAAAAAAAGATCAGCTGTGATTATAAATTCTCAGAGAAGTGTTTTTTTCTTTCTTTACTTGGCTCTAAGGTTCAGACAGGTAAATTTTCTTGTTTTCCCTTTCCGTGAGGTGGGATTATTTCTAGCTCAATTCTGTACTGAGGATATAGCTCTTTGGAGTCCCAGCTTTGTGTGGAGGTTTCTTCTCCCCTTATGTTGGGCAGGTCTTATGCTGTGTTCCTAGGTGCTTCACAACTATCATAATGGAAGCTCAGGTTATCAGGGTTGATTGAAGTCCCCAGAGTGAAGCCAACCTCAGAGCTCACTGGTCCTCTGAATTTTGCTTTCCCTTATTTTTGGCCACAGAAGATTCCTTCATTTGCCAGTTCAGTACGGTGTGTGTGCTTAAATAATACTCTTTTTGGCATTTTTAGTTTCCATCAGGTGAGTTGTTTAGGGTTTCTGGTCTTCTGTGTTGCTTGAAATGAAATTTTTTATTAATTATTAGATTAAAATACTAGACCCTAAGTTCTATGAGGTGGTTTTTTTCACCATTATAGTCCTATCAACTAGCACTGTAACAGGCATATAGCTGAAGAATAAATAAACGTACAATATTATAGCTACATTAGAGATTTTTGTGGGCTAGCCTGTGTACCTGCCTCTATTGCTAAGTGTTTCTGGGGGGTATGCAGAGCTTGATAGTAAAGGAATAGAACAGGTATGTAACCTTTGTACACTATCAGAGCTGTTTGCAAGTCAGTCTTCCATTACTTAAGATGCCTGTGGTGAAAGACAGTTGATATGTTTATTATTCCCTGCTGGCAATATGACCTCTCAATAAGAATTAGCTTGGAATGTACTTTATGTAAAATGTAAGTTGCTAAAACATGTATGATGCACCTTAGAATTCGAGCAGGCATGGATTATTATCTGTGTATGGAAACCTGAATGTCAATGAGGCACAGAGACTTTGCCTGTCAAAAGCAGCACAGAGGGTCTCACGTACGGCATTTGGGCAAAGGCTCAGATCCAGATTGCTAGAAGAAGGTCCTGTGAGGGAGGAGCCAGCTGGAAACCCATCTTGGGGTGCCTGTATATATGTGTTTGAGTGGGATAAGCAGTGTGACTATGCTGTGCTAAAGGTCTGCTAATGGCTTTTTTCTCTTTTTTAATAGCTCCAGTTCTCCTTGGATCCAGAACCCATTGCTATCAACTGCACAGCCTTCAATCACAATGGAAACCTGCTGGTTACAGGGGCAGCTGATGGTGTTATCCGGCTGTTTGGTAAGCATGTGACTGTACTCATGGTAATCCTGGTCCCCTTCTTCAGTGGCCCAGAGAAGAGATTTGGAGTTTTGTCAGCTGAACTAGATGTTGTTGCAGAACTCATGTTTAAGATGTTTGTAACAGAGCTTAACTTTGGTCAGAGTCTTCTGCTTTCAAAACACCTGCAATATTCAATTTCTACATGGTTAGTGTCAATGAGTGTGAGAGGGGATGGAGCATAACCATCCTTCTTTTTTTGAGCTATTCCATCTGAATCTTCAGACCTGTGTGAGATCCTTAGAGGACATACTAGAATAATGACATCCTGCTTTCTTGGTGTAGGTAGTTCATTCTCCTTATAAAAGCATTAGCACCTCATTTCCTAACTGAGGTAGGCACAGAATCATCTGGTATGCTGTTTAGAAATCCCCATGCCAGGTCCCTGTCCCCAGGAGATTCAGAGTCAGGGAGTCTGGTATAGAACAAGGTGACTGTGTCTTTAACAAATCACCAGAGTGTGAAGTTATAAAGGCCTCTTAGGAAGGACTTGTGTGTCTTCCTACACTTACAGGCTCCCCAGATGAACTACAGTTACCCCAGGGATTCCTGAATCTCACTTCTGACTGAGTAAAAGAAGCTGCTTCTGAAACTCAGCAGTAGCCTGGCCTCTTGTCAGGGGTCAGCTCTGTGACACCTGTGGGGTCGAGGAGGCCCTCTGCCTTCAAAACAGATCACATGCACTGAGCAAGGGGGAGAGGTACCTCCTGCTGTGAGCAGATGGATTCCCCAGTGCAGACCGGAATCTTAGTGGCATCTCTCGTTGACTCAGATATGCAGCAGCACGAGTGTGCCATGAGCTGGAAAGCCCACTGCGGAGAGGTCTACTCTGTGGAGTTCAGCTATGATGAGAACACCGTGTACAGCATCGGTGAGGACGGGAAGGTAGGTGGGGGCAAGTTTTAGATCAGAGACTTCCCTACCTACATTCTGGGTTTCTGAGACCCTAGAGAGCACCATTATAGCATAATGGGCTGAGTTTCATCCTGACCATGCTGTTTACTAGCTCTGTCTTGGGCCTCTTTGTGCCTCAGTTTTGTCATTTGTAAAATAGGGATATTAGTAATTGATCTCATAGAATCTTTGTGAGGTTTAAATGACTTCAGTGAGAGTTGGCTGTTACAGAATGGGAGTCCCACATCTGTCCTTCTTGTTGAAGACAGTGATTTATCTCACTGTAGATGGATCAGTGGGGGTCAGGATTTGGGCCTGGGACATGCTGCTAGTGAGCTTGGTAATTGGCCGGTTCCAGCATATATGCATAGAGTTTGCTGGGGGCCTGGAAACAGCTTTCCAGACGCAGTGTGTAAAGCCTAAGCAAAGTTAATGAAAAGGAAGCCAGAAAAAAAAGAGTAAAAGTTACTGACATGTTGTAGATTCTCTCGGATACAGTAGGAACTGGTCACAGTGATTGCCTTGGAAAGGGAAGGAGTAGGCAGAGGCGAGAACTTGCTGTACATGTATATTCTTCTGTACTTTCTAAATTTTATGCTATCTACGTGCATTGTCTATTAAAATAGTAATTTAAAATAAATTCCTTACTTGAAAACTATGGGAAGAGATTCTTAAATTAAAGCTTGACTTCCTATTTATGTGCATAAGATTCCAGTTAAGAGGTGGGCACGCCCAAAGTAGCCTGTCCATGGGTGGGATAAAGGAGTATGTACACTGCAATAAAAGAAGCTAAGTTTAACACTGCTCAGTGTTCAGTTTTTTGCACTGCTGAGAACGTGGAAAGGTACTTGGAGTGTGTCCTCTCTACTTTGTTCCTAAGTCAGAAAAATCTAGTTGGTTCTAATCCTAATAACAATAACAGTAACAGCAGCAATAGTAGTAAGAGTTCACATGAAGCACTGCTTGTCAGACCGGGAATCCATGCAAAGGCAGTTGCCTACCCCTTTCCTCTCCTGCAGTCATACTGGAGAGAAAGAGAAGTATTGGACTTTGACATGAGGTTGCTGTTTTCCTAGATTTTCTTCCCTGAAAAATGCTTATAGTATTCTGGGAAGAGATTGCACAGGGGGGTCATCCCATTACCTTTCCTGTGAACCCATCACTCTGCTCCCTTTTCTGCTTCTGACACTTCAAAGGCCCTTTCAAAGATGTCAGAGCTGTGGCAGGGGGAGGTGGGTCACCTGTGCCAGTCTCTGCTCTGGGGTCCTTCCTCTCTCTTTCTCACAGCCTCCGGCCCTGGCTTGCCTGTAGTCAACCCCTTCTGAGAGAGCTTTCTGGTTGTGTTTGTGATTCCAGTTCATCCAGTGGAACATCCACAAGAGTGGCCTGAAGGTATCCGAGTATGGCCTCCCCTCTGACGCCACGGGCCCCTTTGTGCTGTCTGGTTATAGTGGCTACAAGCAGGTTCAAGTCCCCAGGGGCCGACTCTTCGCTTTTGACTCTGAGGGAAATTACATGCTTACGTGTTCTGCCACAGGGGGCATCATCTACAAGGTAACTGGGTAGGGATGGTGTGTGGGGCAGGGAGGATCCTCCCTGGAGGTTTGGGTGGTAGCTGAGTGTGGACCCTGATATCTGCCTGCCCTGCCATGGAAGAAGCCTTTACACAGGATGGATAGTCTGCTGCACCCTCCTTGCTGGAGGCCTGAGATGGGGCTGATTCCCAGCTCAGGCATTCAGGAAAATGAAAGCATTTCCTAGTCTAAGAAATTAAACAGATTTTGTGGGAAAGTGGGCATATATGCCTGGGCACACCAATTGGGGATCAGCCTGGCCATCTACAGTCAATATGTTTTATAAGTCATGTTTACTGATGTCTCCTCCTGTCTCTTGTCCTCCTGCAGATGGGTGGGGATGAGAAGGTGCTGGAGAACTGCTTGAGCCTGGGTGGCCACCGAGCTCCTGTGGTCACTGTGGACTGGAGCACAGCCATGGACTGTGGGACCTGCCTCACTGCCTCCATGGATGGCAAGATCAAGCTGACCACCCTCCTCGCCCATAAACTCTGATCTGATCTGCCCTGTGGGACCTGAAGAAGCAGTATTATCCTGGGAGAGAGGGACAGGAGAGACAAGACAGGAAGAGAGAACACCTCTGTCTCCTGCTCCGTGGCAGGATGAGGCATCTTCAGGGAAAGACTTTCCAATAGTCGGGGTACTGGCCAGCTGTGGCGAGCAGAATGGGGAGCTCTGGCACGTACTCCCCAGAGACCAGTATCCTGGGCTCTGCCAGCAGCATGCTCCGGATTGTAGGAGATAACCTGGACCATAAA
This sequence comes from Tamandua tetradactyla, assembly GCF_023851605.1. Classification (NCBI taxonomy): domain Eukaryota; kingdom Metazoa; phylum Chordata; class Mammalia; order Pilosa; family Myrmecophagidae; genus Tamandua; species Tamandua tetradactyla. The sequence continues at coordinate 177,812,300 of NC_135327.1, read as the reverse complement.
ACCTTAGGAAGAAGGAAGAAACATTGTGATGGGTGCTCTGTCGGCCCAGGAGAGATTAACAGTGTTTTGTATATAGTTGCTCATTTTTCTTCTTTTTTAAACAAATTAATTCACTCATGGTTACCTGGTGTCTCTTTCTAAGATGTGTGTGTGCAACAGAGTATCTCCCTTTACTCTTTGTCATGGCAATAGTCAGCTATGAGCCAAGTCCCCCTAACATGTGGACTCCCTGCCCTAGATGATACACCTCAGCTCTTACTTGTATCGCTGGATATGGGGCTGTACCTCATCATCAGCTTGGCTCGCTGCTTTGTTGTAAGGTAGGACCTGGGGTCCATAGCCATCTGTTCTGTTCTACTAGGTAACTAAGGTTTTTGCCATTGCTAATTTCTCGGGGTCAAGTCAAGACCAAAGTTTTCTTTCTCACCTCTGATAGTGGCAGCTTTTGTTAAAGGATGAGGACAAGGGCTGAGGCTTTTGCTCCTGGTTGCCCTCTCCATCTGGGGTAGCTATTTCCCGCCTTCGTTTGGTCACCCATCACTTCTTTCAGCTTAATGTCCTTGAGCTTGAATGGAGCCAGCTGCCTGGGCCCTCTGCTGGTGAGTGGTGAGAAGAAACAGCAAGTCAGTTACGAACTGGGGCTGGAACTTGGTGTTCAGGCCATTCTAGCTGGTGCCCACATTCTTGTCTGTGGCCTGTCTCTGCTTGCTGGCTGGGGCAGGACCTTAAAGAGCCAGGTCCTCCCATGAAGTAAGGAGGCACAAGAGAACTACTCTCCTTCCTCTGAACTACTCACCTTCTTCCTCACAGCTGAGGCAGGAGAGGCACAGCCTCTGCCACTAAGCCTCGTGTTAAGTGCCACTGTGGGGTGGCAGGTCTGGGCCTTGGGTCTGACCTTGGCAGGGGGTAGCCTTGTCACTGAGCTAATGAGTTGCTTAGGACAGTTATTTTAGAGCCTCTTTTGGTTCTAACCAACTTCTGGAGTGGGGATCCTCCTAGTTAACTAACTTTGGAAAGGCACCAAGAGATTGATACTCCCTTCTAAAAGTGATGCAGACACAGGTTTCCTACTCTTCTGGCCCTACTTTTCAGTTAGCTGTGGGAAGAGGTTTTTGAAGGGCAATTTGGAGGGGGTTCTATCACTACCATATATTTTCTGTTCCTTTATTCACAACACAACATGATGCTACTCCACCCCAGTCCAAATGAGACTTGGGTTTGTCTTGGCTCACACTCGTCAGAGCCCAGAACCCTAGAGGTTAGTTACCTCAATGCTGTCATTGTGCCAAGGGGAGACTAGGGTTGTGGGCCTGTGGTTTGAAATGAAGACACTGGAGGCGGAGCCTGGTTCAAGAGCAACTAAACCAACCAACCCCTGTCCAGTCAGGTTGGTTTTGTAACCTGAACCTCTTGATTTATCTCCTTGGGCCTTGAATTATTTAAACTGTAAAGTGGGGAAACTTTTTCAGCCCAAGTCTACTTCCCTGGGATTGAGAATATTGAGGAAGAGAGATGAAAGTGCTTTGGCAAACCAAAGCCAGGGGAAGGCCCTGGCTTCCGATTAGGGATCTCCAATCTCTGGATCAAGCACCCCTATCATGCACCTCTACTATATGGTTAGTAATTATTCTATTATCATTAGCTGATTCTTTGTATATCCACATTTCAAATAACTGCCTTGTCTATTTCACATTTTGGGGGCTGACTGTGACAGTTCTCATGTCTATTTTTTAAAACCCCCAAATGAGGTAGAAGGTTCATCTGTGGTGGCTTACATTGACATTTATTTATTTATTTTTTTATTATTTTTTGTTGTTGGGATGGAGGCAGATGGAACCATTATGGGTGCTTCCCACATCAGAGGATACTGGGCCTCTGACTCCACCCAGGCCCAGGAAAGTCTGGTCTCAGGTTCAAGTCCTTCTAGATGGAAGGCGGCTCCCTAGGGCAAGTCAAATGCACCTCCTGTATAGTTTTTTTTTCTCTCCACAATTGGGTGAGCATTTATTCTCTTTCAGGTATGGCTTTCTTTCTAACAGAGGTTGCCAATGTATAATAAAGCAGAGTTAGAAAATCACGCATCTTGTAATGCCCATTTTACATTGACATTTTAATCGTGTCTCTGACAGACCTGTCTCCACCCCGACCCTCTTCTAGACTGCTTTAAGCTGCGAGGGTTGGTTTAATTAAAACTAGATGATGTACTCCACGTGTAAACTGCAGTGCTCAGCATCAGGTTGAAAGCAAACAGCGAGCACATTTGGGCAGCTCCTCAGGCCTCTAATCTGAATATTAAATATTAACGCTTCTTATTTTAAGACGTGAGCAGTTTTCTCTTCCGGCATCCGGGGGGAATCCCTGGCGGAACTTTTAAAACTACAGACGCCTCTCCCAGTTCTCTAATTTCTGACTCAGTGAGCCCAGGAATTGACACGTCCACGAAGTCCGACCGACAATCCTCAAGCGAGCGGGTTTGGGGACGCGGGGCAGCCGGGCGGGAGCCCCTCTTTCCGCAGCTGGAAAGCGGACCTACGCTGGCCTAGCGTGCGCCGACCCCGGGCTGCCTGCAGAGGGCGCCCTCGGAGCTAGCTGGCCCGAGGCCGGAAGTGCGGAGGCCGCGCAGGCGCCGGGAAAGCGCCCGGGCCCGGAAGGGGAGGGCGGCGGAGGGGGTTTGCGGAGGCCGTGCGTCTCTGAGGTCCGGGCAGGCCGCGGATCCCCATAATCGCTCGAAAACACCTTCCTCGTGTGCCGACTCGGTGCCGTCCTGTTCCGGAAGTTCTTTCAAGAAGATCGCCAAGACCAACTGGCCAAAAACCCGAGAGAGAAGTAAAGCAAGTGCGCCTGGCCGGAGGAGCGCGCCTATCTAGCGCTGGGAACGGCCCCCGCTCGCCGGCTCGGGACGGGACCGGGGTGGCCGCCGTTTTGCTGGTAGAAATAACTGGATATGGCCTGTTCCCACCTCTGGGTCATCCAGCTCCGGGTGGATGCTTTACCCCTCTTAACCTTTTCCAAATTGCGGGTCTCTTCCGTTCTTCTGCAGGTTGGCACTCACCTCGTCCTGCATGAGGGGCGTGGAAGAAAGTGGCCCCAGTAAAGAGTAGCCGTTATGAATGAGGAATTCTGTACAAGTCACGTTTCTGGGGGGGGCCTCAGTTTCATCCAAATAATGGGAGGCTTTGGGCTAGATTTTTTTAAGCTCACACCCAGCTCCCAAATCCTGTGATCACTGAGCTCTGTATGACATGTTTCTAGAAGATGCTGCTGCCGACACTTTACGGGGCAGGGTAGCAGAGTAGTTAGGCCCCGGCTTTGGAGTCTGTTAGACCTGGTTGCAAGTCCTGGCTGGCTGCATTCTAACTTATTTTGTGACCCTGTACAACTTACTAAATTGTTTTTTTTTTTTTTTTTGGTCTGTTTGTAAAATGGACTTAATACCTACCACGGGGTCAAATTACTGCAGGCCTAGTTTGCATCCCTGTGCTTGAGGTGTTTCTGTCCCTTGGTAGTGTTCATTAAATGATAGGAGAGACAATTAGCACCGCCTGAATTTTGACAGAAATGAAGACGGGTTGGGTAAAGTCTGTTCTCTGTGGCCACAGACTAGGAGGATGTCCTGTTAATTTTTTTTTTTTTGACTTCAGTTGTTAACAGCCCTACTAGGTGAGCAATAAATTGTAAAGTTGTGGCTCAGAAAGGAATCTCATGTTACCCTGGGTACCTTTTTCTAGGCAAACCTCTGCTCCATTCAGATCCTCCCTAATGCTGGAGCCTTAAGCTTTCTGAGTTGATTCCAAAGTGGAAGGTAGAAGCCTGTGCCCTTTGAATCATAGCTCCTTTTCTTTCCATTGGGGCTGAGCTTTAGGATTGAATGGCTGGGTTGGAGCCAAGTGTAGGTACAGAAAAAGGAGGCGAGTTATCAGATCAGAGGCTGCACAGGGGCCTGTTCTGGTTTCTGCAAGTCAGGGGAGCAGGTACAGTTATAGTCCCCACCCCCTACTGCTAACCGCAGTTTGACCAGTCAGAAGTTTAATTTCTGGAATTAAGGAAGGAGGTGTTGGCTAACGAAACCTTATTGCAGATCAGTAATACCTGAGATTTACTTCCTATAACCAAGCCAAGATGGAGGACTGAGAAGTCTGGAGTAGAATAGAGGAAGAAGAAGCATTGAGAGATATTTTAGGAGTAGGGTAGGCAGGGCATCCTGAGGACAGTGAGCATCTGGGGTGGCATAGAGAGGGGGATATTGGAGGACTATGCCTCTTTTATTCCTTTCTTCTGGGAGGGCTACCCCTACCCCCCTGTACTGCTGAATGTCTTAGTGTAGAATCTACAGAAAGACATATCTGGTTGGCTTGGCTGCCTGGTTAGATCCCTGGGCCCTGGGACAGGTTGGAGGGTTTTGTCTCTCTCAGCCCACTGGCCTGTCCACTGCCATGCTCTCCTTGATACGTGTGCATGACTTCCCCAGGTCTCCTGGACCCTGTTCACATTCTGAGTCACCACTGCTTTGTACTGCCCAGTAATTGTGGCTGGCAGCTGGAAGTAGCCTAACTTGTTAGAATTAATTGGGCTTTGTTCTTCTTTTTAGGAATTAAGGATTGAAACCCCTTCAGGTTGAACAGGCCTACGATTCTTGGTGTGACAAGAGTGGAATTTGCTGAAATAGGAAAGCTAGTCATTAAACTTGGGCCCTCAGGCCTCTTTATGAAAGACTGGAGAGATGGATACCTTAAAATCTAGGGATAAAGAGAGGGTCCTTCCCACATGGATGACCACCCAGGTGGCTACGAAGAGAGTGATGTCGGGGAAGACCCCTAAAAGGAGGAGAATGGCAGCGGTGACAGTGTCAGCAGCAAGGTGGGGACATCTGGTCAGAGGATTCCTGGGGGAAATCAAGGGTGGAGGAGGAGCGAGGAATTGGGGGCCTCCCAGTTACTAGAGCTGGGACTTCCAGTTGTCCAAATGGTGAAGTGAGTGGGTGTTTTAAGTCTGGCACCTACTGAGCTTTTATGAAGTGCAGAGGCTGTGGAAGGCACATGGGTTGTCCTCTCGGACAGGAACCCACATTCTGCCTCCACATTGAGGAATTTGCTGTTCAGGCTCCTGATTTGTCAGCACCCAGGTAGGGGTGCTAGTTGACTGATGGTAATTGCTGCAGTCTTCAGGCCACCACGATCAAGTAGGAAGCAGCTCCTACCCCATGGGGACGTCCCTGCCATACATGGTACCTCGGTTGGGCCAGGACACTCGCTCTTCCAAACAGGTGTTAGGCACTTGGTGCCCCCCGTCTCTGGCTCTCCGTTTTCTACGTTTTCTTATTTGACCACCCTCCCTTTCCTATGGTTACAGTCTTTCTCTAAATGTGTAAATGCATTCAGGTAAGTTTCAGTCAAGTCTGAACCTGGTGGCTTTTATACATCTGCTCCAATCCTTTGTATGTGTTTCAGTTTCACTCTCTGGAGCCAGCCTTCATTCCTTATTTCCAGACCCTCAAATGGACCTGGCCGCGTGTGGAAACCCCCTCACTGTTGCCTCAGGAAGCCCTGGCACCAGTGTTACCACCCTGAGTGTGGCCCCAGCTACCAGAGCTGCCTTTTCTCTCATTCCTGGTGGGAAGGCCCTGCCGTGCCACACTCTTCTTGTTTTCTTCCTTCTTGTGAGACCCGGGGCCTGTATGTCCTCACCTGTGGCTTCACATCTTTGTTTCAGACCTCCTGTAGTCAAGACCGTGTACTGCATGAATGAAGCTGAGATAGTAGATGTTGCCCTGGGGATCCTGATTGAGGTAAACTCTTTACAGGGAGAAATTAGGCTCTTTACTAATGTTACTAAAAGACACCCTGCACTCTCAGGCTACCTAGTGGTGTGTCTCATCTGTCAGCTGCTTCCACCCCTAGGCCCTCTGTCTCATCTCTCTGTCATGCTCCCCTTGGCCTCTTCACTTGCAAGGTATACACTTAGCAAGCATTTGGGGAACGATGTGCGGAAGGTTGTGGGTGTGTGTGGGGGAACCTCTCCATTTGGGCATTACTAGTGTGTATGTGAACATCACATGTTTTACTCTCTGTGTTCTCTGAAGGATCTCAGTCAGGTAAGATGACTTCTTAACCACTGTTCTTCTTAGACTGCTGCTGACGCTTCCTGAAATAATAGTGATAATGATAATAATAATAATAATTGTACCCCCATAGAGCTGTGTAGTACTTTTTAGTTTACTAAGTGCATATATGTATATACACACACACAATCTTATCTAATGCTCACAATAACCTAGTGATAGAGGTATTTCAGATATGATTCTCCCAATTTTACAGGTGAAGAAATTGAGTTTTCCTTAGTTGCATAGCTAAACTTGGACTCAAAACCCTATCCTGATGTCTTCCATTGTATCACCCTACTTCTCCAGACAAGTTTTTTCTATTTCTTTTCTTTTCTACTCAGCTATCCCTCATGCTTCTGTCCCCATCTCTCCCAAGTTGGTTCTGATTTCTTCCAGAGCAGTGAAGAGATAGAGCAGAGTAGGGTGGTTTGGGGGCAGTGCCTGACCTGGTCACACACTGGCTTTGCAGTTGTTCCTGGATATGTTCTGTGTCATGGACTGAAGAGCTAGGGGGTTAGAGAAGTAAAATACATATGTTGTAGATGCCGTCTCATCTATTCTGCAGGGCCGCAAACAGGAAAGGCCCTTGGAGCAGGCGTCTCTGGAAGGATGTGATAAGCTGGAGCTCGCCCCTACCCGCTGTGCGTCACTGAGTCCTCATGGGAGCAGAAATGAGGAAGAGGACAATGGGAAAGAAGCCCTTCCCCCAAGCCTCTGCCCATCACAGGGAACTGAAGGTTCCAACTCTGCCGGCAACAGAAGCCCTGAGGAAGAGGAGGATGTGTTAAAATATGTCAGGGAGATATTTTTCAGCTAAAGGAATAAACTGTTTGCTGGACTTTCTGCTGAGAGCACCTCAAGACAGCTGGACCTCCCCTCCAGCTCTGGGGGCTGCTCTAAGAGTGCTGATGGGGCTTTCTGTATTCTGGGCCTCCCTGAGCTGGGCGGGTCCATCCCAGAGCAGAAGGCCTAGGATGCTTTGGGCATTGGGAGCTGCCTTTTTGAGTGTGTGAAAGTGAGGAATCAAAATGAGCTCCCATTAGAATTTGTTCTTGTCTGCGCTGTTCCCTCTCCCAGCCAGAGGGTCTGGAATCCAATAGCCTGTTTTATTGAGTAATCAGGTTTCAGAAGAAATGTTGTCAAACTTATTGGAACCAAAGAGACACCATAATAATTTTTAAAGAGAAGTATGGCTGTTCAGCAGACTAGAATTTCTGCAATTCATTCAGCACAGACTGCCTACAGAGGAAGCTGTTTTAAAAACAGTTTCCATTATGAGGCAATCAGTCAATCAATGAGCCTTTACTCCTCCAGCCAGTCCTAAAGGTAGTACCCTCAATTCCTTGCTCTGTCTGGAAGCTAAAGGCTCACAGTGGACCTAGCTTGACAACTGGTAAAGCAGATGGGCCTCCTCTCGGACGTAGCCAAGGTAGCCAAGCTGCTGCCTTGGTCCCACCTGTCGGTCACCACCTTTGACAAACACTTTTCTTGGTCCCCGGGCATTTGTAAAGTGAATGGAAGAAGACCCCAAAGGAGACACTCAGGACAGATGATGTCAGTTCACTTTTCTGCCTCAATTTAGTGTGGTTTTTGACAGGCATAGAATGAGTAAACCATTTGTCCTGTAGCTTTTCCAATACAGGTACTGAAAATACATAAAATTCCCCAGTGCAAACACTGTTGTGCTTATATCCTTGCAATTCTGGGTTGAGAAGTGAAGATACACAGCATTTTTATATATGTGAAACCGCTACATCTTATTCACCTCCTCCCTCCCAAGGATTTGAGTATCTGCTCCTTTGCTCCCAGGTCACATATTAGGAACGATTTGTCAGCTGGACTTCCCTGTTCTGACTCCAGGGCCAGGAACTTTGAGGAACTCCACAAAGCTGCAAGGCTTCTCTTCCTGCCCCATGTGTTCTGTCTTGGGTGACTCCCTTGGAAGTCATTCTTGGACCTCCTGGGTCAGCTCTTTGAGAGTGGAGTCCATGGTGAGAGGGGCTCATCACACCTGACCCACCCTAGGCGGAGAAGGTGAAGCTTGGAGTACACACAAGAGGGGTGGGTCCCCTCCACACCAGGGACCTGAGGGACACTATGGTGCTCTCTGCTGATGCTACCCCACACCCCTCCCCCATTTGTTGATATAAACCTACACTGGGTTCCACTCTAGCAGTTGGCAGTTAGACTGGAAATCTGGCCTTATGACAGAAATCCTTATCTTCCCCAGCCTCAGATCAGTTAAAAAGCAGGGAAGCTATGTGGCTTAGGGTGTCCTTGGAGCCTCAGAATTCCCAAAGGGCAGACCACCCTATACCAAGAAGCTGTAGGTTCCCAGCTGCCCTACACCAAGAAGCTGTAGGTTCCCAGCCGCCCTTGCTGCCTCTTGACCTTGTATGCCCTTTGGCCTTGGTCTTTGCAGCAGCAACTGAGGTCTCCTTGGCTCTGGGTGCCCCACCCCCTCCATAGTGTGTCCCCTCTGCTAGAGCTTGCAGTCAGCATTAGCTGTGAAACAGGATGGCTGAGAAGAGAGACCAGCCCTTGAAATCTCTGGTACCTTCTCTGAGCACAGTTCAAACTGAACGCTCACATCCCTACAAACCTGTAAATACGCCTAGCAGATTTCAGGCTTACTCTTGCCCTTCTCGGCCTTCTGAGGGAATGTAACTGTGACCAAAAGCAAGAGAATGAGTAAGGCCTGGGCAATGCCAAGAGCTAGAAACCCAGGACCCGGGAGGGAGAATGTGATCCACTTCGATGTGTAGGAGAGGAAGAGACCCAGGCCACTGGACAGCAGTACCGTGGAAGCCACCAGGAAGCCCACTGCCAGCTGCCACTCTCCCTTGTCTCTGTTGCACCAGGCCAGTAGGAGAGACAGGGGGACAAAGAGAGTAAGGACCAGTGCCCCATACACGCCGAGTCTGGCCAGGGCCAACCCAACCCGAGGCACCCCCAAGGCCTCCAGCTCAGGGAACTGGTGGCACTGTAGGGAGCCATTGCCTTCGTTCCACAGGCAGAAGTTGTAGAAGCCGATTCTCAGGTTGGGCAGCTCGATGAGGTTGCCGGCCTTCCAGAGGAGGGCGTAGAACAGTAGGGAGGTGACCACGAGGGTGAGGGTCATGATGCTCAGGAATAGCAGAAAGTTGCCCCGCCCGGGCTTTAGGATAGCCATCCTCTCCAGTACCTAGGGGAAGTCACACTTGTGAATGGCCGGTTTGCCCATTCCCAGTTTCTTCACAAGCTCAGGTTCTTCCTTCTGGCATTCCAGAAAAACACATGCAGCATACTCCTTTGCCCCACCCAGGAATGAGAAATCTAAGGTGACCTAAAACCAGGATCCTATATGTGTCACCCCATACCTCTCTGGTCAGAGTTCAGAGGTTGATGCCTCCCAGCAACTTTGAATGCCTGAACTGTCTTAACAGAAGTGCCCTTTGGCCAGAAGTTTTGCTGTAAGCTAAATAGGATAGACCACCCTACGGATTATTGGGGGTAATTTCTCAGATCCTTTTCCGAGAGCAGGTTACTGGGAACCCGATGATGGAGGAAAGTACTGAAGACTCAGCAAACCAGGGTGGCTAACACTGGAATCAGCAGGGGAGCTGTAAAACTGACTCATTGCTGTGCCACACACCAATTAAATCAGCACGTCTGAGGCCTGGGGCTGGGTCCTGGGGTGTTTCCAAAGTTGTGCAGCCCATTCTAGTGTCAGCCAGGCTTGAGGACCTTTGCTCAACCCACTTTGTAGGTCTAACTGCCCTGCTTTGGAAACTCATTACTGGCTTAAGACAAATTGTCATCTGGTGATGAAATCACATAGTATTCACTCATTTTAAAGTTTTTCCTGACAATATATGTTAATTATAGAAAACTTAGAAAATATTAAAAACAAATATATATATATATAACCTTTAATCTCACCCCCCACATAAAGCCACTGTTAATATTCTACCAATGTTTCTTTTCCTATGTGCCAAAATATTTTTAAATAATCATCCTGTTGAACATAGGCTTTTTCACTGAATATTGCGAGGATTTTTCAAAGCTGTTAAATACTCTTCAAAAACATGGCTAATAGCAGCAAAATAGATCATATAAATTTATCCATAAACTATCATTAGATAAATTGTTTCCATATTTTGCCATTATAAATGGTAGTCAGTGAAGATGCTTATATGATTCTTGTTTAATTTTTCCTTAGGTTAAGTATTTTGAAGTACAATCATTGTGTCAAGGGTAGAAACATTTTTTTTTATTGATTTTACTGCATATTGCAAATTGATATCCAGGAAACTTGGTAATTTTAATCCCTCTAGTAGTATATAAAAATACCCACTTCATTATTTTTAAAAAGTCTTTTCACTTCTTTTTTAGCCAGAAAGGCTTCTTCAAACTGACCTCTGAAATAGTAGTTTGAATACACACCACACACACATTTTTCCCAATATGGAATAAAACAGTCACTTATATCCCAAAGTGATCATGGAACATAGTTCTGCAAGCCTTATGAAACACAGGCCCCAGGCAAGATGGGGAGTGAGTGACCTCCTCTTAGAGCCCTCCTGCCAGAAATGCCTAGTGGTTTTCCAGCAGTGGAGTGAGTGGTGGCCTTTGGCCCTGCCGAGGTGCCATTCTCAACCTTGATCAATTTCCGAAGGGACCCCTCGGGAGAAACAGACCCCTCTTTCCCAAAGCTGACAAGAGGAAGTCTGCTTGACTCCGTACACCACATCTGTTCTGCAAGAATGGAAAGGGAGCAAATGGGAAAAAAAGAACATAGTACGAGGGAAGGGGATATGGGACAGGCTGAAAGATACGGCAGCTCCACTGTGTGCAAATTATGAGAATAAAGTTGGGGCACACAGTCTGGTGCCTTTTAGAACAAAAAATGTAAACCAACTGCATACATGCAACAAAGCCTGCCGACCGCCACCTCAGATAGCAGCACTGAACAGCCAGTGGGCTTGTGCCTGTGGCTTCTGAAGTGGGAGGGTGAGTGGTCGCCTCAGTGCAGGCCCAGAAAGCTACCCCTCGGTAACACTTATTACTCAGAGGCTTTGCAGGTATCCATACACGCTGAATTAGCAGGGAAGCTTTGGGAGGTGAAAGACCCATCTTCGAATATAGTTGGGAGATTCTCAGAGCAAAAATGTTTGCTACAGAAAGATTTATCAGGAAAATAAGAGGTGTCCGTAGTCCATACATTATTAAATTGGTATAATGAGAAGTTTTAGCCAGTCCAGGCCATATAGAAAAATTCCAACAGGAACGCATTTTGTATAGCTCTGCATGTTTAACAAGTTTGTAAAAACCTGTGTATGCATTTTCAATTAATTTAGGTCTTTTAGGGTGTCAAATGGATTTCCAGGACTGGAACCCTGATTTATATCACTTTGCTTGGAGGAAATAGGTTTAACTTGCTTCCATGGTCCAGGCACAAGCTAGGTTGGGAGTTGAAGTGTCTTCCCTCTTATTTCCATTAATTCAAGCTTATATGTGGGTCCTGCCCACCCCCCAGATCATAACAGCTAAATGTTTTTGACTTAAAAAAAAAAGTGGCTCCTCAGAGGAGGTGATTTCCTCATCCACCTCACAGGCCCCTGGCAGCTTTGTGGTTGACCTCCTCATTTTCTCTTCACTGGCCTTTTGGAGGTTTTAAGTGAAGAGTGAAACAAAATAAAACTGGTACCATAAAGCTCATGACCAGGAGAAGGTGGTAGTCCCTGTTTCCTGTTTTCTTCTCCTCACCTCTTTATATGTACATGGAATTCACTCCCAGTTCTGTGCCTGGTGCTTGAGGATCCCCACCCTCTGACACAGTGAAAAAACCTGAATTTGCAATTCTCCACCTAGGTTCAGCTCCTCTCTGTCTTCCACTCTTGCTTTGTGTAGCCCAGCATCTGCTCAGGCTGTTTCCAGACTCATCTGCCCACTCTCTCTCGTCCTTCCCAACTCCCAAAGTCCTGCCTTTGATCTTTGCCTCTCTAAATCCCACTGGCTCTTCCTGAGCATTCCCAAACCACTTTAGCCCATGCACAGATTCAGCCAGAAGCTGGAACATATGCGCCACCAAAATGTAAGCTCTTCGAGGAACAGTCTTCATGTATTTTGCTATTCATTTTATCCCCAGAATGATGCCTGATAGAATTTTTGAATGAATGAAAATATCATGGATTATTCTTCAGTTATTCCTTCTTGAGACAGCGAAACTTCTTGAGGTGAGGAGACCTCTTTTATGTCTCATTGGAACCACACCCCACAGCCCTCATTTTGTTGCTTGGCTCCTTCATTTATGCTTCCTAGCTGAGATATGGAAGACATGGGAACTCTTGCGCAGAGATGTTGGAGGCTTGTCTAGCTTCTTGTTGTAGATGCCTCACAGTGTCAGTTGTAATACAACAGTATAAGTGTAATATGTAGTTGGAAACCTGCACCACTACGTGCCTCCCTCTCCTCTGCAGTCCTGAAAGCCTAGACATTTTTTATTTTTTAACAATCTTACTAATCACGTTCTCACACCACCACAATGTGCTTTTTTACTTCCCTTTAATAATAAGCCTGTGCTTCCCTCAGAGGGTGAAAGGGAAAATTGCTGAGTCATTGTTGCCATTTTTAGTTGAATTTTTTTCTGTTTATAATAAAAAAATACATTCTGAATGTAGAAAGCAATGAAGATATGTGAAAATGTGGAGGGAAGAAGAAAATCATCTATAACTTCAGGTCATAGAAATAACTGCTCCGAACAACATATTTCCTTCTATGATGTTGTTTTACATAGTTGAAATCACATAAGTATATGTTAATATTCACCTTTGTAAACATCATCATGGCCTGAACATCTCCCCATGTCACTAGAAATGTTTCCTAAACAATGCTTTTACTGGCTGCACAAGCTTTGCCATAGTTCATAGTTTTTGTATAGTATGTTTTATACATTCTTTCTAATATTATAAACAATGTGATATTGAATGTTTATGAATCAATTTTTCCTTCCACCAGCAGTTTAAGAGAATGTTTATCTCATCTCATTCTCTCTCATATTGAATATTCTCAAGTCTGTTAATCCTTGGTTTTTCTTTAATAATTAGTGAAGTTTAATATCTTCCAAGTGCCTGTTGAATATCTTGTGAAGTGGCTATTCAGTTCCTTTGCTTTTTTAAAAAAATATTTTGAGTTTTAGTTTTTGTTTATCAGTCTAGATGAGCATTTTATAAATAAAGCCTGTTACCAATTTGCTATCACAATTGTCATCAAAATACATATTCTTTTAATTGCCTTCGGGGCCACTGGGCATAAACTTCAACTCCAGTTCAGAGAGTGGGTCAGACTACTGTGATTTGAGAGCCACAGCGTGAGCAGGGCCTTAGGTGGGGAGGTGAGCTCTGCTAGGAAGGGAAATAAATTCCCAGCGAGGGAAATAGAATGAAAATATTCTCAGACTACTAATTTGAGGTAGGCTTTTTCTGTTCCCTCAGTGTAAGTGCCTCTAAATTTTCCACTCTATTAACGGAAAATGGAATAGGAGCCGAGATAGATACAAACATTGTGTCATTTGATTCTAAATCATGTTCTTGTCCAGTTTATATCAAAAGTAGTGAAACTTTCCTGAGGGTGTGGCTGAGGGACAATAGGATTTCAGGCAACTTATTGCACTGAAAAATCCCTCTGGGTTTGTGGTGTTCCCTGGTTGTCTCTATGGTAGACTAACAGGGCCTGAGGCTTTGCAAGCTCAGAGGCCCAGGGCACCTCAACAGGCAGAGAAATTGGGGTGAACTGGAAAACTTTTTGCAAGCATAGGTTTGCATTCCCAGCCCTGTCTCTGAATATGAATAAGTCCTTGCCTATAAAGAGCTACTTGTTGCCTATAAAGAACACTTGGGAAGGATTAAATGAGCAGGGAGACCGTTTCCTGTGACTTCTTGCTAGTGACAGTTGCTTATTTATTTAAGACGGCTGAAGAACATCCACTATCTCTTGCTCTTTTGAATTGCAGAATTAAAATGAAGTTGGCAAACTGTCCATAATACTTTGTCTCTTTTCACAGAGGAAAGCTTATTGCTCCAAATTCCATCTCCCAAGCATGAGTTGTACTTTCTTCTCATATGCTAAAATATCTAATGGTTTAATCATTGTGCAACTCTACTGTATACAAATATTGGTCATATACTTATTTATAACTTCTAATTTGTCACTGCTTGTAATCATGGTTTTACACAGGACATTTCCACTTTATCCCAATAGCTGAGATCCCCACATACTTCTTTCTCCTCCACTTTGCCTTATACTAAGAATCCTCACTTTCTTTGAATCAAATTACTCCTCTCACCTGAATGTCTAATGATATTCAGGAACCTGACTTTACTTATAGTCGGTGCTTATTTAGTCTCCTGCATTTACTTGAGTTCATCCTTTGCCTGCCTCTGTCACCAGTAAGGCCTCCCTGGACTTTTGCCTTTGCTCACTAGATAGCATCCCTACACTGTCTTTCATATCATGTGATGACTCATTCACCAGCAGGGGAACATTCCTATCTCACTCAGCAGGGGTTAAATAAATCCTTATAGTGTACCACTGGAGAAGTCTGGGAGAGCTGGTAGAGACAACAATGATGAAAGTCCCCTTCAGTTAGAGTTCCCTCTGCCTGAGGGTGGGGGCTAGACACTAGTACCTTTGGATTCTTCCACAGTGACTAATATCATATTTTCTATCTGTTCTTGATGCTTGCTACCAAGTATAACTAATCTGGGTGCCCTATCTTCATGAGTAACATTTAACAATAACTTTGATACTCTTCCTGTCTCTTTGGAACAGGGTATCTCAATCCTGTTACTGCAAGCATTACCTTGCGGACCTCTTCTCCTATTCTTCTTTCTTTTGCTTTCTCCGTCCTTTAGATTCAGTTACAGTGTCCTCTTTGGTATCTTCAAAAACCATCAGGCAAGTTCAGGACTTTTGCACTTGCCATTCCTTCTGCCTGGAAGGCTGTTCTATTAGGTGCATGTCTCCTTCCCTCACCTCATTCATGTCTGCTCACAAGTCCCTTTCTCAGTGAGGCGTTCCCTGGATGGAATTTTAGAAACAGCAACACCCTCTCCTCCACATACACCCAGCACTCCCTGAGTCCCTTCCCTGCTCTTCTTCCACAGCACCTGTCCCCATCTAATGATCTAAGTATTTTATTTATGTCTGTCCTCACCTCAGTAGAATGGAAAATCCAAGAGGGTAAGGATTCTTGTCAGCTTTTCATTTTTATCTATCTGTATATCGCTCTGTCTTTTACTGTTAGATCCCCAACACCCAGGACAGTGCCTGGCACATGGTGGGCACTCGAGGACTATTTTGTTGAGTGGTTCTGGTTCTCCTCCCACCATCCTGACTGATCCTTTTTTCCTTTTCTTATTCTTCCATTTCTTAAATGTAAGCTTTCTACAAGGTTCTCCTTTCCTCCTCGGTATGACATCTGAGTCTATGGCTTCAAGAGTTGAGCACTGTGAGATCACATGAGAGGATGGACACTAGATGTGGTGGCCGCTGATATCAAAGGGCAGCAGCCCTTTCCTCTTACCTGGCACCCACAGTGGCATTGCTACCTTGACTTTGAGGACTGCAATGTAGAACTTGGATATTTTAATTTTGTTGCTGTCAGACATCACACATTTTGAAAAATGTGCATGACAAAATCACACATCATTAGGTTATCAATTGCAAATTCATCTCCTGGCTCTCCTTTCATTTCTGATTTACAAAAACCATTGGGGACCTTGGAAGGGAGAACATGCTTTGAGAAGTCTTTTTCCTCAGTGAAGGGGTCTAGGAAAGAATCTAAATTTTTTGAGAGTTTGTGAATAATTAAAAGCAAACCCTCAAATCTCTTGAGCATTCTCTGTGTGCCAGGCCCTGTGCTAAGCACTTAACATGGATTATCTTTTAAATTTTCACAGCTACCCCTATGGGGAGTAGATATACTATTACTATCTCCATTTTACAGAGGAAAACACTGAGGCTTGGTGTGCTTCAATAACTGGCTTAAGGTCACAAAGCCAGTGGATGGAGGAACCTGGCAGGCAGAATGCTGAGAATATTGTCTTAACCACTAGCACAGCTTGCCTCTAACTGCACGTATGCTCACAGAAATCCCAGTTCTACTATTTACCAGCTCTGCAATCTTGGCAAGTTATTAATCTTCCAACCTAGTTTTCTTATCTGTGAAATGTGTATAATGACAGAATGTGTTTTGTAGATTTTGTAGAAATTAAAGGTGGCAATTTATGTACAACACTTAAACATTATCCGGTGAGAATTATTTGAATTATCATTATAGAGAGGAGATTGGAACTCAGAGAAGTTTGTGTGGCCTAGGGCCACACAGCCTATCAGTGGTGAAACTCTAGGGAAGGGAAATAGCTTGGAGCTCATTAACAGAGTTTAACTGAAGAACTTGAACTCTGGGAAACTGCCCTGGCTTACATTTGGCGATGATGAGTTCAGGGTGCAAATGTCATGTTGAAAGAGGCATCAGAACATGGCAGCTAAGGGCATAGGGTTAAAACCAGCCTGCGTTATATTGCTGTGCACTTGATCACTAGTCCTGTGACCTTGTGCAAGTTACTTAGCTTCCATGTGTTTCACATCCTCATCTGTAATGAATCCTCTGAGACATTCCTCATGAGGCTGTATAAGACTGAGATGAGTTAACATATGTGCAAATGTATAAGGGCCTGTCATGTATGGATGATGTAAGTGTCTGCTCTGATGACAATGATTATGTGATGATTCAAGAAGAAAAAGGGGAACTTAGAGAAGACTGAAGCAGAGATGAAGGGCAAGCAGCTAGAAAATATTAGCAGAATAAAGTTGGAAAAACAAAATTTGACAGGGTAAAAAGCCAGACTGAACATTTACTAGCCAGAGAAGGCTGCAGACCCCGTCTAAAATCTTTCTGGCTGAACACATTTAAGATTAGTGTGTTCAAGGATTGGGTGTGGTGCTGGCAAAAATAAAAAGGGAAGAAGAAAGGGAAATGTGTCATATTTCCTTTGGCAGAAATATGAGTTCGGGTTCTTAGTTTTAAGATTGGACTACCACAGGCTCTCAGATGCATTTAGATGGCAGGTCCCCAGATCTCACAGTGTTCTGTGTGCATGCCTAACACCAAGCTTTCTATGGAACACTGTGAAGTTTTGATTTACTCAATTCTTCCATGTAAATAAAAACGGCTTCACCAGCAGAAGTGTGACTACACTATGAAACTGCAATACAAAGTCAGAGCATGAGCTCAATCACCAACATATATACAAGCTATTGAAATAGTTTGTTTAAATGGTTCCTTTAATATAACTTCCTGTGTGTTTTGTTGTTTATTAGTCCTCATTAGCAGATAATCTAGCCAGGAACAAGGGTTATTATTATTATTTTTTAATGAGGAAATGTGTATAAATTGGGGACCCCATTCTCATTTGGATTTTTTTTTTTCCTATTTCTAATTTGGCTTTATTGGTGGAACTCTGTGCTCCAGTCTGCGGGAGGCTGAGTTTGCAGAGGACCAAAAACAGAGTTTGAGGATTGTTATTGCTAGAAATGAGTTACTGCCTTTGGCTGTTGACTGTTGGTTCCTCAGCCCCATTCCTCTTTTCTATAATTATGCTGGAGATTAAACACCCCCTTCTGCTGATGAGGCCAGGATTTCATGTTGTTACCCATTAATAAAGCATTTTGGATGTCCCCTTATTGCTAGACCCTGGGGAATCAGTGAAACACAGGTCAAACGAGTGCCTGCCTTCACTGAGCTTGCCCTCTAGTTGGGGAGACAGGCACCATACATATAAAGAAAACAAAATAATAAACAGGATAAAGTGAAGGAAAGAAACTGGAGGGAGGAGATGATGATTCTAGATTAGAGTGTCAAGTAAGGACTCTTTTTGGAAGAGACACTTGGTTTGTGGCTAGATGGATATGAAAGAATCATCCCTTGTGATGATCCAGGGGAAGAGCTTCCCAGGAAGAGAGTACAGAGGTTATAAAAGTCCAATGGGAAAGAGCTTGGTGAATTAGAGGAACAGACTGCTGCTAAGTGAATAAATGCTGTTCATCTTGAGAAAACCTGCTGAAGATCCAAGAATCACCTCCTAAAGTCTGTTGAAGTTTATATTTGGGCTGAGTAAGGAAACACAAGCGTCAACTCAGGGATCTAAAATAAAGCTCTACAAAAATCTTAGTTGTAATGAGAACATAAATTCTTATTTATTTGAAGATTAAATTTGAAAAAATGTTTTCACATTTATCAGTTCACATTAAGAAATATCACTGTGGGGTCTAATGCAGATTAGAAGTAATTACAGTATCTAGCACCCAGGAAGAGTCTTAGAAACAACAGGGAGGAAAATTGGGTCAAATAGAACAGTGTGGCACTGGTACTAGGACTCACAGCTCAATAGGGCAGGATATCTCAGAACAGCCATGTATGTGAATATGATACGTGATAAGAAATGCCATTATAATTCAGTGGAAGAAATAATTTTTCATTAATTAAAGCTGGAGCAATTGATCAGCTAACTGAAAAAAAAGTATTTTAAGCCCTCATCTTATTTCACATACCAAAATAAATTCCAGGGGAATCCAAGAGTGAAATGTAATAAACAAACAACAAGCCATTATGTAGCTAGAAAAAAATATCTGTTTGATTTCTGGATGAGAAAGAACATTCTGAGCTAAAAGCAATTGAAATTACTAGGAAAAAATTGTACAGATGTAAAATTTTTAAAATATGCATATTATACATCAAAAAGGGCAGAAATAAAATTAGTCGATGAGCAGAGAATACATGTGCAAAAAATATAAACTGATTAATGCACTTAATATATAAAATATTCATGCAAATAGATAAGAGAAACATTAATCCCTATAAAAATAGGCAAGGAATATGAAATAAAAAGAAGGAATGAAAGTAATATGAAAAGAAAAAACTCTAATGTAATCAAAGATACGCCAAATAAAACCACCTATAAGTTTTCCTACCAAAAGTGAAGATAGAAACATTTTGATGATACCAAGAGTGAGGTAAAACTGGCATTCTCATACAGTGATAGTAGATGTGGAATTTTTTCTTTTAACATGGGCAGGCACCAGGAATCGAACTTGGGTATCAAGTATGGCAGGCGAGAACTCTGCCACTGAGCCACCACAGGCCACCCTGGATGTGAAAATTTGTACAAACTTTCTGGAGAGCAATTTGGCAATATGCATTGAAAGCCCTAAAAATAGGCCATATCTTTTGGCCTAGTAATCCCACTTCTATGAAATTATTCTATGGCAACAATCCAAAATGCAATCTATGGCTTATATATGGAAATGTTCATCAAGATATCATTTACTTTGGCAAAATATGGGAAGCAACTTGAATGCCCAACATTAGAAGCAAATTATGACATCTCAAGATGATGAACTATTATGTCTCTTAAAAAAAGCAGATATACAATTATGCTATAGCATGGCTTCATCCATATAAAGATGCATAGAAGAAGGAGATTAAAGAAATATTCTAAAATGTTAGTTAGTCACAGTGGCTCTAGGGGGTGACATTATGGGCAACTGCTATTTTCTTCTCTTTTTGTATAAAGAAACTTCCAGAATTATGTGTTATCTCTATGAAAACAGTGAAATTTTAAAAAACAAATAGATGAATAAACATAAACAATCTTTGTATTTAGATAAAGTAGGTTTAAGCTGGAAAGAAAACAGAGAGATGAATAATGTACAAAATTGGAAGAAGAATTTCACAGCAACTAAATCTCAGACCTCGGACTTCTAGAGCCATGGGGTTATAGGAAGGCAATACTGAAAAATGTATTTTCACTGTCATAAGGGAAGAAGGAAAGAAGGAATCATATATATGTATTCCTTTCCCAAAGAAGCCTTTGATTCTACAGGTGAAGAAAAGTAATGAAAGTTACTAGGGAAACAAGGCCCACATTAGAAAAAAAAAAAGATCTCTTTAAAAATATCCCCAAAGCACTAAAGTGCCCACCAAGAATTTCCATGAGGGCATGAGGAGCAATTTAGTCTAAGAAGATCATCGCCTTTCTACCTAAAAATCTCTAATGCCCTATTATTTTCTGAGTCAGTGACACAGGTCTTTCTAACAGAAATCTTAACCCTCACAGTGGACTTTAAGGTGTCATAGCATTTTCGTAATTAGCTCTGAGTAATAATTCAGCTACTGCTAGCGAGTGATCTGTCTGCATTTCGCTGCCTATTTCTGATGAACAATGTGTTCCACAGGCGACGCACATTGAATTGTACAGATTGTCTGTGAAATCCTGAGGCACACAGTTATCTCCTGTATTTCTAACTGATTAAATCAGCAGTACCTTCACCAGTTTTGAGGCTAGAGAAACACTGGGTGCTGCTGAAGAGGTTGGGGGTAAGGAAAGCAGAGATTAAACAAGTTAGCCAGTCAAACCTTAGAGAGATGGCGGGCAGGTCACAGACACTGACCTACCAACAATGTACCTTCTCACTACTAGAATCTCAGCTGGCTGAGAAGAAAACAAAACTCTCTTTAAAAGTTGGGCCTCTGGAGAAGCTGCAGTGCTTGTGGGTAGGTACTTACAAAAGGAAGGAGGTGCAGAGCCCACAGAAGTACTCATAAAAAGGAAGAGCAGGAAATCAGGGACCGTTGCTTCTTCTTTCTTGCTGGCTTTTTAATGTCAAGCTCCAGAAGCTGGTGCGGTGGGAAATGGTAGACAGTGCAGTCCTGAGCGTTTATCCCACTTGCATTCGCAGTTGTGCCTAAGTAAACAGCTTTCTGAACTTTGGTACATTTGTGCTGACTGATGTCACTATCAGCTGATTTCACTTTCATTTCTTAACTTGCCGGTGGCCCGTGACTTTTCAGAAATCAAGAATGTAAACAACTTTTGGTTGCTCATCAAAACAAACACTTTACCCACACTGGAGCCAACAAAACAAACGACTTAAAGAACCAGGTAAGTATCTTGATTATATCACATAATTTCAGAAAGGAAACTAGCCAAACCCTCAAAGTTACCAGCAATTTAAACTCCAAGATAAACACAACCTGGAATCTTTTTCAGAAGGGAACTTTATGAACATTTGGCCCAACCTCCCACCCAGTGCAGCCATCCTAACCCCGGTCACCTCCTGCTTATTCCTTTGGGAAACAGTTATGCCATCTGTTCCCTCCTTTCCTTTTTGTTTTCTTAAAAAAAAAAACATTAAATTTTGAAATATGTTCCAGTTACAAAAATAATATAAACCCATGCAAAGAACTCCAACATATCCTACTGCTTCCCCACCCCTACCCAGAAACCAATTTTAACTTTTTGCCACATTTACTATATCATTCTAGCTAGCCATCTATCTGTCTATCAGTCCATTTTTTGAGCACTTGAGTGTAGGTTGTACACATCATGCTCCTTGAACACTGTTGGGGATTGAAATATTGCCAAAAAAAGGCATGTTCAGGTCCCAACCCCTGGCTCTATGGGTGTGAATCCATTTGTAAATAGGACCTTTGAAGATGTTATGAGTTAAGGCGTGCCCAGACTGAATGACAATGGGCCTTAATCCAAAATGACTGAAGTTCTTATAAGCAAAGGAAATTGAATACACAGAGAGAAGATATGGGGAGCAGCCAGAAGCTGGAGTCAGTGGACCCAAAAGGGAAAGGAGAAGACACTGCCAGGTACATTGACATGTGATGAAAAAGCCAAGGAAAACACAAAGATTGCCAGCCAGCCGAAAGATACCAACTCTGGGAGGAAGCAAGTCTTCTAGCCTTTGAAACCATGAGCCAATAAATTCCGGTTGTTAAAGCCAACCCTTTGTATGGTATTTGTTTTAGTTTTTTTTTTTTTTTCACATTTTTTAATTAATTAAAAAAAATATTACAAGAAAGAAACACAAACATTCTTAACATATGCTTATTCCGTTCTACATATATAATCAGTAATTCACATCATCACATAGTTGCATATTCATCATCATGATCATTTCTTAGAACATTTGCATCAATTCAGAAAAAGAAATAAAAAGACAACAGAAAAATAAACGAAAACAGAAAAAAAAATTATACATACCATACCCCTTACCCCTCCCTTTCATTGATCACTAGCATTTCAAACTGAATTTATTTTACAATTTGTTCCTCCTATTATTTATTTTTATTCCATATGTTCTACTCGTCTGTTGACAAGGTAGATAAAAGGGGCATCAGACACAAGGTTTTCACAGTCACACAGCCACATTGTGAAAGCTATATCATTATACAATCATCATCAAGAAACATGGCTACTGGAACACAGCTCTACATTTTCAGGCAGTTCCCTCCAGCCTCTCCATTACATCTTGGATAACAAGGTGATATCTACTTAATGCGTAAGAATAACCTCCAGGATAACCTCTTGACTCTGTTTGGAATCTCTCAGCCATTGACACTTTTTCTCATTTCACTCTTCCCCCTTTTGGTTGAGAAGGTTTTCTCAATCCCTTGATGTTGGGTCTCAGCTCATTCTAGAGTTTTTCTCAATCCCTTGAAGCTGAGTCTCAGCTCATTCTAGGATTTCTGTCCCACATTGCCAGGAAGGTCCACACCCCTGGGAGTCATGTCCCACATAGACAGGGGGAGGGTGGTGAGTTTGATTGTTGTGTTGGCTGGAGAGAGAGGCCACATCTGAGCAACAAAAGAAGTTCTCTTGGGGGTGACTCTTAGGCCTAATTTTAAGTAAGCTTGACCTATCCTTTGTGGGGTTAAGTTTCATATGAGCAAACCCCAAGACTGGGGTCTCAGTTTATGGCTTTGGTTGTCCACACTGCCTGCGAGAATATCAAGAACTCAACCTGGGGAGGTGAATCCTCCCCCGCTCTCACCTCCCCCCCAAAGGGACCCTGCAAACACTCTTCCACTCACTGATCAAATCACTCTGGGATTCACTGGGGCATCACTCCAGACAAACCAACAAAATCCCATGTCCCAGCTAAGGTTCCATGCACCCATGTTGTTCAACCAACTATCCACATAAGTTATATTAGGAGATGCATGTATGGTATTTGTTTTAGCAGCTAGGAAACTAAAACAAATACTTAATACTGCCAAGAAGACTTATTGAGAGAAAGGATATTCACTTACATTGCCACCTTAAGTACAGTTATCAAGTTCAAGGAATTTAACATTGATATGAAGTTTATAGTCCATATTCCAATTTTTTCAGATGTTCCAATAATGTCTTATGAGCCTTCTCTTCTCCCTTGCTAGATCCCATCCAGGATCATGTATTGTATTTAATTATCACTGTCTCTTTAGTTGCTCTTTCTTTCTCTTTCTTTTTTACATTGTGGGAACATGTATACAACATAAAGTTTCCCACCTCAACTCTTTCCAAGTATACCATTCAATGAGATTAATCACATTCACATTATTGTGGTAACCTTTCCACCATCCATTATTACAATTTCCTTTAGAGTTCCTTTACTAAAACTTTCTCCTCTCCCCAACATATCCTATGTCTATTATTCATTAACTTCCTATTTATCCCTTGCCCTCCACCCTAACATCTGTACTCTAATTTCTGTCTTTATCAGCTTGCACATTTTTGATATTTTCTCTGTAATTACTATGGGGCTTAAATTTAACCCCCTAAATCTATATAACAATCTTGTTTGTTTTTATACCAACTTAACTTCAATAGCACACACAAACTGTTTCTAGGTGCTTCTATTCCCCCACCTCTATGTAGTTTTTGTCAAAAATTACCTGTTTATATATTATGAATCCAAACTAGTGATACATCGTTACATCTTATGAATTTGTCTTTTTGATCTTGTAGGTAGTAAAAAGTGGAGCTGCAAATAAAGAATACAATAGTACTGGCCTTTATATTTACCCATGCCATTCCTCCACTTGGAGATCTTTATTTCTTCATGCAGCTTTGATCTATTGTCTATTGTCCTTTCCTTTCAACCTGCAAAATTCTCTTTAGCATTTCTTGTAGGGCAAGGCTAGTGGTGACAAACTGCCTCAGCCTTTTTTTGATCTGGAAATGTCTTAATTTCTCCTTTATTTATTTATTTTTATCTCCTTTATTTACTTCTTTTTCACAGAAGATATCAAATGGCCAATAAGTACAAATCATTAGCCATTAGGAAAATACAAATAAAACTACAATGAGATACTACTCCACACCCACCAGAATGACCACATGTTTTAAAAAACAGAAAAATAACAAGTGCTACCAAGGATGTGGAGAAACAGGAAATCCTGTGTACTACTGGATGGAATGCAAAATAGTGCTGCCACTATGGAAAACAATACGGGGGCTCCTTAAAAATTCAAATATCCAACTACCATATGACCCAGTGATCCCACCCCCAGTTATAGACCAAAAGGAACTGAAAGTAGGACTCAAACAGTTACTTGCACACCGAGGTTCACAGCAGCATCATTCACAATTGCCTGAAAGGGGAATCAACCCGAGTGTCCACCAATAGATGAATGGACAAATTGTCTATGTACATACAATAGAACATCGCTCAGCCATAAAAAAGGAATTAAGTTCTGATACAAGCTACAACATGGATGAGCTTTGAAGACGTCATGTTGCATGAAATAAGTCAGACACAGAAGGACAAATTCTGTATGATCTCATTTATATTAAATTAGAATATGCAAATTCATAAGAGTCAGAAATTAGAATATAAGTTATCAGAGGCAAGGATAGGAGTGGGGAATGGGGCTTGATGCTTAATTGGTACAAATTTCTGCCTGGGATAGTGGAAAAGTTTTGGTAATGGATGGTAGTGATGGTAGCACAGCATTCTGAATGTAATTAGCACCTTTGATTTATATACTTGAATATGGTTACAATGAGAAATTTTTTGTTGTAAATATGTTACCAGAATTAAAAATAAACAAAACAAAACAAAACCATAGAACTATACAACCCAAAGAGTAAACCTTAGTGTAAACTATGGATTATAGTTAATATAATTATAATAATGTTGGTTCATCAATTGTAACAAAGGTTCCAACCACACGAATGCAAAATGCTGGTAACAGGGAAAACTGTGCCTGTTGCAGGGTGGGCTAAATAGGGACTCTGTACTCTCTATATGATTTTTCTGTAAATATAAACTGCTCTAATTTTTTTTAAAGCCCATAACATATTAAATATGTTCAGCCTTACTGTTAAGCAGGGAAATGTCAATCAAAACAATATATAGGTACTATTTTTTTATTTGCCAAACTGGCAACAATGAAAATGTTTTATAATAACCAGTTTTGAGGAGGTAGTGGGAAAATAAGCACTCTGATACACCATCCATGAAAGTGAAAATTGGTAGTTTTTTTTTTGATGTGCAATTTGGCAGTGTGTCAAAAACTTAAATACACATGCCCTTTGACTTAGCAAATCTACTTTTATAGAAATGAGGACAGGTATTGAGGAAGGGAAGTGGGATGGAAATGGGGACACAGGTTGGACCCAAAAGTGTGAGCTGGAATCCCATGGAGATGGACTGGAACCTGTGTCAGTTTTCACTGCTTCCAACCTTGCTGATAAAGAAGCTGAGGCCCTTTGTCATGGAACTAAACATACACACCTGGACCAGCCATCGAAGAAGCCGAAGGAGGATCCAGTGGAAGGTAGAGAAATTTCAGGTCCATCTGCTGCTTCACACCAAGGATTTATCGTTTATTTTTGAAAGACAGTTTTGCTGGATATAGAATTTTCAGCTGGAAATTCTTCACTTTTAGTGCTTCAAATATGTCATCCCACTGCTTTCTTGTCTCCATAAGTTCTGATGAGAAATTGGCACTTAATCTTATTGAGGCTCCCTTGGATGTGACATGTTGCTTTTCTCTTGTGGCTTTTAGAATTCTCTTCCTCTGTGGCATTCAACTGTTTGATTATAATGTGCCATGGTGTGGATCTATATATGGGCTTATCCTGTTTGGAGTTCATTGAGCATCTTGGATGGGTATATTCATCCTTTTTTAACTTAGGGATGTTTTCAGCAATTATTTCTTCAAATATTCTCTGTGTGACCCTTTCACTCTTCTCCTTCTGGGACTCCTACAATGTGTATGTCAGTTTGCTTGATGGTGTCCCGCAGTTTCCTCAGGCTCCACTCACTTTCTTTATTCTTTATGCTTTCTGCTCCTCAGACTGGATGATTTCCATTGTCTTATTTTCAAGTTCACTGGTTTTTTCTCCTGCCAGTTCCATGCTGCTGTTGTACCCCTGTAAGGGATTTTAAATTTCTGTTACTGTGGTCTTTAACTCAGTTTGGTTCCTTTCCAAGATTTTTATCTCATTATTGATATTCTCGTTCTGTTCATCTATCATTTTCCTAATGTCTTTTAGTTCTTTTTCCATGCTTTCCCTTAGCTTTTTGAGAATTTTTTTAAGATCAGTTTTTAAATGTCTTGGCCTTATATGTCCCAGGTCTGGTCCTTTTTGTTGACAGTATATAATACACTCGTATCTCTCTGTTCATCCATTCTTCCTTCCTTCCTTCCTTCCTTCCTTCCTTCCTTCCTTCCTTCCTTCCTTCCTTCCTTCCTTCCTTCCTCCCTCCCTCCCTCCCTCCCTTCCTCCTCCCTCCCTTCCTCCATTCATTTTTTAAACAGCTTTATTCACACATCATACAATCAAATTTATATGAAAAAACAATGGTCCTTGGGATTATCTCATAGCTATGCCTCCACGATCACAATCTATATGAGGATATTTCCTTTTCTTCTGGAAAGAATCCCATCCCCATCCCCCATATCTCCTACTTATTGACATTTAATTTTGGCATATTTTCTTTGTTACAGTCAATGGAAGTATATTATAATGTTACTGGTACCTACAGACCTTAGTTTGCAGTGACTGTATTTTTCCTATATACCATCCCATTTTCAACACCCTATATAATGCTTTAATCTTCTCATTTGTTTGGACCATTGTTTCTGTTTTTTGCATGTATGTTTTATAATCTTTTGTTGCAACCTGAACATTTTGGTATTTTAACATGTTATCGCTGGAATTTAGACTGAGGCTTCTGTTTTTTAAGCTTTTTCCCCAATTTGCTGGTTTAAAAATATTATGTATCCCAGAAAAGCCATCAAGTCTGTGGAAGCAACTATTTCTTTTAATCCTAATTCAATATTAGGGCAGAAATTTTGATGAAATTATCTCCATGGAGATGAGACATAGCCAATTGTGGGTGTGACCTTTTGATTAGATGGAGATGTAACTCTGCCCATTCAGAGTGGGTCTTGATTAGTTTACTAGAGTCATTTGAAAGAGGAAATAATTTGGAGAAATCCTAGAAATGAAGTGAATGACAGAAACTTCAGAGCCGACAGAACCGACAGAGCTAACAGAAATTTCAGAGCAGAGCTGACACAGATGCTGACATTTGGAGAATAGAGACATAGATGTTTGGAGATGCTTGGATCCCAGCAGACATCATCATGAGATGTTAAGCAAGCCAGAACCGGGAGACAGCCAAGGGGAGCCAGAGATGAAAGCCAGCCCTGGAGAAGCGAAGTGAGAAATTCCCATAGGAACAAAGCTGAAAGCATAGCGCCCAGGAGCAAGGGATCAGCAGATGCCAGCACATGACTACCCATCCGACAGAACTGTTCCTGACCCAATGACTTTTCTTGAGTTAAGGTATCTTACCTGGATACCTTAGTTTGGACATATTTGTAAGCTTAGAACTGTAAACTTGTAAGTTATTAAATTCCCTCTTTTAAAAGCTGTTCCAGTTCTGGCATACTGCATTCTGGTAGCTTGAAAACTAACACCCTCCCCTATTCCAACTTTATTTTGAGGCTTCTCTCTCTAGTGCAAAAGTATCCACTCATTAGATTATGATTCATGTGTGCGTGTATATATACATACACATATATTGTACTATGGTTGTCACTTTCCCTAAATGAAGACATTCTTCACCTGTCTTGCCAGTGAGCTGTTTATGGGTACATTTGGTAAACAAGGAGCACAAATCTTTTTCAAAACATCCTTCTTCCTTTTTTGAGGGTGCCATTGGTAAATAGATAAATTTTCTCTATTAGGTGTAATTAACAGTAATCTACTCTAAAAAAAAACCAGCCCTATTTATCTCATCCTATAATGGGGCAAAACTCTATAAAAATCAGTGTGACAATAGAATTTAAAAGTGCCTTAATGATATGTGTAATGCCCATGAAATATTTAATATAAAATAGAATCTGCTTCTTAAGCTTTTATCAGCTAGTGTTATGACAGAGGTTTCCTTGACTGTCAGGAGCTAACCAAATTAAAAAGGAAAAAAACACATTTTTTGAGTCCTTGCAGATTGGTCTGAGTGCTCTTCTTCTGAACTTTGTCATAAAATTAGTTTAGAGAACAGTCCAGTATGGCCAAAAACATAGGAACTATCTGGTCTTTTGTGCATATGTATTTTGTCCTTATTTAAATTGACATGAACATGAAAGTTCTTATCCCTTAGAAAACAGTGTTTCCTCTTGGGACAAGGTGGTACATTGTATGCCCTGCAGTTGGCACTCCTTTGTCTCAGATGGCTGCTAGTTGGTTGTTCTCCTGCAGTATTCTGTAGGAGAGCTCTGTGAGCCATCCTTAGGCACAGAGTAAGTTCTGGGATGGTGAGCCTGCAATGCATGTCATGTTTTATTCCTTCAGGATACTCCTATAAGACTGACCCAGACATATATGCATCCTACAGTGTGGACATAGGTTACTGTGCTCCCTCCAGAACTGGAGTCAGGGGACAGCACTGGGAGTGAAGGCCAGTTCTGCACTGAGTCAGTGAGAATAGGGGGTAGAGGCCAGATACTAGGAGTATCTACCATTTTTAAGTTCCTTTTTCCTGATCATTCTCACTCTGTTACTGAAATCCTTTAAATGTTTTGTGAATCTTTGAGAAAGATATTTTTGCCAGTTCTTGCTTGTTGTCCAAAGCTTCTGTTGGGGGATGGAGCCGTGGAGCATCTCACCCCAACATCTTGGTGAGTGCTCCTCATTTTTAAAGAATATTTTTGCTGGATGCAGGATTCAAGATTGACAGTTTTCTTTCTTTCAATGCTCTAAAGATGGCATCTGTTATCCTCTGTATTACATAGTTTTTGTAGAAAAGTCAGACATAACTCTTATAGTTTTTCCCCTTGGAAAATGTATTTCTGCTCCCTCTGGATGCTTTTACAATGTTCTTATCTTACGTTTTTACTAGGTTGACTATGATGTACAAGAAGGATTTTCTTAGTATTTATCCTGCTTGAGTTCTGCTGCATTTTGTTTCATTAGATTTCCTCAAACATTGCTTGTATGACATTCTTTCCTTTCCTTCTGGAATTCCATTTACAAATGTTAAACCTTATGGTTACATCCCAGATATTTCTTATACTCTATTCTGTTTTTTATTTTTTTTCCCTCTTTCCCCCTCTTCTCCTATGCATCAGTTTGGAGAGTTTTTATTTGTTTGTTTGTTTTTTGTCCAGTCTTAAAGTTCACCAATTCTGTCTTCTGCTATATCTAGTGCGCTGTCAGACCCATTCAATGAATTCTTAATTTCAGATATTTTATTTTGCAATTGTAGAAAATTTGATTCTTTTAAAAATACAGTCTAATTCTCTTTTGAAATATTCCATGTTTTCACTGATTTTGTTCATATTTCCTGAATAATTTTAGCATAATAATATAATATAATTATTCTGAAGTCTTTTGTGTTGACTTTAACTTCTAAATTACCTCTGGGTTTGCTTCTATTGCCCAGTTTATTTTTTAACTACTGGTCATGTTTCTCTACTTTTTTTGACTTTCTAATAATTTTTTATTATATACTAGACATCGTGATTGATACATTATGGAAGCTCTGGATTATGTTGTTTTCCTTTAAAGACGGTTTAGTTTGTTCTGGAAGCATTTAAATCACTTGCAGATCACTTTGATCCTTTTGAGGTTTGATTTTAATGATCTTTGTTAGTCTATTCTATTCCAGTTTTGGTCTCAGTCCCAGCATGTAGCCCTTGATTATATGCATGGTCATTACACCTAAGGCATGTTTTTTCTTGGGTCTAAAATGAATAGCTGGGATTTTCACCAAAGTCTTTATACTCTGGTCATGCTAGAACTTCAGTTTCTTTCTCAAGCTCTTCTCTGATGTGCTTTCTCAATTTTTGCCATTACACGAACAGATCTGTTATGTACCCCAGAAAAGCCTATGTGCTTTTTATCCATTCCTGTGAGTGCAGACTTATTGTGGGTGGGATCTTTTGCTTATGTTGTTTCCATGGAGATGTGACCTAGCCCATTCAATGTGCTCTTAATCCCCTGTTGGAGTCCTTTATGAGAGGATAAAGGGCATAGACATTTTGGAGAGAGAACTGAGAGAAGCTAACAGAAAGAAAATTCCCCAGGAGAAGCAAGAAGGACCCACAGAAACTGAGAGAGCCATTTTGAAACCAGAGCCAAGGAGAGAAGGACCAGCAGATGTTGCCATATACCTTTCCATGTAATAGAGGAACCCAAGATACTAGCAGCCTTTCCTCAGGTATTTCCCCCTTGATGCCTTAATTTGGATATTTTCATGGCCTTAGAACTGTAACGTTGTAACCTAATAAATCTCCTTTGAAAAAGCTAACCTATTTCTGGTACACTGCATTCTGGCAACTTTAGCAAACCAAAACAGATTTTGGTACCAGAGAAGTGAGGTGCTACAATTTGCAAACACCAAAAATGCTGGAACAGCTTTATAAATGGATAAGGGGAAGATTCTGGAAGAATTGTGTTCTAGTCTGCCAAAGCTGCCAGAATGCAACACACCAGAGGTGGAATGGCTTTTAACGAAAGGAGATTTATTTAGCTAAAAACATATAGTTCTTCAGAGGAAAGGCAGCTAATTTTCATCTGAGGTTCTCTTACACAGGAAGGCACTGGGCAATCTCTGCTGGCCTTCTCTCTAGGTTTTATGTTCTAACAGTTTTCTCTGGGGTGATTCCTTTCGGCATCTCCAAAGGTCTGGGCTGAGCTGCAGGTGCTGAGAGGAGGTATGCTGAGCTGCTTGGGCTGTGCTGCATTGAGCTCTCTATTTTAGGCTTCCCATGAATTAAATTAAACGTCACCCATTCTGGAAGTCACTCCCCTTATAGACTGCAGATGTAATCAGCCATAGATGACTTTCACAAGCTAATGATTCAAATCCACAGCAACAGAACTAGGCACCATCACCTGGCCAAGTTGACACCTGAACCTAACTACCACAAATTGTGAGGTGTTTATAAGAAAGTCCTAGACTGCTTTGAAGAGACTGTTGATAGAAATATGGGCTCTAAAGATACTTCTGATTGAGGTCTTACACAGAATGATGAATGTGTCATTGCAAACTGGAAGGAAGGTGTGCTGGTTTGAAATGATGTACGTACCCTAGAAAAGCTATGTTTTAATCCTAATCCCATTTTGTAAAGGCAGTCATTTCTTCTCATCCCTATTCAGCATTGTATGTTTGAAATTGTAATTAGATCATCTCCCTAGAGATATGATGTAATTGGGAGTGGTTGTTAAACTGGATTAGATGATGACATGTTTCCACCCATTTGGGTGGTGTGCTGGTTTGAAAGGATGCATGGACCCTAGAAAAGTCATGTTTTAATCAAAATGCCATTTTGTAAAGGCAGAATAAACCCTATTCAATACTGTATTTTGAAACTGTAACAGATCATCTCCCTGTAGATGTGATTTAATTAAGAGTGGTTGTTAAACTGGATTAGGTGAAGACATGTCTCCACCCATTTGGGTGGGTTTTGATAAATTTCTGGAGTCCTATAAAAGAAGAAACACTTTGGAGAATGAGAGATCCAGAGATAGCAGAGCAGAACAACACAACCATGAGAAGCAGAGTCCACCAGCCAGTGACCTTTGGAAATGAAGAAGAAACATGCCTCCCAGGGAGCTTCATGAAACAGGAAGCCAGGAGAAGAAGCTAGCAGATGATGCCATGCTCACCATGTGCCCTTCCAGATGAGAGAGAAGCCCTGACTGTTTTTACCATGTGCCTTCTCACTTGAGAGAGAAACCCTGAACTTCATCAGTCTTCTTGAACCAAGGTATCTTTCCCTGGATGCCTTAGATTGGACATTTCTATAGACTCGCTTTAATTGGGACATTTTCTCAGCCTTAGAGCTGTAAACTAGCAACTTATTAAATTCCCCCTTTTAAAAGTCATTCTTTTTCTGATATATTGCATTCAACAAACTAGAACAGAAGGTGACCCTTGTTTTAAAGTGGCAGAGAATTTGGCAAAATTGAGTACTGGCACTGGATGGAAGGGACAATTTGAAAGCTATGAGCTGAGATATCTGAGGAAATTTCCAAACTAAATGTAGAATCTCCAGCCTGGCTTCTCCTAGTACCTTGTAGTAAAATATGAGAGGAAAGGGATAAACTTTGAGAACTGAACTCTTGGGTACAAAGAAACTAGAAATTGATGGTCTGGAAAATTCTGGGCTTCCAGAGACCCCAGAGGCTAGTACCCCATCTCAGGATTTCACCAAACATGGAGGAACCAGTCAGTCATGTCAGTGGAGTCAGGATTGGAAATGGAGCTATCCAGAAAGGATTTGTGGAAGGTCCGTGTGGCAGTTAGAGTCACTTGTCAACTTGGCCAGGTGAAGGCACCTAGATTTGTTGCTGCAGACATGAGCCATTGGTACATGAACCTCATCTGTTGCTAATTACATCTGCAGTCGGCTAGGAGGCGTGTCTGCTGCAATGAAGGACGTTTGACTTAATTGGTTGGTGCTTAAATGAGAGAGTGCAACGTAGCACAGCCCAAGCAGCTCAGCATACCTCATCTCAGCACTCGCAGCTCAGCCCAGGCCTTTGGAGATGCAGAAAGGAATCACCCAGGGAAAGTTGTTAGAACCCAGAGGCCTGGAGAGAAGGCCAGTAGAGATTACCCTGAGCTTTCCCACATAAGAAAGAACCTCAGATGAAAGTTAGCTGCCTTTCCTCTGAAGAACTAACAAAATAAATCCCCTTTTATTAAAAGCCAATCCCTCTCTGGTGTGTTGCATTCCAGCAGTTAGCAAACTACAGCAGTCCGACTGTCTGATGGTTGGGACCCCTGTACCCAGCATACCAAACTGATATATTTTTGCAAGATCTGTATGAATAGAACCACTGCCAGCCGGGACTAAAATGGACAGCAAAGGGATGGGCTGAAGGAAAAACAACTCCAAAGGCAGTACCATACCAGCTAAGGTCTGGAGCCAATAATCCTTGGGCCAGAAGAGTGGATCTGCCCACACAAGGTGAGAGGGTGTGTTTGCCCCAGAGTTTGTGGAGGGTGAACCTTCCTTCCTGTTGTTCAGGAAGAGTGTTACCACCCTGGGCTCTCAAATGCCTGAGGAATTGAGGGGAATTTGGCCTTCCCATTGTTCAGAAACAGCATTGTTTCTCCAGGCCTCAGAGAGGGTGGAATACATTCCCCAGGGATTTGGGAGAGTCTGGCCACCACCTCACTGTTTAGAGAGGGTGAGTCTGGACCCCAGAGATGGCAGAGAATCCAGCTGTCCAAATGCTTGAGGAGAGTATGGTCAAGAACATGGCAATTTCCCCAAAGCCTGGAGATATTGGAACTCTCACCCCAGTGTTTGGAGAGGACAGGTTCCCAATGCAAGCCCTTAGAAAGGGTGGGACTTCTGTTCTCTCAAGCTCTGAGGATAAAACTCTTTCTATAGATGACTCTTAGACTGTGAAATTTAATGCAGTTTACCCTGCATGTTTTTGGAACTGTTTAGAACCGTTGATCTTTGTTTTCCTTCCAATTTCTCCCTATGGCAATGGGAATGTTTATCCTATGACTGTCCTTCCATTGTATATTGGAAGCAGGTAATTTGTTCTAAGTTTCACAGTTCCACAGCCAGAGGAAAATTTTGCAATAGGACAGACCATGCCTGTTACTGATTTTGATAAGACTTAATATTGTACTTAATATTGTTACTGAAATGGTTTAAGCTTTTGTGATATTGTGATGAAGTGAATGTATTTGCATATGGAAAGAATGTGTCTCTTTGTGGTTCAGAGGGTGGAGTGTGCTAGTTTGAATTTGTTATGTACTTCTTAAAAGCCTATGTTCTATTAATCATCCCTGTGCACAAATGCAAACCATTTGTGGGTGGGACCTTTTGCTTAGGTTGTTTTCATGGAGAGGTAACCCAGCCCTTTCAAGGTGGGTTTTAATCCCCTTGTTAGAGTCCTTTATGAGAAGATAAAAGACATAGACATTTTGGAGAGTAAGCCAAGAGAAGCTAAGAGAAAAAAAAATGCCTCAGGAGAAGCAAAAAAGACCCATAGAAACTGAGAGAGCCATTTTGAAATTAAAGCCCAGGAGAGAAGAACCAGCAGATGTTGCTGTGTCCTTCCCATGTGACAGAAGAACCCCAGATGCCAGCAGCCTTTTCTCAAAGAAGGTATCTCTCTCTCGATGCCTTAATTTGGACATTTTCATGTAAACTTATAACCTGATACATTACCTTTGAAAAAACCAAACCATTTCTGGTATATTATATTCCAGCAGCCTTAGCAAACTGAAACAGCAAGGACCTAAGGGTAACTCCTACACAGAACTTTGGGGCTTCTTTTGGGACTCCTTCCATTTTAGCACTCCACTCTACAAATTTCAGCTACTTTAGCAGACTCTTTCCTCCTCCTAGTAAGACTTCTGAGCAAAGACTTCTTTGAAATGAAAAAAATTGGAAAATTCCTCTAGGGAGAAAGTGGGAGTGAATGTTGAGTTCACTCTAGTTCTCCCAAGCATCATGGCCTTATGCTGAACACCACCCATTTCCTGAAAGAAATTTTTTTTTATATTATATCTAGTTTTATAGTTTTTCTGAGGATGGATTAATCTGCATCTACTTACTCTATAATGGAAAGAACTGGAAAGCCTTATTCATTTTTTTTCCAAAGAGAGAGTTTATTACTAGGCATGTAGTAGGAAAGCAGATGGCCTAGGGGCCCAAAATCTATCTCCCCAAACTACAGTAATTCAGGTAGTTTTATTAGAGAAAAGATGGGAAGGGTTTAGGATAATGAGCACAGTGGCCCCAGATGATGTAATTAGAGGTGATCTAATTATTGATCATATGTGCTCAATTGATTACGTGCTTAGTCATAGAATGTATGAAAGAAAATGGTGGAATGAGGTATAGGTGACTTGTAGGTTAACGTTTAAGCTACTGGACATGTCAGGTTGGCCCACTCTGGTTAGATCCAGTCTCAGTCATCAAGATAACTTTAGATTTGGGGTGTGTTAGTTCTGGGCTGATCCAAGACCCTTCATTAATAAACATTAGGGGCTGTCTTTATAGTGATTACAAGGCTCTAAAGTTGAAAAACTGGATGACTGGGTAAAAATGAAGATTAGTCACAAGGTTTTTATAATCACAGAGGCAGAAGATAAGGACTATACAATCATTATCAGAGATCAAGGCAGCTGGATTACAATTCAGAGATTTCAGGTATTTCCCTCTGTCTACTCTATGCCAGAATGAGTATGTCTACTCTATGCCAGAAAGCAAAAAGGAATATTTATATAATGATTCAGTAATCAAAATCATCCCTTAAATCCTGATTTCTTGGTTACAATTCCTCCCTCTCTTTGATAATTATCTCTCATTCTTGAGGGATATCTGGG
The DNA here is from genome assembly GCF_023851605.1 of Tamandua tetradactyla. NCBI lineage: Eukaryota > Metazoa > Chordata > Mammalia > Pilosa > Myrmecophagidae > Tamandua > Tamandua tetradactyla. Next base: position 177,776,500 of record NC_135327.1, on the reverse strand, counting down.
TGACAACTCTCTAACTGCTTCAAGGCTGAAAAGGGGCACTATTATTAAAGGGCAAAGGGATGAAACAATGAAACCAGTTATTCTTGGAGATTCCAGTATCTCTGAGCTTCATAGCATCTCTGGCATTGGAACAATCTAGAGGTTTCAAGTCTCTGAAAAGCAAACTTAATAAGTAGAACTTTATAGAGCACAGGATATCTTTCAGGGCTTCCAGGAACATTGTTGGTTGGGGTTTGCCATAATATGGAAGTTTGCAATGTCTGGCTGAAAATTGCATAACAGTAACCTCCAGAATGACCTTTTGACTCTATTTGAAATCTCTTAGCCATTGGTACTCCATTTCTTTGCCCACTTTTGGTGAACTAATTCATGATCCAGAACCAGCTTCATCCTTGGAACTTATGTCTCATGATGCTAGGGCCAGTAATGTTCCATGTTGTAAGGGCCAGTTATGCTTCATGTTGTTTCACACAGCCAGGGCCACTCCTGAAATTATGTCCCACGTTAGGGGGAAGCTCAGAATTTGGCTGAGAAAGAGACCACATTTTAGCAAAAGCAGAGATTTTTCTGGAGATGGCTCTTAGCTGCTAATCCTAAGTAGGTTCAGTTTACTATTATAAGTTCCATAAGGGCAAGCCTCAAAATTGAAACCTTGGCTTATTAAATTGGGAGTCCCTCTTGCTTAAGAAAATGTCAGGAATTCTCCAGGTGGGGAAGCTTAATAGTTTTATTTTTCCAACACTTTTTTTTTCCACCCCAAATACTCTGAAATGCATCATTGCATAACATTAACTTGTATAGAACGAGTTTTTTTGCAAATACTTTTTCATTTTCCACCCCAAATGCATCATTGCATAACATTAACTTGTACAGAACATTAAGGTTTTGTTCTTTATTCCAGGGTCTATATCAAATAAAGCTCAATTAGGCTGTTTAACTGACTAGACTGATTAAATTAGATAGTGTAAATTTTGGACAAAATATTTTTCTTTTGTCTCACACAAATGTTAAAGCTTAAAATACAGACAATATTTCCTTTGCCTTGTATATTGATTTACCTTAGTTTTAACCAGATCAGTTTTATCATCTTTTTAATTGTAGTTTGATCTTTCTCAGTTTTTTTTTTTTTTAAGCTGTTGCTGTGTGGACCCATGCTGACTTTCAGAGCTGGAGAATCAAATCTGAGTTTTAGATGTCACACAGACATCTAAAACTCCAGGGAACTACTGGGCTATACAAAGAGTAAAGCACCTCAGAATTTAATAAGTTAAAGCTTACACTCTAATCTCTAATTTTTATAACCTTTTTTAAATGAAGCTGCTTCCAGAAATAAAACATTAGATGGTTGTTTTATATTAAAGAACTATAACAGAGGTTTTGTTCTGATTTACCATTACACATTTACCAGAGTTATGTTAATAGATAAAATATAATTTATGTATTTGTCCTGCCTCTCTTTTAAAGTTTTTCCTTGTTACAGATGGGGCTCTGACCTATAGCTGACCGCATTTCCTTTTAGAGGAGTATTAGAGCAAAGCAGTACAACTGAAAATTTGGCTGTTTCTATGATCTGTAGCCTTTTGAGAATACCTGAAATCATTACTAACAACAACATACCATTGTTTAACATCATACAGATTAGTATCAGCATATAACCTGGACAGTGAGAACACTGTTAAATTTGGGGGAATTTTATGTAATCTCTAAGTATATGAATAATATTTTATCTATACAAATTTAACCAGAAACAAGATAGAAAATCCCTTTTAACCAAGGTAATACTTCCCAAATACCTCCTATGCAATAGGTTAAACTCTTTTAGCACCTTACTTATAGAAGATGAAAGAACAAATTATTTGTAACAGTTTTTCCTTAACAGTGAGAAGACTTGTTTTCTGAAATAAAGAATAAGGCCAACATAAACATTAATAAAGCTATTACTCTTATGTAAAATCTTTGTTTTCTAGGTGGGCCATGGTGGCTCAGCAGGTAAGAATGCTCACCTGCCATGCCAGAGGACCTGGGTTCAATTCCCGTGCCTGCCCATGTTAAAAAAAAAAAAAAAAGAAATAAAATCTTTGTTTTCTAGACAGAGTGCTTGGATGATTAAGAAAAACTTTTTTTTTTTAAATTTGCATTAAAAGCAGAATAACAACTGACTTATTTTAACAGGGATAAAACCAAACTTTAGTTTTGTATGAATACCCAGTTTGACACAAAGCCTTTCTATTTTTAAATAAATGATACACAAGACTTTTGAACCTGCACACTTCCTTCCAATAATAATATTCATGAAAAGGGAAAGAGTCAGAGTTACTACAAAATAATGGAAGAAGGAAGAAATTCATGCTTGGGTTTAGAACACAGCCAGGCATATATATACTTTCTACTCACAATACACAAATGATTACTTCACAGTATGCCTAAAATCTCTCAGTCCAATTCAGCTCTACCCTATAGGTCAGAAGAGCCCCAAGTTTGAAATATAATCAGCTTTTTGATATTTAAGGGATTTATGTCCTGCAAAAATCTGAACATTTTAGTAACATTATTTCCAATTGCTAAATGTTAGAAAGAAAGCCATACCACAACCCACCCGATGGTGAAGAAAATAATTTATTCACGATCTTGCAAGAATGGGCGCTCAACCAATAAAATGATGGCTGGCGTGCCAACCAATAGAATGCCACAGGCTTTATACCCTAAGCTTAGCACACAGGTCCTTCCTCCTTTCTCCACTGACTAGATACTCCAGAGGTTACAGCCTATCTGGATAGTCTAACTCAAATTTCCTGCCGAACGTTCCTGCTTTTGATTATGCTTTACAATTTCAGTGACCCTGGCCGTTACTTATTTCAACTTGTTTTTACCTATATAAGATTTGGCACCAATTATAGGCTTGCATCAGAGGCCCTCCCTTTTCTCTGCCTGCAAGACCAGACTGAGCCGTTTTGCAGCCCTTTAGTCAGTGAGTTCTGTTTCTCTCATCCTGTGCCATCTGGCGTGAAAGCTAAACTTTATTCTTACATAAATATTACCAGGAATATGTTAGTTTACAAAATTAAGTTATGGCTTTGAAAAACTAGTTCAGAGCGCTATTTATTTAAATGAGCTCTATTATTTAAATGCTACTCTTTTATTTAGAGGTCTTACAAATGTCATCTCTTCCATGAGGTTTTCTTAGGTCATTATTTACTTTTAAAAATTTTCCAGCATTTTTATTCCTTTGTAACCACTGTCTTACATTATGCCCTGGTACAAGTATATTCTAATTGGAATATAAACTCTTTGAATCTAAGAATTAGGTTTAAAAATTTTTTTAAAAAGTTAAAAAAAAAAAGGAATTAGAATTTCCCCTATTTATGAAGGCATTTATTAACAGAACTATACTGACTGACATTAACAAAGCCATAACAATTTCAAATTCTTCCACATATTGAAGTAACAAATGGACAAGTAACAAAAAGCCAGATTCTTTGAAATCCAAGTAATCAAGATTATAAAAAAATTTACATTTCTTACTAAACCAATTTCTTAAATAGGGTATATTTTAAACATCAGCATATTCTTTTTTTTAAATTAAACATAACATACAAGCACAAATATTCTTACCATATAATCATTCTTTCTTGATGTTTAATCAATAACTCACAATATCATCATAGTTGTATATTCATCATGATCATTTCTTAGAACATTTGTTATCAATTCAGAAAAAGAAATAAAAAGAAAACAGAAAAAAATTCATACATAACCATACCCCTTGCCCCTCCTTTTCATTGATCACCAGCATTTTAATCTACTACATTTATTTTAACACTTATTCCCCCTATTATTTATTTATTTTTAATCCATATGTTTTACTTGTCTGTCGATAAGGTAGATAAAAGGAGCATCAGACACAAGGTTTTCACAATCACACAGTCGCACTGTGAAAGCTGTATCATTATACAATCATCCTCAAGAAACATGGCTACTGGAACATAGCTCTACATTTTCAGGCAGTTCCCTCCAGCCTCTCCATTACACTGTAACTAAAAAGGTGGTATCTATTTAATGTGTAAGAATAACATCCAGGATAACCTCTCATCAGCATATTCTTAATTATGCTTTATATAAGTATTATTATTAACAGGTACATTGCTCAGTTTATGTAACTTAACCTGTCTAGTTAGGCTATTTTTAAGAGGAATTTTGAAAATGTATTTGTAATACTAGCTTATTTTTTCAGAAAGCTTATATATATTTAGGGAGAATACACCCAAGCAGAGTAAAATCACATTTGTTCAATTCAAAATTTATCATAAAATTCCTTTTATTGAAGGTCAAAAAAAAAACTTTGCTTTCATAATATCTTAAAATTATGAACAATTTTAAAAGTACATTGACTACCAAGTTCTAAAAAAATATGCTGCAATTGTTTAATCTGTCCCAAATCTAAATCCAGGAAAACTTTTCCTTATCTCTCACAGATCTTTCATTTTACTTACTGAAATTATGTAATTAGATTTTATTCAGTTGCTCCTATCCCAAGGCTATTTATATTTTAATAATAATCTCATTACTACAGTTACCATTGCAAAGGTATTATTGAAAAAATAATATTAATAAACAACCTATTCTGTAGCATTTTTTATGCTTGCCATTTCTAATCTCCAGGCCCAGTAAAAAGAATTCTAATCATACCTTGCCATATCTTTCTTGCCTCACCCTCCCCATAACTGCTTTAGGTGTTTGGGCCTTGAGGACAGGGATAGGTTGCACAGACCGAAAGCTATCAGGCCTATTGAGTTTGAAGTTGAAAGTTTTAGGTGAGGGCTGTGGAATTTTGAGAGTTCCTATGCCCTTATTTAACTATTTCCAATTAGATTTATTTTACTAAAAGCTGTGACCTGGACTATTGGAAAAGGTCTTTGTTTTTTCCAGAGGCAGCCCTTTGGCAGTTTTCTGCTGCCTTAAGGAAATTCCATGGGCAGTTGCTTTCTAATGTCCAGGTTTGTTTACAGCAATTATAAAACTAAGGTTTTGAATCTTGCCATTGAGAGTTTTTTTTTTCTCTTTTTACTCTTTTAATTTAAGAAGCACCAATTAATGTATTTATATCAGGCACCTAATTATTTCTAAGCAGTTCAAATAGGCTCTTTAAAAATTTTCTTATTAATTTGCTATTACCATCTGGAGATGTGAGAATATTCATTGAAATGCATACAGACACAAATAGAAAATTAGTTACTAAAAAAATAGAAACTCAGAAATACTTTTGAGAGGGACAAATAAAGGATTGAATATATTATATTACTTCATTTCTACCTTTTTGCAGAACAATTCTAACTGTAACTAACTTTAACTAAAATGGTAGTATTTTCATTTTAAAGCATATTAAAGCCAGATTATGTTATAGAAATAACCTTTTTTATAGGCTCATAACCAAAATATTTTCAATTATCAATACAGCCTAAAGGTTCCCTTTTTAAAAGAATTTCTGTAATCAGTAACCAGTTAGGAATATTTGACCAATACAAATGCAGGAACACACCAATTAATAACTACACTGAACACACCAGGTAACAAACAGGCAAGCAGTGTTAACACACTGATTAACAATTAAGCAAATATCAACTCTTAATATACCCAGGGAACACACCATCTAGCATTTAAACACGCTTACTTAACTTCATTAAATACCAATTAATTGTTGGATTGCTCATTTTTTAGGAGTATAGTCAACAGATAAATTCAGGCCAGGGTCTCAAACCCTGTACAGAACACACACCAAACAAATCGATTAACAATTAAACAGACATAAAACATTTACAACTTAATAATTAACCAATACCTAGGTAACACATGGGCTAACACTTAAACAGGCCTGCCTAATTTCATTAAACACCAGTTAATTGTTGGATTAGGTCAGGGCGTCAGACCTTGTACAGTATGGTACCCCAAACCAGAAGGTGCAGAGGTCAGAGCAGATACCATTCTGGAGGTATGACCCTGGGCCTAGGTCAGGGAGGCTGGAACCTCCTCTCTACTCCCCAGTCCACTTTTACCCTGATGACCCACTCGTGCAGTCAGTTGTTGGACATGGAACTGGAAACCATTTCTTTCTTTGAAGCTTTTTAAGGTGCCAAAAAAAAAAAAAGTCTTCTGGAGTGCCTGTAGAATAGAGAAACTCCGGGTGCCGAGCCTCTAGACTTAATTCAGTCCAGCGGCCGCCAAAAGCTTGGTTACCTGGCTTACCTGCTGTGTTGGGGCTCCAGAGATTCGGGCATTTGTCCCTCAGGGACGCCAAATTGTTACTGGACAAAGGCCGTGGATTCTTTTGCCTGACATACTTAATAACCAATTCCTGAGACACTGGGGTTTCAAAGTTAGAGTTTATTATTAGGTGCCTAGTAGGACAGTAAACAGCCTAGCGGCCCAAAATCTGTCTCCATCTTTTTTTTTGGGGGGGGTGGCGGTGCATGGTCCGGGAATCAAGCCTGGGTCTCCCACATGAAAAGTGAGCATTCTACCACTGAACCACCCATGCACCCGTCCATCATTTTTTAAAATAATTTTTTCCTGAGAAATTAATTCACTCTCTATGAAGAAAACCTATAAAAGTAGAGAGAAGGAAATAAAAATCACCCATTATCCCATTACTTAGAAAGAAGTAATTGTGAAGCCCTGAGTACTAATAACTTTCATTTCAACCACCTCTGGAAATAAGTTTCACTCCACATGAACCAGGACAGACTTGGATAGTTCAAAGGACAGGGTTTCACTGGATCAGCAAAAATAGGTATAGACTTTGGGGACTTAGAGAAGACAAAAGAATGCCTAGGGAGATAGGGAAACTTGGCTAGGATGGGTTTGAGAATTCTGGGAGGAGTGTAAGTCCTAGAGTCTCTCAAAGGCTGCCTGAAATCTATCAAACTACCACAATTTCCTAGTAAACTAGGAATTGATACAACAGAATGAGTGGGTCCACTGAGCAGTATACTCTGTCAATGACAAAGTATACTCCAGTACAAATTTGAGAACAGGTTCCCTAATAGAATTGGAACTTGGTGAGGAAGTTAAATTGTGACTCTAGAATCTTAACAGCTTCTTCTGATATGCTTGGGTTCTTAACGCACAGGAGATGACTAGAATGGAAACCAACAAAGGCAGATTACACCAGTATTGTCAGAAGGCATGAAGGAGTGATTTTACTGCTTATGTGATTTCTCAATAAGGCCAAGGAAACAAACTTTAAAGTAGATACCAGAATTTGACCACGGAGGCTGTGGAAGTATAGTAGGTAGACACTGAAAACAGCCAGAAGATTGAAGTGGTGAGTATCTGTAGGTGCTCCAAGAGTTTCGTAGCGGTTTCAGGAATAAGTTTAATGGAATATACCACACGAACCTTGGTCTTACTCTGTGAGATTTATGATGAAATTTTACTGGAGTAAGGCATAAGTGTCATGTAAAGACAGAATAATTTTCATTCTTCTATAACTGGATGGATATCTCCTATTACAGAGTAATTGCATCAGCCAGTTTTATTATACCGTATAGAAGGTATTTGTATCAAATGATAAGATACAAGTATACTGTATACATCATACTGTATACATTTATGATAGATAGGTATAATTATGCATTTAGGGTTTGAAACGTTTGGAATCAGTGTACTTTCCAAACTAGGTGATAGGGAAGGCTGTCTCAGATAGGGCATGGCTGGGACACAGAGACTTTGCAGACTTATAGAGGCAAGGAAGATATAAGCAGTGAAGTGAAAAAGTTTAGAGTAATAAGTAATAAATATCATTAGCATCTAGTAACAATCATTGGGTCATTGTTAAATTTAGCAGTAAATGCACACTACTAAAGCATATTGGTAGCTAAAGAAGAGAATATTTCTGCAAATAAGAACACCAAAAATGTCTGACAGCATGTCTCAAGCAGCATCTGGGGGTGGCACTCAGGGCAGGATTCCAGTTTTGTTGTACTGGGGTTCTGGGAAAGCATGGTAAAATAAAAAAAAGTTGTTGAAACAAGAGCAAAAGTGGAAATTCTGTTACAGGGAGGAAGGCAGTAACTTATTGTTTATTTGTAATCAGAATACAAATTAGTGCAGGACCTACAAATAATTAAGATTAATTTGATGCTGAGTCACTGTCATGGAGATACTTTAATGGAACATGATTATGGATCATTTTGTCTCAGAATAGAGGCTGTGATATATCTGAAAGAAGGAATAATGTGAACCTGGCAATTGTGAGGCATGTAGCAGTAAAGAATTTAGAAAGATCATTGAATCTTGGCCTTCTGGTGGCTATCTGACAAATACATGAAAACCCTGAGAGAAATCATAAAATGTTACATATGGGATTTCTACACTAAAAAGGCCCATACTCTATCCCTACTTCTGAGTCTGTGGCCACGTATGTATTTAGTCATCCATCATTGTCTTATTGGTCTTTAGTGAAATGTTTAGTTTCCACAAACACACAGATCATAGTATCTTATTAGGAAATTAACTCACAGTATGCTTCCAAGAAAGCCTTTTTTTTTTGTTTTCAGGGCCAAGAGTCATCTGACTTTGGCCCACCATTACAAAAGATTGAACCATGAGAACTGACAATTATGTTGGAATAGTATTTCAGCTTTTTTTTTTAAATCATCTCTCAATTGGAAAATCTATATGTACTAATATATTTAATACATACTCCTTCACTCTGAACATCTTTATTAACTATGGTTACCATTCATTGTATTCTCTGGCCATTCTATCTTCACTCCTCATATGTGTTCCAATGTAGCAGATTACCTTATTGTCCTAGAAAGAAAAGGATCCATCTGTTCCTTCATTGTGTATCTGTATTGTGCTAGATAGAGGGAATAAATTGATGAAAAGATACCAGCACAGCTCACAAGCTCTTTTCAGCCTAGAAGGGAGGCAAATTTTCAACTAATTATGATACATGTGGTAATTAAAAAAACATTAATGGAGATTTGTACAAGTATGGACTGAGAACAAGAGAAAAAAACAAACCCTAACTTTGCCGGGTGCATATAGAGAAGGCATCACAGAGAAGGTAGCACTGGAGCTGAATCTTAAAGGATAAATAGGAACTTGCCACTATGTGGAGTTGTATGGTCAGAAAACTACAAGAAATAAGTATTGGAGCACGAAGTGGAGAAATGGCCTATAGACCCTCCTACACTAGGTTAAAGCATCTTAGAAGGTATTTGTATCAAATGATAAGATACAAGCACTTATAAGGGTGAGAACTAAGGTAAAATGGTCACGGCAATATATCTATACCCCTCAATCCTCCAAAAACCTGGTGTATCACTATTTTGCATTCACACAGATAATTAACTTTACAGTTTACAATCTCAAATTCCTGAAGAACTGATGGTTCAAATGTATTTCACTAAGTTAAAAAATCAAGATTTCACCAGAGCTTTATCTTTTGTCCTGATCTATGAGGATAAAGGCAAATTGAACTTTTTTATTACAATTTTTTATTAGAAAAGTTATAGATTTACAGAAAAATCGTGCAAAAAATACAGAGTTCCCATATACCTCCCCTATTATTAACACCTTGCATTGGTGTGGTATCTTCAGGGCAAACTGAATTTTTAAAGCTCTTACTCCAACATAACATTAGGTAAAATAAATGCTGTGACCCACAACACGTCCCTATGACTTTATCACTCTGACAGAGGGCATCCCAGAAGGCAGTATTCCTCTGTCCTCGCCTCTGCGAGTCCCATAAGCTGAGATTTTAGGCCAAAAAGTTGGAGCCTCTCTGAGGGACCAGGGTACTTGCTCCCAAGGAACAATTTGAGACCCTGGAAAACCCCACATTTATTGGGAAGATAGCTATTTCTTACCAGATGTCGTAAGACTCCTGAGGAAATCTGTAGGCAAAGTTAAGTTAAAATAGTTACTCTTTTAATGTCACAACTGGATTTCCATGAACTCTCTCTGGCTATTTTTGAGATTAGACTACCTAACCCCAGATATTTCTCATCCCACCTTGTTCTTGGGCCCTGACTAGGCTCACCAGCCTGTAACGTGGATATTCCTCAGCTGCCTGTTCCTCATCCTACTCAGCCTCACCCTGTCATGGAGGCTGTCGTTGACCTGTGATTCCAGGCTGGTTTCTTCACCACATCCATCTTGACTTATTTGCCTGGGATATATTCTTTTCTTTCTTTCTTTTTTTTTCTGATATATGTTCTTGAGTGTCCCCCAAATCCCTGTCAGTGCTCATTGCCTTAGGAATAACAGACTGTGAGGTGCTGAGTTTGCTTCAGTTTCTACATAAATAAATGGCTGGGCATGTACAATCATCAGCTGTAAAACTGTATATCTAATCTTTTACATCTTTGATAAATTTGGGAAATAAAATGACTATTTTAAACCATAATCTTTACATTTCAGTGCTATTTTCTTGCAACATTTCTGCTCTGTGCAATTAGCATCTTTTAATATGTAGCATTTTCTCTAATTGTTGGAAGTACATAACTTGGCACTTTACTATGCACTATCTTAATCTGTAATTATTTTAATCATGTATATTTTAAATGTACAATTAGACTATAGTCTTTTAATTGGGAGAAATGTTTTTTATATCACTAATGACTTCAGCATATTAATGGTATAATAGGAATTCAGTAAATGATGTTAGTTGACTGATTATCATTCAAGTGCCTAACAGGGAGGTTAAAGTCAAGTATAGTACTTTCTTCCTTGGGTTCTTAGTTTTTGTTGCTGTATCATTTTGGAAAAAATCCAAAAGAGCAGAAATTTTTTTCCATGTTGACAAAAATAGAATGTAAATATCTATTTGGTTTTTAAATTTCTGTATTTTCCCTTGGTTACTTTTTAAATCTCTGAAAGATGTTCCCACTAAGACGAGATATCTGAAATTTTTAGTTTAGTGTATGCAATATGGATGCATAGGGAAAGGGGAAGAGGGAGGGCTTTTCTTTTACTTGTTTTTTTTTTTTAACTATGGATGCATATTTCATCCAGAGTTTTCAGAGCAGCATAAAGCTAGATTAATCATCCCTTTGGAACTTCAAATGGAAAGTGGGTTGTCCATCATTCTTATTTGGTTGCTCCTCCTTCTTTTCAGTTAGACCAGGGACTACACGGATAGAGTTTTGCCAGTTAGAGTCTTCAGTTTGAAGATTCTTATGTTTTACGTTCGCATCCATCTCAAAACTTGAGGAAACAGTCTCCCTTTTGAGAGGTTTCTTGCATTCAGTCGTTGTGGTGCAAACTCCAGAATGTTTTTTCCTGTTCTTGGGGTCTTTGAGAGGTGACAAGCTTTCAAATGATTTCTCAGGCACAGACTGGAACCATTCTGAAGACTGTGTCATAAAATCTCTTTGGGTGAGAACATGGAGATTTCTGGGTGGTGTCCATGATGTGCTGTTTTTCTCTATATTTATGCAAGTAGCTGGCTTTAGTCTAGGAAAGAAATGAAATATATGAGTTTCTGCCCAACATGCTTTGTAGTCCTAGGTATTTGTCAAACTACAAGTCATATATTCTCCTTTGATGAATTCATCCTCCCTTATGGCTTTTATTATTACTTCCATGAGAAAGATATGAGCTTTATCTCTGATCATGATTTTTAAGCACTATTCCAATCCTGTGTCTCTAAATGCCTAGATGTTAGGTTTATTTGGAATCTGATCATGACCCTGCCTTCCTAATTGAACAACCTCAATTCCTTACCTATACATGTAGTTGAATTAGATAATCTTTAAAAACCCATTTGTTCTAAAAAAATGACTCAGTTTATTCTATTAGAGTAACTCAATATACATGCAATAAGTTTTTTTTACATAGTCAGTAAAAAGATCAATGTGAGTCCAAGAGAGGGAAGTTTCCCCTTAAACAAGAAGGTTTTATGAACTACTACTTGTAGCAACTTAAAACCTATCAGTTTTTCATCAGAATTCCACATCTTATGCACAGAATTTTGGTTTCCTTTTAATGAAACTTTTTTATTTTGAGATAACTGTAGGTTTACATGTGGGTGGAAGAACCCAATAGATTCCTTGTACCCTTCACCCAGTTTCCCATAAATATAATAGTATCTTGCAAAACTAGAGTATAATATCACAACCTGGATACTGACATTGATACAATCAAGATACAAAATAGTTCCCTTGTGTTGCCCTTTTCCAGCCATACTGACTTTCCCCCTTTGCCACCTCCTCAACTCCTGACAACCATTAATCTGTTGTTCACTTATGTAATTTTGTCATTTCAAGAATGTCATACAGGGCAGGCCATGGTGGCTCAGCAGGCAAGAATGCTCACCTGCCATGCCAGAGGACCTGGGTTCGTTTCCCGGTGCCTGCCCATGTAAAAAGAAAAAAAAAGAACGTTATACAAATGGAATCATATTATATGTAGGTTTTCTGGATTGGCTTTTTTCACTCAGTACAATTCTCTGGAGATTCATCCAGGTTATAATTCAATAGTTTATTCTTTATTATTGTTGGGTAGTATTCCATGGTATTGATGCACAGCAGTTTATTTAATGACTCAGCAAAACCTGCATGCCACAGTCCCTAGTTTTTCACTCTGTTCCTGTGTGCAATTCCCATGTGGGCTTGTATGTGTCCTTCCCCTCTGGGCTGTATGCATATGTGACTAATAAACTGCTGTCAATCTCATATGTCTAGTGTCAAATGTTGTATGTTCATCCATCCCCATAATGCTAGGGTGTGCACTTCTCCCTCATCAATGGGATAAAGAGAAGGCAATAAAAATAGACCCATGAATTATTTCAGAAGTGTCATTTAGTTTCCAAGTGTTTGGAGATTTTCTTAAAATCTCTTCCTGTTATTGATTTCTTGTCATTCCATTTTGGTCAGAGAATATGCTTTGTATCATTTAAATTCTTTTAAATATTTAGATATAAAATTTTTAAAGGTATGTTTCATGTCCAGGATATTATCTATCTTGCTGTATATTCTGTGGGCACTTGGGAAGAATGAGCATTCTGCTTTTGTTGGCTGGAGTGTATTATGAATTGCAGTCAGATCCTGTTGTAAATGGTGTAGCTGAATTCTTCTATATCTTTGCTGATTTTCTAATTGTTCGATCAGTTGTGGATTTATCTATTCTTCCCTTTATTTCTATCAGTTTTTGTTTCATATATTTTTCAGTTTTTTTGTTTTGTGCATACACGTTTAGGATTGATATATCTTCTCATGGATTGTTGTTTTTATCATTTTATAGTGTCCCTCTCTGTCTCTGATAATTTTCTTTGCTCTGAGGTCTACTTTATTTGGTATTAACATAGCCACTCCTGATTTGATTTGCTGTTTGACTAATATACCTTTTTTCATATTTTTATTTCAGTCTGCCTACAGTATCATATTTGGAATGATTTTATTATAGATTGATATAGTGGGTAATGTTTTTTAATTTATGCTGCCAATTTACATTTAATGTAATTATTGCTTTCTTAGGACTTAAGTTGGTCATTTTATTTTTGTTGTTTTCTTTTTTCCTGCATTCTTATGAGTTACCTGAAAATTTTTTAGAATTTCATTTTTATTTGTCCATAGTGTTTCTGAGTATATCTCTTTGAATAATTTTTTTCCATCTACCCAATTTATTTCACCCTTTGTCCCCCCTATTATTCATTTATTCTTTATCCATACTTTTTTACTCATCTATCCATACCCTGGATAAAAGGAGCATCAGAACAAGGTTTTCACAATCACACAGTCACATTGTAAAAACTATATAGTTATACAATTGTCTTCAAGAATCACGGCTACTGGAACACAGTTCAATGGTTTCAGCTACTTCCCTCTAGCCACTACAATCCATCATCTAAACTAAAAATGATATCTATATAATGCATAAGAATAAACTCCAGGATAACCTCTCGACTCTGAAATCTCTCAGCCACTGAAACTTTATGTTGTCTCATTTCTCTCTTCCCTGTTTTGGTCAAGAAGGTTTTCTCAATCCCATGATGCTCAGTCCCAGCTCATCCTGGGAGTCCTGTCCCATGCTGCCAGGGAAATTTACACCCCTGGGAGTCAAGTCTCACAGAGGGAGGAGGGCAGTGAGTTCACCTGCTGAGCTGGCGTAGGGAGGCCACGTTTGAGCAACAAAAGAGATTCTTTGGGGGTGACTCTTAGGCATAATTTTAAGTATGCTTAGCCTGTCTTCTGCAGGAACAAGTTTCATAGGGGCAAATCCAAACATGAGGGCTTGGCCTATTGATTTGGTTGTCCCCACTACTTCTGAGAATATCAGAAATTCCCCCAATGGGGAAGTTTAATATTTCCCCCCTTCTCACAAGGGACTTTGCAAATACTTCTTTATTCACTGCCTAAATTACTCTGGGATATTTTGGGGCATCACATAAACCTGGACAAACAAACAAAATCTCACTCCCTATTCAAGATTTCATGTACTTATGGTGTTCAACTAAACTGACCATACAAGTTAACTTAGGAAATGTACTACCCAAAATATAAATTTTCATTAAAAAAAAAACCTCTCCCTTTAGTCTCATATAGAAGTTGAAGTTTTAAAATATGGGCAATATCATCCTTTACCCTGTATTCTGATTTACCTTAGTTCTATCCAGATAGCTTCATTCATATCTCTACTCAAAGTCTGATCACTTTTTCAACTTTTTAAACAGTTCCTGTATGGAGTACTGTTGACTTTCATAGCTTCAGAGCGCTAATTCTTTTTTTTTTTAATGATCATTCCATTCTTCTTTTTTTTTTTTTCTATATACCATGAATTTATTGCTGAGCAGGAAAAATTTAAAAATAAAAAACTGAGGGATTTCATCACCAGCAGGCATCACCTACAAAACTATGTTAGAAAATTTCTTCAGGGAAAAAGAAAATGAAATTAAAAAATTGGATCCAAATAAAAAAAGGGGCAGTATCAAAGAAGGAACACAGAAGGTAAAATAAAAACTTATGTTTCTTTTTTTTTGTTTTTTGTTTTTTGTTTTTTATTTTTTTATTAACGGAAAGAAAAAAAAAAGAAATTAACACAACATTTAGAAATCATACCATTCTACATATGCACTCAGTAATTCTTAACATCATCACATAGATGCATGATCATTGTTTCTTAGTACATTTGCATCGGTTTAGAGGAACTAGCAACACAACAGAAAAAGATATAAAATGTTAATATAAAGAAAAGAAATAAAAGTAATAGTAATAGTAAAAAACAACAACCACAAACAAACCAACAAGCAAACAAAAACAAAAAAAAACCCTATAGCTCAGATGCAGCTTCATTCAGTATTTTAACATGATTACTTTACAATTAGGTATTATTGTGCTGTCCATTTTTGAGTTTTTGTATCTAGTCCTGTTGCACAGTCTGTATCCCTTCAGCTTCAATTACCCATTGTCTTACCCTGTTTCTAACTCCTGCTGAACTCTGTTACCAATGACATATTTCAAGTTTATTCTCGAATGTCCGTTCACATCAGTGGGACCATACAGTATTTGTCCTTTAGTTTTTGGCTGGATTCACTCAGCATAATATTCTCTAGGTCCATCCATGTTATTACATGGTTCATAAGTTTATCTTGTCTTAAAGCTGCATAATATTCCATCGTATGTATATACCACAGTTTGTTTAGTCACTCTTCTGTGGATGGAGATTTTGGCTGTTTCCATCTCTTTGCAATTGTAAATAACGCTGCTATAAACATTGGTGTGCAAATGTCCGTTTGTGTCTTTGCCCTTAAGTCCTTTGAGTAGATACCTAGCAATGGTATTGCTGGGTCGTATGGCAATTCTATATTCAGCTTTTTGAGGAACCGCCAAACTGCCTTCCACAGTGGTTGCACCCTTTGACATTCCCACCAACAGTGGATAAGTGTGCCTCTTTCTCCGCATCCTCTCCAGCACTTGTCATTTTCTGTTTTGTTGATAATGGCCATTCTGGTGGGTGTGAGATGATATCTCATTGTGGTTTTGATTTGCATTTCTCTAATGGTCAGGGACATTGAGCATCTCTTCATGTGCCTCTTGGCCATCCGTATTTCTTCTTCTGGTAGGTGTCTGTTTAAGTCTTTTTCCCAATTTGTAATTGGGTTGGCTGTCTTTTTGTTGTTGAGTTGAATAATCTCTTTATAAATTCTGGATACCAGACCTTTATCTGATATGTCGTTTCCAAATATTGTCTCCCATTGTGTAGGCTGTCTTTCTACTTTCTTGATGAAGTTCTCTGATGCACAAAAGTGTTTAATTTTGAGGAGCTCCCATTTATTTATTTCCTTCTTCAGTGTTCTTGCTTTAGGTTTAAGGTCCATAAAACCACCTCCAGTTGTAAGATCCATAAGATATCTCCCAACATTTTCCTCTAACTGTTTTATGGTCTTAGACCTAATGTTTAGATCTTTGATCCATTTTGAGTTAACTTTTGTATAGGGTGTGAGAGATGGGTCTTCTTTCATTCTTTTGCATATGGATATCCAGTTCTCTAGGCACCATTTATTGAAGAGACTGTTCTGTCCCAGGTGAGTTGGCTTGACTGCCTTATCAAAGATCAAATGTCCATAGATGAGAGGGTCTATATCTGAGCACTCTATTCGATTCCATTGGTCGATATATCTATCTTTATGCCAATACCATGCTGTTTTGACCACTGTGGCTTCATAATATGCCTTAAAGTCAGGCAGCGCGAGACCTCCAGCTTCGTTTTTTTTCCTCAAGATGTTTTTTATCAATTCGGGGCAACCTGCCCTTCCAGATAAACTTGCTTATTGGTTTTTCTATTTCTGAAAAATAAGTTGTTGGGATTTTGATTAGTATTGCATTGAATCTGTAAATCAATTTAGGTAGGATTGACATCTTAACTATATTTAGTCTTCTAATCCATGAACACGGTATGCCCTTCCATCTATTTAGGTCTTCTGTGATTTCTTTTAACAGTTTTTTGTAGTTTTCTTTATATAGGCTTTTTGTCTCTTTAGTTAAATTTATTCCTAGGCATTTTATTCTTTTAGTAGCAATTGTAAATGGGATTCGTTTCTTGATTTCCCCCTCAGTTTGTTCATTACTAGTGTATAGAAATGCTACAGATTTTTGAATGTTGATCTTGTAGCCTGCTACTTTGCTGTACTCATTTATTAGCTCTAGTAGTTTTTTGTGGATTTTTCCGGATTTTCGACGTATAGTATCATATCGTCTGCCAACAGTGATAGTTTTACTTCTTCCTTTCCAATTTTGATGCCTTGTATTTCTTTTTCTTGCCTAATTGCTCTGGCTAGAACTTCCAACACAATGTTGAATAATAGTGGTGATAGTGGACATCCTTGTCTTGTTCCTGATCTTAGGGGGAAAGTTTTCAATTTTTCCCCATTGAGGATGATATTAGCTGTGGGTTTTTCATATATTTCCTCTATCATTTTAAGGAAGTTCCCTTGTATTCCTATCTTTTGAAGTGTTTTCAGCAGGAAAGGATGTTGAATCTTGTCAAATGCCTTCTCTGCATCAATTGAGATGATCATGTGATTTTTCTGCTTTGATTTGTTGATATGGTGTATTACATTAATTGATTTTCTTATGTTGAACCATCCTTGCATACCTGGGATGAATCCTACTTGGTCATGATGTATAATTCTTTTAATGTGTTGTTGGATACGATTTGCTAGAATTTTATTGAGGAATTTTGCATCTGTATTCATTAGAGAGATTGGTCTGTAGTTTTCTTTTTTTGTAATATCTTTGCCTGGTTTTGGTATGAGGGTGATGTTGGATTCATAGAATGAATTAGGTAGTTTTCCCTCCACTTCGATTATGTTGAAGAGTTTGAGGAGAGTAGGTACTAATTCTTTCTGGAATGTTTGATAGAATTCACATGTGAAGCCGTCTGGTCCTGGACTTTTCTTTTTAGGGAGCTTTTGAATAACTAATTCAATCTCTTTACTTGTGATTGGTTTGTTGAGGTCGTCTATTTCTTCTTGAGTCAAAGTTGGTTGTTCATGTCTTTCCAGGAACCTGTCCATTTCTTCTAAATTGTTGTATTTATTAGCGTAAAGTTGTTCATAGTATCCTGTTATTACCTCCTTTATTTCTGTGAGGTCGGTAGTTATGTCTCCTCTTTCATTTCTGATCTTATTTATTTGCATCCTCTCTGTTCTTCTTTTTGTCAATCTTACTAAGGGCCCATCAATCTTGTTGATTTTCTCATAGAACCAACTTCTGGTCTTATTGATTTTCTCTATTGTTTTCATGTTTTCAATTTCATTTATTTCTGCTCTAATCTTTGTTATTTCTTTCCTTTTGCTTGCTTTGGGATTAGTTTGCTGTTCTTTCTCCAGTTCTTCCAAGTGGACAGTTAATTCCTGCATTTTTGCCTTTTCTTCTTTTCTGATAAAGGCATTTAGGGCAATAAATTTCCCTCTTAGCACTGCCTTTGCTGCGTCCCATAAGTTTTGATATGTTGTGTTTTCATTTTCATTTGCCTCTAGGTATTTACTAATTTCTCTTGCAATTTCTTCTTTGACCCACTTGTTGTTTAAGAGTGTGTTGTTGAGCCTCCATGTATTTATGAATTTTCTGGCACTCCGCCTATTATTGATTTCCAACTTCATTCCTTTATGATCCGAGAAAGTGTTGTGTATGATTTCAATCTTTTTAAATTTGTTAAGACTTGCTTTGTGACCCAGCATATGGTCTATCTTTGAGAATGATCCATGAGCACTTGAAAAAAAGGTGTATCCTGCTGTTGTGGGATGTAATGTCTTAAAAATGTCTGTTAAGTCAAGTTCACTTATAGTAATATTCAGGTTCTCTATTTCTTTATTGATCCTCTGTGTAGATGTTCTGTCCATTGATGAGAGTGGTGAATTAAAGTCTCCAACTATTATGGTATATGTGTCTATTTCCCTTTTCAGTGTTTGCAGTGTATTCCTCACGTATTTTGGGGCATTCTGGTTCGGTGCGTAAATATTTATGATTGTTATGTCTTCTTGCTTAATTGTTCCTTTTAATAGTATATAGTGTCCTTCTTTGTCTCTTTTAACTGTTTTACATTTGAAGTCTAATTTGTTGGATATTAGTATAGCCACTCCTGCTCTTTTCTGGTTGTTGTTTGCATGAAATATCTTTTCCCAACCTTTCACTTTCAACCTATATTTATCTTTGGTTCTAAGATGTGTTTCCTGTAGACAGCATATAGAAGGATCCTGTTTTTTAATCCATTCTGCCAGTCTATGTCTTTTAATTGGGGAATTCAGTCCATTGACATTTAGAGTTATTACTGTTTGGATAATATTTTCCTCTACCATTTTGCCTTTTGTATTATATATATCATATCTGACTTTCCTTCTTTCTACACTTTTCTCCATGTCTCTCTCTTCTGTCTTTTTGTATCTGACTCTAGTGCTTCCTTTAGTATTTCTTGCAGAGCTGGTCTCTTGGTCACAAATTCTCTTAGTGACTTTTTCTCTGAGAATGTTTTAATTTCTCCCTCATTTTTGAAGGACAATTTTGCTGGATATAGGAGGCTTGGCTGGCAGTTTTTCTCTTTTAGTAACTTAAATATATCATCCCACTGTCTTCTAGCTTCCATGGTTTCTGCTGAGAAATCTACACATAGTCTTATTGGGTTTCCCTTGTATGTGACGGATTGTTTTTCTCTCGCTGCCTTCAAGATCCTCTCTTTCTCTTTGACCTCTGACATTCTAACTAGTAAGTGTCTTGGGGAACGCCTATTTGTGTCTAATCTCTTTGGGGTGCGCTGCACTTCTTGGATCTGTAATTTTAGGTCTTTCATAAGAGTTGGGAAATTTTCAGTGATAATTTCTTCCATTAGTTTTTCTCCTCCTTTTCCCTTCTCTTCTCCTTCTGGGATACCCACTACATGTATATTTGTACGGTTCACATTGTCCTTGAGTTCCCTGATACCTTGTTCAAATTTTTCCATTCTTTTCCAGATAGTTTCTGTTTCTTTTTGGAATTCAGATGTTTCATCCTCCAAATCACTAATTCTGCCTTCTGTTTCTTTAAATCTGTCATTGTAGGTATCCATTGTTTTTTCCATCTTTTCTACTTTATCTTTCACTTCCATAAGTTCTGTGATTTGTTTTTTCAGTTTTTCTATTTCTTCTTTATGTTCAGCCCATGTCTTCTTCATGTCCTCACTCAAATTATCGGTTTCATTTTTGAAGAGGTTTTCCATTTCTGTTCGTATATTCAGCATTAGTTATTTCAGCTCCTGTATCTCATTTGAACTATTGGTTTCTTCGTTTGACTGGGCCATATGTTCAATTTTCTGAGCGTGATCCGTTATCTTCTGCTGGCGTCTGGGCATTTAGTCAGATTTCCCCGGGTGTTCGACCCCACAGGTTGAAAGATTTTTCTGTGCAATCTCTGGGTTCTGTTTTTCTTATCCTGCCCAGTAGGTGGTGCTCGTGGCACACGTTTGTCTATGGGTTCCACCAGTGAAAGTTGCTGTGGGTCCTTTAACTCTGGAAAATTCTCGCCGTAGGGGAGGTTCGGCAGCCGAAGCGTCTTGGAAGAATGCCAGCCGGCCTGGGGTTCCGAATGCAGGGAGGGTCGCCGGCCGTCGCAGCACAGGAGAGCGTCCGGCCAAATTAGCTAGTCGGCCCGGGGCACCAAGCGTGGCGGGAGGGCGCCAGCTGTCGCAGCCCGGGAGAGTGCACTGTTCCCAGCCGACGGGGGTGTCACGTGTTTGGAAGGGATCCCCCGGTCACTGTTCTCCGCAGTCTGGGGATTTCCGACCCAACTATCTCAGTTGTTCCGGGGGGCCTCGTGTGGTGGGGGCACCAGCCGCCGCGGCCTAAGGGGACCGCCTGTCCAATTCTACCAGCTGGCCTGGGAAGGTGGAAGGGAGGGACTCCGGTCACTTGTCGTCCCACCCAGGAAAGCCCGTGCCCCTTGGTGATCTCACCGGAGCTGGTTCTCCCAGATAGTCAGCCGTTCCAGGATGGGGTATGCTGTCCCTTTGATCTCCCTCGTGGCTCCGGGAGCTGCTCTGTATTATCTCCACTCCCCCAGTAGCTGTTCTGGAGGAGGAAAGGTGAGGGCGGCAAGGCTGTCGAGGCTGGTGGCGGAGGAGCATGGTGAAGGTGGGGGAAGAGGGCACCGTGGTGGTTGGAGAGCAGCCGGAGCAGGAGGGGGAGGAGGGGGGAGAAGGAGGGCCTGCGGCTCGGCTGCTGTGGGGTGTGGGCGCCGCGCGGCGGGCCGGCGGAGAAAGAGAGGGGAGAAGGAGGGCGGGCGGCTCGGCTGCTGCGGGGCGTGGGCGCCGTGTGGCGGGCCGGTGGAGAAAGTCATTCCATTCTTGTTATATAATTAATAACTCACACTATCCTCACATAGTTGTATATATATATATCATCATCATTTCTTAGAACATCTGCATCAATTCAGAAAAAGCAATAAAAAGAAAACAGAAAAAAAATTCATACATACCATACTCCACACCCCCCCTTCACTGATCACCAGCATTTCAATCTACTAAATTTATTTTAAAATTTATTCCCCCTATTATTTATTTATTTTTAATCCATATGTTTTACTTGTCCATTGATAAGGTAGACAAAAGGAGCATCAGACACAAGGCTCTCACAACCACACAGTCACACTGAGACAGCCATATCATCATATAATCATCTTCAAGCAACATGGCCACTGGAGCACAGCTCCACATTTTCAGGCCGTTCCCTCCAGCCTCTCTGTTACACCTTAACTAAAAAGGTGATATCTGTTTAATGTGTAAGAATAACCTCCAGGATAACCTCTCGACTCTGGAATCTCTCAGCCACTGACACTTTATTTTGTCTCATTTTTCTCTTCCCCCTTTTGATCAAGAAGATTTTCTCAATCCTTTGATGCTGCATTCCAGCTCATTCTAGGATTTCTGTTCCACGTTGCCAGGAAGTTCCACACCCCTGGGAATCATGTCCCACATAGAGAGGGGGAGGGCAATTAGTTTGCTTGCTGTGTCGGCTGAGAGAGAGAGAGGCCTTCTCTGAGCAACAGAAGAGGTTCTCTTGGGGGTGACTCTTAGGCCTAATTTTAAGTAGGTTTAGCCTATCCTTTGCGGGATTAAATTTCATATGAACAAACCCCAAGATTGGAGGCTTGGCCTATTGCTTTAGCTGTCCCCACTGCCTGTGAGAATATCAAGAATTCTCCACTTGGGAAGGTTGAATTTTCCATCTTTCTCACCATTCCCCCTAGGGGACTCTGCAAATACTTCCCTATTCACGGTTCAAATCACTCTGGCATTTATCTGGGCATCATTCTGGACAAACCTACAAAATCTCATGCCCTACTCAAGGTTCCAAGTACTAAGGCATTTGATTAAGCTGTCCACAAAAGTTAAATTAGGAAATGCATGAGTCAAAATGTAAATTTTGTACCAAATAACATTTTTTGCTTGTCTCACACATATGTTAAAGTTTTAAAATGTTAATTGCCATGTATTTTCAATATCCTGCATTATTGACATTCCTTTGTTCTTCCCCATGCAGAAACATTTTTAAATTTGCACATTTAGTCACTATCATTATACACTTTAGGCATTCCTAGATTATACCATCTCAGTTTTTATTGTCTATCTTTCCTTCTGATTTCATTTGTGCACCTAGGCCTCCTCCCTCTATCCCTCCTCCCTCACATTCAGCTTCGTTCAGTGTTCTAACATTATTGTTTTATAGTTAGGTAGTATTGTGCTATCCATTTCTGAATTTTTACAATCAGTCCTATTGCACAGTCTGTATTCCTTCAGCTCCAATTACTCAATACCTACCCTATTTCTAACTACTGATGGTCTCTGTTACGAACTGAAATTCTCCAAGTTCATTCTGTAATGTCAGTTCATATTAGTGAGACCATACAGTATTTGTCCTTTTGTTTCTGGATAATCTCACTCAGCATAATGTCCTTAAGGTCCATTCATGTTGTTACATGCTTCATGACTTTGTGCTGTTTTATAGCTGCATAATATTCCATTGTATGTATACAACACAGCTTGCTTAGCCACTCATTTGTTGATGGACATTTTGGTAGTTTCCATTTCTTCACAATTGTAAATAATGCTTCTATAAACGTTGGTGTGCAAATGTCCGTTTGTGTTCTTCCCCTCATGTCCTCTGAGTAGATACCTAGCAATTGTATTACTGGGTCATATGGCAATTCTATACTTAACTTCCTGAGGAACCACCACACTACCTCCCACAGCAGTTGTACCATTTGACATTCCCACCAACAGTGGATAAGTGTGCCTCTTTCTCCACATCTTCTCCAGTACTTGTCATTTTCTGTTTTATTGATAATGGTCATTCTGGTGGGTGTGAGATGATATATCATTGTGGTTTTGATTTGCATTTCCCTAATAGCCAGGGAAGTTGAGCATCTTTTCATGTGCCTTTTGGCCATTTGTATTTTCTCTTCTGAGAAGTGTCTGTTCATGTCTTTTGTCCATTTTGTAATTGGGTTGTCTGTCTTTTTGTTGTTGAGTTGAACAATCTCTTTATATATTCTGGATACTAGATTTTTATCTGATATATCATTTCCAAATATTGTCTCCTTGTGTAGGCTGTCTTTTTACTTCTTGACAAAGATCTTTGATGCACAAAAGTGTTTAATTTTGAGGACTTCCCATTTCTTTCTTTCTCTCTTTAATGCTTGTGCTTTGGGTATACGGTCTAGGAAACTGCCTCCTATTATAAGAATGATAAGACATTTCCCGCATTTTCTTCTTAAAGTTTTATGGTTTTAGATTTAATGTTTAGGTCTTTGATCCATTTTGAGTTAATTTTTGTATAGGGTGTGAGATATGGATCCTCTTCCATTCTTTTTTTGAAAATTTATTTATTAATTAAAAAATATTTAACAAACGAACTAAAGCATTAACATATATAATCAGTAATTCACAATATCATCACATAGTTGCATATTCATCATTTCTTAGAACATTTGCATCAATTCAGAAAAAGAAGTAAAAAGATAACAGAAAAAGAAATAAAACAAAAACAGAAAAAAAAGATTATATATACCATACCCCTTACCACTCATCTTCATTAGCATTTCAAAGTAAAATTATTTTAACATTTGTTCCCCCTATTACTTATTTTTATTCCATATGTTCTACTTGTCTGTTGACAAGGTAGATAAAAGGAGCATCAGACACAAGGTTTTCACAATCACACAGTCACATTGTGAAAGTTATATCATTATTCAATCATCCTCAAGAAACATGGCTACTGGAACACAGCTCTACATTTTCAGGCAGTTCCCTCCAGCCTCTCCATTACACCTTGAATAACAAGGTGATATCTACTTAATACGTAAGAATAACCTCCAGGATAACCTCTTGACTCTGTTTGGAATCTCTCAGCCATTGGCACTTTGTCTCATTTCACTCTTCCCCCTTTTGGTAGAGAAGGTTTTCTCAATCCCCTGATGCTGGGTCTCAGCTCATTCTAGGATTTCTGTCCCACATTGCCAGGAAGGTCCACACCCCTGGGAGTCATGTCCCACGTAGACAGGGGGAGGGTGGTGAGATTGCTTGTTGTGTTGGCTGGAGAAAGAGGCCACATCTGAGCAACAAAAGCAGCTCTCTTGGGGGTGACTTTTAGACTTAAATTTTAAGTAGACTTGACCTATCCTTTGTGGGGTTAAGTTTCATATGAACAAACCCCAAGACTGGGGGCTCAGCCTATAGCTTTGGTTGGCCACACTGCTTGTGAGAATATCAAGAATTGAACTTGGGGAAGTTGAATTTCTCCACATTCTCACCATTCCCCGAAGGGGACTTTGTAAATACTTTTCCACTCACTGATCGCATCACTCTGGGATTCATTGGTGCATCACTCTGGACAAACCAACAAAATCTCACATCCTACCTGAGATTCCAAGTACTTATGGTGTTCAATCAAACTATCTACATAAGTTATATTAGGAAATGCACTAGTCAAAAAAAAATTTGTACCAAATAAACGTTTTTTTGCTTTAGTCTCACACATAAGGTGAGATTTTAAAATATTAATTACCATCTATTTTCAGCACCCTGCAGTAATGACATTCCTTTGTTCTTCCTCATGCAAAAACATTTTTAAAATTTGTACATTTAGTCACTATTATTATACACTCTAGGCATTCCAGATTATACCATCTCAATCTTTAACATCTATCTTTCTTTCCGATTTCATTTGTGCCCCCAGTCCTCCTCCCTCTATCATTCTCACATGCAGCTACATTCAGTGTTTTAGCATAATTATATTACAGTTAGGTAGTATTGTGCTGTCCATTTCTGACTTTTTATATTCAGTCCTGTTGCACAATCTGCATCCCTTCAGTCCTCTTTCATTCTTTTGCATGTGGATATCCAGTTCTCTAGGCACCATTTATTGAAGAGACTGTTCTGTCCCAGATGAGTTGGCTTGACTGCCTTATCAAAGATCAATTGTCCATAGATGAGAGGGTCTATATCTGAACACTTTATTTGATACCATTGGTCAGTGTATCTATCTTTATACCAGTACCATGCTGTTTTGACCACTATAGCTTCATAATATGCCTTAAAGTCAGGTAGCATGAGGCCTCTAACTTTATTTTTCTTTCTGAGGATATTTTTGGCTATTTGGGACACCCTGCCCCTCCAGATAAATTTGGTTATTGATTTTTCTATTTCTGAAAAGTAAGCTTTTGGAATTTTAATTGGTATTGCATTGAATCTGTAAGTCAATTTAGGTAGAATTGACATCTTAACTATATTTAGTCTTCCAATCCATGAACACAATATGCCCTTCCATTTATTTAGATCTTCTGTGATTACTTTTGACAATTTCTTATAGTTTTCTTTGTATAGGTCTTTTGTATTTTTAGTTAAATTTATTCCTAAATATTTTATTCTTTTGGTTGCAATTGTAAATGGAATTTTTTTCTTGATTTCCCCCTCAGATTGTTCATTACTAGTGTATAGAAACACTACAGATTTTTGAGTGTTGATCTTGTAACCTGTTACTTTGCTGTACTCATTTATTAGCTCTAGTGGTTCATATCATCTGCAAACAGTGAGAGTTTTACTTCTTCCTTTCCAATTTTGATGCCTTGTATTTCTTTTTTTTGTCTAATTGCTCTGGCTAGAACTTCCAACACAATGTTGAATAACAATGGTGATAGTGGACATCCTTGTCTTGTTCCTGATCTTAGGGGAAAAGTTTTCAGTTGTTCCCCATTGAGGATGATGTTAGCTGTGGGTTTTTCATATATTTCCTTTATTATGTTGAGGAAGTTCCCTTCTATTCCTATCCTTTGAAGTGTTTTCAACAAGAAAGGATGTTGAATTTTGTCAAATGCCTTTTCTGCATCAATTGAGATGATCATGTGGTTTTTCTGCTTTGATTTGTTAATATGGTGTATTACATTAATTGATTTTCTTATGTTGAACCATCCTTGCATACCTGGACATGGTGTGTAATTTTTTTAATGTGCTGCTAGATTCGATTTGCTAGAATTTTGTTGAGAATTTTTGCATCTATATTCATTAGAGAGAGATTGGTCTGTAGTTTTCTTGTAATATCTTTGTCTGGCTTTGGTATGAGGGTGATGTTGGCTTCGTAGAATGAGTTAGTTAACTTTCCCTCCTCTTCAGTATTTTTGAAGAGTTTGAGCAGGATTGGTACTAATTCTTTCTTGAATGTTTGGTAGAATTCACATGTGAAGCCATCTGGTCCTGGACTTTTCTATTTGGGGAGCTTCTTAATGACTGATTCAATTTCTTTACTTGTGATTAGTTTGTTGAGGTCATCTATTTCTTCTCAAGTCTATGTTGGTTGTTCATGTCTTTCTAGGAAGTTGTCCATTTCATCTACATTGTGTAGTTTATTAGCATAAAGTTGTTCATAGTATCCTCTCATTACTTTCTTTATCTCTGTGGGGTCAGTGGTTATGTCTCCTCTTCCATTTCTGATTTTATTTATTTGCATCCTCTCTCTTCTTCTTTTTGTCAACATCGCTAAGGGGCCATCAATCTTATTGATTTTCTTATAGAACCAAATTCTGGTTTTGTTGATTTTCTCGATTATTTTCATGTTGTCACATTTATTTCTGCTCTAATCATCATTATTTCTTTCCTTTTGCTTGCTGCTTTGGGGTTAGTTTGCCATTCTTTCTCTAGTTCTTCCAAGTGGACGGTTAATTCCTTGATTTTTGCTCTTTCTTCTTCTTTTTTTTTTTATTAATTAATGGAAAAAAAGAAATTAACCCAAAATTAAGAAATCATACCATTCTACATATGCAATCAGTAATTCTTAACATCATCACATAGATGCATGATCATCGTTTCTTAGTACATTTGCATCGGTTTAGAAGAACTAGCAACACAACAGAAAAAGATATAGAATGTTAATATAGAGAAAAAAATAAAAGTAACAATAATAGTAAAAAAAAAAAAAAAAACCTATAGCTCAGATGCAGCTTCATTCAGTGATTTAACATGATTACTTTTCAATTAGGTATTATTGTGCTGTCCATTTTTGAGTTTTTGTATCTAGTCCTGTTGCACAGTCTGTATCCCTTCAGCTCCAATTACCCATTATCTTACCCAGTTTCTAACTCCTGCTGGACTCTGTTACCAATGACATATTCCAGGTTTATTCTCGAATGTCGGTTCACATCAGTGAGACCATACAGTATTTGTCCTTTAGTTTTTGGCTAGACTCACTCAGCATAATGTTCTCTAGGTCCATCCATGTTATTACATGGTTCATAAGTTTATCTTGTCTTAAAGCTGCATAATATTCCATCGTATGTATATACCACAGTTTGTTTAGCCACTCGTCTGTTGATGGACATTTTGGCTGTTTCCATCTCTTTGCAATTGTAAATAACGCTGCTATAAACATTGGTGTGCAAATGTCTGTTTGTGTCTTTGCCCTTAAGTCCTTTGAGTAGATACCCAGCAATGGTATTGCTGGGTCGTATGGCAATTCTATATTCAGCTTTTTGAGGAACCGCCAAACTGCCTTCCACAGTGGTTGCACCCTTTGACATTCCCACCAACAGTGGATAAGTGTGCCTCTTTCTCCACATCCTCTCCAGCACTTGTCATTTTCTGTTTTGTTGATAATAGCCATTCTGGTGGGTGTGAGATGATATCTCATTGTGGTTTTGATTTGCATTTCTCTAATGGCCAGGGACATTGAGCATCTCTTCATGTGCCTTTTGGCCATTTGTATTTCCTCTTCTGATAGGTGTCTGTTCAAATCTTTTTACCATTTTGTAATTGGGTTGGCTGTCTTTTTGTTGTTGTTGAGTTGAACAATCTCTTTATAAATTCTGGATACTAGACCTTTATCTGATATGTCATTTCCAAATATTGTCTCCCATTGTGTAGGCTGTCTTTCTACTTTCTTGATGAAGTTCTTTGATGCACAAAAGTGTTTAATTTTGAGGAGCTCCCATTTATTTATTTATTTCTTCAGTGCTCTTGCTTTAGGTTTAAGGTCCATAAAACCACCTCCAATTGTAAGTTTCATAAGATATCTCCCAACATTTTCCTCTAACTGTTTTATGGTCTTAGACCTAATGTTTAGATCTTTGATCCATTTTGAGTTAACTTTTGTATAGGGTGTGAGAGATGGGTCTTCTTTCATTCTTTTGCATATGGATATCCAGTTCTCTAGGCACCATTTATTGAAGAGACTGTTCTGTCCCAGGTGAGTTGGCTTGACTGCCTTATCAAAGATCAAATGTCCATAGATGAGAGGGTCTATATCTGAGCACTCTATTCGATTCCATTGATCGATATAACTATCTTTATGCCAATACCATGCTGTTTTGACCACTGTGGCTTCATAATATGCCTTAAAGTCAGGCAGCACGAGACGTCCAGCTTCATTTTTTTTCCTCAAGATGTTTTTTAGCAATTCGGGGCAACCTGCCCTTCCAGATAAACTTGCTTATTGGTTTTTCTATTTCTGAAAAATAAGTTGTTGGGATTTTGATCAGTATTGCATTGAATCTGTAAATCAATTTAGGTAGGAGTGACATCTTAACTATATTTAGTCTTCTAATCCATGAACACGGTATGCCCTTCCATCTATTTAGGTCTTCTGTGATTTCTTTTAACAGTTTTTTGTAGTTTTCTTTATATAGGCTTTTTGTCTCTTTAGTTAAATTTATTCCTAGGCATTTTATTCTTTTAGTAGCAATTGTAAATGGGATTCGTTTCTTGATTTCCCCCTCAGTTTGTTCATTACTAGTGTATAGAAATGCTACAGATTTTTGAATGTTGATCTTGTAACCTGCTACTTTGCTGTACTCATTTATTAGCTCTAGTAGTTTTGTTGTGGATTTTTCCGGGTTTTCGACGTATAGTATCATATCGTCTGCCAACAGTGATAGTTTTACTTCTTCCTTTCCAATTTTGATGCCTTGTATTTCTTTTTCTTGTCTAATTGCTCTGGCTAGAACCTCCAACACAATGTTGAATAATAGTGGTGATAGTGGACATCATTGTCTTGTTCCTGATCTTAGGGGGAAAGTTTTCAATTTTTCCCCATTGAGGATGATATTAGCTGTTGGTTTTTTATATTCCCTCTATCATTTTAAGGAAGTTCCCTTGTATTCCTATCTTTTGAAGTGTTTTCAACAGGAAAAGATGTTGAATCTTGTCAAATGCCTTCTCTGCATCAATTGAGATGATCATGCGATTTTTCTGCTTTGATTTGTTGATATGGTATATTACATTAATTGATTTTCTTATGTTGAACCATCCTTGCATACCTGGGATGAATCCTACTTGGTCATGATGTATAATTCTTTTAATGTGTTGTTGAATTCGATTTGCTAGAATTTTGTTGAGGATTTTTGCATCCATATTCATTAGAGAGATTGGTCTGTAGTTTTCTTTTTTTGTAATATCTTTGCCTGGTTTTGGTATGAGGGTGATGTTGGATTCATAGAATGAATTAGGTAGCTTTCCCTCTGCTTCGATTTTTTTGAAGAGTTTGAGGAGAGTAGGTACTAATTCTTTCTGGAATGTTTGATAGAATTCACATGTGAAGCCGTCTGGTCCTGGACTTTTCTTTTTAGGAAGGTTTTGAATGACTAATTCAATTTCTTTACTTCTGATTGGTTTGTTGAGGTCATCTATTTCTTCTTGAGTCAAAGTTGGTTGTTCATGTCTTTCCAGGAACCCGTCCATTTCATCTAAATTGTTGTATTTATTAGCGTGAAGTTGTTCATAGTATCCTGTTATTACCTCCTTTATTTCTGTGAGGTCGGTAGTTATGTCTCCTCTTTCATTTCTGATCTTATTTATTTGCATTCTCTCTGTTCTTCTTTTTGTCAATCTTGCTAAGGGCCCATCAATCTTATTGATTTTCTCATAGAACCAACTTCTGGTCTTATTGATTTTCTCTATTGTTTTCATGTTTTCAATTTCATTTATTTCTGCTCTAATCTTTGTTATTTCTTTCCTTTTGCTTGCTTTGGGATTAGTTTGCTGTTCTTTCTCCAGTTCTTCCAAGTGGACAGTTAATTCCTGAATTTTTGCCTTTTTTTCTTTTCTGATATAGGCATTTAGGGCAATAAATTTCCCTCTTAGCACTGCCTTTGCTGTGTCCCATAAGTTTTGATATGTTGTGTTTTCATTTTCATTCGCCTCGAGGTATTTACTAATTTCTCTTGCAATTTCTTCTTTGACCCACTCGTTGTTTAAGAGTGTGTTGTTGAGCCTCCACGCATTTGTGAATTTTCTGGCACTCCGCCTATTATTGATTTCCAACTTCATTCCTTTATGATCCGGGAAAGTGTTGTGTATGATTTCAATCTTTTTAAATTTGTTAAGACTTGCTTTGTGACCCAGCATATGGTCTATCTTTGAGAATGATCCATGAGCACTTGAGAAAAAGGTGTATCCTGCTGTTGTGGGATGTAATGTCCTATAAATGTCTATTAAGTCTAGCTCATTTATAGTAATATTCAGATTCTCTATTTCTTTATTGATCCTCTGTCTAGATGTTCTGTCCATTGATGAGAGTGGTGAATTGAAGTCTCCAACTATTATGGTATATGTATCTATTTCCCTTTTCAGTGTTTGCAGTATATTCTTCACGTATTTTGGGGCATTCTGGTTCGGTGCGTAAATATTTATGATTGTTATGTCTTCTTGTTTAATTGTTCCTTTTATTAGTAGATAGTATCCTTCTTTGTCTCTTTTAACTGTTTTACATTTGAAGTCTAATTTGTTGGATATTAGTGTAGCCACTCCTGCTCTTTTCTGGTTGTTATTTGCATGAAATATCTTTTCCCAACCTTTCACTTTCAACCTATGTTTATCTTTGGGTCTAAGATGTGTTTCCTGTAGACAGCATATAGAAGGATCCTGTTTTTTAATCCATTCTGCCCATCTATGTCTTTTGATTGGGGAATTCAGTCCATTAACATTTAGTGTTATTACTGTTTGGATACTATTTTCCTCTACCATTTTGCCTTTTGTATTATATATATCATATCTGATTTTCCTTCTTTCTACACTCTTCTCCATACCTCTCTCTTCTGTCTTTTTGTATCTGACTCTAGTGCTCCCTTTAGTATTCCTTGCAGAGCTGGTCTCTTGGTCACAAATTCTCTCAGTGACTTTTTCTCTGAGAATGTTTTAATTTCTCCCTCATTTTTGAAGGACAATTTTGCTGGATATAGGAGACTTGGTTGGCAGTTTTTCTCTTTTAGTAATTTAAATATATCATCCCACTGTCTTCTAGCTTCCCTGGTTTCTGCTGAGAAATCTACACATAGTCTTATTGGGTTTCCCTTGCATGTGATGGATTGCTTTTCTCTTGCTGCTTTCAAGATCCTCTCTTTCTCTTTGACCTCTGACATTCTAACTAGTAAGTGTCTTGGAGAATGCCTATTTGGGTCTAATCTCTTTGGGATGCGCTACACTTCTTGGATCTGTCATTTTAGATCTTTCATAAGAGTTGGGAAATTTTCAGTGATAATTTCTTCCATTAGTTTTTCTCCTCCTTTTCCCTTCTCTTCTCCTTCTGGGACACCCACAACACGTATATTTGTGCGGTTCATATCGTCCTTGTGTTCCCTGATACCCTGTTCAAATTTTTCCATTCTTTTCCTGATAGTTTCTGTTTCTTTTTGGAATTCAGATGTTCCATCCTCCAAATCACTAATTCTATCTTCTGTCTCTTTAAATCTATCATTGTAGGTATCCATTGTTTTTTCCATCTTTTCTACTTTATCCTTCACTTCCATAAGTTCTGTGATTTGTTTTTTCAGTTTTTCTATTTCTTCTTTATGTTCAGCCCATGTCTTCTTCATGTCCTCCCTCAATTTATTGATTTCGGTTTTGAAGAGGTTTTCCATTTCTGTTCGTATATTCAGCATTAGTTGTCTCAACTCCTGTATCTCATTTGAACTATTGGTTTGTTCCTTTCACTGGGCCATATTTTCAATTTTCTGAGCGTGATCCGTTATCTTCTGCTGGTGTCTGGGCATTTAGTCAGATTTCCCTGGGTGTTGGACCCAATAGGTTGAAAAAATTTTCTGTGAAATCTCTGGGTCCTGTTTTTCTTATCCTGCCCAGTAGGTGGCGCTCGTGGCACACGTTTGTCTGCGGGTCCCACCAGTAAAAGGTGCTGTGGGTCCTTTAACTTTGGAAAACTCTCACCGTGGGGGAGGTTCGCCAGCCGAAGCGGCTTGGAAGAGTGCCAGCCGGCCCAGGGGTCCAAACGCAGGGAGGGTCGTTGGCCGCCGCAGCCCGTGAGAGCGCCCGTCCGAATTTCCTAGTCAGCCCAGGGCGCTAAGCGTGGCGGAAGGGCACCGGCCGCCGCGGCCCGGGAGAGTGCACCGTTCCCAGCTGGACCGGGGAATCACGTATTTGGAAGGGACCCCCCGGTCACCGTTCTCCACGGCCTGGGGATTTCCGATCCAAGTCTCTCAGTTGGTCCGGGGGGCTGCGCGTGGTGGGGGTGCCAGCCGCCACAGCTTGAGGGGACCACCTGCCCAATTCTGCCAGCTGGCCTGGGAAGGAGGAAGGGAGGGACTCCGGCTGCTTGCCGCCCCACCCGTGAAGCCCGCGCCCCTCGGCGATCTCACCAGAGCGGGTTCTCTCAGCCAGTCAGCTGTTCCAGGATGGGGTACTCTGTCTTTTTGATATCTGTCCTGCCTCTGGGAGCTGTTCTGTATCTTTTCTACTCCCCTAGTAGCTGTTCTGGAGGAGGAACTAAGATCAGCGCATCTTACTAAGCCGCCATCTTCTCCGGAAGTCCTCTTCTTTTTTGATATACGCATTTAGGGCAATAAATTTCCCTCTTAGCACTGCCTTTGCTGCATCCCATAAATTCTGATATGTTGTATTTTCATTTTCATTTGCCTCAAGATATTTACTGATTTCTCTTGTAATTTTTTCCTTGACCCACTGTTTTTTTAAGAGTGTGTTGTTGAGCCTCCATTTATTTGTGATTTTTCTGGCACTCTGTCTATTATTGATTTCCAGCTTCATTTCTTTATGATCTGAGAGTGTTTTGTATGATTTCAATCTTTTTAAATTTATTGAGACTTGCTTTGTGACCCAGCATATGGTCTAGCCTTGAGATTGATACATAAACACTTGAAAAGAAGGTGTATCCTGCAGTTGTGGGGTGTAATGTTCTATATAAGTCTGTTAAGTCTAGCTCATTTATTGTATTATTCAAATTCTCTGTTTCTTTATTGATCTTCTGTCTAGATGTTCTGTCCATTGATGAGAGTGTGGAATTGAAGTCTCCAACTATTATGGTAGATGTGTCCATTTCTCTTTTCAGTGTTTACCTCATATATTTTGGAGCATTCTGGCTCGGTGCATAAATATTTATGATTGTTATGTCTTCTTGTTGAATTGTTCCTTTTATTAAATACATAGTGTCCTTCTTTGTCTCTTTTAACTGTTTTACATTTGAAGTCTTATTTGTTGGATATTAGTATAGCTACTCCTGCTCTTTTCTGATTGTTATTTGCATAGAATATCTTTTCCCTACCTTTCACTTTCAACCTATGTTTATCCTTGGGTCTAAGATGCATTTCCTGTAGACAGCATATAGATGGGTCCTGTTTTTTAATCCATTCTGCCAGTCTATGTCTTTTGATTGGGGAGTTTAATCCATTAACATTTAGCATTATTAATATATGGGCAGTACTTTCTTCTATCATTTTGCCTTTTGGATTTTATATATCACATCTAATTTTTCTTCTTTTTACCTTTACTGATAGCCTTCATTTCTATACTCTTCTCCACATCTCTCTCTGCTGTCTTTTCTTATCTGTCTCTAGTGCTCCCTTTAGTAATTCTTGTAGAGCTGGTCTCTTGGTCATTAATTCTCTCATGAATTTTTGTTTGCAAATGTTTTAATTTCCCCCTCATTTTTGAAGGACAATTTTGCTGGATATAGAATTCTTGGTTGGCAATTTTTCTCTTTTAGTATCTTAAATCTATCATCCCACTGTCTTCTCACCTCTATGGTTTCTGCTAAGAAATCTACACATAGACTTATTGGACTTCCCTTGTATGTGATGGATTGTTTTCTCTTGCTGCTTTCAAGATTCTCTTTTTCTTTGACATCTGACATTCTGATTACTAAGTGTCTTGGAGTATGTCTATTTGGATCTAATCTATTTGGGGTATGCTGCACTTCTTGGATCTTTAATTTTAAGTTTTTCATAAGAGTTGGGAAATTTTCAGTGATAATTTCCTCCATTAGTTTTTCTCCTCCTTTTCCCTTCTCTTCTTTTTCTGGAACACCCACAACATGTATATTCATGTGCTTCATATTGTCATTCAATTCCCTGAATCCCCATTCATATTTTTCCATTCTTTTCCCTACATTTAATTTTGCTTGTCAGATTTTAGATGTCCCTTCCTCCAGTTCACTAATCCTATCTTCTGCTTCATGAAATCTGACATAGTAGGTTTCCATTATTTTTTTCATCTCTTCTACTGTGCCTTTCATTCCCATAAGCTCTATGATTTGTTTTTTCAGACTTTTGATTTCTTCTTTTTGGTCATTCCTTGCCTTCTTTATAACTTCCCTCAATTCATTGATTTGATTTTTGATGAGGTTTTCCATGTCTGAACATTCTGAATTAATTCTTTCAACTCCTGCATCTCATTTGAATTGTTGGTTTGTTCCTTTGACTGGGCCATTTCTTCAATTTTCCTAGTATGACTCATTATTTTTTGTTGGCATCTAGGCATTTAATTACCTTAATTAGTTTATTCTGGAGATTGTTTTCACTTTTTTTTTCCTAGGATTTTCTTGCTGGATGACTTTGTTGTCTATTTGTTCTTTGACATTCAGTTCAGCTTATTCTAGTCCTCTAGTTTAGGTTTTGTTTAATAGATCAGAATTTTTCAGTTCTTGTTTTTTTGTTTCTTACCCTGCCTGTATGGTGCCTTTCACCCATACTTAGGTATTATAGACCCCAGCCAGATTTTTCCAGACCAAACTGGTCTCCTCTCAGGAGGAAAGAGTCACCTGCATCAGTTTTCCCTGAGGGTGAGACCCAGTAGATTAAAAGGATTTTCTATGAAGTCTCTGGACTGAATTTTTCCTGTCCTGCCTAGTACGTGGCACTTTTTTCTGCCTGCAGGTCCCACCAGCATAAGGTGATGAAGTACCTTTAACTTCAGGAGACTCTCCCTGCTGGGGGCATGGTGGAGACAGAGGAGAGGTTGTAGGCTGGCTTTAGTTGCTTCACTTTTCAGGCCCTGGGATCTGAATTCCTTGAGGGAGGAATTCCACCTGAGCTGGGCCCCACACCTTTCCTGGGGAAGGCACAGGCTCCAGACAAGCTCTCAAACAAGCTCAATTCTGCCTATGCCCGGGGCAGTCATCTTGCCCCAGAGCTCTAACTCCTGAATCTCAGATGTCACATAAATACCCGAAGTTTCTGGAATGACCAGGTTGTAAACAAACAACTCAGTATCTCAGAATTTAGAAATAACAATTACAACTCCTGAATATGTGACTGCTATAAGAGCTTACAATCTAGGACCCTTTACGTTAAGGCCCCAATCTGATAACCCATGCTTTTGACTTCAGTTCACCAAGGTTTTATATTATAGTTAGTCCATATGATTGTGGCATGATAATATTTGTCTTTTTATTCCTGACATTTCATTCAACATATAATCCTTAAATTTCATAAAGCTAGTTGCATGCCTCACAACTTAATTCCCTCTTAAGGCTGCTTAGGAGTCCATTGTATGTATACACCATAGTTCTCCCTTCCATTCCTCAGTCATTGTACCCTTAGGCCACCTCCATCTATTGTGGCTCCCAAACACTGGCCTCCTTAAACACCAGTGTGCAAATGTCCATTCTTGTCCTCACACTCAGTTCCTCTAGGAACTGAGCAATGGGGTTGCAGCATCAAGTGGCAACCCCACCCCTAGCCTCTTGTGAAACCAGCACACTGCCCCTCCAAGGGGCTGCACCTCTATTTCCCTACTGACAGTGAATATGTGCATCTCTTTTTCTACATTTTCTCTAGCACTTGTTTCTCTCTGTTCATTTTTAAACAGTTTTATTCATATATCATACAATCCAGACTATATGTATAGACATGCCTTTGCCACCATTATCTATATGAAGACATTTCCTTTTCTTCCACAAAGAATCCATACTCCTCCCCTATGCCCTTCCCCACTGTTGACGTTTAGTTTTGGCATATTGCCTTTGTTACATTCATTGGAAGCGTAGCACAATGTTACTGTTGGCTATAGACCCTAACTTGCATTGATTGTACTTTTTTCCATATACCATCTAGTTTTTAAATAATTCTTTGAATGGATGCTATAGGTATTACATTACATATACATCATCAAAGTCTACTGGTGTTGCCATTTACCAGTTGAGTGAAGTACAAAAACCTTAGCTCCCTTTATGTCCCTTTACCTTCTTCCATTTATGATAAATTACATTGTATATTTTCTTTACATATACATTTAGAAACACATCAGACAGTTATAAATTTTGCTTTAAACATCGACATAATTTAGAAAACTTAAGAGTAGGAGAAAAGACTATTGTATTTACTTGTATTTTTTCTTACTGTGTTTTTTCTTTCCTAGGGTTCCATGGTTCTTCTTTTATCATTTGCTATCTGTTTAAAGAACTTCTTTTAGTCATTATTTCAGAGTAGGTCTTCAAGTGAAAAATTCTTAGTTTAACCTGAAAATATCTGTATTTTTCCTTTCCAGCGTTTTTTGCCTAGGTCCATTGTGTTTTGTTTAAAGTGTCTTTAGCTGATTTTATTATATTTGATCCCTTGTTTGCCTGGGCCTACATTACTCCAGATTCTCTCATTAGCTGACCTAATTCCATTCTGCCAGGCAATTTCTTTCCCAGCATAAGAAATAAGAAATATCCCACCTTCCTAGAAACTGCCATTGATTGCTATATTTGTGATTTTATTGATTTTGCTGATTATACAAAGAAAAAGTGCCCATCAATAAAAATTTAGGGGAAGAAAAAGCATAAAAGGGAATATTTTACTATGAATGTGTACAGTATGCACACAAGTAGCCACAGGCACACACAGTATATAAATGCAATCATATTAAATCAAACTGTTCTGTAGCCTGTTTCCATTCACTTAAATATCGTGAACATCTTTCCATGTAAATTCATATACACTTGCAATATTTAATAAATACATATTATTCCATTTTCTGGATGTACCATAATTTATTTGTGCAATCCTTTACTATGGGCATTTAGATTACTTCTTTCTCCATGTCTGTCTTTGACTTTTATGAACAATACTGAAATGAACATCACTACACAGACCTTTGAGCTCTTATCTAGGGTTTTTCCTTAGAATAAATACCTAGAAGTAGAATTTCTTAGTCAAAATGAATATATTATATTAAGGATTTTTCATCTACAGTTAGATTGCCTTCCAGAATCTCTGAACCAGTTTATAGTCCCACAGTCAATAATTTCTTCCAATAAGAGGCAAATTGAGGCATTTCATCATTGTTTTAATTTACACTCTTTGGATTTTATTGAGAGTGAATATTTTAAAATGTTTGTTTGCTATATATATTTTTTCTTTTCTGAATTGCTGTTTTATACCTATGCTCTTTTTCCTATTAAAATA
This sequence comes from Tamandua tetradactyla, assembly GCF_023851605.1. Classification (NCBI taxonomy): domain Eukaryota; kingdom Metazoa; phylum Chordata; class Mammalia; order Pilosa; family Myrmecophagidae; genus Tamandua; species Tamandua tetradactyla. The sequence goes on along the minus strand of NC_135327.1, from coordinate 177,738,353 downwards.
GTCATAATTTTCTAGTTGATTTGTAGGAGCTCTTTGTATATTATGTATATTGGCCTTCTGTTTTTAGTTTATATTATAAAGAGAAATGGCAAAGCACAGTGATTAAATTCAGCAGGACTCTGGAGTCAGAGTTTCTATTGGGTTGAATCTAGATTCTGCCATCTATTGGCTGTGTGACTTTCAACAAGTTACTTGACCTCTTTATACCTCAATTTCTTCACACATAAAATGTAAAACAATAACAGTACCTAACTTATAGAGTTATTGTGACGATTAAATGTGTGTATATACAGATATATATGCATGTGGATATACACATATATGTATACTTAGAACTGTCTGGCACATAGAAAGCTCTTTACAAGAATTTGTTGATAATATTAGTATTATGTTTGCATTATTATCTATATTTTTTAGTTTGTCACTGTATTTCACTTTATTTATACAGGTTTACTTTTGGCCTTAGAGATGATTAGATATTCATATCTTTAAAAGAATTCTCATCTCAACTCTTCTGCTCTCCTCTTAGTATATATAAGCCAAGTAACTCAGTTAATTATTTCTAGTTCTAGTTGCTGTCTAGAATTATAAGGTTTAAATATACCTGAGAAATTGCAAGTCAGGCTGTGTTCATAATTTACTTATCCATGGATCCAAATTAATGAATAGTTTTTGCAAATAGTCAATCAAATAGGGCTTGATAACCTTCTCCTTCACAAAACCAGTGTTTTATTATGGTTATAGGCTTTTGTTCCTCTGTCAAATGGGTATAGCTGCACAATTTTCAAGAGCCCATGTTTGTTTCTTAGAAAAATGAATAAATAAGTCTTGTTTCCTGTTGGGGACTGAATCATGTTCAGATCCGAACCCTATGTCCTGTGGGTGTGAATCCATTTGTAAACAGGACCTTTGAAGATGTTATTAGTTAAGATGTGCCCAAACTGAAGGATGGTGGGCCTTAATCCAGTATGGCTGAAGTCCTTGATCCAGTATGGCTGAAGCAAAAAAAAATTGACAGAGAAAGAGAAACTATGGGAAGTAGCCAGAAGCTGGAAGTCAATGTAACTTGGAAGAGAAAGAAGATACTGTCATATGCACTTCAATGTGACAGAAAAGCCAAGGAACCCCAAGATTGCCAACCAGCCAGAAGATACAGACCCCAGGAGGAAGTAAGCTTTCTAGCCTCTGAAACTCTGAGCCAATAAATTCCTGAATGCCAATCCATAACAATAAATTCTTATTATGCCAAACATAATTTGTTCTAGTAGCTAGGAAATGAAAACATTTCCTTATAAAAGAATGCATTAAGAGACTAATAATAACAACATTGTATTGACTTACTGATGTTGACTTTGGCGGTTGGTTCTCAGGTTGAATATCTGCTTTATTTGAGCAGTTTTCATGTTTTTAGTGTTTTTCATGATAGGGAGCAAATGTGTCAACATTTCTTGAGTCTGGGCTATTCTTTTATCCCTGTAGATTCTTTTTTCATCATCTGTCCAATTTATGCCAGTTTTGTTGTTTTGGGAAGATGTACATTCTTTTATTCTGCTTTTTAAATTGTGATGCAGATCTGGGAGAAACCACAAAAATACAAAATATAAAATATAAAAATAACTGAACAGTTATTTATTGAGCATTTTTATATGCCAAGTATTTTACCTAAAACTCCTTGCCTATATGAAGCTTACATTTTAATGGCTGGGGGTATAACGTAAGAAGTGAAATATATAGTATGTCAGATAATGACAATGTTACAGATAAAATAAATCTAGAGAGGGGAATAGATAATTCAGGGGCAAGTTGTTTCTATTTTTTCGAAAGTGTTCAGATAAGGTCTCACTTTGAAGTTGACACATCAAAGAAGTTAGAGAGTGAGGCAAACAGATATCAGGGAATGAACATTTTAGATAGGGAGAACAGCAAGTATAAAGGTCCTGAGGTAGTGGCATGGTAGTGTGTTCAAGGTACAAGATGTCATTAATAGCTGAAGCAGAGTGAACTAAAGAGAGATGAGATATGAGCTCAGATACTCAGATAGGTGGCTGGGACTCAGATCACATAGGGCTTCATATCCTTTATAAGGAATCTGACTCTTACTAAGTGTGAAATGGGAAGGCTTTGGATGGTTTTGAGCAGAGGAATGTTACAATCTAAGCTTTACTTTAGCTGGATCATACCTGTTGTTAAGCTGAGAAGGGATTGAAGAGCGGCAAGGTAAACAAGCAGGGTGAGCTCTTTGGAGGTTATTGAAACAATCCAGGAGAGAATGGCAGCTTGGATCAGGGTAATGGTTGTGGCTAGAAGGTGAGAAATAAGTGGATCCTGGTTATAGTTTGGGATTTGCCAAATAATTGGATGTGGAATGAGAGAGAAAGAGAGGAATTCAAAGTGAACCCAAAGATTCTGATCTGAGTTAACTGAAGTTTGAAGAGATGGGGTAGGCTGTCAGAAGAGCATATTAGAAATCTCTTCTTTACTAGATGATATGAAGGAATTATTGTTCATTTTGTTAAATGCGATAATAGACTATAATAATGTTTTTAAAAGTGTTTATATTAGAGATATACAATGAACTATTTATAAGTAAAATGATATGATTTGTGGGATTTGCTTTGAAATACTCTAGAAAAAAGTGGTGAGAATATAGATGAAATAAGAATGGTAATCATTAAGGCTGGATGATAGGTAACAGTGGATTCATTATTTTATTCCTTCTGCCTTTATGTGTGAAAATTTCCACAACAATGTTTGTTTTTTTTAAAAAGGAATTGTTTGTTCTTAAAAGGAAAGTAAACAGATGGTTAAAACATTCACTGAATTAAGCTAGAGCTGAAAGAAAGTGAATAGGTATAATTACAATGTCTGGCAAAGCTGGCAGGTATAATAAATTTATATTGTAGTCTTTTGAGAAGCTACTTCTAAGCCATTAGACAAACATTCATTGAATGCTTATTCTGCATCTGGCACTATGTTTGGTCCAGTAAAGAGATATGAAAAACATAATCCTTGCCTTCAATATGCGGGTCAGGATTAGAGAGACAAAACCATCAGTTGAAATATATTTCTGTAGAGATAAGCCCAGGTACTTAAACTATAGGACTGCAGAAGAGGAACTTAGAATCATATTTATAGAAGGAGGTAAAGGTTATTGGGGATTAAAAGCCTCCTAGAGGTGAGACTTGCATTATTAAGCTGAGTGTTGATGAATGAATTCAAGTCAGCCAAGTAAAAAGGCAGGGTAGTAATCTAGGTTGTAGGACTGAATCATGAGTATGGTTTTGCATGACTAAAATTCAGGTAAATGTGAAGAAGTGGTTCAAACCTGAGGGCTTCTTTGCAATAATAGCACTGTCAATAGAGTCTGTGAGGCAGGAATCATTTATAACTGGTAGATATTAATAAATGTTTTTTGAATTGAAGAGTTAAGGGGCCAATAGGATTTTGTGCAGGGAAGTAATCAGATCTAATTTTATCCAAGGAACATAATCAGATCAACATTTCTGAAATATCAGACTTGCAGCCAGGAGGACAGATGGAAGAAAAGTGGGATTTGAGGCAAGGAGACAGTTTAGGAAATAAATGTAGTAAATCAAGGGATAAATGGTGGGCATCTTAACTAAAGCAGTAGTAGTATGAAAAAGAGAAGAAGATTCAAGAGAATCTTTAGGGAGTAGAATAAAGTTTCTTGTTATTTGATACCAGAAACAGAGATATAGAAGATGTGGATAAATGTTGGATTTATTACTTAGATAATTGGATGGTAAGATTATTGATGGAGCCATGAAACAGTGGGCAAGTTGAATTAGTTAGAAGTATCTGTGGGGGGAGACAAATAGAGATATTCAGCAGGCAGATTAGCATGGAATTCAGAAGAGAGGCCCAGATTGAAGGTAAAAAATATGATAGTCATTTGTTGCTGATTGAAGCTATGCGTATAGGTGAGTGCTCAGAAGTAAAGTATATGGTGTGAAAAGGAGAGACCAAAGGATCACTTAAAACTTAGGTGGAGGAAAAGGAGTCCATGCAGGAAGCCAAACATGAATGGCCAGAGAAACGGGAGTAAAATAAGAAGAGAGAAGTGCCACAGATATATTTACTGACTAGCTCAATGAATCAAGAGAGAGAGTTTAAAGGCTCTGGGTATAATCAACATTAGAGACAGTCAAGTACAATCAGGACTGCTGAAATTGGAAAGAACCAATTCATTGATATGGCGAGAACAGAATCCAGACTGCAGTAATCTGAGATGTATATAGGTGAGGAAGTGGAAGTAATGAATGCAGACTATTTTCTGAAGACTGTGAAAAAATAGGATAATTACAATTATGTCACTAAGCAAATTGATAGGCATGACATTTGGAGCATCACTGGAAAGCTTAATCTTAAACCGAGGGATATTTATTCTCTGAAACAGGAAGGAAGGCTGATTGAGATGAGTTAGATTAATAAGTGACAGGAATGAGAGAAGAAAGCTGAGGAAGTTGCTGCCTGATAGCCTCTATTTCCTCTGTGAAATAAGCAGGCTATCTACTGTGAGTAAAGGGGAGGTATCTAGCGAGGGATCTTGAGAAGACAATGGTTTAGCATAGCTACTTTGGGGAATGGAGGAGATTGGGGAATGATCAAGAAAATAAACATACATATGTACATACATGCATACAGATATATTTTATATATCTATCTAGCTATCCTTGTCTATCGTCTATTTATTTATTGGCAATGTCAAAGATGCAGCTGACACCGAAGCATAAGAATTCATAGCATCATTAATTGGTAATGTAATTTTTCTCCAGCAGGGCTCTGTAGTCTAGGAGGGGAAAGAGAAGGATAGTTGGATTCATCAGAATTCGAGCTGTTCAGTATATGTATAGTGGAAGGATAGAAAGGCAAAAAAATTTGAAGACATTGGTAAAAAAGTGGTTGAAGTGAAGGAAATTTTTTCACAAGAAGTGAAAAAAATGTAGAATTCAAGAGCAAGAGATATGGATGAGATCACAAAAACTGGAATGTATACTATAGTCCTTAAATTCAGAATAATTGGGTTAAGGTAGGTTATCAATTTGCCTAGCTCTGTTCATTTACACGTGTTCAGACTCCAACTTCCAGCATGAGGTATTAAAACTGTGCATATCCAATTATTACTCTATCGGTTTCCCACTAAGATGGAATATGAAAAAGATGAAACTGTCTACCATCAGACAACAGTAGGGATTGTGGGCTTCCATATGCCAGATAATTGAAGGACTTTCTGTTAAACGCAGTGCAGATGAATTGTATAAAAAAACTACAATGGGTTTATTTAAAAAATTCCTACCTGAGAAAAAAATGGATTGTCTGTTAGAAAGCAAAGGATTCCTAGAAAAGTTCCACAAATATATCCTAACTCAGAGCAGTGAGGAATTGATAAAAGAATAGACCACTGATATGCAAAATCAATGTTTATAGTAAAATGCAACAGGAAAGAGGTAAGTTGAGAACTGAACTCCTGGGTACAAAGAAAACAGAAATTGATGGTATGGAAAATTCTGAGCTTCAAGAAAGTGAGACTGCAGTGAATAGGGCCACACATGAGGTTTTAAGCAAACATGGAAGCAGCCAGCCATTTCAGAAAAAGTCAGGATTGGAGATTGAGTTATCCAGAAAGGACTTGTGGCAAATCCTATTAATGATGGTCATGATCCCTGGATACTGAATAGAAAACCGAGAAATTTGTGGGATCTGTATAAGTGGAATCACTGCCAGTCTGGACTAAAACGGACAGAAAAGAGACAGTTTGAAGGAAAAATTACTTCCTAGGCAAAACCATGGAAGCTAAGTTCTAAAACCAGGAAAACTAGGGTCAGGAGAGAGGATCCACCCATGCACATGGAAGGGGTAAGTTTGATCCAGAAGCAGAGAGGGGCCTTGCATTTCATTGTTCAGGAAGAGTTGTGCCACCTCAGGTGTCAGAGAGGGTGGAGTGCATAAACCAGGGATTAAGGAGAGCCTGGCTGCCAACCCATTGTTCTGGAGGGGTTGAGCGTGTGCTCCAGAGATCCTGGGTGCTGCCCTGATGTATGGAGAGGGTGGAGTTGAGAAAAAGATCTACCCCTCCCCCACAACAAACCCCAGTATTGTAACACAATCCAGCATTTGGAGAGAGGGCAAAGTCACTGTGTAGGCCCCTGGAAAGGGTGGGACTGCCACTTTTTAAGGCATCAGGGATAAATGAATCTCAGAATTTGAAATCTAATGGTTTGCTCTGCAGATTTTTGGAAATGTTTGGGTCTGGTACCCCCTCCTTTCCCTTTAATTTCTCCCTATGGCAATGGAAACATGTATCCTATGACTGTCTCATCTTTGTATATTGGAAGCAGATAATTTGTTCTGAGTTTTACAGGTCCAGAGCCAGAAGAAAATTTGTGCCTTAGAACAGACCATGACTGTAACAGACTTTGATGAGATTTTGTACTGGTTTGGACTTTGTATGGTATTTGTATTGTTATTGAAATGGTTTAAGGCTTTTGTGATATTGTGATGGAGTGAATGTATTTTGTATGTGGAAAAAACATGTCTTTTTTGGGGACCAGAGGGTAGAATGTGATGGTTTGAAAGTATTATGTACCCCAGAAAAGCCAAGTTTTAATTGATTCAATCTTGTGGGGCACCATTTCTTTTAATCCTAATTCAATATTGTAAGGCAGAAAATTTTGATGAGATTATCTCCACAGAGATGTGGTGTGCCTAATTGTGGGCATGACCTTTGGTTAAATGGTGACCCATTCCAGGTAGGTCTTGATTGGTTTACTGGAATCCTTTAAAAGAGAGTTTTGGATAGAAGCTTGAGAGCCAACAGAGAGAGCAGAGCTGACGCAACACTTAAAGAACAGAGAATTGGATGTTTGGAGATACTTGGAACCCAGCAGAAGTCGCCAGGAGATTTTAAGCAAGCCAGAACCTGAAGAGAGCCAAGGGAAGCCAAGAGATAAATCCAGTCCTGGAGAAGCCAAGTAAGGAACCCCCACAGGAAACAGAGGCTGAGAGCAACAAAGCCAGAAGCAAGGGACCAGCAGAGCCGGGAATTGAACCCGGGTCTCTGGCATGGCAGGCGAGAACTCTGCCACTGACCCACTGTTGCATGCCCGCTGCTACACATTTTTAAAAAGTCAAATAGGTGAATATTTACATGATCTGGTGATGGGATAAAATCTTCTAAGCACTGGAGCAATAAAAAAAACACAAAAGAAAGGATCGATATAAATAAAGATGATTGAAATCTTACATATAAAACATACTAAATAAAATATTAAATATTAATATTTTCTGAGGAAATATATGCAAAATTTATCACAGAATGTATTAATAAACTTAACATGTGAAGCATAATTACAAGTTAAGACTGAGACTTTAATAGAAAAATGGAAAATACCAGGTGACAAGCTACGAAAGAAGACATTCAAATGGCTAATAAAATACTAAAAAGTTTTAATACTGAGAATAGTCAGAGATGTGTCTAAAATTAAAGTTCTCTAACACCAAAAGCAATCTGTCCTGGGTAAAAATTTAAACCTTCAGGAAATGGTCCATTGGTTTGTCACAGCCACATAAAACTGAGAACCTAAGCGAGTGTAGTGCATGACATTCATGGGCAGGTGAATTTGACTTAAGCTTTCCCTGCTCTAATTTAAACTAATTTAAATGACCATCAGGGTTGGGTCGATCTTTTCTGGCTTTCCGTAGAAGCACTTGAGTACAGACACAGACTACAACAGAAGCCAAGAACTCCAATAATCCTGAATTAGTTTAGGGCCACTCCAAAGAGTAATGAAGTAATATGTCATTTTTTCCCCTGAAAATTCCATGTTCAGAAAGCAGACGCTATGAGGATATGGTGGTGATATGGCTTTTTTTTTTCCTTTGGGGGGTGTTGGCAAGGATGAGGAATGAAAATAACAGGGAAATATTGGGAATAAGACAAGTAAATGAGTTTTTTGTTCAAGGCTGGTATTAAGCTGAAATAATTTTCTTTTAAACTCAACTCACATAGAGATTAAATAAGTATTTTTCAAAGTCTGGAATAAAATGACTGTCAATTCCTTCTGTTTACAAAAGCAGTTCTCATAATACAGGTTTAGTATAATTATTAATGACAACTTAATGAATCCCAAACAATAAGTGATATCTTATTGGTTCTATCTTGGTACTTATATAATTTGGTTTAAAAATGAAAGAATAACCTTTTGTTGGTATCTTTGTTTTCTCAGGCCATCTGAATGTTTGTTTACTCACAGGATACATCAAGGATTTCATTTTGGACGTGGTTCCACACATATCAGTTCTTTTAAGCTGAATCGTTTCCTTGATTGGCCTTTCACAGTTTTCTAAAAAATGTCTTTGTTGTTCTTTGTTAAGACTCTGAATCAAACTTTCGGAGCTGGAAGAAATTGGGTGTTATGATTTCAATATCAGACATAAATGACCCATGCAAGAGCAATGTTAAGTCATGTTGTATTTGTTCAAGATCACAGAGACTTGCAGGGACAAGTCTAGGATTCACAACTTCTAACTGTAGTACTTTTTTTTATTACCATACCTTGTTTTGATTTATCATTTGATTTCATCCCATAGCATATAATAAATAATCTATTAAAAAATTAATCTCTTCTAGATCAAAGTACAGGTATGCCCAAGGATGCCTCACATAATTGTCTAGATTTCTGGGGCAGGAGAGTCTACATCTTATTTTATTTAATGGAAACCGAGTTCATGGAAGAGAGGCATAGGAAGGTAGAAAAGGCATACAGTGTTCCTTTTGCTGAGCAAATTCAGTCAAATCTCAAATAATTATCTGTGGCTAACTATTCCATTGTCCAGATGGTTGTTCATATGCTTACTCCGAAGGACAGGGAAACTTGCCAAGGGAGATAGGGACAAAAAAAACTACAACATTTATCTCTGATGCCTCTCTGACTTCCCTCTCCTATCCAGTTTTCAGGCACTAGTTTATTCCCATGTGACAATGTTCCCATTGCTAAAAAATAATGATCTTATCCCAGAAGCATTTCCTTTTAAATGAGATGCTGAAATAATGCAATGATAAACATATGGAAATAAATTTCTAACTATGCATGTTAAAGCATTTATTGGTCATGGTTTGAGGACATAGAAATCTTCTCAGTGCCATTCAAAATTCATCACATGGGCACTCCTCTGTATAAAGCTGGTTTCATCACAGACACTATGTTGACAAGGAGACATTGGATTAGCAATTGTATTGAAAAGTGAGTTTTACCTGTTTCTTTCACTCAGAGTCAAAATCTTATAAAACAAAGGAAAAGGAGTGAAGTAGGCAGGGAGAAGAAATCAAGTTGTAGCTCTCTTACCTCAAATTTTTTAGATGCCAAGGAGGGACTGGTCCAGATATTTTCACTAAAAAAGAGGGAAAAGAAATAACAAAATTTCTGAAACTAGCTTTTAAAATAAACAACATTTAATTTTTACTTTCTTGATAATTATTTCACTCACACATTTAATGTCCAACTTATTGGACTTATCTTCTTCTATAATAATGGTCAACTCAGAACTGAATATATGTATATTAATGTCTATGAAAGACACCTAGATTTACAGGTGACTGACTTTAGAGAGCTAATCTGGTATGCATTCATAACAGACAAAAAATAATATATTAAAATTATATATACATGTGTTATTTTAAAATAAGTATTTGAAATATGTTTTCCTGTATTATTTACTTTTCTGTTCGTATATGCTATTATTTAAACAAAACAACAATAGGACTAGTTAACAGTGGCAATTAATAGTAATTAATAGTAGAATAAATTAAATAAATAATATGTGAGAGAAAGATGTAATCATATTTTTATAATTTTTTTTCTCTGTGATACAGATTTTTCACTCTATTGGACATTTAAAATTTTAAGCTACATTATTCCTCCCCCTTTATTTTATTATTTTTTAATGCAATCTTATTAAAGTATATCCACACAACATAAAAACCATTTGAAGTATACAATTACTAGCTCACAGTATTATCACATAGATGTGCATACAACCCCATGATCAATTTTAGAACATTTCCATTACTCCAGAAAAGAAGTAAAAATAAAAAATAAAACTCAAATTCTCCCATACTCCCTATTCCCCCCTATTATTGATCCATAGTATTGGTGTAGTACATTTGTTACAGTTGATGAAAGAATATTAAAATATTATTAAAATAGTCCATAGTGTGCAATAGGTACATTTTCCCCATAACCCCTTCTATTATTAACTCCTTGTAATAGTGTCATACATGTTTTTTCTAATTCATGGAATAATTTTTAAATTTTTGTACAGTCAATAATGGACATTGTCCACCACAATATTCAATGTACTATGCATACCCATGTTTTAACCTCCAACTTTCCTTCTGGTGAAATCATGACTCTAAACATCCCTTTTCCACCACCTTCACACAGCATTCAGCAGTTAATTATTCTCACAATAGCATGCTACCACTACTTCTGTCCCTTTCTAAACATTGAAGTTCAACATAGTTAAACATTCTGAATATATTAAGCAACCACTACCCATTCTTTGGCCTCGTTCTATATTCTGCTAATTTATATTCTATAATTTATCTCTATTAGTTTAAATATTATAATTAGTTCATATCAATAAGATCATACCATATTTATCTTATTGTGTCTTATTTCACTTAACATAATGTCCTCAAGGTTTATCCATGTTGTCATGTGCTTTAGGGCTTCATTACTTCTTACTGGTGAATAATATTCTATCTTATGTATGTAACATATTTTGTTTATTCATCTGTTGATGGATACTTGGGTTGTTTATATCTCTTGGCAATTGTGATAAAGCTGCTATGAGCTTTGGTGCGCAAATGTCTGTTCATGTCTCTGGTTTCAGATCTTCTGGATATATACCAAGTAGTGGGATTGTCTGGTCGTATGGCAACTCTATACATAGCTTCCTGAGGAACTGCCAAACCATCCTCCACAGTAACTGTACCATTTAACGTTCTCCCAAGCAGTGATTAAGAAATTCCAATTTTTCCACATCTTCTCCAACTCTTTAGTTTCCTGTTTGTTTAATAGCAGGCTTTCTAATAGGTGTGAGAAGATATCTCAGTGTAGTTTTTCTTCTTTTTTCATACATATTTTTTCTTTCTTTGGGTTTACTTTTGTTTATTTCCTTATTTTTATTTTTCTCATTGTGGTTTTGATTTGCATTTTCCTAAAAGCTGGTGAAGCTAATTTTCATGTGCTTTTTAGCCATCTGTATTTACTCTTTGGAAAAATGCCTTTTCATGTCTTTTGCCCATTTTTAAAACATTTTTGTCATATAGTATAATGTATATACAAAGAAAAGAAATGAAAAACAATAGTTTTCTATGTACCCTTCAACAAGTAGTTACAGGACAAATCCCAGACTTTGTCATGGCTACCATATGATCCTCTCAGATTTTTCCTTCTAGCTGCTACAGAATATAGGAGGCTAGAAAGCATAAATATTTTTTTAGCACCACAATTGACTTTTTTCTTTCTTTTTTGTGAAAAATAACATATATACAAAAAAAGTAATAAATTTCAAAGCACAGCACAATTATTTGCAGAACCTATTTCAGAACTTGACATGGGTTACACTTCTACAATTTTAGGTTTTTATTTATAGCTGCTCTAAGTTACTGGAAACTAAAAGAGATATCAAGTTAATGATTCAGCATTCATATTCATTTGTTAAATCCTATCTTCTCTGTATAACTCCACCATCACTTTGATCTTTCTATCTGTTTCTTTAGGGATGTTTGGGCTATGATCATTCTAATTTTTTAATGTTGGAAGGGTCTGTCACTAATATGGGGTAGGGAAATGGAACTATCTGATGTTCTGGAGAGGCTGGACCCTCTAGGCTTCAGGACTTATCTGGTTCAGGTGCCCATCTGGAGGTTGTAAGTTTCTGGAAAGTTACACTAGTGCATGGAACTCTTGTGGAATCTTATATATTGCCCTAGGTGTTCTTTAGGATTGGCTGGAATGGTCCTGATTGGGGTTTGGCAGGTTATGATAAGTAGCAAGGTCTAACTGAAGTTTTTGTAAGAACAACCTCCAGAGTAGCCTCTTGACTCTATCTGAACTCTCTCTGCCACTGATACTTTATTAGTTACACTTCTTTTCCCCCTTTTGGTCAGCATGGAATTGTTGATTCCAGTTGCCAGGGCTGGATTCATTCCTGGGAATCATCTCCTACATCGCCAGGGAGACTTTTACCCCTGGATGTCATGTTCCATGTAGAGGGCAGGGCAAAGATTTCACTTGCAGAGTTGGGCTTAGAGAGACTGAGGCCACATCTGAGCAACAAAAGAAGTCCTCCAGAAGTAACTCTTAGGCATATCTATAAGCAGACTAAGCCTCTCTGCTATTTACATAAGCTTCACAAGAGTAAGCCTCAGGATCGAGGGCATTGCCTATTGATTTGGGTGTCTCTAAAGTTTGACACAGTATCAGGGGATTTCCAGATAGCAAAGTTTAATAGTTGCATATTTCTTCTCCCATCTCTCAAGGGACTGTGCCAATACTTTTGATTATCTGTTTAATATACTCTTAGCATGTATCCAGTCTTTTGCTCATTTTTAAAATAGGGTTGTTTGTCTTTTTATTGTTGCATTGTAGGATTTCTTTATATATTTTGGATTTCAAACCCTTATCAGATATGTGGTTTCCAAATATTGGTGACCATTGTGTTGGTTGGCTTTTCATCATTTTGAGAAGTCTTTTGAATCACTGAAGTATTTGCTTTTGAGGAGCTCTCATTTATCTATTTTTGTCTTCCTTATTTGTGCTTTGGGTATAAAGTCTAAGAAACTACTGCTATCAATAGATCTTGGAGATATTTCTCTACATTTTCTTCTAGGAGTTTTATGGTAAGGGTTCTTATATTTAGGTATTTGGTTAATTTTTATATAGGGTGTGAGTTAGGAGTCCTCTTCCATTTTTTTGATTATGGATATCCAGTTTTCCCAACACCATTTGTTGAAGAGACTGCTCTGTCCCAGTTGAGTGGGCTTGGAAGCCTTGTCAAAGATGAAATGACCATAGATTTGAGGGTATATTTCTGACCTCTCAATTCAATTCCATTGATCAATATGCCAGTACCATGCTGTTTGGCTACTGTGGCTTTATAAGATACTTTAAAGTCAGGAAGTGTGATATCATCACTTCATTCCTTGTTTTCAAGAAGTTTTTAGCTATTCAAGGCTCCTTACCCTTCCAAATAAAATTGATAATCAACTTTTCCATTTTTGCAAAGTGGTGTGTTAGAATTTTGATTGATATTGCATTGAATCTGTAGATCAATTTTAGGTAGAATTGACATCTTAATGACATTTAGCCTTCCAATCCATGAACATGAAATGTCTTTCCATTTATTCAGATATTCTTTGATTTCATTTAGCAATATTTTGTAGTTGTCTGTGTATAAGTCCTTTACATCATTGGTTAAGTTTATTCCTAGACATTTGATTCTTTTAGTTGCTATTATAAATGGAATTTTTGTGTGTGTGATTACTTTAGATAGCTCATTACTAGTGTATAGAAATACCATTTATTTTTGCTTGTTGATTTTGTATCCTGCTCTTTTGCTAAACTCATTTATTAGTTCAAGTAGCTTTGTTGTCATTTTTTAGGATTCTAAATATAGGATTATTCCATCTACAAATAGTGACATTTTTACTTCTTCCTTTCCAATTTGGATGTCTTTTATTCCTTTCTCTAGCCAAATTACTTTAGCTAGAATAGTGTTGAATAATAGTGGTGACAGTAGGCATCCTTGTCATGTTACAGAGAAAGATTTCAGTCTCTACCATTGAGTATGGTTTTAGCTGTAGATTTTCATATATGCCCTTTATCATGTTGAGGAAGCCTTCTTTGAGTCCTACTTTCTCTAAGTGTTCTTATAATGAAAGAATGCTTAATTTTGTCAAATGCCTTTTCTGTGTCAATAGAGATGATCATGTGGTTTTTCCTTTTTGATTTGTTAATGTGGTATATTACATTAATTGATTTTCTTGGGTTGAACCACCCTTGTATACTAAGTGGATTAAAATGCACTTGGTCACGTGTGGATTTTAATGTGCTGTTGGATTCAATTTTCTAGTATTTTGTTGAGGATTTTTGCATCTATATTCATAAGAGAAATTATAATTTTCTTTTCCTGTAGTATCTTTATCTGGTTTTGGTATTAGGGTGATATTGGCCTTATAGTTATTCTGCTGTCCCCTAATCTTCAATTTTTCAGAAGAGTTTGATCAGGATTGGTTTTACTTATCCTTGAATTGTTCAATAAAACCCAGCAGAGAAGCTATTGTCCGTGGCTTTTCTTTGTTGGGAAGATTTTGATGACTGATTCAATCTTTTTACTTGAGATTTGTCTGTTTAAGTCTACTATTTCTTTTTGAGTCAGTAGAGATCATTTGTGTGTTTCTAGGAATTTGTCCATTTCATCTAAATTGTCTAGCTTATTGGCATGCAGTTGTTCATAGTAACTATTTATGATCTTTTCAATATCTTTGGGGCCTATGTTAACGTCACCCCTTTCATTTCTGATTTTATTAGCAGCTTCTCTCTTTCTGCCTTTATCAGGCTAGTTAAGGGCTTGTCAATTTATAGTACAAAGGACCAACTTTTGGTTTTATTGATTCTATTTTTCCTCATTTCATTAATTTCTGCTCCAATCTTTGTTAATTCCTTCCTTCTGCTTGCTGTTCTTTTTCTAGTTTCTCCTGTTATTCAATTAGTTCATTGGTTTTAGCTCTTTCTTCTAAGAAATGTCTAAATGTAGGCATTGAGCGCTATAAATGTCCTTCTCAGCAGTCTTTACTGCATCCCTAAGTTTGATATGGTATATACTCATTTGAATTCATTTCAAGATATTTACTGATTTCTCTTGCAATTTCTTCTTTGACCCACTGACTGATTAAGAGCATGTTGTTTAACCTCCATATATTTGTGAATTTTTCAGTTTTCTGGCTATTATTGATTTTCAGCTTTCTTACATTATGATCAGAGAAAGTGCTTTTAAATTTATTAGAATTTGTTTTGTGCCCCAGCACATGGTCTATCCTGAAGAATGTTCGATGAGCATTGAGTAGAATGTATATTCTGCTGTTTTGGGGTACAATATTCTATATATGTCCACTAGATCTAGTCCATTTACCATTATTTAGGTTTTCTGTTTCTTTATTGGTCTTTTTTTTTTATGTTCTATCTATTGGAGACAGTGGTATATTGAAATCTCTCACTATTATAGTAGAGTCATCCATTACTCCCTGCAGTTTGCCAGTGTTTGCCTCATGTACTTAGGGGCCCCTTGATTAGGAGAATAAATATTTATGATAGTTATAACTTCTTAGTGAATTTCTCCTCTTATAAATATATAGTCTTTCTTTATATGAAGAAACATTTTTTGCATTTAAAGTCTATTTTGCCTGATATTAGTACAGCTACCCCAACTTTTTTTGTTACTACTTGTGTGGAATATCTTTTTCCATCTTTACACTTTCAATCTAATTGCAGCTTTAAGTCTAACATGACTGTCTTTTTTTATTTATTAATTTAAAATTAATTAATAAAAATTAACAACAAACAAAAATATTAACATATCATTCCATTCTACATATATAATCAGTAATTCTTAATATCATCACATAGTTGCATATTCATCATCTCTTAGAACATTTGCATCGATTTAGAAAAAGAAATAAAAAGACAACAGAAAAAGAAATAAAATGATAAAAGAAAAAAAATATTATACATACCATACCCCTTACCCCTCGCTTTCACTGATCACTAGCATTTCAAACTAAATTTATTTTAACATTTGTTCCCCCTATTATTTATTTTTATTCCATATGTTCTACTCTTCTGTTGATACAGTAGCTAAAAGGAGCATCAGACACATGGTTTTCACAATCACAGAGTCACATTGTGAAAGCTATATCATTGTTCAATCATCATCAAGAAACATGGCTACTGGAACACAGCTCTACATTTTCAGACAGTTCCCTCCAGCCTCTCCACTACATCTTGAATAACAAGGCGATATCTACTTAATACATAAGAATAATCTCCAGGATAGCCTCTCGACTCTGGAATCTCTCAGCCATTGACACTTAGTCTCATTTCACTCTTCCCCCTTTTGGTAGAGAAGGTTCTCTCAATCCCTTGATGTTAATTCTCAGCTCATTCTAGGGTTTTTCTCAATCGCTTGATGCTGAGTCTCAGCTCATTCCAGGATCTCTGTCCCATGTTGCCAGGAAGGTCCACACCCTTGGGAGTCATGTCCCACGCAGAGAGGGGGAGGGTGGTGAGACTGCTCGGCATGTTGGCTGGAGAGAGAGGCCACATCTGAGCAACAAAAGAGGCTCTGTGGGGGTGACTCTTAGGCCTAGATTTTAAGTAGACTTGACCTATCCTTTGTGGGGTTAAGTTCCATATGAACAAACCCCAAGCCTGGGGCTCAGCCTATAGCTTTGGTTGTCCACACTGCTTGTGAGAATATCAAGAATTCAACTTGGAGAAGTTGAATTTCTCCCTGTTCTCACCATTCCCCAAAGGGGGCTTTGCAAATACTTTTCCACTCCCTGATCGAATCACTCTGGAATTCATCAGGGCATCACTCTGGACAAACCAACAAAATCTCATGTCCTACCTGAGACTCCAAGTACTTATGGCATTCAATCAAACTATCTACATAAGTTATATTAGGAAATGCACTAGTCAAAATATAAATTTTGTAACAAATAAACATTTTTTGCTTTAGTCTCACACATAAGGTGAGAGTTTAAAATATTAATTACCATCTATTTTCAGCACCCTGCAATAATGACATTCCTTTGTTCTTCCTCATGCAAAAACATTTTAAAAATTTGTACATTTAGTCACTATTATTATACACTCTAGGCATTCCTAGATTATACCATCTCAATCTTTAACATCTATCTTTCTTTCTGATTTCATTTATGTCCCCAGCCCTCCTCCCTCTATCATTCTCACATGCAGCTTCATTCAGTGTTTTAACATAATTATATTATGGTTAGGTAGTATTGTGCTGTCCATTTCTGAGTTTTTGTATCCAGTCCTGTTGCACAGTCTGTATCCCTTCAGCTCCAATTACCCAATATCTTACCCTATTTCTATCTCCTGATAACCTGACTGTCTTGTAAACAGCATATAGTTGGACTGTATTTTTAAATCCATTCTACCAATTGTGTCTTTTGACTGGGAAATTTACCCATTAACATTCAAAGTTATTACTGTAAAGGCAATTATTAATTTAACCATCTTTTCATTTAGTTTTTATTTGCCAGATCTGTTTTCTGTCTCTTCTTTATCCTTTAAGTTACCCTTACTAATACTCTTCAATTCTGTAGTTTCTCCAGACCTCACATGGATTCTACCTGGATAAAATCTAGAATTTAAAGCATCTATCATAAATATTCTTCCATATGCAATTATGAATTTCCCTGAAATAAATTCAAAAATAGAGAAAAAATTCAACCAAAATTAGAATTTGTGAAAAAACAGAACACGGAAATTATAGAACACTAACATACAATAACTGAAATAAAAAAAGCTTACTGGATGGATTAATAGTAGAGTAGACATAACAGAGGTTAGAGTCAGTGAACTTAAAGAAAGATCATCAAATTTTACCCATTCTGAATAAAAGACAGAACACACACTGAAAACAAATGAAAACAAACAGAGCCTCAGGAACCTATTGTTACAAATGGAACACTATATTGTTATTTCTATTTTGTCTCCAGTGTCTTGGAGCAGCTAGAAGGAAAAACATGAAATTATGGAAATGTAACCCATATCAAAAGTTGAAATCTGTTCTATAACTACTTGTTAAAATGTACTTTAAAATTTATTGCTTTTTTTGTATATGGGTTATACCTCACAATAGAAAATGTTAACAACAACAACAAAAAACCCTAGAGTGGTAGAGCAGATAAAAATCATACCCAACTACGTGCTATCTACAAGAAACTTACTTCAAACATAGTGAAAAATACCTGGCCAACATTGATTTAAAAAATCAAGAGTTGCTATATTAATTTCAGATAAAGTTACTTAGGAGCAAGTTAAAGTTGTCATTATTTATAGATGGTATGCTTACTTTTGTCAACCTAGAAAAACTAATAGCATAACAAATTGTTAGAATTTAATAGAGAGCCAAATATAAGACTCTCCTATACATTCAATAAGCACTTTCTTACACCAGCAATACTTAATAAAAAATATAATAAAAGTTAAGTTCCATTCATATGGTATCAAATATTTATCAAGGATGTGAGAACATAGCAGACTAAGAAACTCCAGGAGTGAGCCCCTTTACCAAACAACTATTGAGCTGGGAAAAGTTATATGACTCAACTATTTCAGAACTCTGGCATCAATTGGAACATCTAGGGAAGAGCTGGATGAAGGGGCTGGTGAATTTTGGCAAATTTCAGTGAATTTCACTGTCTATGCAAGGCTATGAACCCCCCCCCCCCATTCCCCAAGCACATGTGGCAGGCAGTGAGGGGACCACAGCCTGCATTCCGGGTGTGTTTTGCTGTTGCCAGGGTGGGCAGTAAGGACCTTGCCTTCCAAAAACCGGGGTTATGTGGTTTGATTGCTTGTTGCTTTTTGATCACTGGGAGGTCAGTAGGGAGGGTAGCCATTTTTTCAACCCCCATAGGTGGAAGTGGCTGAGGAATCTTAAAGACACAGTACCATATTTTCCCCTTTCCCTTCCCTGTTTAGGAGCCAAAATAATTCATAAAAGTAACAAACAGCTTCCATGCTCATCAAGCAACAACCAGCCATCTGAGATGAGCAGGAGAATTAGATCTCCAGAGTTACAACAACATAATATACAAAATTCTCAGTTTTTGACAACAGATTACAAAACACACACACAAAAAAACAACAAGAATGGCCCATTCCACAGATAAATAAAAAGTTGACAGAAACCATCCATGATGAAGTTCATATACTGGAACTGCTTGCCTTTCTGGGCACAACTACAAGACCTCATTTCCTAGCTTCCCTAGGAAGTGTGGCTACCTGATTACATTCTAGCTAACTGATTGTGAACAGAAGTGATCAGAGCTATATTTGGACAAGACTTTTAGCAGTAGATTTTCCTCCTCCACACCTTCTATCTCTTTCTGCTCAGAGGATGAAGATAATGGAGTAACACGATAGAAAGGTCCCTGAACCACTGCATAGAAGAAAGCTGCAGAGAAATAAATGAACCATTCTACATTATGGAATCTATATATTCCCACAGTCTAATTCAATGACTAAATATTTCAATGAATAATTCAATCCTCTAAAGTCCAAAACAAACAAAGGTTTTAATTTGGGAAGAGAGAAGCAGGTTTTGGCTAATTTCATTAGCCATTGAGCTAGTACACATAATAATTTTCAGAGATAATTACGGAGTGTGGGATAGTCATCAGTAACTGTTCAAATTTTGGCTTTGCTTCTTATATGTTAATGCTAAGCACATTTAACAAAATTACTTACATAAGAACTTTACCCATAATTGCTTTTTGTATTGATATGCTTCATTTGGCACCACCTTTTTTGATGGATCTGATTTTCTTTCTTTGGTTTGGTTTTTATCCTGTGGCGTGAGCTCTCCGCATTTCATGGTGTACAAGAATAACACAAGAACTAACAGTAGCACACGAGATCTTGAAGTTTTAGATCAGGAAACATTTTAAATATCTATCAGCCTTATCCCACTATGTGTCTGATCGAGTAAACATCAGAGAGAGAGAGAAATACATAGAATATCTTTCATGAGTTGTATATGTGGAGGTAGTTGACGATGTAAGCTAGTTAGCTTTTAAGATAGTTGAGTCATCAATTATGAAACATTTTGCTATCATTCTTAAAGCTTATGATGGTTGGGAACCATTGTCTTTCCACCCCTCCCCATTCTACCCTGCTACAGTTGCCATAAAATAGGTGTTGGGTCACCATTTTCTATTAAGTTGAAGTAAATTTCAACTCTCTATATTTTCTCTCATATTAATTACTAATGCAGTAGATTTTGAAGCTGGCTAAATGCATCTACTTTTGAATCTTGATTCCTTTAGTTCATTTTCAACACTATTCCTCTATAATATGACCATCCCTTCTAGTTTTTGTTCCTTTCCTCCTTCAGCTTGAACCCCACTTCAGCAATGTTTTCACTCCTCAAATTATATTTACTCTTCATTTTACTATAATTTCTATTTTAGTCTCATTAATGTATTGAAACCTCGTGTTAAATTTATCAGTGATTTCTTAAATTCTGCATTTCAGATTATTCCTTATTTTACTTGATGTCTTTGCAGCATGACACCTCGCAAAACTTTTCAGAAAATAAAAGTTCTTCATTTAATTCTTAGAAAGACTTCATTCACAAAAGGAAAGACTATTGGATTAGTTAGTCCTTCTTTACCCATCCGCTTTTATGAACATAACTGATTAAAAAAACTAACTTCTTCTTACTCTAGAATGACATACCTATTAGAACAACAGATACAAAACCCTTTTAAACTAAAAAACCACAAGAGAAGACTTTCCACTTTCTTTGCTTTATTTTTTTTAAACCCAATCTGGGATAATAATTCAGTTTGCCTCATTCTTCCACGAGTAATTGAACTCACTTCAAACTTTTCAAAAACAAATACAACAATCCACATATGAGCTTCTTCAGTTGACTGTTGTATTCCCAGCAGCTTAAACACTGCCTAATATTTAATAGGCATTCAAAAACATATTGGTTGAATTGACTTTGATCTGAATTAAATTATATACATTTAACATTAATTTGTTTGTGAAAAATTACCTGGAAATATTGTGAAATTTCCTAGAAACTCTCTGTAAAGATTACAATGAGAGATCAATAACTGCATTATATCAAAGCCTTTATATTACACGTTTATTATATATCACAAAGAAGATCTAGTTAGGAGTATATATCTGAATCTATATATAAAGAAAAGTTCTGTTACTATGGAAAAAAAAAACTATAGGGTTTATGGGAAAGGAGGGTAGGGGCACAATAGTGAAAAACTTTGTCCATGACATATAAAAAAGCTAGACACTTAAAAATGGTAGCACAATACTGTGCATGTTAAATGGTTGAGTAATATATAAATACCACAATTAATTTGGCACTTTATCTGAAAATTATCTGAAATTTGTTTGTGGAAATCGCACATGCAAACCCTCTTTCCCAGCTCACACGCTCACTGACCTTTATGCAAAGGAAGAGAACAAAAGAGAGATTAAAAAAACAAACAAACAAACAAAAAAACAGAGAGGAAAATGCAAATAGGCTGAGAGGAAAGAGAATAAAATTAAAGAGAGGGAAGGTGAGAGGTCCTGTGGCCAAGATCGCTGTCAAGTTTGTAGCTTAAGAGATATTGCGAAGTAAGATTAGTTAAAAATATTGGAAGGCGGGTTTTCTGACATCAAACAGAAAGTTGAGTAATACCAAATGTCTATAGGTGTGGCTCTCTATCCTTGTGATGGGTATGTGTGTATGTGCATTTTTTTGTATTCCTATGTGGGTCCATTCAGCCAGGTGCATTTTTTCTCAAAAGCAAAACTAGGCATAAACAAGTGAGAAATTTGCATATGTTCAAATTGTTCCTTAGTATACCAATCAACTTGGAGCAAATTTGTTTTCAAAACAAGTATTATGGCTGAACTGATTGTGTTTTCCTTTCTTTAACATAAATGACCTTCCTGGGAGAAATTACTTCTATGACTTCAAACTATTTCTCCAGATGAAATATCTTTTTTGAGCTTGTATCCTATATTTTTCAATTATCTATTAAATATCTTTACCTACATAGCATCTCAAACTCAACATTTCAAACTTTTCTTCCTCCAGTATTCCCTATATCAGAGTTACCACCATTCAACTAATGACTCAAGCTACAAATTTATTTTTTTCCACTTTTTAATCATCTATACTTGTATGCACCCTCTCTATAAAATATATGTTATTCTATTTTACAGATTATTTTTAATATATTCCCAAATGTGTTTTTTGTTACATAGTTGGCCATCAATAAACACTTGTTGAACTGAATTGAATGGCTGACACCTTTTAGGGCACTCTTAATTTTCTCTTGCCTGAACTTTTGCATTTTTCAGACTGTTCTCCTTGCCTCTATTTTATCTACTGATCCTGGAGATTATGAGGTCTTAACAGATCTGGAATGAGACCTACACAAGTCTGTTTTGGGCACTCTTCATTGCCTGTTTGATAAATAGAAATTTTCCTTTGAATGATGCAATAAAACTATTTACAATCTACCTATGTTTCATCCTTATCTACTACTACCCCATTCTGTATTGTGTTTTTCAGTCACATTAAGCTACTTGCTATTTCCTCATAGAGGAAATTTTTACTTTTAAATATTTATACA
Organism: Tamandua tetradactyla; assembly: GCF_023851605.1. NCBI lineage: Eukaryota > Metazoa > Chordata > Mammalia > Pilosa > Myrmecophagidae > Tamandua > Tamandua tetradactyla. The sequence continues at coordinate 177,715,858 of NC_135327.1, read as the reverse complement.
CTATTTTCTGGGATCCTGGTGTACACAATTAGTTAAAGCATAATCCTGGGTTCAAAATACACTATCATCACTGTTCCATACATTTTGCTTTAATATCTATGTATCTATCTATTTATCTATCATCTTTCAAGAATATAATGAAATCCCATGGAAGCTTATCCAAGAATTAGAACACTATTGTAGTTTGCTAGATGCCAGAATGCAATACACCAGAGATGGACTGGCTTTTAAAAAAAGAGGATTTAGTTAATGTGTAGTTCTTCAGAGGAAAGGCAGGTAACCTTCAATTGAGGTTCTTTCTTACATGGGAATGGTCTCTGCTGGCCTTCAGGCCTCTGGGTTCCAACAAATTCCCCTGGGGTGATTCCTTTCTGCATCTCCAAAGGCCTGGGCTGAGCTGCGAGTGCTGAGATGAGGTATGCTGAGCTGCTTGGGCTGTGCTACATTGAAATCTCTCATTTAAGCACCAGCCAGTTAATTCAAACATCATTCATTGCAGCAGGCATGCCTCCTAACTGACTGCAAATGTAAACAGGAACAGATGATGTTCACATGCCATTGGCTCATGTCCACAGCAATGTAACTAGGCATCTTCACCTGGTCAAGTTGACAACTGAATCTAACTACCACAACTATCAATAATTTATTTCTACTTGCATGTTTCTGCCTTTCCCCATCTGCATGCCTATTCCTCAGAGGTAGCTGATATCCTAAATTCTGCTTTTATACCATTAAAAAAATTTAACACCCCAATAGGAATAACTAATCAATATATTCTTTAATTTTACTCACTTTTGAGCTTTATAAAGAGAATAGAATATGTCATCTATAAGGATTTGCTCATTTTTTCTTGTTTCCTCTATGCCTTGTTTGTTTTTAAAATTTTATTAGAGAAGGTGTGGTTTACAGAAATCATGTAAAATGCAGGTTTTTTTTTTATATACCACCCCACCACCAACACCTTAGTGTAGAACACTGTTACCATTAATGGCAGCACTTATTTGTAATTGTACTACTTTTGTAACAGTACTTACCTTTGTTATAATTGATGAAAGATTACTAAAATAGTACTACTATTATCTATAGTTTATATTAGGTGTATTTTCCCCGCATACCACCCTATTAACATCTTGTATAGTGTTTGTTATACTTCATGAAAGATTATTCTTGTACTATTAACTGTGGTTCATTGTCTATAATAGGGTTCACTGTGTTGTATAGCCCAGTGTGTTATCTTTTAATTTTTAATCTATTAACGTATGCAACCTAAGGTTTTCCCTTTCAACCCTATTCACTTATATAATTCAGTGCTCTTAATTGCATTCACAACGATGTACTACCGTCACCACCTTCCATTTCCAAATCTTTACAATCAACCTAAATAGATAGGTTCAGTTGTCAACTTGACCAGGTGAAGATGCCTAGTTACATTGCTGTGGACATGAGCCAATGGCATGTGAACATCATCTGTTCCTGTTTACATTTGCAGTCAGTTAGGAGGCATGCCTGCTGCAATGAATGATGTTTGAATTAACTGGCTGGTGCTTAAATGAGAGATTTCAACGTAGCACAGCCCAAAGTATCCACTCCCCATTCTTTAACCCAAATCTATCCCCTTGTAACCTATGTTCTAGATTCTAACTCTATGAGTTTGCTTATTATAATTAGTTCTTATCAGTGAGAGCATACAATAATTGTACTTTGTGTCTGGTTTATTCCACTCAGCATAATGACTTCCAGACTCATCGATGTTGTCGCATGTAATAGGACTTCATTCCTTTTTATGTCTGAGTAATACTACATTGTATGTATATACCACATTTTGTTTGTACAGTCAACATTTGATGGACATTTGGGTTGCTTCCATCTTTTGGCAATTGTGAATAATGCCACTATGAACATCAGTGTGTAAATATCTGTTTGAGTCCCTGCTTTCAATTCCTTTGGGTGTTTACTTAGTTAGCAGGATTGTGGGTCATATGGTAGTCTATACCTAGATTCCTAAGGAACTAACAAAGTGTCTTCTATAGCAACCTCATTATTTTACATTCCATTATACATTTTACAACACAATATACACCATAATACATTGTACAATGTATATTTTCTTTGACCACACAGAATGAAGCTAGAAATGAATAACAGAAGCAGAAATGGAAACTTCACAAATATATGGAAGTTAAACAAACAATGAGTTAAAGAGGAAATTAAAGTAACAATGAGTGAAAGAGAAAATTAACAAAATTAGGAAATATTTTGAGCCAAATGAAAGTGAAAATACATCATACCAAAATTTATGGAATGCAGGAAAAGTAGTGCTGAGAGGGAACTTTTTAGCTCTAAATGCTTACATTAAAATGGAAAAAAGATTTCAAATCAGAGACCTAACATAAGAACTGGAAGAACTAGGCAGGGGTGGGGCAAGAAGGCAGCATAGTGAGGTGTGGAATTTAGTTTGTCCTCTGGGGCAGCTAGTAAATAGCCAGGAATTGCATGGAAGAACTATTTGGGGGGTGGGGGCATCAATGACTAGGCACACATCATACACCAGTCTGGAACAGGTGGAATGAGTGAGAGCCCACACAGAACTGTAAGTCTCCCAAGCTGCAAAGGCTGGCACCCCTCCCCAACGGGCATGACAGACTGGGTTCCCAAGAGAAAGAGAAATAGACACTACTAGAAGCAAGGAAAGTAGCTCAACCAAGCTTCAATTGTGAAATTAATTAACAATTTCAGACTGCTGAAAAACAAAAACAAAAAAAGAGGCTTTTTGAGTTGGATAGCACAAAATACAGGAAAAGGACTAGGCCCCAAGTAAAGGGGACATATAGAGCCTGGGGACACATGAAGCTGTGTACCAACTCCAGCTCTTGATTGGCAAACGTAGGCAGCTGCGCTCTTGCTCTGAAAAGGCTTTTGTTTCTCTTTCTCTCTCTCTCATTCTTTATACTTCTAAACAGCTCATTAGATAGTACTGTGAGCATTTTTAGGCTTCAGTACTGCCCCAGGCAAGGGCAGAATTAAAGCATGTCCGAGAATGAAAGTAACTACTCAGTAAGTAGACAGGTGAAAGGGATAATCCCCTAAAAGCGTGTATCTTTCCCAAAAACTGGGGTTGGGCCCAACTCAAGTGAGGCCCTTCCTTCATGGAATTCAGGCCCCAGGGGCTGGAAAACAGAAGCAACCTGAGCCTATGCTGAGATCTAAAGGCACTGAATCACTTTATGCTGGAGGGAAGCTGCAGAGTGACAAGAGCCACATGCTGGGCAGGATAGGAAAAGCAGAGAATCTAAAGGTTTCACAGGAAAGTGTGACAACCTGTTGGCTCTCACCCGCAGGGAAACTTGATGCTGGTTACACCCTCCTCCTGAGATGTGGATCTGTCTAGTCTAGGAAAATCTGATTGGGGTTGATCATACCAGAGGAGACCCTCCTCAAAGTAAGGTTGCTATAGGCAGGGTAAGAACCAGAAAAACAAGAGCTGAAAAATTCTGATCAGTTAAACAGAAGCTATGCTAGAAGTCTAGAGTTAGTTGAAGTGAATGCCAAAAAACAGATAGAGAATAAAACCAACCAACAAGAAAATCCTAGGTAAAAGCATAAAATATGACCTCTAGAATAAACGAAGTGAGGAAATCAAATGCCTAGACACCAGTAAAAATATAACGAGTCATACTATGGCAAGCAAAGATATGGCCCAGTCAAAGGAACAAAACAACATTTCAAATGAGATACAGGAGTTGAAACAACCAATTAAGGATGTTCAAACAGACATGCAAAATCACATCAAAAATCAAATCAATGAATTGAGAGAAGATATGGCAAAAGAGATGAAGGATATAAAGACATTTGGTGAAAAAAAGATGAACTTGAAAGTTTGAAAAAACAAATGACAAAACTTATGGGAATGAAAGGCACAATAGTAGAGATAAAACAAACAAAAAACCAATGGAGATGTACAGAAGCAGACTTGAAAGGCAGAAGAAAAGATAAGTGACCTAGAGGACAGGACATCTGAATTCCTACATACAAATGAACATATAGGGAAAAGAATGGAAAAAGATGAGGAGGGTCTCAGAGAATTGAATGACAGCATGAAGCACATGAATGCACATGTTATGGGTGTCCCAGAAGGATAAGAGATGAGAAAAGGAGCAGAAAGACCAATGGAGGAAATAATCACTGAAAATTCCCTATCTTTTATGAAAGACATAAAATTATAGATCCAAGAAATGCAGTGTACCCCAAACAGAATAGATCCAAATAGACCTACTCCAACACATTGACTAATCAGACTGTCAAATATCAAGAACAAAGAATTCTCAAAGCAGCAAGAGAAAAGCAATCCATCACATACAAGGGAAGCTTGATAAGACTATGTGAAGGTTGAGAAGGCAGTGGTATGATATATTTAAGATTCTGAAAGAGAAAAACTTCCAGCCAAGAATTCTATACCCACAAAACTGGCCTTCAGAAATGAGGGGGAGTTTAAAATACTTTCAGACAAACAGTCACTGAGAGAGTTTGTGACTAAGAGACCAGCTTCACAAGACTGAGAGAGTTTGTGACTAAGAGACCAGCTTCACAAGAAGTACTAAAGGGAGCACTACAGGTAGATAGGAAAAGCCAAGAGAAGAGAGGTCTGGAGAAAAGTGTCAAAATGAAAAGTAAAGGCAAAAGAAAAAAAAAAGATATGATATATAAAATCCAAAAGTCAAAATGGTAGAAGAAAATACTGCCTTTACAATAATAACATTAAATGTTAATGGATTAAACTCCCCAATTAAAAGATATAGAGTGGCTAAATGGATTAAAAATAGGATTCATCTTATGTTGTCTACAAGAGACCAAAGGACAAAACAGATTGAAAGTGAAAAGTTGGAAAAAGATAATTCATGCAAACAACAACCAGAAAAGAGCAGGGGTAGCTATACTAATATCTGACAAATTAGACTTCAAATGTAAAACAAAAGAGCTAAAGAAGGACACTATGTATTAATAAAAGGAACAACTTATCAAGAAGACGTAACTATCATGTTCTAGTTTGCTAGCTGCCGGAATGCAATATACCAGAAACGGAATGGCTTTTAAAAGGGGTGATTTAATGAGTTGCTAGTTTACAGTTCTAAGGCTGAGAAAATGTCCCCATTACAACAAGTCTATAGTAATGTCCAATCAAAGGCATCCAGGGAAAGACACCTTGGTTCAAGAAGGCCGATGAAGTTCAGGGTTTCTCTCTCAAGAGAGATGGCACATGGCAAATAGTCAGGGCTTCTCTCTCAGCTGGAAGGGCACATGTCATCTGCTAGCTTTCTCTCCTGGCTTCCTATTTCATGAAACTCCCCAGGAGGTGTTTTCCTTCTTCATCTCCAAAGGTCACTGACTGTTGGACTCTCTGCTTCGTGGTGCTGCAGCATTCTCTGCCCTCTCTGAGTCTCTGAATCTCTCATTCTCCAAAATGTTTCCTCTTTTATAGGACTTCAGAAACTAATCAAGAACCACTCAAATGGGTGGAGACATGTCATCCTCTAATCCAGTTAAACAACCATTCTTAACTAAATCACATCAACCAGGGAAATGACCTCATTACAGTTTCAAATATACAGTATTGAATAGGGATTATTTTACCTTTAAGAAATGGGATTTATATTAAAACATGGCTTTTCTTAGGGGGCATACTTCCTTTCAAACCAGCACAGTGCATAAACGTTTATGATTGTGCTGGTTTGAAAGGATGTATTGTCCCTAGAAAAGTCATGTTTTAATCAAAATCCCATTTTTGTAAAGGCAGAATAATCCTTACTCAAGACTGTATGTTTGTAATCAGATCATCTCCCTGGAGATGTGATTTAGTCAAGAGTGGTTGCTAAAATGGATTAGGTGATGACATGTCTCCACCCATTTGGGTGGGTCTTGATAAGTTTCTGGAGTCCTATAAAAGAGAGAACATTTTGAAGAATGAAAGTGATTCAGAGAGAGCAGAGCAGAATGACATAGCCATGAGAAGCAGAGTCCACCAGCCAGCAACCTTTGGAGATGAAGAAGGAAAATGCCTCCTGGGGAGTTTCATGAAACAGGAAACCAGGAGAAGAAGCTAACAGATGATGCTGTGTTCACCACGTGCCCTTCCACTTGAGAGAGAAACCCTGAACTTCATTGGCCTTCTTAAACCAAGGTATCTTTTCCTGTATACCTTAGATTGGATATTTCTATAGACTTGTTGTAATTGGGACATTTTCTCGGCCTTAGAACTGTAAACTAGAAACTCATTAAATTCTCCCTTTTAAAAGCCATTCTGTTTCTGGTATCTTGCATTCTAGCAGCTAGTAAACTATAACATGCACCAAGCCAGAGTCCCCCAAAATACATGAAGCAAACAATGACAACACTGAAGCGAGAAGTAGTACCTCTACAATAATAGTTGGAGGCTTCAATTACCTGCTCTTATTAATGGATAGGATAGGTAGACAGAGAATCAATAAGGAAACAGAGATTTTGAATAACACAATAAATGAACTAGATTTAACAGACATTTACAGAAATTATACCCCACAACAACAGGATACACATTTTTCTCAAGTACTCATGGATCATTCTCAAAGATAAACTATATGCTGGGTTACAAAAGAAGTTTTTGTGTCTTCAGTATTTAAAAAATACTGAAATTATGCAAAACACTTTCTCAGATCATACTGGAATGAAGTTGGAAATCAATAATAGGCAGATGGCCAGAATATTCACACATACGTGGAAGCTAAACAACATATTCTTAAACAACCAGTGGGTGAAGGAAGAAATTTCAAGATAAATCAGTAAATATCTGAGGCAAATGAAAATGAAAGCACAACATATCAAAACTTATGGGATGCAAGAGTGATTTGAACTGTGAAAAAAAAAAGTATTTGCAAAGTCCCTTTGGGGGAATGGTGAGAAAGGGGGAAAATTCAACTTCCGCAAGTTGAATTCTTGATATTCTCACAAGCAGTGGGGACAACCAAAGGAATACAATGAGCCCCCAATCTTGGGGTTTGCTCATATGAAACCTAACCCCAGAAAGGATAGGTCAAGCCTACTTAAAATTAGGCCTAAGAGTCACTCCCAAGAGAACGTCTTTTGTTGCTCAGATGTGGCCTCTTTCTCCAGCCAACACAACAAGCAAACTCACTACCCTCCCCCTGTCGACATGGGACATGACTCCAGAGGTGTGGACCTTACTGGTAACGTGGGACAGAAATCCTAGAATGAACTGAAACTCAGCATCAAGGGATTGAGAAAACCTTCTTGACCAAAAGGGGGAAGAATGAAATGAGACAAAATAAAGCGTGAATGGCTGAGAGATTCCAAACAGAGTCGAGAGGTTATCCTGGAGGCTATTTTTATGTATTAAATGATTAGTCAAGTAATGGAGAAGCTGGAGGGAACTGCCTGAAAATGCAGAGCCTATGTTCCAGTAGCCATGCTTCTTGAAGATGACTGTATAATGATATAGCTTTCACAATGTGACTGTGTGATTGTGAAAACCTTGTGTCTAATGCTCCTTTTATCTACCTTATCAACAGATGAGTAAAACATATGGAATAAAAATAAATAATAGGGGGAACAAATGTTAAAATAAATTTAGATTGAAATGCTAGTGATCAATGAAAGGGAGAGGTAAGGGGTATGGTATGTATGAATTTTTTTCTGTTGTCTTTTTATTTCTTTTTCTAAATTGATGCAAATGTTCTAAGAAATGATCATGATGATGAATATGTAATTATGTGATGATATTGTGAATTACTGATTATATATGTAGAATGGAATGATCATGAGTTAAGAATGTTTGTGTTTGTTGTCATATTTTTAAAAAAATTAATTAAAAAAAAAGATCTAAAAAAACGAAACTTGTGGGATACAGCAAAGGTGGTGCTGAGAGGGAAATTTATTGCCCTAAATGCTTACATTAAAAAAGAAGAGGGCAGTGCAGTGGTAGCTCAGTGGCAGAATTCTTGCCTGCTATGCCAAAGACCTGGGTTTGATTCCTGGAGCCTGCCCATGCAAGAAAAAAAAGAAGAAGAAAGAGCAAAAATCAAGGAATAAACTGTTCACCTGGAGTAACTCAATAAAGAACAGCAAGCTGACACCAAAACAAACAGAAGGAAAGAAATAACAAAGATTAGAATGGAAATAAATGAAACTTAGAATATGAAAACAATAGAGAAAATCAACAAAGCCAAAAGTTGATTCTTTGAGAAAATCAATAAAATCGATAGACCCTTAGACTGACTAAGAGTGGAGGGAAGAGAGAGAGAGAGAATGCAAATAAATAAAATCAGAAATGAGAGAGAGAACATAACAACATACCCCACAGAAATAAAGGAGGTAATGAGAGGATACTATGAACAACTATAAGCTAGTAAACTATACAATGTAGATGAAACGGACAACTTCCTAGAAAAGCATAAACAACCAACATTGACATGTGAAGAAATAGATGACCTCAACAAACCAATCATAAGTAAAGAGATTGAATCAGTCATCAAGAAGTTCCGAAAAAAGAAAAGCCCAGGACCAGATGGCTTCATATATGAATTCTACCAAGCATTCAAGAAAGAATTCGTAACAATCCTGCTCAAACTCTTCAACAAAATTGAAGAGGAGGGAAAGTTACTGAACTTATTCTATGAAGCCAACATTACTCTAATACAAAAGCCAGACAAAGATACTACAAGTAAAAAAAATTACAGACCAATCTCTCTAATAAATATAGATGCAAAAATCCTCAACAAAATATTTGCAGATTGAATCCAGCAGCACATTAAATCGCATTTTTTAAAAAGTAGAAGAACTAGAAAAAGAAGAGCAAAATAGACTCAATGTGTGCAGAAGGAAGGAAATAAATAGTGTGGAGATAAATAAAATAGGGAACAACAACAACAGAAAACAGTTGGGAGAATCGATGAACCAAAAATTGATTCTTTGAAAAGATCAATCAAATTGATAAACCTTTACCTAGCCTGACAAGGAAAAAAATAGAGAAGACACAAATAATTAAAATCAGAAATGCAAGTGGGGCCATTACTACTGACCCCACTGAAATAAAAGCACTAGAGGAGGATACTATGAACAGCTGTATATCAATAAATTAGATAGCCATGATGAAATGCACAAATTCCTTGAAACACATAAACTATCTAAACTGACCCAATAAGAAATATATTTCCATAAACCAATAAGAGTAAAGAGATTGAATCAGCAAACAAAAACCTCCCAACAAAGAAAGTCCAGGACCAGTTTCAAAGGGGAATTTTATCAAGCATTTCAAGAACTATTAACACCAGTTTTGCTCAAATCTTCCCCAAAACTTGAAGAGCAGGGTACACTCCCTAATTTATACTCTGAATCCAACATCACTTTCATACACAACCAGAGAAAGATAGCACAAGAAAATTACAGACCAATATCTCTTATGAATATAGAAGCAAAAATCCTCAACAAAATACTAGCAAACTGAACCCAGTAGCACACTAAAGTAAGTATACACCCGGATCAAGTGGGTTTTATCCCAGGTATGCAAGGTGGTTCTACATAAGAAAATCAATGACTGTATTACACCACATTAACAGAACAAAGTGGGGAAAAACACATGGTTATCCCAATTGATACAGAAAATTCATTTGACAAAATCCAGGACCCTTCTTAATAAAAATCCTTAGAAAACAAAGAAAAGAATAGAATGAAATTTCCTCAATATGATAAAGGCATATATGAAAAATCCACAGATAGCATTGTTATGGTGAAATCTTTCTCTCTAAGATCAGGTAACAAGATATGGATGTCCACTGTCGTCACTGTTATTCAACATTGTACTAGAAGTTCTTGCCAGAGCAATTAGGGAATAAAAAGAAATAAAAGGCATCTAAATTGGAAAGGAAGAAATAAAACTTTCCTTTTTTTGCTGATAGCATGAACCTATATACAGAAAGTCCTGAAAAATCCATAATAAAGTTTTTGGAGGTAATAAATAAATAATGCCTACTGATGGGGCACAAGATCAACACCCAAAAAAATCAGTGTTTCTGTACATAACAATGAACAATCTGAAGAAAATATGAGGTAAAAATTCCATTTACAATACCAACTAAAAGAATCAAGCATCAAGGAAAAATCTACCCAAGGATGTAAAGGACTTGTACACAGAAAACTGCAAGTATGGCTAAAAGAAATCAGAGAAGACGAAAACAAATGGAAGGACTTGTCATATTTTGGACTGGAAAGCTAAATATTGTCAAGACGTCAGTTCTACCCAAAGTGACTTACAGATTCAATACAATCCTAATAAAAAATCCAATAACCTTCTTAGCAAAAATGGAACATACATTCACCACATTTATATGGAAAGTTAAGGGGTCTCTAAAAGCCGAAGTCATTTCGAAGAAGAAGAATGAAGTTGAAGGACTCACACTTCTCATTTTTAAAACTTGTTATAAAGCCACAATAATCAAAACAGCATGGTACTGGCACAAGGACAGACATATAGACAAATAGAATAGAATTGAAAAATTTCAGAAATAAACCCTCATATTTATGGCCAAATGATTTTTGACAAGGGGCCAAAGACCATTCAGTTGGGAAAGAATAGTCTCTTCAACTAATTGTGCTGACAAAACTGGCTCTCCATTTGCAAAATAAAGAAGTCGGACTCCTATGTCATATCTTTACAAAAGTTAACTCAAAATGGATCAAAGACCTAAATATAAAAGTTAAAACAAAAAGCTTTTACTGTCAAAATCCTAGAAGAAAATGTAGGAAGACTCTTCAGGACCTTGTGTTAGGCAATGGTTTCTTAGACTTTACACCCAAAGAATAAGGACAAAAGAAGAAATAGATAAATCACATCAAAATTAAAAATTTTGCTCCTCAAAGGACTTTATCATGAAAGTAAAGAGACAACCTACAAAATGAGAGAAAATATTCAGAAACCATATATCTGATAAAGGTTTAATATCCAGAGTATATCAACAAATCCTTTAACTTAACAGAAAGAAAACAACCTAATAAAAAAATGGGCAAAAGACTTGAATAGACGTCCTTCCAAAAAAAGATATATAAATGGCCAAAAAGCACATGAAAAGATGTTCAGCGTTATTAGCCATACAGAAATGCAAATCAAAACCACAGTGAGATATCATTTCACACCCACTTGGATTGCTACTATTTAAAAAAAAACTAGAAAATTAACAGTGGTGGAGAGGATACAAAGAAATAGGAATACTCAGTCATTGCTGGTGGGAATGTAAAATAGTGCAGCTGCTGTGGAGGACAGTTTGGCAGTTCCTCAGAAAGCTAAGTATAGAATTATCATATGCCCCAGCAATCCCACTTCTTGGTATATACTAAAATAATTGAATGCAGGGACTAAAACAGATATTTGCATACTGTTGCTCACAGTGGCATTATTTACAGTTGCCAAATGATGGAAGCAAGCATCATCCAATGAATGGAAAAACTGTGGTATATAAAATGTGGTATACATACAATATTATCCAGTCATAAAAAAGAAATGAAGTTCTGGGCAGTGTGATGGTGGGTCAGTGGCAGAATTTTTGCCTGCCATGCTGGAGACCCGGGTTCGATTCCTGGTGCCTGCCCATGCAAAAAAAAAAAAAGTTCTGATATGCACAAACAACATGGATGAACCTTGGAGACATCATGTTGAGTGAAATAAATCAGACTCAGAAGGACAGATATTTTGTGATCTCATTGATATGAAATAATTAGAATAGGCAAATTCAGAGATTCGGTATCTAGAATACAGGTTATAGGGGATGGGGTGCAGATAACGATTAGGGAGTTCACTGACATCACCCTGGACTTTCTGCTATCTTCAGGTGTCTGGGGTACAGAAGTCCAAATTCCCCATTTGGTCTCTGCTGACATTGCAGAGATGGGAAGTATTCATGGCATTTAGTTTGAGTAAAGTGATTATTATAAAAAGGTTTCTGTCATGTGGGTCTGTCCATTCCGTGTCCTTTGGCTAGAGAGAGGAATTTTCTTTGGAATATTTTTTGCCTGCACTGTTAGTGGTTCCAGGTTGCAGGCACCTTTGTCACCCAATCCAGGATATATGGGAATTTGAAAGAAAATCCACAGCTATGTTATTCCTAAAGTCTTGAAGTCCCTATCTAGTTTACTTTTCTCTTTCAACCATTCAGAATCCCCTTGTATTTGTCCTGCTATATTTATCCAGGGATTTTTGTTGTGCTTAGTTTAGTTGAGCAAGGATAAGTGAGTCTGCTCCAACTTACCCAGAATCAGAAGTTCATCAGTTGAAAATGGCTTTATTTCAATAATCACAATTTTCACTTCTAGAAGTTATTTGTTTCTTTAAAAAATATTTCTTGGCCATTTTAGTCTCTTTTTATACATGTATATTTTATTTATATCTTTTTGAATAAAATAACATTTTATATTCAGCATCTAATACATCTAACATTTGACATCTTTGTGGATTATTTCTATCTGTTGTTTCTACTAAATCTTCACTTAGGTCACCTTATTTTCATGTGTATTGTACTTTTTTTTTTTTTGCTGTGAGCTTATGTTCCTTTCAATGTTATCAATAGGAATTCCTTAAGGCCTGGATTTAAAGTTGCATTACTTCGGAAAGGATTTGAATTTCATTCTGTCAGATAGTGGGGAGTCTTGGACCTGGGAAACTTTTTAAAGTATGTGCTTGAGGTTTTTGGACATGTGGATAACATAGATTTGGGCTACAAATCTGTATGAAGGTTAGCTTGTGGTTACAAATTCTTGAGGGAGTTTTTTTCCCCCTGTACAAAGGTCAAAACATGATGACTCCTTCTATTTAAGGGGGTTTAAATTGTTTAACTCTTTGAGGCCTAAGCTTTAAGTAGAGAATATTCTAATGAATTCTTCACTTTTAGTGGGACATAGACTTTATCTACTATTTCCTAACCTGTGACGCCGTCATAATAGAAGCTCAAAATCATCAGGATGGGATAGATAAACTTTAGGTTGAAAGTTGGCTTTAGTGCTCACTTATGGCCCAGGATTTCTCTTTCATTCTATTTTTTTCTGAGAGGATTCCTTTCTTTTGATCAGCTTAGTGATGTATTTGAAAATACTTATCTGGCCTTTTTAGTTATTTTCAACATTAGGTGGTTTAGGGTATCTAGTTCCCCTTCAGGAAATAGAAGTATCAGTGTCTTCTTTCATTATCATTTCTCCTTTTTTTCCTCTGTCATTGCCCCACCATATTTAAACCTTTATTACCTGTGGCAAACAATTCTGGTTGCTACTCAATATGTGTGACCTCTCCTTCTTATTTGGTAATAGAACCTCAAATTTTTTTTTTTTTTTTTACGGTTGCAATGTACCCAGCTAGATGACTATTTTCCAGTCTCTCTAGGGGTAATGTGTGAACATTTTCTGACCAATAAGATGCAAGTGGAAGTGCTCTAGAAACACTGGAAAGGTATTTAAAGGGATCTAGGGAGATATGGTCTATCCATCTATTCATTCATCCATCCATCCATCTGGCTTTATAGCTGTCCAACACTACGCTAGACCTTAAGGAAGCAAACTAAACAGGACGTCAGTCTTGGTGAAGACTGACAGGCATAATTATATGAAATGTAAATAAGCTGCTATAAACAGAGGGTACCGTGGGATCACAGACGTGTGCCACCCAACCAGTATGAGAGGCTACAAAATGATGAGGATTTAAAGCCCAGACTGAATCTTGAAGAATGAGTGACAGTGAGTAAGGCAAATAAAGGGAAAATAGTTCAGGCAGAGAGAACATTATAGAACCATGCAGGTATGAAACAGAATGTCACAGTCTAGAAACTAATAAAATAGTTCACCGTGCCTGGAATACTGGGATTGAATTGAAAAATGGTAAGGAATGAGGTTATAAAGACAGGCAGGAGTTACTGTGTCCTTAAAAAAAACTTTACACTTGGTAATCTCCACAATGTTACATATATTGTTTCTTTTCTTTACTAATCAAAAGTCTATCATTTTTCAAAGTCTAGATCAAATGTGTTCTCATAAGGCTTTCTATAATTTCTCCAATCAGAAGAGATCTTTCTGTTCTCTGATTTTCTCAAGTATTTATGGCTCACATAACTTGGAACTTAAATTTTGCTACTTTCTATTTTTAGTACTTCTTTGGGGCATATGTACATCTTTTACATGAGCTTTTACGATGTCAGAGAATAAGGACCATGGCTTATCCTTCTTTGAAATCTCTGCTATCCAAGAAAAGGTACCGCGTACAAATGATGAATACATAACCATTGATTGACAATCCTTACTCATACAGAATGAAATTTATCATGTCAAGCATATCATAAATTATTTTATTTTTCAGTTGTAGTGAGTCACTAAACAAATGTGTTGAATAGATGAACGAATTTGATCCCATTATGACCTTGTGAAGTAGTTCAAGAAAGTGTCCTAATTTACATTTTGTAATTGAGTTGAAGATAAGCAAAACTGCCTCAGTCATATGACTAATTATAGAAACAGGAAAAATCCAAGTTTCCTGACTGATTTCAGTGTTGATTCTACAATCAAATGGGAATTCATGAAAAATGTATATGTTTATTTATCTTTTTCTGTACATTTGTAAATGAATTTATAAAAGGACAGTTACCTACTTCCTTGATTTGATGGTTTATTGTATCGTATAATTTATTTTATTGCTACTTTTCCTTATTCCTGCAAAAAATATCCTTAAACAAAACAGTGGAAACAAAGCGAAAGCTTATAATACCCATTTATGATAAGAACACATCATAGATACTTATGTTTATATAAAATTAGACAGGTTCTCTTATGGTTTATTAGGCAGCTGTATTCAGATTATATTCATTCTTTATTTACCTGATTTTTACTGGGTTAACTATGTGTTACATACTCAAATGTATAATATCTTACATATGGCACAGCACTTAGGGAAAAAGATTAAAATAATATTGTTGTGAAATAAAAATCTGCCATTATTTATATCTTAAGGTAAGAGAAAGCCACATTTATTATTTACTATGTGCATTTATTTCTTTTAGACCTCCCAATAAGCTTTATTATTCCATATTTTACAGATAAGAAAACTAAGATTTACAGAGGATAATTTAATCTGCTAATGAAATCTTTGTGACCAGATAAGGGATGTAATAATTCTTCTGTACTTTATGCTTGGTCCCAACTACACTTGGAGTGTTGTTGTTTCTTTACCACACTTTAAGAAGATTGTGGTCAACTAGAGAGTATTCTCAGATAAGCTAGATGAAAAGTAATCTGAAAAACATCTTAAAGGAAAAAGAATAGAAGGTGATGAGAAGATCAATCTGCAGAAGACAAAACTAAGAGGGAGATAATGGTTCCTTTCAAATAGCAACTGAGAGAATGCACATGAAATATTTTACATGCTTTAAAGCATTATATAAACGAGTCATTGTCATTCTGATTAAGTATATGAAAGGTTTATTTGAATAAGAAAGAATACATTAGAGAAGACAAAAATTCAAATGATAGGACAGATTGAGGACTGTTCTTATAGCAAAAATTGGAAAGAAATGAAAAGGTTAATAACTTTCAAAACCTCAAAATCAGTTTCTGTTGAGTGGTTGATTTGCTACTTACCACTCTTCTTGTGACATATTCACTGATTATCTACCATCCTATGTTCCTATTTGTACTATACTTCTTTGACTTCTTATTTTCCTTTTTTTTGTTCCTTTTCCTCTGACACTTATTAAATGTTGGTGTTTTCTTCCTGATTTCCAATTTCAATTCACTGTTCTTTTCCAAATACTCTCTCTGGGTGACCTAGTTTAATTAGGTTCTTGCTATTGCTAACACTTCCACATTTATATCTTTAGCCTTGCCCCTTTGAGTTGCATGTATTCAACAGCCTGTTGGATCGCTTCACCTGGATTTCCCACAGGTATCTCAAATTCAATATAAACAAACTAAATTCATATTGTTCACTAAATTCCCTCTTCCAAAATTTCATGTTTTAATCAGAGATACATCATTCACACAATTACCTAAGCTAGAAATAATAAAGTAATCTTTGACTCCTCTAAATCTTTTCTCCTTATTCAATTCAAACAGAAGCCTACTGATATATGTTTTAATATTTAATGAACCTATACCCTTTCTTTTCAACCTAGATAACATTGTCCTGATTCACCTTCCATCATCTCTTCCCTAAAATACTGCAACAGGCTTCTAAATGGTCTCCTTGCCTGCATTGTTGTTTCCCTCAAACCCATTCCCTAATTAGCTATCAGAGAAATTTGTTTAAAACAGAAATTGATGTTTCTCTCTTGCTAAAATCCTTTAATGATTACCATTGCTGTTAGAAATTTCAAGTTCTTAATCATGGACTATAATAAGCATTGTATGATATGGCTCCTGTTGAATCATTTATTTCATTTTCCATCATTCTTTGCCTCACAAGTTAAGCTCTAGAAAAATTAATGTAACATAATACCTGGTCTTAACTTTAGAACCCACTGATCCCTTTGCTTAGAATGTCTCCCTTTACTTACATCAGTAGTCCCTTAAGGTGGAATGTGCTCAATCAATAGGGTAATTGATCTATTGAGTCCAGGAAGAAGGTAGAACCATTTCTATTTATTTTTGTAAAAAGAAAATATTTAACATATGGAGAAAGAGAGGTATTTTCTCTTGAATTGTATTTTAGAAAATCACCAGTTGCAACTGGGATGTGCAACTGGAATGAATGTGGAGTCTCTTATTCATTCATGCTGTTTTGCTGTACTGTGAAATGTATTTAAATGGTACATTTTCTATTTCAAATTAGTTTTAACTCATTTAGTAGACAAGTGGGTTGAGCTTCCAGGGAAACAAATTCTGAGATGAAAAGTGCTCTTGGGATTATTAATAGTGGAACATATAGAAAAAAACAAAACAAAACAAATTTGTCAGAGTTGAAAGGCAAGTTGCTACACAGTCTCAAAAGGTATGACCCTGTAGAGCTGTTTCAAGTTTAAGGCAAGAGGTCTGGGTCTTTATATGCTCCCCCCTCCAAGTTGATCAGTTACTGAATGTGGGCCACTGGGAAAAGGGGTGTGCGTTGGTTAAGGTAGCTCTCTTAGGCTCAAGCAATCTCAAGGGGACTGACAGCTAAAGGTTTTCTGTTGGCAACTGTGCTGTTTTGAAAGGATGTATGTCCCCTAGAAAAGCCATGTTTTAATCGTAATCCCATTTTGTAAAGGCAGCCGTTTCTTCTAATCCCTATTCAGCATTGTATGTTTGAAACTGTAATTAGATCATCTCCTTGGAGATGTGACCAAATCAAGAGTGGCTGTTGAACTGGATTAGGTGATGACATGTCTCCACCCATTTGGGTGGGTCTTGATAAGTTTCTGAAGTCCTATAAAAGAGGAAACATTTTGGAGAATGAGAGAGATTCAGCGAGAGCAGAGCAGAATGATATAGCCATGAGAAACAGAGTCCACCAGCCAGTGACCTTTGGAGATGAAGAAGGAAAATGCCTCCCAGGGAGCTTCATGAAACAGGAAACCAGGAGAAGAAGCTAGCAGATGATGCCATATTCGCCATGTGCCCCTCCAGATGAGAGAGAAGCCCTGACTGTTTTTACCATGTGCCTTCTCACTTGAGAGAGAAACCCTGAACTTCATCAGTCTTCTTGAACCAAGGTATCTTTCCCTGGATACCTTTGATTGGACATTTCTATAGACTTGTTGTAATTGGGACATTTTCTAGGCCTTAGAACTGTAAACTAGCAACTTATTAAGCTCCCTTTTAAAAAAGCAATTCCATTTTTGGTATATTGCATTATGGCAGCTAGCAAACTAGAACAGCAACACTCTCAGTATCTGTTATAATATGTTTTTCTTTTCTGAAGGAGTATCTGGGTGATGCATCCTAAATGCCCAGTAAAGCAAATGAATGAATAAGAGCACCACTGTCAGTACCTCTTTATTGTGGAACTCTCATTCTTCCCTCAAGACATCTCATGCTCCATTTATGATACGACTGGTCTGGCATGCAACCCAAAAGAAAGTGTAAGTGTCAAGTTCTATATTAATCCCAGGGGCTATATTGTCTTCATCTTTTCTGACTGACAATTAATATTGTAAAAAAGAGGAAATGAAAACTTTTGCAGATGGTGTCAATGAACTCAATTTTGGGGGGCGGGGGTGCATGGTCCAGGAATCGAACCTGGGTCTCCCACATGGAAGGCGAATGAACTTAATTTTAATTTCTGTCTTAAGTTACCAAAATGGTATCAAAGGAATGCAATGAATATTATGAGGGAGTAACAAGACATGTATGTCTCCAAGATTAGAAATTGTGATCAATTGAAGGGGACAAAGGAAAATATCTACACAAAACTATCAAACCAATTAATATCTCAAAGTGAAATTGGGAGAAGTATAAGCACTATATTTTAGTGTGGCTAATACAGAGAGCAGATGGGGAGTGACAAAAGGAGCAACTGGAGATTTATGGAGAAGCTGGGTGGCTAAGCAGTGTTCAGAAAATACAGGGATATATTGAAAGAATTTTTTTTTAAAAAGAAATAACATAGAAGTTTTCACTTTAACCATTCTCAGAATCTGAACAAATAAAAGTATTCTTGAGATTATACGGAAGACAATTATAAAATTCGTTAGCATCACCAAGACTTGCTGGAATGGAATTCATGATTGGCATGCATATTCTGCTAGAATGGTATATATAATTTAAATAAATTGGTGGGTGAAGATAGGAAGACAACCACTAAGGTGATGTATACCTGATGTATGTGTGAGGTTTAGTGAGGAAAGTTGTTTATAAGGACTTGCAAGGCCCTATTTAATATTTCAGCTGATTACTTCTCCAGTCTTATATTTGTCTCCCCTCATTTTTAATGCTTCCACAGTTTCACAATTACTTGTTCTTCTGGAATGTACTTTTTTTTCCCTCTCTCTATGAACATACTATTTTCCTTGCTTGGAGTGTTTTGTCTCCACAGTTCCCAACCCTCAAGCCTTCATCAAATCTGTTTATATGTCACTGTGAAGAGAAATTATTTTCTCAACATTCTTGTTTTCTTGCCATATGGAGTTAGTTACATTAGCACAATGATTCTCAAAGTGTGACTGGTCTCTGGACCATCACATTACCTAGGAACTTGTAAGAAACGTGGGGCCCACCCCTATGTGATTTCCCTCTACTTCATTCTTTAACAGCTTTATTGAGATATAATTTACATATCATACAATTCACCCATTTAAACAAGTAAATGTGGGGTTTTTAAAGCATATTTCCAGAGTTTGCAACCACTGCCACAATCTAATTTTAAAACATTTTCATCACCCCAAAAAGAAACCCATATCCATTAGCAGTCACTCCCCATTCCCCACCCCTCATCCACTGGAAACCACCAAAATACCTTCTGTCTTTATGGATTTGCCTATTCTGGATGTTTCATACAAATGGGATCATAGAATATGTGGACTTTTGTGTCTGCCTTCTTTCACCTAGCATGTTTCAATTTTCATCCATGTTGTAGCTTGTACATACCACATTTGGTTTGTCCATTCATCATTTGACAGAATTTTTTCTTCCCCCTTTGGCTGATATGAACAATGCCTATAAATATTTGAATGTAAGTTTTTGTGTGGACATACATTTTCTTTTTTCTTGGCTACATTCTAGGAATGGAATTTCTGGGTCACATGTTAAATCTGTTAAACATTTTAAAGAACTGGCAGATTATTTTTCAAAGTGGCTACATCATTTTACATTTCCACCAGCAGCATATGAAGTTTCCAAATTCCCCACATGCTGGTCCACATTGGTTTGTTTGATTACAGTCACCCCAGTGGGTGTGAAGTGATATCACGTTGTGGTTCTGATTTACATTTTCCTGATGGCTAAATGACGTTGTGTATCTATTCATATGCTTCTTGACCATTTGTATATATTTTTAGAAATGTCTATTCAAATCCCTTGCCCATTTTTAAATTGAATTACATGTAGTTTTATAATTGGATCATAAAAGTACTTTAAATAGATACAAGTCCCTTAACAGATATATGATCTGCAGCCCCATTCTGTGGGTTATCTTTTCACTTTTTGACTGTATCCTTTGAAGCACAAAAGTTTGTAATTTCGATAAAGTCTAATTTATCAATATATTTTTGTAGCTGTTCTTTTGATGCCTTTTCTAATAAACTATTGCCTGACCTTAGGCCACAAAGATTTATTCCCATGCTTTCTATAATAACTTAATAGATTTACTATTATTACTCCTTTAAATTGTTATCTTCTAGACCAACTAAGAATAAGCAAATAAAAAACATTATTTTAGTTCATTTACCTTTCTCCTACACTCTTCCTTTCTTTATATAGATCTGATTTTCTGACCCTTATCATTTTCTATCCCTGAAGAACTTCTTTTAACATTTCTTGCAGGTAAGGTTTGCCAGTCATGAATTCCCTCAGTTTTTGTTTGTCTGATAAGGTCTTTATTTCTCATTCAGTTTTTTTAGCAATAAAATATTTTAAAATTAAGGTTCGCACATTGTTTTTTTAGATATAGTGTTATCACACACTTAAAAGACAACAGTATAGTGTAAATATAACTTTAAAAAATTTTTTAAGGTGTTGAAAAAATTTTTAAAGTTGTTTCCCCCCATGTAATACCTATTACTAATGCATTGCATTAGCGAGGTACATTTGTTATAATTCATCAAAGAATATTTTAATAATTGTAATATTAACTATAGTTCATCATTTAAAATAGAGTATACTGTGTTGTATAGTCTTATATATTTTTTCTTTTTGTTTTATTCAAGTAACATATATATACTATCCAAAATTTCCCCTTTTAACTATATTCACATATATAATCTAATGCTGTTAATTACATTCATTGGTTGTGCTACCATTACCACATCTATTACCAAAATTTTACAATCAACTCCAATAGAAATTCTGAACAATTTTAGCATAACTTCCCATTCTCTACATCAAAACCATCCCCTGGTAGCCTATATACTAGATTTTAACTCTGAGTTTGCTTATCCTAATTATGTCATATCAGTGAGATCATACAGAATTTGTCCTTTTGTGACTGGCTTATTTTGTTCCATATGATTTCTTCAAGGATCATTCATGTTGCCACATGAATCAGAAATTCATTCCTTCCTAGGGCTGAATAAAATTCATTGTGTGTATATCACATTTTGTTTATCCATTCCTTAGATGATGGACAGTAGGATTGCCTCCATCTTTTGGCAATTATGAATAATTGCCAGTATGAAAATATCTGTTCAAGTTCTGCTTTCAATTCTTTGGGGTATATACCAGGTAATGGGATTCCCAGATTATATGGTAATACTATAGTTAGCTTCCTGAGGAACTGCCAAACTGTTTTCCATTGTGGTTACACTATTTTACAAGTCTACCAGCAATGAATGAGTGCTCCTATTTTTCCACATCCTCTCCAACACTTACTTTTTTCTTTTAGTAGTAGCCATTATGTGGTTGTGAAATGGTATCTCACTGTGGTTTTGATTTGCATTTCCCTAATAGCTAATGAGGCTGAGCATCTTTTCATGTGCTTTTTAGCCATTTGTTTGTATATCCTCTTTGGAGGAATGTCAATTCATGCCTTTTGCTTATTTTCAAACTGGGTAGTTTGCCTTTTTATTGTTTTGTAGGATTTCTTTAAGTATTCTAGACAATAAGCCTATATCAGATTTGTGGCTTCCATTTATTTTCTGCAATTGAGTAGGTGGTTGTTTCACTTTCATGATCAAGTCATTTGATGTGCACAAGTTTTTAATTTTGGTAAGGTTGTATTTATCTATTTTGTCTTCTGTTGCTTATGTTTGAGGTGGAAAGTCATAGAAACTAATACCTGGCACAAGGTCCTAAAGATGCTTCCCTATGTTTTTTCTCTAGGAGTTTTATAGTTCTAGTTCTTATATTTAGGTCTTTGATCCATTTTGAGTTAATTTTTGTCTATCATGTAAGATAGGGATCCTTTTTCATTCTTCTGTGTATGGATATCCAGTTCTCCCAGCACCATTTGTTGAAGAGGCTACTCTTTCTCAACTAAGTGGACTTGGCAGTCTTATAGAAAATTGATTGGCAGGGACATCATCAACATGGCAACATAAGACATTCCCTGGAAAACCTCCCAGAGATTCAGCAAAAAAAAAGAGGCAAATCTCACTTGCTTAAAACTCTGAAGGAAAGTAGAGATTGGACAAGGACTCCATAAACACTGAATCAAAGCAAGAGAATCAAAGAAAGAGAAAAATATCAAGTAGGAAATTTCTATCCTGGACCAGCTGGTTCTCTTCCTTGCCCTACACTCAGTCCCATGCACCTTGGGAAAAACTCAGAGGGAGCAGCCTGGATTCCCCTCCACCTCCCACCAGGGACACAGACTATCAAACCACTCACAGCAGTGAGTTTGAATACTATGCATATCCAGACACAAGGACCCAAGCCTATAGAGATCCAGAGCAAAGAATGCTGAATACAAAATGACTCCAGGAATAGCTCCTAAAATGGAGGATTAGGGAGGGAGCAGATTAGGTTCTCCCAAAAGCAATGAGTAATCAGGTACAAACTGTCCAAATCAACTGTTTGGGAATACAGGGATTGGGTGAGGTCAGTACAATGCCCCAGGAAGTGCAGGTGGAAGAGACAGAGAAACCTTGGTCAGAGACTATGAGCAATACCCACAACAGCGCTTGGTGCCCATCCCCCACCCTGGAGGGAAGCAGCGGTGGGGAGAACCTGGGAGGCAGCTGCAGACTGGAATGGCTATGCGAGTCCTCTGCCCCAAGTACAGAAGGGGACACAGCGCAACACTGAGCAGATATTGGCTGGTGAAGTGAGAACACAGGATCCCCACAGCTTTAGCCCATCCTGGTCAGATCCTGCTGGGCACCAAAGTTTCAACTGCTTCAGAGGTGAATGTAGCAAACAGCCATAAAACCCTGCCTGTGTAGGGCTTAGGGGAATAGGTGGCCAAAGACCACCATTTGCTGGGCAGGCCAGAGAGTATAAAAAAAAAAAAAAGGGGGGATTTCAAAAAGAGTCTTCCCAGATCCTCTCCCAGACCCACTGGTCCATATCTCCTGCATGGGTACCTGGCCCTATTTTGCCTGGGAAATACTGAGGCTTAGTGTACAAACCCAATCAACAACAAATAGTAGACAAGAGAGAAACCAGCTAATAAGGGGAAAAAATGTTAAAATAAATTTAGCAGATTGAAATGCTAGAGATCAATGAAATGGAGGGGTAAGTATGAATTTTTTTCTTTTTCCTTTTTATTTCTTTTTCTGAATGGATGCAAATGTTCTAAGAAATGATCATGATGATGAACGTACAACTATGTGATAAAAAAGAATGTTTATATTGTACGTTGAAAAGAATGTTTATATTGCATGTTGATTGGTTTTATTAATAAAAATTTAAAAAAGAGAGAAACCAATGTTCAGAATAAACCCATCAAGTTAATCATATGACCAAATATCAGCAAAAAATCACATGGCATACCAAAAGGCAAGAAGATATGGCACAATCGAAGAAACAAATTTAAAAATCAAAGAAACAAAAACAAAAATCAAGCTGGAGGAGACAGACCTTGGAATAACTAATCAAAGATGTTCAAACACATCTACTAAACAAATTCAACAATATGGTTAAAGAGATAAGGGACATTAAGAAGACATTGGGTCTTCAGAGCCCACAGAAACTTTACAGTAGAGGTAACAGAAATGCATATATGTGGAGAACAGAGACACAGGTACTTGGAGAGGCTTGAAGCCCAGCAGATATTGCCATAAGATGTTATACAAGTCAGAACCTGGAGACAGCCAAGGGAAGCCAAGAGATGAAATCCAGACCTGGAAAAACAAAGTGAGGAACACCTGCGGGAGCTGAAGCTGAAAGCAATGGAACCCGGAGCAAGTGACCAGCAGATGCCAGCCACATGACTACCCCACTGACAGGGGTGTTCCAGACACATTAGCCTTTCCTGAGTGAAAGGAACCTCTTGCTGATGTCTTAATTTGAACATGTTTATGTCCTTAGAACTTACTAAATTCTCCTTTATAAAAGCCATTCCAGCAAAAAAAAGACACTGGGTGAGCATAAAGAAAAATTGGAAAGAATACATAGAAAAATAAAAGATCTAATAGAAATGAAAGATACTATAGATGAAATAAAAAATACACTAGAAACAGACAATAGCAGATTTGAAGACTCAGAAGAAAGGATCAGCAAGTCAGAAGATAGAACATTAGAATTTGAACAGACAAAAGGACAAATGGAAAAAAGAATGGAACAATTTAAGCAGGGTCTTGGAGAACTGATTGAGAATATGAAGTGCACAAATATACACATCATGGATGTCCTAGTTTGCTAGCTGCCAGAATGCAATATACCAGGAATGGAACGGTTTTTTAAAAAGGGGAATTTAATAAGTTGCTAGTATACAGTTCTAAGGCTGAGAAAATGTCCCAATTAAAATGTCTATAGAAATGTCCAATCAAAAGTATCCAGAGAAAGATACCTTGATTCAAGAAGGCTGATGAAGTTCAAGGTTCCTCTCTCAAGTGAGAAGGTACATGGCAAACATAGAGTTTCTCTCTCATCTGGAAAGGTACATGGTGAATTCAGTCAGGGTTCCTCTATCATCTGGAAGGGCAGATGATGAACATGGTATCATCTGCTAGCTTCTCCTCCTGGCTTCCTATTTCATGAAGCTCCCCAGGAGGCATTTTACTTCTTCATCTCCAAAGGTCGCTGGCTGGTGGACTCTGCTTTCGTGGCTATGTTGTTCTGCTCTGCTCTCTCTGAATCCCTAATTCTCCAAAATGTTTCCTCTTTTATAGGACTTCAGAAACTAATCAAACCCACCCAAATGGGTGGAGACATGTCATCACCTAATCCAGCTTAACAACCACTCTTGATTTGGTCACATCTCCAGGAAGATGATCTAATTACATGCAGTATTGAATAGGGATTATTCTGCCTTTACAAAATGGGATTTTGATTAAAACATGGCTTTTCTAGGGTACATATATCATTTCAAACCAGCACAATGGATGTCCCAAAAGGGAAGGGAGAAGGAGCAGGGAGAATATTTGAAGAAATAATAGTTGAAAATTTCTCAACTCTATTAAAAGACATAAACATACAAATCCTAGAAGCCTAGTGTACTCCAAACAGAATAAATCCAAATAGACACATTCCAAGACACTAATCATATGGTCAAATGCCAAAGAAAAGGAGAGAATTCTGAAGGCAACAAGAGAAAAGCAATTCACCACAATCAAGTAAAGCCAAATAAGACTAAGTGTTGATTTATCATCAGAAAACATGGAGGGGGGTGGGTAGTCAGTGGTACAATATACTTAAGATACTGAGAGGAAAATTTCAACCCCCAAATTATCTATCTAACAAAGCTTTCCTTCAAAAATGAGGGAGAATTTAAAATAGTCACAGATAGAAGCTGAGAGAGTTTGTTAATAAGGAATCTTCCTTATAAGAAATACTAAAGGAGTTCTGCTGGTTGAAAAGAAATGACAGGAGAAAGAGGCTTGGAGGAGAGTATAGAAATGAGATTATCATAATTAAAAGGATAAAAAGAGAAAAAATAGATCTGACAAAAGGTGGAAGTAAGTAAAACAGTGGAAGTAAGTGCTGCTTTTGCAGTAAGAACATGGAATGTTAGTGGATTAAACTCTCCAATAAAAAGACACAGATTGGCAGAATGGATAAAAATATATGATGCATCTATATGGTGGTTGACCAGAAGGACTCATCTTAGACCCCCCCCCACCCAAAATGGATTGAAAATGAAAGGATGGAAAAAATTCCACATAAACAGTAGCCAAGAAAAAGCTGGGGTAGCTATTAGCAGGCAAAATAGACCTTAAATACAAAAATTTTATAAGAGACAAAGAAGAACACTATATGAATAAAAGGGGAAAATCACCAAGAAGAACCAACAATCATAAATTTTATGTATCTAATCAAGGTCCCCAGAGTACATGGGGTAAACATTGGCAAAACTGAAGGGATTAATAGATATCTCTACAATAATAGTGGGAGACTTCAGCACACAATTCTCTTCAATAGATAGAACATCTAAACAGAGGATCAGTAAGAAAACAGGAAATCTACTAATATGATAAATGAATTAGACCTAACGAACATATACAGAACATCACACCCTCAAACAGTAGGATATACATTCTTCTCAAGTGTACACTCTCTAGGATAAACCACATGCTGAGTCACAAAACAGGTTTTAACTTTTAAAAAGACGGAAATTATACAAAGCACTTTCTCTGATCATAATGGAAAGTAGAAATCAAAACAGCTTGAGAACTGGAAAATTTACAACTATATGAGGTTAAATCACACTCTCTCAAACAAACAGTGGATTAAGAAATTACAAGAGAAATCAGTACATATTTGAGATGAAATAAAATCAATTTATCAAAGGTTATGGGATACAGCGAAGGCAGTTCTGACAAAGATTTTAATATAGGCCCTAAATACCTACATTAAAAAGGAAGAATGAGCTAAGATCAAATACCTAACTGAATACCTGGAGAAACTTGAGAAGGCACAATAAACTAATCCCAAGAGAAGGAGAAGGAAAAAATAATAGTGGAAATTGATGCAATTGAGAACAACAACAACAAAAGCAATAGAGAGAATCAGTAAAACAGAAGTTGGTTAAGAAGATAAATAAAATTGACAAACCCTTAGCTGGACTGTCAAAGACCAAAGGAGAATAATAAAATAAAAAATGAGAGGGGGTCATTACCATGGACCTGTAAAAATAAAAAAAAAAAAATCATAAGAGCATACTATGAACAACAGTATACTAACAAACTAGACACCTTACATGAAATGGACAATTTCCTAGAAACACATGAACAGCCTACACTGACTCAGAAGAAGAGGAAGACCTCAACAAACAAATAACAAGTAAAAAGATTGAATTAGTCATCAAAACTCCCCCAAAAAGAAAAGGCTGGGACCAGGTGGCTTCACAGATGAATTTCACCAATCATTCAAAGAGAAATTAATACCAATACTGCTCAAACCCTTCCAAAAAACTGAAGTGCAGGAAACACTAGCTCATTCTATGAAACCAACATCACCCTAATACTAAGTCATGAAAAAGGTACTACAAGAAAAGAAAACTACAGATCAATATCTCTAACGACTATAGATGCAAAAATCCTCAACAAAATACTTGCAAATTGAATCCAATAGCACATCAAAAAATTATACACTATTATCGAGTGCATTTTATTCTAGGTATGCAAGGGTAGTTCAACACAAGAAAATCAATTAACGTAATACACCACATTAATAAATAAAAAGGGAAAAAACATGATATTATCTATAGACACAGAAAAGGCATTTGATAAAATCAAACATCTTTTTTAAAAAATTTTTTATTGAGAAACCTTCATACACATACAGTCCACACATGGTGCCTAATCAATGGCTCACATTATCATCACATGGTTGTGTATTCATCACCATAATCATTTTTAGAGCACTTGCATCATTCCAGATAAAAAAAACAATAATTCATACATCCCATAGCCCTTACCCCTCCCTTTCATTGACCACCAGTATTTCAATCTACCCCATTTTTTACCCTTTAACCCCCTATTATTTACTTATTTTTTAATCTTTTTATTTTATTTTATTTTTTACTCATCTGTCCATATTCTGGATAAAAGGAGTATCAGACCAGATTTTCACAATGACGTGGTCACATTGTAAAAGCTATTTCACTATACAATCATCTTCAAGAATCAAGGTTTCTAGAACACAGCTCAACAGTTTTAGGTACTTCTCTCCAGCCACTCCAGTACACCATAGACTAAAAAGAAATATCTATATAATGCATAAGAATAAGCTCCAGGATAACCTCTCAACTCTGTTTGAAATATCTTAGCCATTGAAACTTCATTTTGTCTCATTTCTCTCTTCCCTCTTTTGGTCAAGAAGGCTTTCTCAGTCCCATGATGCTGGGTTCCAGCTCATACCAGGAGTTCTGTCCCATGTTGCCAGAGAGATTTACATCCCTGGGAGTCATGTCCCATATAGGGGGGAGGGCAATGAGTTCACTTGCCGAGTTGACTTAGAGAGAGAGGCCACATCTGAGCAACAAAAGAGGTTCTCTGGGGGTGACTCTTAGGCATAATTATAAGTAGGCTTAGATTCTTATTTACAGCAATAAATTTCATAGAGTCAAACCCCAAGATCGAGGGCTCAGTGTATTGATTTGATTGTCCCCACAACTTTGAGAATATCAGAAATTCCCAAATTAAATAGGGAAGTTTAATATTTCCTCCTTTTTCCCCAGTTTCCCAAGGGGACTTTGCAAATACTTGTTTATTCACTGCCCAAGTTATTTTGGGATATATTAGGGCATCACACTAATCTGTACAAACCAACAAAATCTCATCCCTTATTCAAAGTTCCATGCATTTATGGTGATAAACTAAAGTGGTTATACAAGTTAAATTAGGTAATGTGCTAACCAAAATATAAATTTTGCACCAAATAAACATCTCTCCCTTTGGTCACACACAGAAGTTGAAGTTTTAAAATATGGACCATATCATCCTTTCCCCTGTATTCTGATTTACCTTAATCCTATCCAGATCAGCTTCATTCATATCTCTAGTCTAAGTCTGACCACTTTTTCAGATTTTATTTTTTTAACAGTTGCTGTATGGGGTAGTGCTGACTTTCATAGCTTCAGAACTCTAACTCTGAGTCTCAAGTGTCACATAAATCCCTGAAGTTTCTGAGAATGACCAGTTATATACAAACAGGTCAGTATCTCAGAATTTAGAAATAAAAGTTACAACTCCTGAATCTATGTGACTGCTGTAGAAGTTTACAATCCAGGACCATTTACAATAGGCCCTAGTCTGATAATCCATGCTCTCAACTTAATAACCTGTGTTCTTTAACTCTCAAAGTTCACTCATTAATGTTAGTTCATATTAGTGAGACAGTACAGCATTTGTCCTTTTGTTTCTGGCTAATTTCACAGAGCATAATGTCCTCAAGGTTCATCTACGTTGTTATATGCTTCATGACTTTATTCTGTGTTACAGCTGTGTAATATCCCATCATATGTACATACCACAGTCAAGCATCCTTTCTTGATAAAAACATTTTGAAAGGTAGGAATAGGAGGAAGCTTCCTCAACATGAAAATGGGCATAAATGAAAAATTCACAGCTAACATCAAACTCAACAGTGAGAGACTGAAAGCTTTCTCTCTAAGAATGGGAAGGAGACAAGGATGCTCATAGTCACTAGGTTGTTATTGTGCTAGAAGTTCTATAGTAATCAGGCAAGAAAAAGAGAAGGCATCCAAACCAGAAAGGAAGAAGTAAAACTTTCACTATTTGCAGAAGACATGATCCTATAAGTATAAAGTACCCCCTAAGCTACAATAAAGCTACTAGAGCTCCTCAAAGTGGCAGGATAGAAGAGCAACACACAAAAAAACAGTAGTGTTTCTATACACTAGTGTGCTGGTTTGAAAGGATGTATGGACCCTAGAAAAGCCATGTTTTAATCAAAATCCCATTTCATAAGGCAGAATAGTCCCTATTCAATACTGTATGTTTGAAACTGTAATCAAATTATCTCCCTGGAGCTGTAACCAAATCAAGAGTGGTTATTAAGCTGGATTAGGTGATGACATGTCTCCACCCATTTGGGTGGGTCTTGATAGATTTCTGGAGTCTTATAAAAGAGGAAACATTTTGGAGAATGAAAGTGATACAGAGAGAGCCAGAGAAGAATGACATAGACACGAGAAGCAGAGAGCCCACTAGCCAGTGGCCTTTGGAGACGAAGAAGGAAAACACCTCCTGGGGAGCTTCAAATTCTCCTTTATGCTCACACACTGTCATCTTAATACCATTTATCTCTTTATGCATATTTACTTCATTTCCTGAATTTATTTAGGAGCTTTGTTTGAACTAATTTGATTAGTTGTTCTATATTCCTGTTTCTCCTCCGAATTTTTAATTTGTTCCCTTGACTGAGCCATATATTTCTGCTTGTAATTTTCTAGATGCCAGATGCCTGGGCATCTGAGTATCTTGATGGGTTAACCCTAAAAATCAGTTTCTCCCTCTTGCCTAGTGTTTTATTTTTGATTGGCTTTGTGTTAAGGATCTTCTTTAATACTTGGTCCAACCTATTCTGGATCTTTTGAGTAGCCCGTGTTTAACTGTTCATATTTTCTGAGCTCCCTGCCTGTGATTCTTGCCCTGAATATGTGGCCCAATTTTTAACATTGCCTTCTTTTGCACACAATTAGTTCACCTCCTATCCTCTGTTCCTTTTCCAGAAATCCTGATTTGTTCTATTTGTTTTTGTAGAGAATTTTCTCTCAGCTCCTGTGATATGCTTAAATTCTCTCTCTCACTTGGTGTCCCCTTTTCATTCTATTTTTCAATTCTGGGAGCTTTTCTGTCTTTTGACAGTTCAGTCATCCCTCCCCCTACCCCCTTTTCTTTGATTCTGATTTCCTCCTTATTTAGGGTATCCGACCCCAGAAAGACAGATGGGTTCAATCCAGAAAGCTTTGTTTTGTTCTTAAGTGATCCAGATTGAATGTGTATACCTCTTGCCAACAGTTTTGCCACAGTCTCTTTTCTCCAAATTTATATGTGGCACTCCTTAGCTGCTTATGTTCCATCCTGGGTCTCTGTGGACTTAACATCCCTGTGCCTGGATAGGTGCAGAGTTCTAACTCACCACTTTGAGTGGCTCTATGGTCTACATCATGGCAGGAGGCACCTGGGCTGTGATACCTCTGTGCAACTCTCATGCTGTAAGGGGTTGTGTGATGGGGAGGGACAGGCCTGGGATGAAAGTTTCTTGATCTTGGTATTTTTCTTTCTTTTTTGTTCAGTGTTTGTGGAGTCCTTCTCCAGTCTCTATCATATTCCAGTGATCCAAGCAAGTGGGATTTATCCTTTTATTTGCTGATGCTGAGAGGAGACTTCCAGGGGATGTCTTTTGTTGTCATGTTTCTGATGTCACTCTCACTTTTGAAGGATGATTTTGTTGGATGTAGAATTCTAGGTTAGTGTTTTTGTTAGTTTCTTTGTTTTTTAATCTTTTAACACATTATTTCACTACACTCTCATCTCGCTTGCATGACTTCTGAAGTCTACTGTAATTATTTATTCCCCTAGGAGTAAGGTATATTTTTTGTTTCTGATTTCTTTAAGATTGCCTCTGTCTTTGGTTTTCTGGAATTTGAATAATATACACTAAGTGTGTGTTTGTTTGCTTAGTATTCTATGAGCTTACTGAATATGTCGTTGATGTCTGTCATTACTTTTGAAAAATTCTTGTCTATTATTACTTCAAATACATCTTCTCTGTTCTCTTTTTCTTTAGTGATAATCCAATTATGTGTATGTTACATTTTTTTAAATTGTCCCACAACTCTTTGACATTCTTTTTTCTTTTTTTCCATTCTTTTTCTCTTTGCATTCCAGCTTGGGAAATTTCTATGCACCTATGTTCCAGATCAACAATTCTTTTTTTGACCATATTCAGTCTACCAATGAGCCCAACAAAGGCATTCTTAATTTGTTTTAGCATTTTCATTTCTAGCATTTCCTTTTTAAAATGTTCTTGTTATTTTATTTATTAGAGAAGTTGTGGGTTTACACAACAGTCATGCATAAAATACAGGACTCCCATTTACAACCCTCTATGAGCACCTTGAACTGGTGTGGAGCACCTGCCCCAATTGATGACAGCATATTTTTATAACTATATAATCCATGGTTCAACCTAGGGTTTACTGTTTATGTAGCACTTTCTTTTGTTTCCTTCTTAACATTTTCATCTCTCTGATTACAATACACATCTGTTCTTGCATGTTGTCTATACTTTCCATTAGGACTCTTTGCATATTTTGTGAATTAGATCTTTTTCTCCACAAGCATATGTTTAAGTCCTAACCCCATGTCCTTTGGATATGAACTCATGGAATCTTGAAAGAGCCTATTAAGATGAAGCCAAGCTGACCTAGTGTGGGCCTTACTCCAAAATAACTGTAGTTCTTACAAGCAAAGAAAATTTGGACACAGTTGTAGGAGTGAAAAAGGACAGGAGACAGCTTGCCATGTGATGGAGGCAGAGATTAATTTATGGACTACTGCCACTAGAGTGCTACAGACTTCAGGAAAAGCATGGCCTGCTAATATCCTGATTTTGAATTTCTAGTCTCTAAAAGTATGAGACTTAAATTCCTGATGTTTAAACCAATCAATCTTTGGTATTTGTTATAGCTGCCCCAATGAACTAAGACATCAGATTAATCAGAGATATTTCATATTCTTTGTCTGATAATTCAAAAATCTGTGTCATATCTGAATCTGGCTCAGATGTTTGCTTTATCTCCTTGGACTATGTTTTTTCTTGCCTTTTAGAATGACTAATATTTTTTATTGGAAACTGGACTGAGTAGGAACTGAGGTAAATAGCCCTTTAATGTGGGGTTTTATGTTAATGCTGTGTTTAATGTTTGCTATAGCTGTTGGTGTTATAGTCATCAAATTCTTCCAGTGTCTTTATTTTTGTCTCTCCTGTTGCCTTTGGACTTGTTTAAAAACCCCTCATCAGAGAGAGTTTTATGTTTTGTTTTTTGAAGCTCTTTCTACTGTAAGCCCTGTTATAATCCTGGAGTATTTTTGATTTTGTTGTAAGGTTCTGAGCAGAAGCATCATCCTGTAATATTATTAAGCCTCAGTGGGCCAATGTCCTTGGGGTGTGATCTCTACAACTGTTCTTAGCTTAATTTTTTCCTCCATTCAA
The DNA here is from genome assembly GCF_023851605.1 of Tamandua tetradactyla. NCBI lineage: Eukaryota > Metazoa > Chordata > Mammalia > Pilosa > Myrmecophagidae > Tamandua > Tamandua tetradactyla. The sequence continues at coordinate 177,682,933 of NC_135327.1, read as the reverse complement.
GGGAGGAGAGGGCTGGTGTTTGAGAAACAACCTTTCCCCGAGATGAGATAAGGCTGTGGTGAAGTCTTTGATTCTGGAGAATAGGCCTGTGTTGTAGAGAATGTTCTGAGTATATTTCACAATGTTTACTCTTCCCCTCCTCCTGCCAAAGCCACTAGAAGATCTTTGTCAGCTTTCACTATGAGAACCTAATGGTATTCCTGGAGGTAAAATCCACAAAAGTGTGGCATTCCTCCTATGACTTTAGACACAGGAATTTCTCACTTTCAAGCTAGCCCACACACACAGCCTCCAGTAATTAGGCAAAATTACTGTGTAAGTGTTCCTATCAGTTTATGGCTCCATGGTTAATGCTCCAGGTAAGTGGATCTCACCTGTGAATATAATGAATTTTAGGATCAATTTGTTGATTTCTTGCATAATAGACAGCTGGAATTTTGATAGGGATTACACTGATCTGCATATAAATTTGGAGAGTATTACCTTCTTAACAATATTGAGTTTCATGATCCATGAATATGGGAGTATCTTTCCATCTATTTAGATCTTTAATTTCTTTCAACAATGTCTTATTATTTTCAGTATACAGGTTTTGCACTTCTTATGCTAAATTCATTCCTAAGTAGTTTATTCTTTTAGATGCTATTGTAAATGGAATTGTTTTAACTTCATTTTCATAATATAATTGCTAGTATACGTAGAAATACAATTGATTTTTAACAGCTTTTTGAGATATAAATTCATACTGCACACAATTTAATCATTACAATGATTTTAAGATTTTGACCTTTTATCATATAATTTTTTTTGTATGCTGTATGGCGAGGTCATATTTCATTATTTTTCCATGTGACTAACCTGTTGTTGCACCACCATTTATTGAATTGTTTGTTGCTTGTTTGTTTTGTTTGTTTTTTGGGAAGTGCATGGACCGACAATTGAATTATCTTATAATTTTGTTGTACTCAAAATATTAGCTCCAATATTTTTGTGGATTCCTTAGGATTTTGTATATATAAGGTCATGTATTCTATAAATTGAGTTTTATTCATTTTTTTCTACTCCTGATGCCTTTTACTTCTTTTTTTTTATTGTCCTGGTCCTAGTTAGAACCTCACTGAATAGAAGTGGGGAGAAAAAATATCTTTGTCTTGTTCCTGAACTTAGGTGGAAAGAATTGTCTTTCACCACCAAGCGTGGTTTTAGCTGTGTACTTTTTGTAGATGGCCTTTATCAGGTTGAGGAATATCTCTTTTATTCCTAATTTGTATCATAAAAGGAGACTGGATTTTGTCAGATGCTTTTTCTGCTTCCATTGAGCTGATAATGTTTTTTTGTCTTTATTTTCTAAATAAGGTGTATTACATTGATGGATTTTCCTACGTTAAATCAACTTTGAATTCCTGGAATAAATCCTACTTGATCATGGTGTATAATCATTTTTCTCCATTGCTGGATTTTGTTTGCTAGTATTTTATTGTCTTACTCTTTTGTCTTAATTCTTAATAGGTTCAGAACTTTGTAAATAAAAGTGTTATTTATTGGTCCCCTGGAATTCCAATAATCTCCTCTTCACAAAAGCCTTCCCCAATTCTCCCCTCAACCCAAACAACTCCTACGTAATCATTAGCATAGTAGGTAGTATTTATCCCATTATATTACTTAAGTCTGTTTAATTGCTTGTCATACTCTATGCTTCTTTAGAACAGATCATATATTATTTAGCACTATATTATATTCCGATCTAGCACACTCAACTTTAATAAGTTTTTGGTTATTAAAACTTGAGATCTCTGGGGAGTGGACAAATATCAGACTGTAAAAGAATATGAACAAAGATGGAAAAAAGATTATGTAACAAAGGCTGAGTATCAGAGTGATGGAGACATAGAAGGGTAGTGTCAGAAAGGTTAAAACCTCAAATGAAACTAAGTATTGAAAATTGTTAACAACAACAAAACAAGTTTTACTTAGGTATATTCAAAATGAAAATATATCAAGGAAGATTTAAATCTGCCATTCTGGGATTATTTTATAATACTTATGGATGACAAAGAGCAGAATTTCTCAGCTCTTTACTTGTTTCTTTCTTTCCTATCAAATAGAGTTTTCTTCTAACTGGAAAGGGAGAGGAAACATGGGTAAAAGATGACAGAAGTCTAAGGGCTCTAAATGACTTATCTCAAGTCTTAAGACATAGTACAACTCAGGTGAGGGAAGAGTTAACATATAAGATCACAGAAGGATTGTCAGAAGTCCTTTAAGAAATCATGAAGAAACTATATCCACCCCCTCTAACTACCTAACTCCATTATGATTTAAGGATCAATTCCTTTAAGAACACACTCCCTGAGATTTCTAGGGTGTGTTAGATCTCCTTCTCTGAGCAAACAACTGTAGAAGTAAAGAATGGAGGAGACATAACTTAGCAGCAGCATTATAAAAACAAAATTTATAGGTTTGAGTTTATGTAAATTAAATATCATAGTTTAGGATAATTTTTGAAAGAATAAATGCTAAATTAGACTACATTAATAGAAATCTATTATCAAGAAAGAAGCAAATAAGAATACTGATGTGAAGTGCACTCATTAGATAACATCTGCAGTACTGTATTTAGTTTTTTCAAGCTTGAATAGTAACATAGAAAATAATGATATAAGATGGTAAAGGGGCTTGAATCCTGCTATAATCAAAATGATCGAAAGAAATGGAAGGAAAGTTTCCGGAAAATGAATGAAAGACTTTCAAAAAATATTTATGGTCTGTTATGTAGAAGAGGCATTACAATTGCTGTCATGATTTTAAGAGCACTAGGTAAAAGGAGTTAGAATTGTTTACCTTTAAGGTCTCTCTACTCTCTAGTCTGTATTATCAGAGAGGGCAGATTAATTAAGCAGGTGGATGAAGTTAACAAGATGTATTTAACTCCACATCTAAAGAACATCCCCAATGCTATATTTCTCTAGTAATAGATTGAAAGGTTTTATAATTTAATAAATTATTTGTCATCACAAGTGTTTAATCACAGGCTGAATGAGCATGGATCTTGTTTTGTGTAGAAGGTGAGACAACAGTACTTTCAAAGTTCCTCTCTACTGTAAGATTCAGTGATAAAAGAATTAAAACATTAGGCAATGGGATGAATAGGCTTATTTTGACTGGTAAAATTACAAGAACACAAACTGACATATAATGAATTTTTACTGATTTTCCTCAGTATTTCTAGAGCTAGGGAGGAACATAAAAATTTGAATTTCAAAATTTGGGAGAATGTGAACTATTTCTTGACCATGTGATTTGAAGATAATAGTTCCTTTTATGTAGATTTTGATGATATGCATGTTATTACATGGCTCATATTCAGATGACAGGTCACCACTCAATACTGTCTATATTATTGTTTTACTCACCCAAACTTTGATTAGGGAACTCTCTTCTGAAATACTCAAATATATAATTTTCTGATACCTTTGGCCTTGTATCTAAAGAAGATGGTAAAAGATGATTAGTAGCATGAAAATAATTCATTGACTTTTCTACAGTTCATATTTTTTCCTAAATGAAAAATGCTAGCAAATAAGGTAGAAACAGTAGTTTAGCTTGATAGAATTAATATAAACAGTCCTCAGATATGAAATTTTGTTGCATTTTTACCATTTATAGGAAAAGCATAGTCACTTCTTTCTATAATCCCTTGGAATTCTCTAGAAGATACTGTCATTGCACCTGTAACACTGCACTAAACTTAGTCACCCCAACTAAAAGGTGAATTTTTGGAAAGCAGAAACAATTTTATATACTCCTTAGTATTTCTGGTGCTAATCACAGTGGTAACCTCATAAAGTCGTGGCACAAAATGTGTTTGTTGAATTACATGTATTAATTGTTCATGAGAGGGTGAAACCAGAACATTACCTTTAGCATTAGAATTTGATTCTTTATGACTTTGCTGTAAACGTCCTCTACCATAAACCTAATGGAACACAGAACCAGAAGGAAATATTATATTATTAAACTTGAAAATGGAATATATTTTCTATATGATTTGTGGTTTGGTGGGTATAGTTGTTTGAAGTCATGTACCCAGAAAAATGTGTAAACATGTTCTAAACTTAATCTATTCCATGGGTGTGAACCCATTGTAAGTGAACCTTTTGATGAGGTTACTTCAGTTAAGGTATAGATCAACTCAGTCAGGATGGGTCTTAGTCTTATTACTGGGGTCCTTTATAAGCAGAATGAAATTCAGAAGCACAGAAAGAGAAAGCCATAGGAAGCAAGAAGCTGAAGGTCAATGGACCCAGAAGAGAAGGGAGAGTCTAGGAGGGCCTGCATTTTGCATTGCTATATGACAGAGCAGCCCAGGATAAAGGATCACAGGGAGCCAGCCCTAGAATTTCAAATTATCGCCTTGATGATGCTTAAAAGTAACAAATTCCCATTGTTTAAGCTATTTGCTTGAGTAGCCAAGGAAACTAAAGCAGTAGGTTTTCAACAAACATTTTCTTATTTTATCTTTCTTGGGTTAGAACAGCCAAAAATGTATTTTAATTCATAACCTTCTAATATTTTTTGCAACACAACTTTTTTCTTGCAGCATGACTATAGGAAAATACTGATATTTTGGCACTAAAAGGAGTGTAACAAATTTCCACTTCAGATAGAACTCATTCATGATGAAAAAGAGAAAAAAATGCATACCTTCACTTATTTAAATCAGAAGACTAAATAAAGATGTAGAAAGAGTGTAAAATAGGTGAAAACATATACAATTGTCTGAAAATCATAAACAGATTACAAAACTCTTCTTATAAGGAAAAGATAAAAAATATTTTCTTGAACCTTGAAAAGAAGGCCAGAGTGAGGTAGAGCATATATAAATGACATTGCTTTCTATCTTGAAGAGAGTTGTCAATATGATCCATTTAGACTAAAAGACACACAACATTGTAAAATTGTGACTGTTAATCTTGAATACAAGATTACAAATCACTGTGTAACCAGGAAAACATTTAAAATGTTTTCAAACTTTTGTTTCTGCATCTGTGATATATGCATATCATAAAGAACTTTCCAACCTGGCCCAAGAACAGAAAAATAATTGAAACCATTTTTATCAACATGTAATGCATATCACCTCATAATAAAGGTGAACTATGAAACAAAAGCTCAAAATCCCCTTTGTAGTTATAATTGACTGGCATCAAAAATGGACATAATCAGTATGAAAATCAGAGGAAAATATAAAAATCAAAACTGGATTATTGAAAGAAAAGAAAGAGAAATAGTCCAGAAAAATTATACAAAGTTAAAACCAGATAACTATATAATCCTTAAAATTTGGAGAAACAAGGGAACAAATTAGGCTGAAGAAAATCAGACTTGATTTGATAAATTCTTGGTTTCATTTTTAGCCCTCATCTCCTTATTGAAATGATGCTATGAGCCATAAATAAATAATTATATTTATCCCATAGAAAAGTATTGCCAAGACAGTGTCCCTATGTATGTGATATGTAAATTCTAACCACAATAATCTATAATTGTGTCAGTCATTGTTGACAGTCTTCAAAATCAATTACTGAGAGTGTGTTGATAGGAAATAAAGCCAATTAAAATGCTTCAGGAATAATTTACTAATATTATTTTAGGGATGTATAGATGTCTTATAAGCAAACAATTAAAATTAGAAATAGTCCATTTCAAGAGCGTAATTTGAGTTGTCCTCAGTCATTTATGTCGGTTAAGATAACACTGTTCCATCTTTTTGTCAAAGATTATTAGAAAAGAAATTTCAAGATCAATGATCAAGAACTCCTATTAGCTTTTATGACCACACTTAGAATATATGCAACTAAGTCATAAAATATGTGGATATGTTTATGAGAATTAAATAAATATGTGTTTGGCAAAATATACATAAGAAAACAAAAATAAACCCTTGCTTGGTTCTGGGATCCTGCAACTGACTTAACACAGCTAGATCAGTTGGAGGGTTTGTTTACAAATGTATCACAATTTTATATTCTTGTTCTTCCTCCAAGCATACCCACATTGCTTAGATGGCATAATTTACAAATATGGTCAGGTATCTGTGTCAAAATATTGCTATAACAAAATGCTTTAAAGAATAGAATTACAAATTTTTGAGGAATAATAAAGTAGAAGAGTATAGTATGCTGAAACAAAAACTACTCTTACAATGAATATTTTAGACTCTGGAAATTAAATGTCCTTCAAGTAAATGAAAGACAAACCACAGACTGGGAGAAAATACTTGCCAAACATGTATCTGATAAAGAGCTTGTTTTGAAATTATAAAAAAAATTTTAAAATTCAACAATAAGAAAACAATTCATTTACAAAATGGGCAAAAGATCTGAACAGACACCTCACCAAAGAAGATACACAGATGGCAAATAAGCAAGTGAAAAAATGCTCAACATCATATGTGATTAGGGAACTGAAAATTACAACAGCAGTAAGATAGCACTAATACCTATTACAATGGCCAAAATACAAAATACTAACAACAAATGATGGTGAGGATGTAGAGCAGCAGGAATTCTCATTCATTGTTGGTAAGAATGCAAAATGGTAAAGCTGCTTTGGAAGACAATCTGGTATTTTCTGACAAAACTAAACGCAGGGGCGGGCCACGTTGGCTCAGCAGGCAAGGATGCTTGTCTGCCATGCCAGAGGACCCAGGTTCGATTCCTGGTGCCTGCCTATGTTAAAAAAAAAAACTAAACGCAGGCTTACCATAAAATCCAGAAATCATGCTTCTAGGTAAATACCCAAAGGATTTGAAAAGAGTTGTCCACATAAAAAACTGCACACAAATGTTCATAGCAGCTTTATTCATAATTGCTAAAAAATGGGAGCAACCAAGATGCCTTTCAGTAGGCAAATGTATAACCAAACTGTGGTACATCCATACATGAAATATTATTTAGGAATAAGATGAAATGAGCTATCAAGCCATGAAAAGACAAGGAGGAAACTTAAATGCATACTGCTAATTGAAACAAGTCAGTCTGAAAAGGCTGTGCACTGTATAATTCCAACTACAGGATATTCTGGAAAAGGCAAAAGCATAGAGACACTAAAAAGATCAGTGGTCACCAGGAGTTTAGGGGGGGGAGAAGGGATTCATAGGTGGAGCACAGGGCATTTTTAGGGCAGTGAAACTATTCTGTATGCTATGGGAATGATGTATACATGATGACATATATCTGTCAAAACACACAAAACTGTACGACACTGACAGTGAACCCTAATGTAAACCATGAACTATGTATCAATATTGGGTCATCAATTTTAACAAATATACCACACTAGTGCAAGATGTTAATAATAGGGGAAACTGTGTGTAGGGAGGAAGAGGGGAGATAAGGCCTATGGAAACTCTCTGTTCTTCACAAGTTTTCTGTAAATCTAAAACTGTTCTAAAAACTAAAATATATATTTTTTAACAAAATAAAAAAAATCCCCTCTTCCTTCATGCATTGATCATTTGCTTGAAATCAATTTTCACTTGATATAATAATATCTTCATTGTTTAGTGATTGGAAACCTCTCTACTCTTCATTAATAGATTAGAATTTTTTCTATTTTTAATGTATTTCCTAGCTAATTAAATACCACCAAACTGTCTGATACTTTGCCATAATTTAGATTGATTTTAATTTAAAAACTTCTGGGATTCATAAGTATTCTCATTTTTACTTAATCACAGTTACTGGGCATTTCAAAACATTAGCTCCATGCTCACAGGATCAAATATTTTAAAGTTAGAATTCAGAGATTATTTGAAGTACAAATTCTCACATGCTGTACTTCATGACTATGTTCTTGCAGCCTTTACATGACAATCTCCAGTGATAGGACACTCACTGCTTTCAAGGATAACTTATTTTATTAAAGAACTCCAATAGTAAGAACACTATTTCTTACACTGAACCAAAAATCAGTCACAAATTCTAATTTTAACTTCTGAAAAAACATAAGAAAACGTGTTTGTTAAATGTGATTCCCATTCAATTATTTGAAGATAGTTATGTATTCCTTTACTCTTTCTCTGTCCTTAACAGTTATTTGTTTTAAAAATACACAGCATGGTTTCTGGCTCTTTTACCAAATGGGATATTATTATTTGATTGAACTCTATATTGTCAATCTCTTTCTTAAAACTAAGTATCCATAACTAGACATGAGAGATGCAATCTGAACAGTATAAAGTGCAATATAATCATTATTTTAGTAATAAATAAAAAAATATTAGCCTCTTTAGAAACAACTTTACCTTGTATGTCCATATTAAACTTGTGGCCAATAAAAACTCATAAGAACTTCTCCATATTGTGTAACATAATTGAATTAAGTATTTTAAATGTAAGAAAACTTTTTTTTTATCTGTTAAGTGGTTACTATTTTGGTTTTCTTTAGTGCTTTTGTATTAGTTTCTTGGCTGCTTTAACAAATACCATACGATGGGTTGGCTTAACAACAGGAATTTATTGGCTTACAGTTTCATGGGCTAAAAACTTCCTTCCAGAGTCTTTATATTCTGGCTGGGTTGGCAATCTTTGGGGTTCCTTGGTTTTTCTATCACATGGCAACACATGTTGTGTGCCTACTCTTTTCTCTTCTGGGTTCTGTTGACTTCTAGATTATAGCTGCTGCTCATGTCTTCTTTTTCAGAGTCCAATTTCCTTTTCATATAAAGACTTCAGCCATATTGGATTGAGTTCTCCCCCCATGCAGTTGGGGCACACCTTATGAATAACGTATTCAGAGGTCCAATTTACAAATGGTTTCACACCCACAGGACCAGGGGTTGGGACCTGAATGTGCCTTCTGTGGAGACAGGATTCAATCCTCAACATCCATCTTCCCAGTACTCCCTGCTTTGTAAATTTATAGGATAGAGTGTATCACCTGATGGGGAAATTATCAAAAGTAAAAAAGGAAATTCCCTAACACATGTTCCTGGTCTCAGTAATTTAGGTGAAGGACTCAAAGAAACCAGAAGAGAACACTGAAAAATGCAAAAAGAAAATAGAAAAAGTAATTTAATGGTGGTTAGTTGATACTGAAAGGCAATGGGACAATTAGAAAGAACAACATAGGACTCCACAAAATATTGTTGTGAAGCACTCTTAAATATTTATTTGATTAAAAAATGCTAATTTCTAGTATCTTTTAGAAACTCAACTAGCAGAATTAAACAAAATGATATCTTTTCTGCTCGATTAAAATAATGTTTCTAAGTTAAAAGAATATAGAAGATGAAAATTGGCATTTACCAAAGGAGATATACAGATGGCAAACAGGAGCATGAAAAGATGCTAAAAATCATTAACCATTAGGGTAATACAAATTAAAACCACAATGAGAAATCACTATAATCCTATCAGAATAGGTGAAATAAAAAACAGTGATAATACCAAATACTGTTGAAGATAAGGGGAAACTGGAACACTCAGGCATTGCTGACGGGAATGTAAAATGGCATAGCCAAATTAGAAAACAGTTTGGTAGTTTCTTTTCATCCAAAAAAATGCACTTACCATATGACCCAGCAACTGGATTCCTGGACATTTAGCCCAGAGAAATAAAAACTTATGTTTAACCCCAAATCCATATACAGATGTTCACAGAGCAGTTTTATTCATGACAGCCCCAAACTGGAATTGAAATGTCCTTCAGTGGGTGAATGATTAAACAAACTGAGGTGCAACCCTATCATGGAATCTTACTCAGAAATAATAAGGAATGAATTTTTGATACATGGAACAACTTGGATAAACCTCCAGGGAATTATGCCTAGTGAAAAAAGGCAAATTCAAAGTTTGCATACTATATGATCATATATATGTACACATACTATATGATCATATATGGTATATGATATACATATACATACTATATGATCATATATATATACATAATATAAAACCAATGAAACAAAAAACACTTTTGGTTTCATTGATTTCTCTATTGTATGTCTTTATATTTCACTAAGTTCCACTCTAATATTTATTATTTCCTTCCTTCTTACTTTGAATTTAGTTTGCTTTTCCTTTTTCTGGAATCTTAAGGTAGAAGGTTATGTCATTGATTTGAGATCTTTCCTCTTTTTAAAAATTGACATTTGCATTTATAAATTTTCTTCTAAGGACTGCTTTAGCTGTATCCTATAAGTTTTGGTATGTTGTGTCATCATATTCACTCTTATAAAATATCTTCCAGGCTTACAGAAGGTGGTGGAGAAGGGTAGGCTGAATTCACCTTTGCTCTAAAGAACAAGATAAGGGATGGGGAAATAAATGACTGGGACTCCAGCCCCATGGCTGAGAGATCAAAGAGGTTCCTCAATATTTCATAGAAAGGAGAGACACAGGAAGATTGGGACAGGGACAGGGAGAGCAGGGTGGGTCTGATCAGCTGTGACCCCTGATGGGGGTGGATAGAGGAAGTGCAGGTCCAAGGGAACAGACTGTCTCTCTACACCAGCTGTTGGCTGGGGGAAACTTCCCTGTAGTTCTGCAGCTGGCAGTACCCATGAGGACCCCAGAGGTATGCTTTACTGTCCACCATGAAAACCTGCATCCCAGACACGAGGATCAGTCACCCAGATGGGCGCTGCAAATAGCCATCTTTTTAGGTGCAGTGATAGATGCTGCACAGCTGCTAGATGCTGTGATAACTGCTCTACCAGCACTGAGATTTGCTCCCTCCTTCCATGCACTAGGACCAGCTGTCCTGCATCCACATGCCAGGAACAGCCCCCATGCTGTGCAAGTCATCTTCACAGCCAGCTGCTGCAGTTGGGGACGGGTGAAGGAAGAGGGTTCCTCAGGAGTGCCACCTGCAGGGAAGAAGTGGTAAATGCAATCTAGGCAAACTCCCTATTTGCTTAGATTTTTTTAAAATATAATTTTTCTATATTTTTTATTATTATTATATATTTTATTTTTAATTTATATTCATTTATATATATTTATATTATTAATTTATTATATATTTTATGTATATTTTCTCTTTCTTCTGTGGGTACCAGTTTGAGTTCATTCCCAATATGTCTTTGGGTGTCTCCTTCTGACTTTGGGGTCTATTACTGTTGAGTTATATTTTTTAAAAATCTTTTAAATTTTATTACTATTATTTTGGGGGCATATGGGCTGGGAATCAAGCCTGGGTCTGCCATGTTGTGAACAAAAAAACTTGTCTAGCTTTTATTAGACCCTCAAGTAGAATTACATCCCTTACAAGAGATCCAGGCCTTGGTTTGGCAGGGAATTACTGGGAAACCAAGTGCAAAAGGGAACTTTCAATGCAAAACCAAGTAAATACAACACTTTAGATGAGTAAAGTTAACCCAGCTTGCAAAATAACCTTATTAAGATAATTTGACACCCTGAAAACAATAGAAAATCACAAAGCCTGTGAAGATCCAAGCATAAATGGCAGAGCCAAATGACCAAATTAAAACACCATGGGGTGTGTGTGTGTGTGTGTGAAAGTCTTCCTGATGGCATGGGAGATGACTCCCAGGGATGAGTCCAGCCCTGGCACCATGGGATCAACAATGCCATTCTGACCAAAAAGGGGGAAAGAACAAATAAAGTATCAGTGGCTGAGAGAGTTCAAATAGAATCAAGAGGCTACTCTGTGGGTCACTTTCATGCAAGCTTCAGTTGGACATCGCTACCCAGCATAACTTGCCAACCCCCAACCAAAACCATTCCAGCCAATCCTAAAGAACACCTAAAGCATTATATAAGATTCTACAAAGCTTCCATGCACTGGAGTAACTATCCAGAAACCTACAACCTCCAGATAGGTCCCTGGACCAGATAAGTCCTGGAGGGGCCAGCCTCTCCAGAACATCAGCTAGTTCCATTTAACTGCCCCATATATTATTGACAGCCCCTTCCAACATGAAAAAGTTAGAATGGACATAGCTCAAATACACCTAAAGAGTGGGATAGAAAGATCAAAGGTGATGTGGAGTTTACAGAGAAGATAGGGTTTAACAAATGAGTATGATTGCTGAATCATTATATTGATATTTCTTTTAGTCTCCAGTATTCTAGAGCAGCTAGAAGTAAAAATCTAAAATTGTGGAGTTGTAACCTATATAAAACTCTGAAATCTGTTTTACAACTAATTGTAGTGCTGTGCTTTGAAATTTATTGCTGTTTTGTATATATGTTATTTTTCACACAAAAAAGAAAAAAAGTTGATTATGATGATAAAAAATATTTATTCTTTCTAGCCTCCAATGTTCTGGAGCAGCTAGAAGGAAAAATCTGAGATGATGATATGGTAGTCCATGACAAACTCTGAACTCTGTCCTGTAACTAATTGTTGAATTATTGCTTTGAAAATTATTGCTTTTTTTCCCTTTGCTTCATCTATATTTTGTACAATAAAAATGTTGAAGAAAAAAAACCCATCACAAGGAAATCAGAATAGAACTACTCAATAATATTTATAACTAAATAATCAGGAGGACAATAGAAGGGAATAAAGAAGAATTCAAAAGATTAAATAGAGAACTGTCATATCTTACTGAGATGAACGATAGAGTAGACCAAATTAGAAATATATTAGAGATACACCATAGCAGATTCAAGAAAGCAGAAGAAAGACTAAGTGATCCAGAAGACCGAACAATTGAACTAGAATGCATAAAAAGAACAAATGGCAAGAATGGAACTGCATCTTACAGATATGATGGACAACAAAAGGTACACAAATATAAGAATCATTGGTGTCCCAGAAGGAAAAGAGAAGAGTAAAGGACTGGGAAGGTGAGTTGAAGATGTAATTGGGGGAAACTTTCCAGCCCTTATAAAAGATATAAATATGCAAATCAAAGAGACCCAATAAGCCCCAAATAGAATAAATCCAAATAGGCCTACATCAAGACACATACTAATCAAACAGTCAAATGTTGAAGAGAAGCAGAAAGTTCCTAAAGCAACACAAGAAATGCGAACTACTACAAACAGGGAAAACACATTAGTCTGCTGAGTTCAGACTACTCCAAGGCACCATGAAGGCAAGAAGGCAGTCGTATGATATACTGAAGATCCTGAACAAGAAAGGCTTCCAGCCAAGAATGCTTTATCCAGCCAAGCGGTCCTTCAAAATTGAGGGAGAGGTTAAAATCTTCAAAGAGAAATAAAGACTGAGAGAACTAGTCAGTAAGAGACCTGCCCTACAAGAAAGAATAAAGGGAGTTTTGTCAGCTAAAAAAAAGACAGAATTGAAGAGTACAATATAAGTAAGGGAAATTTAAAGGATAAAAATGAGAGAGAAAAAAATAATATATAGATATAATATGAAAACTAAAGGATAAAATGATAGATTCAAGAACTGCTTTTACAGTAGTAACTTTGACTGTTAATTGACTAAACTTACCAGTTAAAAGATACAGATTGGCAGAGTGGGTTAAAAATATAATCCATCCATATGCTATTCACAAGAGACACATCTTAGACCCAAGGATACAAATACATTGAAAGTGAAAGGATGGAAAAAGATGCTATATGTAAGCTGTAACCAAAACAAAGTAGGAGTAGCTATATTATCAGATAAGATTGACTTTAAATGTAAAGACATCATAAAAGACAAGAAGGACACCACATATTAATAAAAGGGATGATTCACCTAGAGGAAATAACAATCACAAAAGTTTATGCTCACAATCAGGAGCTACAAAGTACATGACACAAACATTGGCAAAACTGAAGGGAGCTATAGATGTTTCAACAGTAATAGTAGGAGACTTCAATATACAACTCTCCATTATGGATAGAACAACCAGACAGGGGATCAATAAGGACATAGAGACCCTAAACAATGTGATAAATGAATGAGACCAATAGACATATATAGATCGTTACACTCCAAAACACCAGCATATATTCTTTTTTAGTACACATAGTAAGTTTTCCAGGATAGATCATATTCTTAGACTCAAAATAAGTCTTTATAAATTTAATACGACTGAAATTATCCAAAGCAATTTCTATGACCACAACAGAATGAAATTAATAATCACCAAAGAACAGAACTTTCACAAATATATGGAGATTAATAAACACAGTGTTAAATAATTAGTGGGTCAAAGAAGAAATTGCTAGATAAATTGGTAAATAGCTGGAGACCAATGATAATGAAAACACAACACATCAGAACTTACAGGATGTGGAAAAGGCAGTTCTGAGAGGGAAATTTATTGCTCTAAATGCTGATATAAAAAAACTAAAATGAGCAAAAATGAGGACTTAACTGATCACCTGGAGGAACTAGAGAAAGAACAGAAAACTAACCCCCAAAGCAAATGGAAGAAGAGAAATAACAAAGATCAAAGCAGAAATAAATGAACTGGAGAAAAAAAATGATAGAATCGACAAAACCAAAAGTTGTTTTTTTGAGAAAAATAATGGTCTCCTAGTTAGGCTGACAAAGAAAACATGGAGAGGATGCAAATAAACAAAATCAGAAATGAAAGTGGGGTTGTTACACGTGTGCCAGTTTGAAACTGTTGTGTACCCCAAGGGAATGGATAGCAGTGATAGTTACTAATTAGTGGGGTTATAAGTAACGTTCTTATAGTGAAGGTGAATATGATTGAAAGGGGATGTATAGTGCCTTGTATCCCATTGATTAATCCACAATTATATATAAGTTCTCACATGAACTATTACAAAGGTTTGATATTGGACAAAGAGTAAAAAATAGAGGAGTAGGGGGGAAAACTAAAATTGCATGCTATGGCCAATAGTTAACAGGAAGACATCAACCACACAGCACTACTAGGGGCAATTAATTGGAGCAGAGGGAATAAGAGATAAGGGGTGGTTTTGATTTGATATTTGGTGAGGTTATGTTTATTGGTTGTCTCTATGAACCAGTGGAAATTGTCTAAAATTAAGAGTGCTGCTGATTGTACAACCAAGCAAGGATACTGTAAGGCATGGTTTGTTTATTTTGGACATTATCCATGATGCCCAATAGACAGAGGGAGCTGAAGGGTTCAATGATAGAGAAGCAGAATGGTAAGCTATGATACATTTTTATGATGGAATACGGTGAAGCTATAAAAAGGAAGGATGTTGAGAGGTACACAATGAACTGAATAAACCTTGGGGACAAGGTGTTGTGCAAAATAAGCCAGAAACAAAAGAACAAACAGCTAAGGTCTCTTTCAGAAAATACTTTTAAGAAAATTGGAGTCTAGACTGTAAGCTCTTATAGCAGCCACACTTTGAAGTTGTAAGGGTATTTCTAGATTCTGAGATACTGAACTATAAGTGTATCAAGTGGTATTCCCTGGAACTATGAGTAACTGTATGATACCTATGACCCAGAAATGAGTGCTGCAGTCCTCAAAGTTAGCATATCTACATAAAATTTATTTCTTCTTCCATTTCAAATCTGGTAATTTTTCATCTTAATTACAGTAACTTTCAACTCCAGAATATCCATTTAGTCCTTTTTTAAGGACTACTGTTAGGTCGGGGGAACAGGGAAGGGCACTGCAACTGGAGCTGCAGAGGCTGTGTCACCCCTCCCAACCTGACTTCTGGAACTAATGAACTGCCCCTTCCAGATGTCACCTGACCTCCATCCTTAAAAGCTGCCTGTGCTGAAGCCGGCGTGCGCACTCACCTTCCTCCATCTTGGGCTTGGTGAGTTCTGCCCAGGAGCGCAGAAATACCCCCCCCCCCCTTTAAATTTCCTGGTCTACCTTTCTTCTTTCTCACCCTTTTGCCTCCTAAACCTTTCATCTACTTTTACTGATATTCCCTATCTGGTGCAATATTGTCATTGTATCTTCCTTCACATCTTTGCATATGGTTTTCTTCAGTTCTTTGAACATATTTATAAACGCTACATTGAAGCCTTTGTTAAATCTTCCATTTGGTCATGCTCACAAGCAGTCTCTGTTGCCTGCTTTTGTTCTGGTGAATGGTTCATACTTTCCCATTTCTTTGCATGTTTCATTAATTTTTGTTGGAAACTGGAAATTTAAATAATATATTGTATGTAGTAACTCTGGGTACTGCCCCCACCCTAATACCCCTGGGGCTTATAATTGTTATTTGCTTATTTGTTTAGTGATTTGGCTGCATTATTTTATTGAATTCTATCCTTCTACCCCCATACAGTATTAAGCCTCTGAGATATTCCTCAGAGATTGAAGCCTTGGCTATATCCACACTCACTGTGGGATGACAATGGTTTTTGAAGGGCTCTTTTTCACTGTCTCTTTCTCCGACCACACCCAGCTGTTAAACTCTCCTGATTGCAGGCTCATTTCTGTACTGTTTTAAACAATGCCCTAGGGATAAATTGTTCTAAAGAATAATCCAATAAGATTCACCATCCTTTGAAGGATTCACCATCCTTCTTCAGTTCCTGAAGAACATTTTTATGACCCCAGGATTGCTTCTCCCAGCTGCCTCTTTCCCCAGTTCTCTCTAGCAACCTAGTCAGCCTACAGCAGTCAATCTACAGTAGATTCCAAGGAACCTACCAATCTCCTTTTCTTTGCCTTTTACCACAACTTCCACTATTTTTAGAGCACTCTTAAACTTGAACCTCCCCACAGGATGTTGTGAAGAGATTAGGAAGTATCTATTATTTAGCCTGCTTGTCCCCTAAAGGCAAAATTTCTGAGCCAGATGAAATGGCATTCATCTGAGTGACCCCACTCTTTGAGTGAGAAGCTGAACACTAGGAGGAGGGAGAAGTCTTAAGTCTTCTTAATTTACCTCCTCTAACTTGGAACACGGCCCTATATACCAGAATAAGGGAGATCAAGGCCCAGTATTCTCCATAGCACCATGCCCAAGGTAAAGTCTCCATCCCAAGAGTGGAATATGAGCAGAAAGGAGCTTCCACCTCTCAGCTGTTCTCTGGAGTTTAACCATAGCAACAAAGCAGGGTGAGAAATACTGATATTCTACCCTAACCCCCTTCTTAACTCCACCCCAACTCCTCAACCCCTTTGGGAAGATAGCCCTATGACTGGGAGCTGGGGGCAGAAGGAGCCCTATAGTCTTGGCTGCAGCAGCCTGAGGTGGATTTTCTGTCTCTCTGAGCTGAGATAGGGGAGGAAGGTAATAGTCTTGGTTTAAGTACCACTAAATCTCACGGTTCTTAACAAAAGTTAGATTTTCTTGAATAGATGTTTCCTCATTTTATGTATACCCTTCACATTATTTCTAGAGATTTTAAGTAGTTAGAATTTTATTTTATTTTAAATAAAATTTGCACCAGTTTTGTTTGGTAGGAGGCAGGCAGAGCTCCACATGTTATCAGGCAAATCCATCTCTCAGGACCACCTATTTTTACCTTTATTTTCCCAGTTTTAATTTGTTTCTTCATAGTACCCTGGGTACATCTTTGTAAGCTTCCTCACCTTTTTGGAATAAGGTAAGTAATTTAGTTTCCCAGCTGCTAAAACAAATACTATGTGATGGACTGGTATAATCAATGGGAATGTATTTGTTCATGGTTTTGAGGGTAGAAGTAGAAAATCAAGGTGTCATCAAGATGATTTCTCCCAGGACTGTGGCATTCTGGGGTTGGCTGCCAGTGATCCTTGGTTCTTGGCTTTACTGTCATATGGCAGTGTACTTAGGGGGCTCTGTTTACCTCTCTGGGTTTTGTCGATTTCCAGTTTCTTCCAGTGGCTTCCTCTTGCTCTATGTGTCTGAATTGCATTCTGCTTATAAAGAACTCAGTAATAGACGTATCCTGATACATAAGGGCCACACCTTAACTGAAATAATCTCATCAAAATGTCCTATTAACAATGGAGTCACATCCACAGGAATGGATTAAGTTTTTTTATTAGAGAAGTTGTGGGTTTATAGAACAATTATGCATAAAATACAGGATTCATATATACCACCTCAGCACTAACAACAACTTGCATTGGTGTGGGACATTTGTTACAATTGATGATAACACATTTTTATAGTTTTATTATCAATTAAAATCCACAGTTTAATTTAGGGTTCACCATCTGTGTAGTGTAGCTCCATAATTTTTTTTAAAAAATTTATTCTGCTACCATATACACAGTCTAACAATCACCCTTGTAATCATATTCAGACACATATTTCAGGGCTGTTAACTACAACCATAATGTTGTGCCAACATCACCTTGATCCATTACTTAAAGATTTCCATCATTCCAAATAGGAACTCTGTGCATTTTAAGCCTTAGCTTCCCATTCCCTATCTCCATTCTGTCCCCTAATAACCTATATTCTTGATTCTTACAAGTTTGCTTATTCTAATGTCTCAAAACAGTGAGACTGCATAATATTTGTCCCTCCGTGTCTGGCTTATTTAAAAATCTCAACGTGATATCACCAAAGTTCATCTGTATTATTGCATGTATCAAGACTTCATTTTTACAGATGAATAATATTCCATTTTATGTATATGTCACATTTTATTTATCTATTCATCAGTTGGTGGAAACTTGTGTTGCTTACATATTTTGGCAATTGTGAATAATGTTGCTATGAACATAGGTATGCAAATATCTATTCAAGTCCTTCCTTTCAATTCTTTTGGGTATATATTTAGCAGTGGGATTGAAGGTCATATAGTAGTTCAATATTTAACTTTCTGAGGGCAACTACCAAACTGTCTTCCACAGCAGCTGCACCATTTTACATTACCACCACAATGAATGAATGTTCCTATTTCTCCACATCCTTTCCAACACTTGTTATTTTTCATTTTTTAATAGTAGTCGTCAACCAGCTGTAAAATGATATCACATTGTGGTTTTGCTTTGCATTTCCCTGATGGCTAATGATGTTGAACAACTTTTCATGTGCCTTCTGGCCATTTGTCTACTATCTTTGGAGAGATGTCTATTCAAGTCATTTGCCCATTTTTAAACTGGGTTGTGTTTTGTTAAGTTGAAGGTGTCTTTATATATTCTGGTTATTAAACTTTTATTGGATAAGTGGTTTCCAAATATTTTCTCTCACTATATAGGTTGTAATTTTACTTTCATGATAAAGCCCTTTGAGGCACAAAAGTTTTAAATTTTGACAAGGTCCCTTTTATCTATTTCTTTTCTTTTGTTGCTTGTGTTTTGGGTACAAAGTCTAAGAAACTGTTGCCTAACACAGGTCCTGAAGATGCTTCCCTATGCTTTCTTGTAGGAGTGTGATAGTTCTATTTAGGTCTTTGATCCATTTTGAGTTGATTTATATATAAGGTCTGAGGCAGGGGTCATCCTTCTTTTTTTTTTTTTTTTTTTTGGCAAATGGAGATCCAGTTTTGCCAGCACCATTTATTGAAGAGAGTTCCCCAATTGAGTTGTCTTTGCCACCCATTTGAAAATCAGTTGACCATAAATGTGATGGCTGATTTCTGAGCTTTCAATTCAATTCCATTGGTATATATGTCTATGCTTATGCTATTAACATGCTGTTTTATATTACTGTGGTTTTGTATTAAGTTTTAAGATCAGGAAGTATGAGTTCTCCAATTTCATTCTACTTTTTCTATATGGCTTTAGTTATCTGGAGTTCCCTGACCTTCTGTATAAATTTGACAATTGGCTTTTCTATTTCTTCAAATTAGGCTGTTGGAATTTTGACTGGGATTGCATTGCATCTTTAAAACACTTTGGGTATTATTGGAAAGTTAACAATATTATTATTCCAATTCATGAATAGGCAATAACCTTCTATTGATTTAGGTCTTCTTTGATTTTTTTTTGAACAATTTTTATAGTTTTCTGTGTACAAGTCCTTTACATCCTTGGTTATATGTATTCCCAGATATTTGATTTGTTTAGTTACTACTGTGAATGGAATTCTTTCTTGATTTCTTCTTCTGATTGTTCATTGCTTGTGCATAGAAACACTACTAATTTTGGGGTGTTGATCTTATATCCTGCCATTCTGCTGAATTCCTTTATTAGCTCTAGAAGCTTAGTTGTAGATTTTTCAGGATTTTCTCTATATAAGATCACATCATCTGCAAAGAGTGAAACTTTTACTTCTTCCTTTCCAATCTGGATGCCTTTATAATGTCTCTTCTTTGCTAATTGCTCTGACAAGAACTTCCAGTACAATGCTGAATAACAGTGATGACAGTGAGCATTCTGTCTTTTCCTAATTTTGGAAGGAAAGCTTTCATTCTCTCACCATTAAATAGGATGTTAGCTGTGGGCTTTTCATATATGCCTTTATTATGTTGAGGATGTTTCCTTCTATTCCTAGTCTTCCAATTGTCTGGATCAACAAAAGGTATTTTTCTAAATTCCTCTTCTGCATCAATTTAGATGATCATGTTATTTTTCCCTTCATTTTATTTACATGGTATATTACACTAATTTATTTTCTTGTGTTAAACCAACTTTGCATACCAGGAATAAATTGTACTTGATCATGATGTATACGTCTTTCAATATGCTATTGGATTTCATTTGCTAGTATTTTGTTGAGGATTTTTATGTCTAAATTTTTAAGAGTTATTGATTTGTAGTTTCTTTTCTGTGGTATCTTTATACAGCTTTAGCATGAGGATGATGTTGGCCTCATAGAATGAATTAGGGAGTGTTGCTTTCTCTTCAGTTTCTTGGAAGAGCTTAAGCAGAATTAGACTAAGTCTTCTTGGAATGTTTGGTAGAATTCCCTGTGAAGACATCCGGTCCTCAGGTTTTCTTTTTCAGAAGGTTTTTGATTACTGATTCATTCTCTTTTCTAATAATTGGTTTGTTGAGATCTATTTCTTCTTGAGTTAATGTAGACAGTTTGTGTTTCTAAGAATTTTCCCATTTCATCTAGGTTCTCTAATTTATTTGTGTACAATTGTTCGTAGTATCCTCTTATGGTCCTTTACATTTCAGTGAGATCAGTATTCCCCCTTTTCAATTCTGATTTGAGGTACTTGTATTCTCTTTCTTCTTTGTCAGTCTAGCTAAAGGTTTGTTGATTTCATTGATCTTTTAAAAAAAACTTCTGGTTTTGTTGATTTTATGCATTTTTTGCTTTAATTTCATTTACCTCTGCCCAAATCTTTATTATTTCCTTCCTTCTGCTTCACTTTGGGCTTAATTTGCTTTTCTTTTTCTAGTTCTTCCAGTTTTGAGGTTAGGTCTCTGACTTGAAGTCTTTCTTCTTTTTTTATGGTTAGCATCTGCAGCAATATGTTTCCCTTTCAGCACTGTCTTCACTGCATCCCATAAATTTTGGTATGTTGTATTTTCATTTTCATTCGCCTGAAGATACTTCCTGATTTTGCTTTTGATTTCTTCTTTAACACACTGATTGTTTAAAGTATGCTGCTTAATTTCCACATGTTTATAGATTTTCCATTTCTCCCTCTGGTATTGATCTCTAGTTTCATTCTGTTGTGGTCAGGAATATGTTTTGTTCAATTTCAACATTTTTTAATTTATTGAACTTATTTTGTGACCCAACAAATGGTCTATCTTAGAGAATGAGCCATGTGAACTCAAGAATAATGCGTATTATGCTTTCACTGTGTGTAGTTTTCTATATATGTCTGTTAGGTCTAGTTGGTTTAATGTATCATTCAAGTCAGGTACTTCCTTATTGATTCTCTGACCGAATGTTCTATCCATTATTGAAAATGGTGTATTAAAGTCTCCTACTATTGACATAAATCTGCCAATTTCTCCCTTCATTTTGTCAATATTTGCTTCACATATTTTGGTATTCTGCTGATAGGTGCATACATATTTATAATTGTTATATCTTCCATTCAATTCTCCCCCTTATCATTATAAAATGGCCATCTTTGTCCCTTGGAACTGTTTTTGACCCTAAAGTCTATCTTATCTGATATTAGTATAGTCACCCCAGGTCTCTTGTGATTAATACTTACATGGTATATTTTTTCCCAGACTTTAAACTTCAAACTACTTGTATTCTGACTTTAAGATGAGTCTCTTGCATACTGCACATAGTTGGATTATGCTATTTTATTTATTCTCCCAATCTTGACTTTTGACTGGAGAGTTTAATCCATTTGCATTTAAAGTCATTATTGAAATACAGGACTTACTTCTACCATTTTGCTGTTTAGCCTTTATAAGTTATACCTATTATGTCCCTCATTTCCATTAATGCTTACCTTTAAATTTATTTGATTTTTTTGTGTGTTATACCATATTGAGAGACTTCTCATTTCTATCTGGATATCTTTTCCATTTATTTTCTTTATGGTTACCATGGAGTTAAAATTTAACATCCTAAATATATAACAATCATATTTGGTTTGATACCAACTGAACTTCGACAGCACATACATATAATTTTCCTATACACCTCTGTACCCTGACTATTTATTTTGTACTTGTTACCACTTATATCTTTGTGCTTATGTTCCACAATACAGATTTATCTTAACTTTTACATATTTGCATTTTAGCACCTGTATAGAAGTAGGAAGTGGAGTTACATACCAATTAATACACTACAATAATATTGGCATTTATAATCACTCAAATGTTTACCTTTACTGCAGGTCTTTATTTCTTAATACCACTTTGATCCACTGACTAGGTTCCTTTCCATAAAGAATTTCTTTTAACATTGCTTGTAGGGCAGGTCTACTCATGATGAATTCCCTCAACTTTTGTTTATCTGAGAATATCTTAATTGTTCCCTCATTTTTGAAAGAAAGTCTCACCAGAAATAAAACTATTGGCTGGCAGCTGTTTTCTTTCAGCACTTTAAGTATTTCAACCCACTGCCTTTTTATCTTCATGGGTTCTGATGAGAAATTGGCATTTAATCTAATTGGGGCTCCCTTGTATGTAACACATTGCTCTTCTCTTTCAGCTTTCAGAACTCTCCTTGTCCTTTGCATTCAATAATGTGATCAATATATGATGGAGTGTACTTTTCTTCATGTTTATCCTGTTTGGTGTTCTGTGGGCTTCTTGGATGTACATATTCATGTCTTTTGCTAAATTTTGGAAGTTCTCTGTCATTATTTCTTTGAATATTCCTTCTTCCTCTTCTCTCTTTCTTCTCTTTCTGGGATTCCCATATCACATATATTGGTGTGCGTGACAGTATCCCAGATACGCCTTAGGCTATTTTCACTTTTAATATTTCTTTTTTCTTCCTGCTTCTTAGCCTGAGTCATTTCAAGTGTCTTGCCTTCAGGATCACTGAATCTTTCTTCTGCCAGTTTTAATCTGCTGTTGAAACCCTCCTTGGTATTTTTCACTTCTGTTATTGTGGTCTTCAACTTCAGGAGTTCTGTTTGGCTCCTTTTTAACATTTCTATCTCTTTACCAAGACTTTCATGTAGCTCATTCATTGTTTTCTGATATCCTTTAGTTCTTTGTTATTTTCCTTCATCTTCTTGAATATTTTTAAGATAATTTTTTAAAGTTCTTTGTTCCATAGGTCCACATTTCCATTTTCATTGTCGATTTCTGGATTTTTATCCTTTTCCTTTGGATGGGCTATCATTTCCTGATTCTTTGTCTTGTACTTTTTTGTTGCAAATTATACATATTAATATTTTGAAATGTTAACTCTGGATTTATTCCCTGAGATGTTTGTTTCTTGGTTTTCTAACAAGCTGGTGGAAAGGCAAAGATTTTCTTAAGTTTCAGCCTTCCTATTAGGAAGGTTTTCCCAAGGCTAATGGAGTGAGCAAGGTTTATCCTGTTTTTCTGGGCTTTATCTTGTCCTGGGGTTTTGCTTGTTAGTTGCTTTGGAGTTCCCCTATTTATAGGAGTTTGGTTGCTCCCTCTGTTGCTCAGGACACAGAGACTTCCCTCTCCTAGGTGTTTGAAGCTGGCTGACTTTTGTCCCAGACTGCCCACCTCTGTAGTTTTTTATATTCCTTTTGTTATCTCAAGATGCTTTTGCCTGTAGGTCAAAATCTGGGAGGAGGGCACATGGAGAAGACTTTCCCAAGTCTGTCTTTTCCAGCCAGTATAGGGCTAGGATGGAGGCGCAGGCTGGCTCCAAAGTGCCCTGGGATAGGGATCAGGAAGGATTCACAAAGCTTCTCTGATGGATCCCCAACGCAGAGCTGGCCTGCCCAGCTAACGCAACCCTTCAGCTAAGTGTCCTCCCCAGTCCTTAGGAAGAGTAGCATCTTTAAGTCTCCACTGCCACCACCCTGTCTGGGGTGGGATGAAACAATAGCTGCCCACAGAGCTGGGCCCCCAAGTGATCCTAATTCACTAAACAAAAGCCATGATCAGTGATCAGCTGTGCCCACACCTGTTCTTAGAGAAAATTATTTTTATGTCCCTTTCTATCACCAGCAGCTAGCCAAGGGCTGGACTCTACCATGGCCTGACATGAGAGTGGAAGGATGGGCACTGGTAACCACTGCATGGAGAGAGTAATTTACTGTTCTTTACCATAATTTATCAGCCTCTTCCTCCTGCTCTTTCCTGATCTGTACAGTGTTCTTTTGCCCTCCAGACCTTCAAAATAGTTGTTCAGACAGTCCCTGACTGTCTAATAGTTGTTTTGGTAGAAGGACTGAGTCCTGGGGCTCCCTACTCTGCCATCTTCCCATTGTGAACTCAAATTAAGTTTTAAGAACATGTTTTAAAACTGAAACATGTTTAAGTTCCAAGCCACTACATGGTCTTTTCACATGCAAATGCAGTAATCCCATCACAATATCCCAAAAGTCTTAAATTATTTCAGTAAAAATGCTAAGTACAAAGTCACATCAAAATCTGTTATGGGGAGGAGATTGTTAGAGCAGAACAACATAGCCATGAGAAGCAGAGAGCCCACCAGCCAGCAATCTTTGAAGATGAAGAAGGAAAATGCCTCCCAGGGGGCTTCATGAAACAGGAAGCCAGGGGAGAAAGTTCAGCAGATGACGCTGTGTTTGCCTCATGCCTTTCCAGATGAGAGAAATCCTGACTGTGTTCGCCATGTGCCTTCTCACTTGAGAGAGAAACCCTGAACTTCATCGGCCTTCTTGAACCAAGGCAACTGCGATGATCTTTTCAAGAAACACCAAACAATGAATAATTATACATTTAGTGTAAACATTTCAGATTTTCAGATAAATTATCCTGTCCTATAATATGGAGGATAGGCGGAAGAAGCTGATACTGAAGGGAAAGAAAATGCTTAGCAGGCTGTGAAAACAGTTGAGATATTTTTAGAGTGCCTACCATGTGCTTTGCACATATCAAGCTCCTGAGGAAACAAAAACTATATGATGGACTTCCGGAGAAGATGGCGGCTTAGTAAGACGTGCGGGTCTTAGTTCCTCCTCCAGAAAAGCAACTAAAGAAACAGAAACAATATGAAACAGCTCCCGGAGTCACGACAGAGACCAAAAAGACAGCGTACCCCATTCTGGAACGGCTGAATGGGCAGGGAGAATCCGCTGCGGTGAGATACCTGAGGGGCGCATGTTTTCCCGGCCGGGGCGGCTGGCGACTGGGGTCCCCTTCACGCACGTGCCTCCCCAGTCTGACTGGGAACGTTGGATAGTGGGGCCCTCCCGTCACGCTTGGCGTCTCGGGCCAGCTGGGCAATTTGGACCGGCACTCCCCCAAGCCACGGCCAGCGACCCCCGCCTCCACGCACGGTTTCCCGGGTCGACTGCCCCGCAGACAGATGACCGCCACGAGCGCCACCTACTGGGCAGGAAAAGAAAAACAGAGCCCAGAGATTCCACAGAAAAAGCTTTCAACCAGCTGGGTCCCACACCCAGGGAAATCTGATCAAATGCCCAGACACCAGCAGAAAATAATGGATGACGCTCGGAAAATTGAAGATATGGCCCAGTCAAAGGAACAAACCAATAGTTCAAATGAGATACAGGAGCTGAGACAACTAATGCTGAATATACGAACAGAAATGGAAAAACTCTTCAAAAACCAAATCAATAAATTGAGGGAGGACATAAAGAAGACATGGGCTGAACAAAAAGAAGAAATAGAAAATCTGAAAAAACAAATCACAGAACTTATGGGAGTGAAGGACAAAGAAGAAAAAATGGAAAAAACAATGGATACCTACAATGGTAGATCTAAAGAGACAGAAGCTACAATTAGTGAACTGGAGGATGGAACATCTGAATTCCAAAAAGAAACAGAAACTATAGGGAAAAGAATGGAAAAACTTGAGCAGGGGATCAGGGAACTGAATGACAATATGAAGCGCACAAATATACGTGTTGTGGGTGTCCCAGAAGGAGAAGAGAAGGGAAAAGGAGGAGAAAAACTAATGGAAGAAATTATCACTGAAAATTTCCCAACTCTTATGAAAGACCTAAATATACAGATCCAAGAAGTGCAGCGCACCCCAAAGAGAATAGACCCAAATAGGCGTTCTCCAAGACACTTACTAGTTAGAATGTCAGAGGTCAAAGAGAAAGAGAGGATCTTGAAAGCAGCAAGAGAAAAACAATCTGTCACATACAAGGGAAACCCAATAAGACTATGTGTAGATTTCTCAGCAGAAACCATGGAAGCTAGAAGACAGTGGGATGATATATTTAAATTACTAAAAGAGAAAAACTGCCAACCAAGACTTCTATATCCAGCAAAATTGTCCTTCAAAAATGAAGGAGAAATTAAAACATTTATAGACAAAAAGTCACTGAGAGAATTTGTGACCAAGAGACCAGCTCTGCAAGAAATACTAAAGGGAGCACTAGAGTCAGATACGAAAAGACAGAAGAGAGAGGTATGGAGTAAAGTGTAGAAAGAAGGAAAATCAGATATGATATATATAATACAAAAGCCAAAATGGTAGAGGAAAATATTATCCAAACAGTAATAACACTAAAAGTTAATGGACTGAATTTCCCAATCAAAAGACATAGAATGGCAGAATGGATTACGACCCAGCAATACCACTGCTAGGTATCTACTCAAAGGACTTAAGGGCAAAGACACAGACGGACATTTGCACACCAGTGTTTATAGCAGCATTATCTACAATTGCAAACAGATGGAAACAGCCAAAATGTCCATCAACAGACGAGTGGCTAAACAAACTGTGGCATATACCTACAATGGAATATTATGCAGCTTTAAGACAGACTAAACTTATGAAGCATGTAATAACATGGATGGACCTAGAGAACATTATGCTGAGTGAGTCTAGCCCAAAACTAAAGGACAAATACTGTATGGTCCCACTGATGTGAACCGACATTCAAGAATCAGCTTGGAATATATCATTGGTAACAGAGACCAGCAGGAGTTAGAAACAGGGTAAGATAATGGGTAATTGGAGCTGAAGGGATACAGACTGTGCAACAGGACTAGATACAAAAACTCAAAAATGGACAGCACAATAATACCTAAGTGTAATGTAACTAGGTTGGAACACTGAATGAAGCTGCACCTGAAATATGTTTTTTTGTTTGTTTGTTTGTGTGCTTGTATCTTTTGTTTTTGTTTTTTTCTTTTTCCTTTTTATATATATATATTTTTTATTAGTATTATTATTTTAATTCTCTTCTCTATATTAACATTCTATATCTTTTTCTGCTGTTTTGCTAGTTCTTTTCCTAAATCGATGCAAATGTACTAAGAAATGATGATCATACATCTATCTGATGATACTAAGAATTACTGAGTGCATGTGTAGAATGGAATGATTTCTAAATGTTGTGTTAATTTCTTTTCTTTTTTTTTGATTAATAAAAAAATTAAAAAAAAAAATCTGTTATGGGTGTGATATGTCCTGGGGCACAATTACCCTCTGTCTGTGGATCTGTTAAAACTAGAAAATAGTTATTTGGTTCCAGCATACAATGGAGGGCCAGATATAAGATAAAAATTCTGATTCCAGAAAGAAGAAACTGGAAGGTAAACAGTTTCTGAAAACCCAAAGGGCAAACTCCATTAGATTTCAAGGTCAGGCCATACTGTCCCCAGACACTGGGGTGAAGGCCGCATCCTCTCCAAGCATCAGGATGACGGCCAGGTTCTTTGTGGATGCTGGGGCACAGGCTCCACCATCTCTGAGCATCTGGTGGCAGCACTCTCTCTGAATAATGGGGTGCAAGGTTTGTCCCCTCCAAGCATTGGGGCAGATAGCAGGCCCCTCTAAACACAGGAATGAACCTGTTCTCTCCACTCATATAGTGGGGCCTACAGTCTGCATCCAAGGAGACCTCTTCAGTCCAGACCTCATCTTCCATAGTTCTGCCTTTAAGTCATTCATCCTTTAATCTGTCCCTTCTCTGTCCCATCCAATTCAGGTTGGCAGTAATTCTGCTCATAAAATTTTGTAAAGCCAAGTTGGCTTTGCATGCAATTTTCAGGGGTACAAACCATAAGACAAAAGAACTTTCCAAATACATTTCATGCTTAACTGCATTTCCAACCTGACTTCCACTGAAATGGCTGACTGGACTCATTTTCAATTAATCCTCAGATAGAGCCCTACTCTCCATTGACTCACTTTCCAGAAGCTCAGGGAAGTCCCTGTTACAGAGTTGCTTCTGGCTCTAGTCTTAGAGTACACTATCTGGAAAGGCTCAGAATTTTCCAAACCATCAATATCTGGTTTCTTTGTATTTAAGAGTTCAGTTCTCAGCTTATCCCTTTTGCCTTGCATTTTATTATAATATGCAAGGAGAAGCCAGGCCATACTTTCCTCAACCTGGACATATCTTCAACATCCAAGTTCCACTTTTAATCCAATAGCAGAATATAATTTTGCTGAGTTCTCTGCCACTTTATAACAAGGACTGCTTTTCTTTCAATCTCCAACTACACATTCATCATTTCCATGTAAGGCCTCATCAAAAGTACCTTTAATATCCATATTTCTACTGACAATCTCTCCAAAGCATTCTAGGCTTTTTCAATAAAGCACCTTACAATTCTTCCAGCCTCTACTCATTTCCCAATCCCAAAGTTATTTCCATGTTTTAAAGTATTTGTAACAGCAGCACCTCACTCCTGGTATCAAAAACTGTTTTTGGTTTCCTAGCTGCTAAAACAAAAACCAAGCAATGGGATAGCCCAAACAATGGGAATTTATTGGCTCATAGTTTTGAGGCTAGGGGAAATCCAAAATCAAGGTGTTTTCAAGGTGATGTTTTCTCCCAGAAGACTGGCGTTCTGGAGCTGGTTGCCAGTGATGCTAGGTCCATCGCTTTTCTATTCCATGGCAATGCACATGGCAGCTTCTACTGGCTTCTGGATTCTTCTCATGACTCTCTCTATGTGTCTGCATTTCATTCCACTTATAAAGACCACGGTAATAGGATTAAGACCCATGATGATTCAGTTGGGCCACACCTTAACTGAAGTAACCTCATCCAAATGTCCTGTTAACCCACAGGAATGGATTAAGTTTAAGGACATGTTTTTTCTGAGGCACACAGCTCCAAGCCACCACACTACGTATAAATAAAATTTAAATATGGGATCCTCATAAAACCTTCATTTCATCTGTTAAGCTTTTATTTTTGTGGTTTTATAAAGAGTAAATAACATCAGAAAAATTTTATTCATTCTATTTTTCTGGAGAAAAAATATAGGTAATAAGGAGTAAGAGGAAATAACTTGTCGTTCTGTGTGATCTATTTTTCAAAAGCTCTTAACAATCAGATCAATAAAGATTTACCTCTTGCTCTTTTCTTGCATTTTTATGTCTTGCTATTGTAGAATTTCTTTTCTTCTTTGTTTTCAGATATTTTTTCTTGGATGATAGCTAGGCAAAAAAGTTAGATTTAAGAATCACTATTTAATCAAAACTTCAAAAACAGTATATATATGAAGACATAAACTATCTTGAGATGTCCTCATTTTGGAAGACAGAGAAGTAGTTTTCTCTATTCCACCAACCTACAATTTAAAACTGTGGTCATGATATATAAAACAAACATAAGAAAACTCTAAATTATAGAAAGAAAAATTATAGTATACCAGCTAGGGAATTCAGAAAAAGAGGGGCAACACTACAGTGAGTTCCCTGGGATTTCTTTTTGCCTTATATATTCCAGAATTAGAGTTGGAGAAGCTGGTGACCCCAAAATATGGATAGGTAGAGAGAAAACAAAAACAACAAAAAATCAGAAACATGCAGCACAAGTATTTCTCTCTAGCCAAAGGACCAAGGAAGAGGAAGTCTAGAAAGTTAGATAAAAACTGCTCTACTCCAGCCAAACATCTTAGAAAAAAACTGTGGCCCCACACCCAAAAAACACAGACAAAAGCTGTCTGGGGCCCTAGACTACCATCCTTGATAGACTGTAATGAGGGTCCCCAACCCCTTCACTGAGGTAATAATAGAAAAACTGAATAGAAAACCAGAACTTTAACCACTCCCCAGTGGTAATAAGCTCCCTTCTCCATCTCCCTGCAGTACAAATAACACCACACAGGGAGTCTGGACTTTCAACCCTACCTGGAGTAGTGAGGCATCCCTCTTCTTCTTTCTTGGACTAGTATAAGTGGAGGTCTAGTGGAGAGTCAGAACTTTCACAACTGCCCAGCAATAATGTGTACACTCCTCACCCTGTGATGTTAGAGGAGGCCACTTGAGGAGCAATAACAAGATATTCTTTCCTACAGTAGGCTGAATAATGGCCACCCAAAGATGTCATGTCCTAATCCTGAAATCTGTGAATATTATCTTTGGGATAAAGTTTTTGCAGGTGTGATTAAGTTAAGGAACTCAAGATAAGATTATCCTGGATTATATGGATGGACCTCTAAATGTCATCATAAATTCATAAGTGGTTTTTTTTTAACATGGGTAGGCATCAGAAATCAAACCTGGGTCTACAGCACGGCAGGCAAGAACTCTGCCACTGAGCCACTGTGGCCCATAAGTGTCTTTTTAAGAGAGAGGCAGAGAGAGATATTAGACACACACACAATAGGCAGAAGACAATAAGATGATGGAAGCACAGAGGTTTGAACACACAACATTGCTGGCTTTGAAGATGGAGGAAAGGGCCATGAGCCAAGGAAATAAGTTCAAGAAGTTGGAAGAGAAAAGAAATGCATTCTCTCCTTTAGAATCAGCAGGAAGAGTTGCCCTGGCAATACCTTTATTTCAGCTCAGTGAAATTGATATTGGACTTCTGGTTTCCAGAAATTGGAGAGCATAAAATTTCTGTTGTTTAAGCCACAGAGTTTGTGGTAATTTGTTCCAGCATTCCTATTTGTCTCATATATCCTAGACTTAGAGAATCTGGCAACCCAGAAATATGAACGGGAGCACACAAAAGAAAGCCCCAACAGAAGCTTGCTCTTTAGGCACAAGACTAGGAGAGGGGCAGAAAACTTTAAGAAAACTGCTCTACACCAGCTAAATACCACAGAATACCTCTACATAACCCCAACAAAGCCTGCGTAGAGAGGAGCTAAAGTAGTGTTGAGAATAAAATTCATAGAACTAAATGCATTTATGAGGAAAAAAGAGTAAAGGTCTCAATAATATAAGCTCCCACCTCAAGAAACTAAAATAAGTAGAGCAAAATAAACCCAAAGCAAGTAGAAGGGAAGAAATAATAAAGATAAGAACAGAAATCAATGAAATTAAAAACCAAAAAATGATACAGAAAATCAGTGAGATAAAGGACTAATTCTTTGAAAAGGAAAGGTCAATAAAAGTGACGGGCTTCTAGCAAGACTGACAAAGAATGAGAAAAGATACAGATTGATAATATAAGGAATGAAATGGGATATCATTAGAGACCCTGTAGAAACCAAGCAGATATTAAGGTAAGAGTACAAATAGATAACATCAACAACTTAAGTGAAAAGAACATGGAATAGCCCATCCTCCCAAAATAAAAAGAAAAACAAAAACCAAAACCATATTCCAGGCCCAGATAATTTCACTGGAGAACTCTACTAAATATTTAAAGAAGAATTAACACAACCTACACAATTCTATACAATCTCATAAAATAGAAGAGGTGGGAACACTTCCTAATTCATATTATAAAATGAGTACTATATAGCTATGATAATCAAGATTGTGTGGTACTGGCAAAGGGATAGTCACATAGATTAACAGAACAGAATAGAGATTAGAGAACCCAGAAACAGACCCACACAAACATACCCAAATGATTTCTGACAGGGCAATTCAGTAGAAAGAAGACAGTTTTTTCAACAAATGGTGACATTCATCGTCAAAAATGTCTTCTGCAGTAATGTGAAACAGAAAGTGTACCTAACAGAATTGGTCAATAAACAAAGAAGTTTTGAGGTAGAATATTAAAGTTTAAGTTGGTTGTTATTAACTTCATTTGATAAGGTATTGCAAAAGAAATGATCCCAAGAAAGTATTGGACGAAAGAAATGAACTGAAAGGGAAAACACAGTCCAAAATTAGGGAATTTTTGTCTGTGGTAGGCAGCCTCTAAAATGGCCTCATAGTATGCATGTCCTTGAGCATAGGCTGAACCTAGTGATTCCATATAATGACTGTAATATGGTAAAGGTGAGGAGATGTTGCTTCTGAGATTGGGTTACAGAGAGACTGTAGCTTTCATCTTGCATGCCCTTTCCTGCTTTCTTGTTTGCTCGCTTTGATAGGTGCCAGCTGCTGTGCTGAAAGCTGCCTCATGGAAAAAATCTCCTACACAGCAAGGAACTGAGGGGGGCCTTTGGCCTACAGGCAGCAAGGAACTAAGACCCTCAGTCTAACTGTGAGGAAGTGAAGCCTGTCAACAAGCACACTTGAAAGTAGATCTTCCCTCAATCTGTCCACAGCCTGGCCAACACCTTCACTGAAGTTTCTGAGTGATGAGGTAGACACCAGGCCAAGATTTCTGACATACATAAAATATGAGATGCTAAATGTCCATGCTTTTAAACTGCTAAGGACTGAGGTAATTAATTACATAGCAATAGAAAATGAATACAACATCTTTTGTTAAGACTTTGAAATTATTAAGATAGCCTCTGATAGCTCCTTACAGCTGGACAGAATGACTCTTGGAAAAAGCAAGGTGTGGTCTCTTGGGAGCTTGAGTAAAATATATATGGGGTCACATCTCAAAAAGAAGTATGAGTGAAGTTTTTGACACATGGTGTTAACTGGAAACAAATATATATCAAGTTACAGTTTTTGCAAGAGCTATAGTGGCAAAAGTATTGTTAGCCTGAATTTAAAAAACTAAAAAACATGTTCAAAAATGAGTAAAGACTTTTTGGATCTCTAACTTTCTACAGTAGGAAGCAGCCTGAGAAGGTTGCTCAGCCACCAAGACGACTATATTCTCAATATATTAAAAAATGACCAGGGATGAGAGGATGTGGAGAAAGAGTCACACTTATCTACTGTTGGTGGGAACGTAAAATGGTACAACGGCTCTGGAAGGCAGTTTGGTGGTTCCTTGGGAAGCTAAGTATACACTTCCCATATGATCCAGCACCATTCAGAGGATCTGAAGGTAAGGACACAAATGGACATTTGCACGCCAATGTTTATAGCAGCTTTTTGATTGACAAGAGATGGAAATAGCCCAAATATCCATCAATGGAGGAGTGGCTAAACAATGTATATGTATATGTATATGTATGTATATACATACAGTGGAATACTATGCAGCTATAAGACAGAATAAAGTCATGGAGTATGTAACAACGTGGATGAAACTTGAGGACATTATGCTGAGTGAAATTAGCCAGAAACAAAAGGACAAATACTGTAGAGTCTCACTAATATGAACTAAAATTAGTGAGTGACCTTTGAGAGTTAAAGTTAAGAACACAAGTTATCAGGAGATAAAAAGAGGCTTGAGAGTGGGCAATTGGTGCTGAAGAATAAAGATTGTGCCACAAGAATGACTGTAGAAATTCAGAAAGGGATAGCACACTACGACCTGATGGTGCACAATAAGTACACTGAATGAAGCTGAATGTGACTAGGGGTTGAGGGAGAAAGGCTAGGGGCACACATGAAACCAGAAGGAAAGATTCTGAAGACTGACAGGGTATAACTTAAGAATGCCTAGAGTGGACAATGATGGTGATTAAATGTACAAAAATAAAAACGTTTTTGGGTGAGGGAAAAAAACTGAATGTCAACATTGCAAGGGACTGAAAATGAATGGTATACAGGAAAAGGTACAATCAATGCAAGTTAGGGTCTGTAGTCAGCAGTAACATTGTAATATGCTTCCACTGAATGTAACAAAGGCATTATGCCAAAACTAAATGTCAACAAATGGGGTGGGGGTGGGGAACATGAGGGAGGGGTATGGATTCTATGAGGAAGAAAAGAAAATGTCTTCATATAGATTATGGTGGTGAAGCCATGCCTATTTACTTAGGTTGGAGTGTATCATGTGCAAATAAAATTGGTTAAAAATGAACAGAGAAATAACAAGTGCTAGAGAAAATGTACAGAAAGAGATGTACTTATTCACTGTTGGAGGGAAACTGAGAGGTACAGCCCCTCTAGAGGGCAGCATGGTGGTTCCACAGGAGGCTAGGGGTGGGGTTGCCATATGATCTTGCAACCCTGTGCTAAGTATATACCTGGAAGTACTGAGAGTGGACATGTTTGGACATTTGCACACTGGTGTTTATGGTGGCAGTGTTTGCAATTTGCAATGGGTGGAGGTAGCCTAAGGGTACAAATGACCGAGGAATGGAGGGGGGAACTGTGGCGTTAACAGACAACTCAGTGGCAGCAAGAAGGAATGAAATTGTGAGGCATACAACTAGGTGAATGAACATTGAGGATAGTATGTTAAATGAAATGTTGGAAATAAAAAAGACAAAACTATTGTGCCTTACTCATGGATTAACTATAATATACAAATTCAGAGAACTAAAGTCAAGAGCATGGGTTATCAGGTTGGGGCCTATTGTAAAGGCTCCTAGATTGTAAGCTCTTTCAGCAGCCACTTATGTTTAGGAATTGTAACTGATATTTCTGAAATCTGAGATACTGAACTAATTAAATATAACCTGGTTGTTCCCTGAAACTTTGGGTATTTATGTAACATCTGAGACTCAGAGTTAGAGTTCTGAAGCTATGAAAGTCAGCATTACCCCCACTCAGCAACTGTTTAAAAAGTTGAAAAAGTGATCAGACTTTGTCTAGCGATATGAATGATGCTGATCTGGATAGGACTAAGGTAAATCAGAATACTGAGTAAAGGATGATATGGCCCATATTTTCAAACTTCAACCTCCGTATGAGATCAAAGGGAGAGATGTTTATTTGGTACAAATTTATATTCTGGGTAGCACATTATCTTAACTTGTATGGTCAGTTTACTTGAACACCATAATTACACAATAAAGGGCATGAGATCTTGTTAGTTTGTATAGATTAGTGTGATGCCCTGATATATCCCACAGTAATTTGGTTAGAGAATAAAAAGGCATCCAGAAAGTCCCCTTGGGGGACTGGGGAGAAAGGAGGAAATATTAAACTTCCCCATCTGGGGAATTCCTGATATTCTCGCAAGCAGTGGGGACAACCAATTAAATAGGCTGAGTCCTCAATCTTGGAGCTCGCCCTATGAAGCTTATTCCTCTAAGCTAACTTGGCAAGTGAACTCACTGTCCCCCCTCCCCTCCGCAATGTGGGACCTGATTCCCAGGGGTGTAAATCTCCTTGGCAATGTCTCATTTATCTGTTCCCTCTTTTGGTCTACAAGATTTTCTCAATTCCAAGAAGCCAGGTCCCAGCTAATTCCTGGGAGTCAGGTCCCCACTTTGTCAAGGAGATTTACACCCCTGAGTGTCATGTTCCATGTAGTGGGGAGGGCAGTGAGTTCACTTGCCAAGTTGGCTTAGAGAGAGAAGCCACATCTGAGCTGCTTGCTAGACTACCAGGAATTCCCCAGATGGGGAAGTTTAATATTTCCTCCTTTCTCCCCAGCCCCCCAAGGGGACTTTGCAAATATTTCTTTATTCTCTGCCCAAATTAATTTTGGATGTATTGGAGCACCACACCAATGTGTAAAAACCAACAAGATCTAATGTCCTATTCAAGATTCCATGTAATTATGGTATTTGAATAAATTGACCATACAATTTAAATTAGATAATACACAACCCAAAATAAAAATTTTGCACCCAAATAAACCTCTCTCCCTTTGGTCTCACAGAGAAGTTGAAGTTGAAGTATTAAAATATAGAACATATTATCCTTGACCCTGTATTCTGATTTACTTTAACCCTACCCAGATCAGTTTCATTCATATCTGTGGTCTAAGTCTGATCACTTTTGCAACTTTTTAAACAGTTGCTGTATGGGGTAATGCTGACTTTCATAGCCTCAGAGCTCTAACTCTAAGTCTCAGATGTCACACAGATACCGGAAGTTCCAGGGAATGACCACGTTATACACAAATAGCTCAATATCTCAGAATTTAGAAATAACAGTTGCAACTATGAATATTCGTGACTGCTGTAAAAGCTTACAATCCAGGAACCTTTACAATAGGCCCCAGCCTGAGAACCAATGCTCTCAACTTCACTTCTCTGAGTTTGTACATTATAGTTAGTCCATATGAGTGAGGCATGATAGTATTTGTCATTTTATTTCTGCCATTTCATTCAGCATACAGTCCTAAGTTTCTTTCACCTAGTTGTGTGCCTCACAATTTTATTTCTTCTTGTGGCCGCTCAGTAGTCCACTGTATGTATACACCACAGTTCCCCCTTCCTTCTCTCCATCTTTGTACCTTTAGGCCACCTCCATTCATTGTGAATCAGGCACACTGGCACACTGGGGCCATAAATACCAGTGTGCAAATGTCCATTCATGTCCCATTCTCAGTTTCTCCAGGTATTTACCTAGCAAAGGGGTTGTAGGATCATATGGCAACCCAACTCCTAGCCTCCTGTGGAACCACCACGCTGCCCTCTGGAGGGGCTGCATCTCTCAGCTTCCTTTTCAACAGTGAATAGGTACATCTTTTTTTCTATATTTTTTTAGCACTTGTTTCTCTCTTTTCATTTTAAAACAGTTTTATTCACACATCATACAATTCAACCTAAGTAAAAAGTCAATGCTTCTGGCATGATCACATAGCCATGTCTTTGTCACCACAATCTAAGTGGAGATATTTCCTTTTCTTCTGCAAAAAATCCCATATCCCTCCCTCATAATAGCTGCTTACGGATATTTAGTTCTGGCATATTGCCTTTGTAACATTCGGTGGAAGCATATTACAATGCTACTGTTGACTATAGACCCTAGCTTGCATTGACTGTATTTTTTCCCATATACCATGGGAGAGAGATTTTATTGTAACCCATTGTGTATTTTTTAAAATACTGTCATATTAATGTCCTTCCTATTAGTTCTTTAAAGTTAACTTTAAATGACCAGGGAGGAAGATTAAAAAGGAAGAGTCTTCCAGGGAATGGAGCCAAGAACCATAGAAAATAATGGTCTGAGGAGCTGCTCCCAGGAAACATAATCAGGACCTAATCAAGCCAAATCCCCAGTCGAGGGGTACCTCAGACATGTATACAACAAAATCACAGAATACTTAAGCATGAATGACTGCTACATGATTCTCATTCCTCTTATTTTTTGAATGGGGGTCTTTTTTATCATCTTCCTATTCCTGTTCCACCATCAAATTTGGGGGAAGGGTTAAAAATAATTTGTATAAACAGTTAATATGTCTTCAAGAGAAGCCAACTCCAGACCTGATATGGATCATGAGTTCCTACACTTTGAGGCTGATACTATGATTAGATGAGAGCGTGGGGGTTTCTTGAGAAGGGAATGAATTCATTTCGCATTTGGGTGGGAAGTGGATTACTGTGAACCCAGAGTCTAGATTGGATTGTTGTTGCTAATTCTCCACTCCTCTTTAATAGATTTATACATCCCCATTCAATGCCATATAACTTTGTAGTACTTCCCACTTTAGCTGGATTACACTTTCCCATTCTATTGATGTTGTGCTTTCCTCTATGCTTTGGTCAATGGAATGCTTGCTAGGAAATGACATAAGGTGGGAGTAATATGATATATAATAGCCAGGAAGAAATGTAGCTTTAAATGTTATTCTGTGGCTTGGTTTTCCCTCTTGCACTCCTGCTTTCTAGCATAAGAACTTGCCCAGGGTAGTCTCTGGTCCAAAGAGAATTAGAAACCTGTGAAACAAAATGGTCTGAGGCCAAGACTAGCTGACCCTAACTGAGTCCAGGAGAGCCATAGCCCACTACAGATCTGTGAGTGGTGGGGGCGGGGGCAGGGGAGGGTGACAGATGAGTGAGTGGGGTGAAAGCTGACAAATATGCCTAGTATCTTCTTGGCTTGCTGTCATGCTTCCTTAAATATCACTTACTTAAATATCACCTTTAAAGTCTCATGATCTCTAACTATAATTGCAATCTTCACCTAAACTTCCTATTCCCCTTCCTGCTTTATAATTTCCTGCTTAGGCACTTATCACCATCTCACACATTATATATTTTACTTATCTTTCACTATTTATATACCTCAACTAGAAAATAAACTATCACAGGGAAGAAATTTTACTTTATCTCCAGCATATAGGCATACCTGGAACACACTTGGGTCTCAATACATAGCTGTTAAATAAGTGAATAAATAAATAGATATTGGACTAACAGTCAGGTGATGTATGTCATGCTACATGTTCTGTCACTAACAAGTAGTATGGCTTTTGGCAAATAATTTTCCCTAGGTTTAACTGTTCTCTACTATAAAGGAGGAAAGTTAGAATTTTTTTTTTAAACCTGAGGCTATGAAATTCTGGAACTTACAGATATGATACATACTATGGGTTAAATTACATTGTGTTCTCAAAAAGATACATTGGAGTACTAATGCAAAGTACACCCAAATATGACCTTATTTGGAAAAAAAGTATTACAGATGCACCTAAATAACATTTTATGATTTAAAGATATAGTACATGTTATGGGTTGAATTGTATTGTGTCCTTAAAAAGATATGTTGAAGTTCTGACCCCTAGCATCTCAAAATGTGACCTTATTTGGAATTAGGGTCACTGCAAATTGTAATTAAGATGAAGTCATACTGGAGTAGGGTTTGCCCTTAATCCAATATGACTAGTGTCCTTTTAATAAGAGACATAGACATATAGACACAGAGAATGTTGTGTGCAGACAGAGAAAACACAGGTGAAGGTGGAGGCAGAGATTACAGTTACGTTGCCAAAAGCCAAGGAACACCTGGGGTCACTAGTAGATATGAAGAGGCAAAGAAGGATTCTTTCCTAGAGTCTTTTGTGGATGCATGGCCCAGCTCTCACCTCGATTTCAGACTTCTGGACTCCAGAGTTATGAAAGAATAAATTTTTGTTGCTTTAAGTCACCCAGTTTGTAGTACTTTGTTATGGCATTACTAGGAAACTAAAATAGATTTTGGTACTAGGAAATGGGGTGCTGCTGTAACACATAGCTAAACATGTGGAAGTGGTTTTGGACTTGGGTAAGGGTAGAAGTTGGAAGAGTTTTGAGGTGCTTGATAAAAAAATTTGTATTGTCTTGAAGAGGTGATTGGTAGAAATATGAATAATAAAGATGCTTTTGTTGAGACCTTAGAAGGATGATGAATGTGTGATCAGATACTGGAGGAAAGATTACTCTTATTATCAAATGGCAGAAAACTTCGCTGAATTATGTTCTGCTATGGGGTGGAAAGTGTAACTTGTAAGTGAAGAATTGGATATTTTGTGAGGAGACTTCCAAACTAAGTGTGGAAGGTATGGTCTGGTTTCTCTTTGCTGAGTATAATAAAATATGAAAGGAAAGATAAATTAAGGAATGAACTGTTATGCAAAAAGGAACCAGCAGTTGATGATTTGGAAAATTTTTAGCCTATCCAGACAGAGTGCTCTGGAGACAAGGCCAAGGGTGTGGCTGGACAAGTGTTTGCTAAGGAGATCAGGTATAAGACTCATTCATATAATCAACCTTTTCAGCAGAAGTCAGTTGTTGAGATGGAGTTCTTAGGAAAGATCTATAGAGGATTCTCTTGTCTGATGGCTTGGACTCCATAAATTGCATGAAAGACCAATAAGATTTTTGAAAATTTTTATCAGCAGAAGCACTGCTTGCTTGGATTGACTGAGATAGAGATGAGACAAAATGAAAGCATGACTTCAAGAGCAGTAGGCAGAGTGGGTGAAGGGCCTCTGCCTTGAGCAGAAAGGGTGGGGTAGACTCTGTGGGCCCAGAGGACAGATCATTGAACCACGGAGGCTTACTCTCAGGTCTTGAAATCTGATGTAATTTGTTCTACTGAGCTCATTACTTGCTTTATTCCTTCCATTTACTCCTATTCAGAATGTGAAGATCTATCTATGCCTGTCTCACCACCATATTTTATTTGTTTTATAGTTCACCAAACAGATTATTTGTTTTATAGTTTCATAGGTTCACAGATGAAGAATTTTGCCCCAGCATGGATCATACCCAGTCTCTCCCACACATGATTTAATAGATGAGATTTGGGACTTGTTATTTGATTATATTTAGATGATATTTTAGACTTCAAGTTGATGCTGGAATGAGTTAAAAATCTGGGGGTCTTAGGATCAGGTGAATGTATTTTGTACCTGGGAAGGATATGAACTTTGGAAGGCAAGAGGGCCAACTATTATGGGTTGACTTGTGCTCTCCCATAAAGATATGTCAAGTCCTAATTCTCAGTACCTTAGAATATAAACTTATTTGGTCTTATTTGGAAATAGGGTTGTGGCAGATGCAAGTAATTTAAAATTAAAGTCATACTGGGGTGGGTGGGATGGGCCCTTAATCCAGTTGACTGGTACTTTATAAGAAGAGAAGAGACAGAGATATACAGATAGATGCAGGGAAGAAGGACACATGAAGACTGAGACAGACACTGGAGTTAAGCAGCCACAAGCCATGGAACACCAAAGACTGTCGGCCACCACCAGAAGCTAGTAAGAGGAATAGAAGTATTCCTCCCTCTAGAACCATCAGAGAGTATGGACTTGCTGACACCTTGATTTTGGATTTCTAGCATCCAGAACTGTGAAAGAATACATTCGTTTTCTTCAACAACCCAGTTTGTGTCAGCGTACCTCAGAAACTAATATAGTACCTAATCAGAAAATAATTATTGCTATACAGTAATTATACAACTACATATTTTTAGAATTTTTATTTATTTAGCATATCCATACCATGAGCAGAAATTTTCAATCATACCTGAGAAGTTAACTTGAGAAGATAAGTCTGAGAGTCATTGGATTCTGAACTGTCAGAGCCTCGGCTACTACAAAAAAAAAGGATAATTTATTTTAGTTTAAGGATGGTGGTATTTAAAATTTTCAACTATTGCTTTTACTGTATTATCTTACTGAAATTGGTAAAAATTGTTCTAAATATAAGAATTTGCAAAGACTGATTTAGATGTTTTATAGTCCCAGATAGCTTAAAAATAGAAGTTTTTCTTGCTAATTGTTTGGAAAGCTATGAAGGTTTAGAAATATGTTACAGGAATATAAGCTTCACAAAAATAGGAATTTTTTTCTGCCTGGATCACTACTGAATAACCACAGTGGAAACAGTGCTTACCACATAGCAAGCACTCAACAAATATTCATTAATAAATGATTAAATAAATGTTATATTCAGGCAGTTTCCTAGTTCGCAGAGATATCACTAATCTCTTAAAACTCATTAAATTTTACATCACTATACTTACATTCTGCTTAAAGAAAATGCAGGACTAAACAAAACAGTTTCTCAAGAAAAAAGGGTCACTCAGAAATCTATTTCTAATTGAAACTGATTAATGCAGTGGTAGGAAACATTTTTTGCTTGAGAACCAATTCAAGAAAGAAAATATCTCTGGGCTATATTTTAATAAGAAACAAGCAAACATATATGCAGGATTGGCATGCATGTATATTTTTATATATACAATAAAATTTTTATAGGTACAATAAAATGTACTTAATTTCCCTTTTTTTTTTGTCTAGGAAACTATATAACTAGTATTTACTGTAGTATCTGATTGAATGTGCATTAGAAGATATTTTGTCCTTAAGCAAGATCTCTTTTAAAACTATTTTATCTTTTGTTCTTGATTACCTTAAAATACTTAATTATAAAGTACTGTTTATCTTAGTGCTACTAAATAAAGCTTATATTCTTTATGGGAGTGCAAGGGTAGTTCAGTGGTAGAATTCTCACCTGCCATGCGGGAGACCTGGGTTCGATTCCTGGTCTATGCACTTCCCCCCAAAACAAACAATCAAACAAAGAAACAATACCAAAAAAATTCAACAAATGGTGCTGCAATAATGGGATACTCACATGGATAAATAATGAAATGTGACCCCACCATACAGCATACAAGAAAAAAAAAAGCTTATATATTTTATAAAGATATATTTTCCAATTCCAAATCAGAAAACCCATCAATGCCTTTAAACCAAAGAAACTTTTTCATTTACTTACTTTGAAACACATCTTTTTTTCTTTTATAGCTGTTGCTTCCAGGTAAATCCATTTAATTTATCTTTTCTGTGTGTTAGACCCAGCTTACAAAGAGGATGGGCTGAGTGAAACTCACTGTAGGTCTCTGAATTCCTTATCAGTAATTTGGACATTTCTAAAATTATATGGAAGGCTACTACATATGGTCAGAAGTTAAAGGGTCTCTTGATACTGACATAACATGTTTCACCCATGCCATCATGAAAGAAGGTAAACAAACTTATAAAAGGAATAAAAATCTGAACAAATTATTTTAATTATAACTGATATATCCTAACATCAGTCTAGATTTTATGACATG
Source organism: Tamandua tetradactyla (assembly GCF_023851605.1). NCBI lineage: Eukaryota > Metazoa > Chordata > Mammalia > Pilosa > Myrmecophagidae > Tamandua > Tamandua tetradactyla. The sequence continues at coordinate 177,640,154 of NC_135327.1, read as the reverse complement.
GACAACAAGGAATCCTACAAGGGAAAGTCTATTTTTCTAACTGCTTTTTAAAAATAGTATTTTCTATGTAATACATACATACTTATTCTTCGAAAAACTTCAAAAACTTTGAATAGTAGTATATATTTTATATGTGTATTTCCTACTTCTTAGAAGATTTTTATATCTATTTCATATATATTTCTAAATCAGACAGAATCTATCATAATTTTATAAGGATTCAGAAAAAATTCAAGCCAATCTTTCTCAAAATATAGAAATTATTTTAATAATTCCCATGGCAGATGGTCATCCAGCTTTTGACTGAGCCTGTTCAGGGAAAAAATATTCACTATTTTCCAGTAACCCTCTCAATGTGACAAAATTTTTCCTTTTATTGTACTGAAAATCTGCCTCATATATTTTTTAACCATTAGTGTCTAGTTTGGCTTTACTTTTTCAAACAGAGAAGGCAGCTATGCTACGCCTCTTCTGCAAGCCAACTTCTTCAAATATTTGGAAGCTGTCTCTGAAATCTTTTCCAAAAGTATTTTAAAAATGTAAGTGGAGGTTACTGATTTCCTTTTTAGAAAGGAAGATATACATAAATAGCACACATGTAATATTTCTGCACATGCAAGAATGATGTTGTATTTCCTGTTTCAGATGTTAAGAATTTTTCTAAATGAGAAATAATGCAATAATGGAATAATTCTGAAACCTCAAAAACCATTCTACATGTGTTTGTGGATGAGTATGCTGGTGCTGGAAAAACAAGTTAATATCTCAAATTCTCAGAAAGTTCTGAATATCTTAAAGGCCATCCATGATGAATAATACGGAATAAAATGCTGGGTCACAAAACAAGTCTCAATAAATTAAAAAATACTGAAATCAAACAAAGAATATTCCTGACTACAACAGAGTGAAACTAGAGAGCAGTAACAGAGAAAGAAATGGAAAATTCACAAATATGCAGAAATTAAAAGCATACTCTTAAACAATGGGTTAAAGAAGAAATCAGAAGTAAAATCAGGAAGTATCCTGAAGCGAATGCAAATGAAAATTCAACATACCAAAACTTATGGGATGCAGTGAAGGCAGTGCTGAAAGGGAAATTTATTGCTTTAAATGCTAACAATTAACCCCCATGTCAACCCTGTGACCCCATGACCCTGCACTGTGTGCTGCCCCATGCCACACTCCACCCTGTGCCCCCAGGCCTCTGTGCCACATATCACTTGAACCCTGCACAACATCCCACGATGTGCCCCAGCCCACACAACACGCTGCCCTATGCCCTAGTGCCACCATGCCCCCTGCCATACACCACCCAGCAAACTGACCCATGTGGGGAGGATATGGTTAAAGCATTTGTAAGCTTGTTCTGTGTTTGCACATCCACAAGCAGTTGAAAACCACTGCAGTTGTTTGCTTGTTTGTCTGCTGGTAGACTTGATGCTGAAAACATGAGAGCTGAAAACAGCTCAAGATGTTTGTCTGCTCCACTTATCTGTGCCATTTGCATATTTGTCTGCTTTGCTTATCTTTTCTATTTACTATTCGTCTGCTTTGCTTATCTATGGCATTTGCTTATCTGGAATACTTCTCCTATGCATGGAAAAATTCCTGCTTTGTTTTTAAATTAAAGATACCTCCTCAAGGCAATCAGGAACCTCCCCTGATGATCGAAGCATGGCTTAACTTCAAATGGCCCCTTCACTCCATAAATAGCAAACAAAAAATAAACTTGGGACTCTGGCTGGAGACACGGTCATCTTTGCTTTCTGACTTTCTGTCAAAGGTTTTTTCTTCCCATGCTGATTCTTTGCAGGACAAAGAGTAACTGCCATAAATGGTGCCCTGTGTGAGGAGTGAAACTTCAACTACAGACACGATTTCAGGTGTACAAATCAATATATGTAGTAGAGGAGAACAGCAGTTGCAGCAGAGAAACTGAAACTGTTCATCCCAAGGTAAGGGACAGCAACACTCACTGGAGATAGCTGCCCATGTACTTAGTGCAAGCAAGGAATTTCTTTTTCATGTCCCTTTCTTAGCAAGAAGTTCAAAAGTTGTTAAAAGCAGCAGAAGGCTCAGTAAAGAAGGGTCAGCTCCTATCATTGTTGCAAATAATTCAAAAAAATCTGGGAGCAGGTAGGGAAAAAGCTGAAAAGAAAATATAAGCAAGGACAAAAGGTACTGACTTCGGCTGTAATAATTAGGGGCTTGATAAAAACAGCTTTATACCCTTTACATACAAACTCTAATTTTCTGCCTATCACAGAGGAGACTACCTCCTCCTCTACCTCCTCCAACTGCTCCATTGAAGTCAGAGTCAATGTCAAATAAGTTTGAATTTCCACTTCCACCCCCTTTTACAGAAAATGGTGAGACTGCTATGGAGAGATTCTTAAAGGAGGCTAAAGAATGTGGAGAGGGGCTAGCGTTCCCAGCCATAGTAGAAAATGGCAGGGCATGCCATGGGCACTTACCATTCCAAACATATAAAGAATTAAGGAGAAACATTTATGAGAATGCACTACAATGTTCATTTACTAAAGGAATAATCGAGTCAATTGGATGGAGCTATCATATGTGCCCATGGGACTGGAAAACTTTAGTATGAACAATTGTCACTCTGGCCCAATACAGTATTTGGATATTAGAATATCAAGAAAGTTCAACTCAACAGGCAATCAAATATTTAAATCAGAATATTCCAACTGGTACTGAAATGCTTCAAGAAATAGGACCTTATTTAGAACCTAGAGTCCAAGCCCAACAAAATGAGCTACTTTTTCAACAATGTTCCCAACTAGCTGTGCAAGCTTGGGGGAAAATTCCTCAGGGGAAATCAAAGCAAGGCTCATTTGCAACTGTTCAGCAATCCGCAACAGAATCTTATCTTGATTTTGTTAATCAGTTACAGTAGGCTATAACCAGCCAGATAGACAACCCAGAGGCAGCTAAAACACTACTCTTACATTTAGCTTATGAAAATGCAAATATTGATTGTCAAAAAGCTATTGAAGCTATAAGAACAACAGCTCAGTCTATTGGGGAATTTATTAAAGCCTGCCAGAATGTGGGAACTGAAACTTTTAAGGTTCAACATTAGCTGCTTTACTCAAACCACATACCAGGGTATGCTTTAAGTGTGGGAGAGAAGGCCATTGTCAAAAAGAGTACAAACAACACTTTAAGGGGCAAAAGCTTCCTACTTCAGATTGTCTAGATGTGGGAAAGGACTTCATTGGGCAAATTAATGTCATTCCAAATTTGATAAGAACAGAAAAAATGTTGTTGGGAAATGAAAAACCCAAGGAGCCAAGGGCCAACACGGCAATGGATGTCTCTAATCAGGCAGTCATTCTGGACTCAAAACCCATGAGTCAGAGACTTATGAGCAGCCACAACTGGCACTGGATTAGATTTAATCAATACCAAAGAATTACTTTTAAAAGATCCTGAAGCAACTTATATAGCCCCTACAAAGGTATGGAATCCTTTACCTAAAGGGTTAGTAGGATTAGTTTTAGGAAGGTCAAATTATAACTTGAGGGGAATTAAGGTGCTTCCGGAGTTATTGACTCAAATTATGAATGGGAAATTAAAGTCTTGATTCATGCATTAGGCCTACACATGATTCTACCCAGGACACATGTAGCTCAGCTATTGTTAATGCCTTATTATGTACCAAATGCTTCCACAACTATAAGAGAAGAAGGGTTTGGCAGTACTGGGAAGAAGGACACTTACTGGGCTACTGCCATCCAACTGAAAAACCTGTTACAAATACAAATTCAAGACCAATCTTTTATAGGTGTAATAGATATTGGAGCAGATATTTCCATAATAGCTCAGAATGAATGGCCCTCAGCCTGGCCTGCCACATTATCCAAAATAACAGTAAACGGAGTTTTATACAAAATTACTGTTAAACGGGGACCCACAAACTCCCTTACAAAGCTTAAAAATATTACAGTGACGAGGATCTGATAAGCAAATTGGGCATATTCAGCCATATATTTTGCCAATACCCCTTAACCTATGGGGAAGAGATTTAATAACTCAATGAATTTGACCATCCAGACTACACATTTTGTCTAGCAGTCACTGCTCACATTCCTCCTCTACCCTTAAAGTGGCTAACTAACAAGGCTGTTTGACTGGAGCAGTGGCCGTTGAAAGGGGAGAAGTTAATTCAAGCTGAACTGCTTGTTAAGGAGCAGCTCATAGCTGGGCTTAGAGAACCATCTACAAGCCCCTGGAATATTCCTATTTTTGTAATTCCAAGGAATTATGGAAAATGGAGATTATTATGTGATTTATGCAAACCAATACTATATTACAACCTACAGGTTCCCTTCAATGGGGACTCCCTAATACAGCAATGATACCAAAGGAGTGGCCTTTAACCATGATAGATTTAAAAGACTGCTTTTTTACCATTCCCCTACATCCCTCTGATAAGGAGCAGTTTGCTTTCTTCGTTCCAGCACTAAATAACCATAAGCCTGTAGAAAAGATACCAATGGAAAGTGTTGCCATAAGGAATGCTGAATAGTCCTACAATGTGCTAATATTTTGTACATTTGGCTTTACAGCCCAGTTGGGATGTTTCCAAATTGTTAGCTTTATCATTATACGGATAATATCTTGTTAGCACCACAAACTGAGGACTAGTTATTTGTTTTTTTATAATCATGTTAAAGCTTCTTTAGCTATTATAGGACTACAAATAGCTCCAGAAAAAATTCAATTATCCCAGCCTTGGAAATACTTGGGTTATGTCATGTCTAATTGTACAGTGAGACACCAAACTATAGCTATAACGCCTCTACTGAAAACAACTTTAAATGATATGCAAAAGCTGCTAGGGAGCTATGGGTTATGACCCAGTGTAGGCATTCCACCTGCCAACTAATCAATTTATTTACCTTAAAGGGGGATGCTGATTTAAATTCCCCACAAGAACTTACTCCAAAAGCATTAGCTGAATTAGAACTAGTTAATTAGAACAAAGCTATTTGCAATAAACAGTTAACCTGCATCTCTCTGACAGTGCCTTTAGGACTTTTTCTATTTCAAACTCTGAACATTCCCACAGGGTTAACTGGTCAGTTATTTCCTGCACTAGCTTGCATGGAATGGTTATTTTTATCTCACACCCCTACAAAAACTTGCACCATATACTCAAGGTGTAGCTTCTTTACTCCATAAAGGAAGAATTAAGTGCCAACAACTTGGAGGTTTGAACCCAGATTTAATTCATTTCTCCTTTCCTCAAGAACAATTCTTTCAAACACTCTCCCACAGCATTGATTTACAAGTAGCATTAGCAGACTTTGTAGGAGAATTTAAATTTTCTTTACTAGCAGATAAGTTTATTTCAGCAAATACCATTATTAAACCTTACTCTCTCTGCAAAAATCAGTGAAGTACCCATTACCAACACTATAAATGTTTTTGTTGATGGTTCAGGAAAAACTACAAAAGCTGCTGCCACTTGGTATGAAAATTCACATTGGGAATCTCGAGTTACCTCTCAACATAAAATCACTCAATGGGCTGAACTGGCTGCAGCTATTTTAGCTCTGCAACAATTTCCCAACCAGCCCATAACTTAATTTGTAACTCTGGATATGTTTTGGTGTTTATACATTGCAGAATTTAGAATTAGCCTTTATAAAACCTTTGTCAGATTCTGATCTATACACCTTATTTATTATGCTACAACAATTGTTGGATATTCTGATTCATCTTCTGTCTGTTACACATATTCGTTCCCATTCAGGACTACCCGGCCCTTCTTCCTACCCGGTAGAAGGAAACCAAAAGGCAGAAACATTAGTAGGTTTCACATCAGCATTTAAAAAGGTGCACTTATCCCATGAATTTTTTTCATCAGAATGGGAGAACTCTTCAACTCTTCAACTATAGTTTGACCTATCTATAACCCAGGCCAAACAAATTATCTCTGCCTGTCCTGATTGCCAGTGATATTCTAATCCACATTTATTCCTCATGTTAATTCACAAGGAATTACAGCTAATTAGTTTTGGTAAACTGACATTACCCATTATACATTATTTGGGCATTTTAAATACCTTCATATTTTTAAAGACATATTTTCAGGATTTATTCATGCTTCCCCCCAACCAAAGAAATGGCTGCAACAGTAAAAACTCACCTTCTTAAAGTCTTTGGTCATATGGGTGTGTCTAAACCCTTAAAAACAGATAATGGTCCAGCCTTTGTTTCCTCACTCTTCAAACTACTTCTACAACAATGGAAAATTAAACATAATACTGGCATTCTTTATAATCCCACAAGTCAAGCCATCGTACACACCATACATTAAAACAACTGCTAACTGTCATGCTGGGGACACGGGTTCAATTTTCAGTGCCTGCCCATGCAAAAAAAAACAAAAAAAACAAAAAAAACCCCAAAAAACTATTAAAAAAAAAACAAAAAAGGGAGAGTATGACAATTTCTCCAAAGGAAACTATTTCCTTAGCCTTATACACCCTAAATTTTTAAAATCATGACAAAACCGGTTTAAGCAGCAGAGAAACATTTTGTTCCTTAACATAAAACATATGGATCCTTTAGGTGATGGTTTGTAGAATGGACCTCAGGAATTATTAACATGGAGGGTATGCTTGTGTTCTTACTCTCACAGGACCCCAGTGGCTACTGGCAAAGTTTGTCAAACCTTATCATGAGCTGAAAGGACCAACTGTTGATCCCGAAGTTGGAGACCCTGAATCTGGACAATCGAAAATCTTGACGCATAACACTATGCAGGAGCACCCAGCAGGTTCAGGGAGTAACCTGGAGCAACTAGATGGAAAAGCTTCAGAAATTTTAGCATGAACAGGGGCTCCCTCTACACCCGAGAACAGATTTTTGGTCTATCTAGCTGTAATCACCTCTAACTCTGTGCAGGTATAAAAAACATTCCTTCTTATTATTTTACTTTTACAACTTTCTTCTGCCAAAGCAGAAAATTACTTATATTGGCCCCACGTTTTAGAGCCCTTATACTTAAATTAGTTACTTGGTGGGACCCAGAACCTCCACTCTCAAGCAATGACACCGATTGGACAGGGGGCTTATGGATTCCCCCTGCTGGTTCGCTTGCTGAAAATGTGGGCTGGCTACACCTTAATCAATCTACCACTTACTTATCTAATTTACCTCTGCTGTGCTTCTCCATAGATGACAGTGCTAGTTGTCCACAAATCATTCCTCAAGAATATTTTCATTATACACCTAAACGTAGTAATTCCATATTGGCTAATCTTACCTACATAAAAGTTATCTCAGTCAAATCATTTGCTACACATAATGCTTCTAATCCTCTGTCTCTATTGTCACATGTTGTGGGGATGGAATTCTAATTCATGTAATGTTGTTTGGCTCCCCTGTCATTCCACGGAGGCTCATAAAACAAATTTTTCCAATTCCTATAATCTCACTATTCTCGATTGGGGCCCTCAAGGCCACCTTACTAGCAATCTATTAAGTTTTCTAGTGCATCTAATAAAAGTATTAATTGGACTAATGGAGGACTTTCAGGCCCTGTTTTTCAAGCTGTAATTCATAATTCCATCACCATATAATTGTCCCATGGCTAACTAAAGTGTGGCACCTTGGGTTGCCCTTTCTAAATAGAGCAGAAATAAATGAAATTGAGAACATGAAAACAATTGAGAAAATCAATAAAACCAGAAGCTGGTTCTATGAGAAAATTAATAAGATTGATGGGCCATTAGCAAGATTGACAAAAAGAAGAGAGAGGAGGCGAATAAATAAGGTCAGAAGTGAAAGAGGAGACATAACCACTGACCCCACAGAAATAAAGGAGGTAATAACAGGATACTATGAACAACTTTATGCTAATAAATACAACAATGTAGATGAAATGGACAACTTCCTAGAAAGGCATGAACAACCAACTTTGACTCAAGAAGAAATAGATGACCTCAACAAACCAATCACAAGTAAAGAAATTGAATCAGTCATTCAAAAGCTTCCCAAAAAGAAAAGTCCAGGACCAGACGGCTTCTCATGTGAATTCTACTGAACATTCCAGAAAGAATTAGTACCAATCCTGCTCAAACTCTTCAAAAAAATTGAAGTGGAGGGAAAGCTACATAATTCATTCTATGAAGCCAACATCACCCTCATACCAAAACCAGACAAAGATATTACAAAAAAAGAAAACTACAGACCAATCTCTCTAATGAATATAGATGCAAAAATCCTCAACAAAATTCTAGCAAATCGAATCCAGCAACACATTAAAATAATTATACATCATGACCAAGTAGGATTCATCCCAGGTATGCAAGGATGGTTCAACATAAGAAAATCAATTAATGTAATACACCATGTCAACAAATCAAAGCAGAAAGATCACATGATCATCTCAATTGATGCAGAGAAGGCATTTGACAAAATTCAACATCCTTTCCTATTGAAAACACTTTAAAGGATAGGAATACAAGAAAACTTCCTTAAAATGATAAAGGGAATAAAAAAATAAATAGGGTTATATCTCATGGAAATTACACTCATATTAAAAATTACTAAACTTAACTCAAAATCATTCTAATTCTATAATGATTTGTACTTCTCACCCTTTTTTCTATTATTAACACCTCATAATACAATTACCTATGCCAGTGATACCTTCTATCTCACCACAAGTACAGGATCTTACCTTTTATCCTGTTTCTCCCATAAAAATGTTACTGAATTAAACATAACCTCTATATTTGTTCTAAGGAGACAAGTACAGATATGGAATCTGTCCTTGGGAAGGATCTTCTAGCTTAGCACAACTCAATAAGCCTCTATCAAATATATGACTGAAAAGATTTCTTGGTATTTTCTTAGCCTTTATAATCTCTGCCATCATAATTGCTGCCACAGCAACCACAGCTATTGCTGTACTAGGTGAATCTGTTCAGACTACTCATACGGTCAATCAAATTAGGACCGATGTCACTGATGAAATGATTGTTTCAAACCCAAATTGCTAATGGGATGTTAACCCAACTTCATGCTTTAGAAGCATCAATCTTATGGTTAGGTGAAAGACAGCAAGCTCTTTTTACAAGACAGGAGCTGCAATGCGTTTGGGAACATAAAATATGTGTCACCCCATTGCCCAGGGATTCTTGGAAACTAATAAAATCCCTTATTCAAGGAGCTTTGAACTCTCATCTTCAAGGAGAAGTGCTAGCATTGCAATCTCGTCTAGAAAAACAGTTATCCCAAATTCAGATGCTTACTCAACAAAAAGTCTTCAACACCTTAAATGATAACCTTAATTGGCTCAATCCATCTAATTGGTTTCATAGATTAAATATTTGAATCTGGATTTTATCCGCATTTGGTATACTTATGGTTTTTCTATTTCTTTCAGCTCTCAGAATGATTTGTTCTATGATTTCTCATCTCCACTAGACTGAACAACTAGTAGCCATAGTTACAGCTTCACCTTTGCAGTTGCCGCCATCAACATGAACAGCAACAATAAATAAAAAGGGTGGAGATGTGCGGAGGATATGGCTAAAGTGTTTGTAAGCTTGCTCTGCGTTTGCACGTCCACAAGCAGTGGAAAACCACTGCGCTTGTCTGCTTGTTTGTCTGCTCATAGACTTGATGCTGAAATCAGCTCAAGATACTTGTCTGCTTTGCTTATATGTTCTATTTGCATATTTGTCTGCTTTGCTTATCTGTGGCATTTGCTTATCTGCAACACTCCTATGCATGGGAAAATTCCTGCTTTGTTCTTAAATTAAAGATACCTTCTCCTCAAGGCAATTGGGAACCTCCCCTGATGATCAAAGCATAGCTTAACTCCAAAGGGTCCCTTTACCCCATAAATAGCCAACTAAAAGTAAACTTGGGACTCTGACTGGAGATAGAGTCTTCCTTGCTTTCTGACTTTCTGTCAAAGGTTTTTTCCTTCCCATGCCAATTTTTTGCAGACAAAGAATAACTGCCACAGACCTGCACCTGGCACAGCAAAGCCCTGAGCCCTGCCTCCTGCCACTGCACCTGGTAACCTGTACCATACCCCATGCCTGAGCCCCCTTACCCCACATGGTGCCCCACTCTGCGCCCTGAGCCCCACCATGTACCCTGACTCCCATGCTGACCTGCCATGTGCCCTGTGCCCCACACCATACCTCATGCCCTTGTGGCCCCATGCCCAGTTCCATGCCCCACACACATTCCTGCACTGTGCACCTGTGCCCGCACCACCCATCACACCAGGCCTAGCTGGTAGGCATTTCTAGGTTGGCTGCAGACAGAGACACATGGCATATGCAGTCCCACAGCCCAAGGTCATTCCAAGTGGGAGTCTGAGGGCCACCAGACCCATCAGGCCCACAAGTAAATCACCACTGAGGTGTACACTGGCCACTCCCCAGCCCTGGGGCTGGCTGCTTTCAGCACCCACCAGGACCAGCGAGCCTGACTGGAATTGAACCAGGTCTCCATCCAAGTCACCCACTGCTAGTCAGGGGAGGCAGGCCTGAGGGGATGAGAAGGTCCAAGAGTGCCACCTGCTGCACAGAAATGAAAGAACAGTCTAGCAAACTACCTGTCTAGCTTCAAAAAGATCTTCAAGGAAAAATGCAACCAGGGCTTGGTTTGGTGATGAACTAAGTGCAAAAGGAGATCTTTAATGTAAACCCAAGCAAATATAAAACCTTACATGACTGAGGGAAATCAACTTTCAAAATAACCCTATCAAGGTAATCAAATGCCTCAAGCCAACAGAAAATCACAAAGCACATGAAGATGCAAGCAGATGTGGTCCAGCCAAATGACCAAATTAAAACATCAGAGGAAACACAGACTTTGCAGCAACTAATTAAAGATGTTCATACTATTGTCCTAAATAAATGCAACGGGTTGGCTAATGACATAAAGGAGATCAAAAAGACACTAGAAGAACATAAAGAAGAATTTGAAAAAATAGGTACAAAAACAGCAGATACCTCAGAGATGAAAGATATGACAGACCAAATTAAAAGTATACTAGAGACACACAACAGCAGATTAGAAGAGGCAGAAGAAAGAATAAGTGAACTAGACAATAGGACAACTGAATTAGAATGTACAAAAGAAAATGGCAAAAAAGGTAGAAAAATTGGAATTGGACCTCAGGGAAATAATGGAGAATACAAAGTGCATAAATATAAGAATCAATATTCCAGAAGGAGAAGAGAAGAGTAAAGGGCTAAGAAGATTAGTTGAGATAATGGGGGAAAATTCACAACCCTTATAAAGGACATAAATACGCAAATCAAAGAAGCCGAACAAGCCCTAAATAGTATAAATCCAAATAGGCCTACTCCAAGTCACTTAATCAGTCTGTCAAATGTTGAAGAGAAGCAGAAAGTCCAGAAAGTATAAGAGAAAAGTGACTCACCACATACAAAGGGAACCATATAAGACTGAATTTGTACTATTCTACAGGTACTCTGGTGGTAAGAAGGTACGGTATATTTAAGATCCTGAAAGAGAAAGACTTTCAGCTAGGAATTCTTTATTTGGCTAAATTGTCATTCAAAAGTGAAGTGAAAAAAAAAATTTTAAAAAGTGAGGGAGAGATTAAGAATCACCACAGGTAGACAAAGACTGAGGGAATTTATTAACAGGAGACTGGCTGAACATGAAATACTAAAGGGAGTTCTGTCAGCTAAAAAAAAAAAAGACAGGAGAGGGAAGTCTGGAGGAGGATATAGAATTGAAAAGTATCAGTATGGGTAATTTAAAAGATAAAAGGAAAAAGAGGGAAAAGAATATATAGGTCTTACAAATAAAAACCAAAGGATAAGATGGTAGATTCAAGAAATTCCTTTACAGTAATAACTTTGTTAATGGACTAAACTCACCAATTAAAAGATACAGATTGGCAGGATAGATTAAGAAATATGATCCATCTATATGCTGCTTAAAATAGACTCATTTTAGACCCAAGGATTCAAATAGGTTGAAAGTAAAAGGATGGAAAAATACTCCATGCAAGTTGTAACCAAAGAAAAGCAGGAATACCTATACTGATAACAGACAAAATAGATTTTAAATGTAAAGACATCATAAGAGACAAGGAAGGACACTACATATTAATAAAAGGGACAATTCACCAAAAGGATATAATAATCATAAATGTTTATGCTCCTAGTTAAGGAATTCCAAAGTACATGAGACAAATATTGGCAAAATGAGGTGATGTATAGATTTTTCAAGAATAATAGTGGGAGATTTCAATACACCACTCTCCACTATAGATAGAATAACCAGACAGATGATCAACAAGGAAACAGAAAACTGATAAATGAAATAGACCTAACAGATATATATATATAGATATAGATATAGATAGATAGATAGATAGATAGATAGATAGATAGATAGATAGATAGATAGATATAAACTGTTATAGCCCCAAACACCAGGATATACATTCTTTAGTGCTCATGGGATGTTCTCTGGGATAGATCATATGCTGGGGCACAAAACAGGTCTTCATAAATTTAAAAAGATTTCAATTATTCAAAGCACTTTCTCAGAACACAAAGGAATGAAGCTGGAAATAAATTATCACCAAAGAACTAAAACTTTCACAAATATATAGAGAGTAAATAACGCACACTTAAATAATCAGTGGGTCAAAGAAGAAAATGCTAGAGAAATTGGTAAATATCTGGAGATGAATGAAAATGAGAATACAACATATCAGAATTTGAGGGATGCAGCAAAGACAGTGCTGAAGGGAAATTTATTGCCCTAAATGCGTATAGTAAAAAACAAGAGCAAAAATTGAGGACTTAACTGCTCACCTGGGGGACCTAGAGAAGGAACAGCAAATTAATCCCAAAGCAAAGAGAAGACGAGAAATAACAAAGGTCAAAGCAGAAATAAATGAATTGCAGAAAAGAAGAACAATACAAAGAATAAAACCAAAAGTTGATTGATTTTATTGATTCAGTGGACCCCCAGCTAGGCTGACAAAAAAAAAAAAAGAAGAGAGAGGATCCATATAAACAGAATCAGAAACAAGAGGGGTGTCATTAGCAGGGACCTTGAAGAAATTTAAAAAAATCATGAGTATACTATGAACAACTATTTGCCAACAAACTAGACAACATAATAAAATGAACAAATTCTAGAAACACACGAACAAGCTATTCTGACTCCAGAAAAAATGGAATATCTCAAGAAATCAAACAGAAGTAGGGAGAGTCAATCAATCATCAAAAATCTTCCTACAAAAAAAAAAAGCACAGGATCGGCTTCACAGGGGAATTTTATCAAACATTCCAAAAAGAATTAACACCAATCTTGTTCAAATTCTTACAAAAAAAATAAGGAAAAGGAACATTATCTAACTCATTTTATGAAATTAATATCACTCTTATACCAAAACTGGGTAAAGACACAATAAGAAAGGAAAACTACAGGTATCTCCCTAATGAATATAGATGCAAAAGTTCTCAACAAAATACTAGCAAATTGAATCCAATGACACATTAAAAGAGTTATGCATGACATACAATTGGGGTTTACACCAGGAATTTAAGAGTGGTTCAACACAAGAAAACCAATCAAGGAAATATAGCACATTAACAAATCAAAAGGGAAAAATCATAGGATCATCTTGGTTGATGCTGAAAAAACAATGGACAAAATTCAACATCCTTTTCTGATAAAAATACTTCAAAAGGTAAGAATCAAAGGAAACTTACTCAACATGATAAAGGGCATATATGAAAAACCCATAACTAGCATCTCACTCAATGGTGAAAACCTTCCTCTAAAGACTGGGAGAGAGACAAGGAAACCCTCTATCACCACTATTATTCAACATTGTATTAGAAGTTCTATCTTAAGCAATTAGGTGGGAAAAATAAATAAATTGGAAAGGAAGAATTATAACTTTCATTATTTGCAGATACTTTACTTGGTAAATCCTGAGAAATCTATGACAAAGCTTCTTGAGCTAATAAACAAATTAAGCAAAGTAGTGGGATACAAGATTAATGTGCAAAAATCAGAACTGTTTCTATACACATGCAATGACCTAACTGAGGAGAGAATTAAGGACAAAATTCCATTCAAAATAACAACTAAAAGAATCAAGTATCTAGGAATAAGACTAACCAGGAATGTAAAGGACCTGCTCATAGAAAACTATAAAACATTGCTAAAAGAAATCAAAGAAGATCTAAGTAGATGAAAAGACATCCCCTGCTCATGGATAGGAAAGTTAAATGTAGTTAAGATGTCAATTCTGTCCAATTGATCTACAGATTTAATGCACTACCAATCAGAATCCCAACGACTTGGAAAAGCTAGTTATCAAATGCATTTGGAGCAGAAAGAGAACTCAAATAGCTAAAAATATCCTAAAAATGAAAAATGACATGGGAGGACTACCATTTCATGATTTTAAAGCTTATTAAAAAGCCACAGTGGTCAAAACAACATAGTACTGGCACAAACACAGAAGTATTTTGAGAATGTGGATATAGACCTCTAAATCTATGGACAAGCAATCTTCAACAAGGTTCTCAAATCCACTGAACTGGGACAAAATAGTCTTTTCAATAATTTGGCATGGAAGAACTGGATATAAATAGCCAAATGAATGAGAGAGGACACTTAGCTTACACCCTATGAAAGTAAAGTGGATGAGAGACCTAAATAACAGCCAGTAACATAGAACTCCTAGAAGAAAATATAGGGAAACATCTTCAAGTCTTGGTAATAGGAGATCGCTTCCTAAACTTCATACCCAAAGCACAAGCAATGAAAGAAAAAATAGATAAATGGGAACTTCTCAAAATCCAATGCTTCTGTGCCTCACACTTTGACCTTATTCAAAAAAGTGAAGAGGCAGCCAACTCAATGGGAGAAAATATTTGGAAATCATGCATTGGATAAAGGTTTGATAACCTGTATACTTAAAGAAATCATACAACTCAACAAGAAAATAACAAACAACCCAATTATAAAATGTGCTAAGTTAGAAATACGCATCTTTCCTGAAGAGCAAATACAGATGGCTAAAAAGTGCATGAAGAGATACTCATCTTCATTAGCTATAAGGGAACTGCAGATCAAGACTACAATGAGATACCACCTCAAACCTATAAGAATGGGTGCCATTAAACAAGTAGGAAATTATGAATATTGGAGAAAATGTGGAGAAACTGGAACACCTGTACATTGCTGATGGGGATGTATAATGGTACAGCTGCTGGAAGACAGTTGGACGATTCCTTAGAAAACTACATATCAAGTTGTCCTATGACTTGGCAATGCCATTACTTGTATATACCCAGAAGAGCTAAAAGCAGTTACACAAACAGACATTTTCACACAGGTGTTCACAGCAGCATTATTTGCAATTGGCAAAAGATGGAAACAATCCAAGTGGTAATCAACAAATGAGCGGATAAACAAAATGTGGTATATATATATGATGGAATATTATGCAGCAGCAAGATGAAATGAGGTCCTGAAGCATGTGACAATATGGATGGACCTTGACAACATAAAGTGGAGTGAAATAAGCCAGACATGAAAGGAATGAGCCTGGTTTTGGCACTGTGGATTAACAATGCCTTTCTGACCAAAAAGGGGAAAATAAATTTAATAAAATTTGCAATTAGTGGCTAAGGTGAGTGCAAATAGAGGGAGGTGATATTCTGAAGGCTACTCTTATGCAAACTTCAGCTAGATATTGCTAACTATCATGATTTGCCAAAACCCAACCAAAACCATTCGGTTAACCCTAAAGAACACCTAGGGCTCTATCTGAGATTCTACAAAAATTTCATGTCCTAAGATTACTTTCCAGAAACCTACAACCTCCAGATGGGTTCGTAGGCCAGATAAATCCTAAAACTCACAGGGGCCAGCCTCTCCAAGAACATCAACTAGCTTCATTCCCCTATCCCATATTATCGACACCCTTTTCTCACATGAAAAAGTTAGACTGGGCATAGCCCAAATACCCCTGAAGATTGGGAGAAGGATCAAAGGAGAAAGAGAAGATACAACAGAGAAGATAGGATTTAACAATGAATATGACTGCTGAATCATTATTTTAATTTTTTTTTAGTCTCTAGTATCTTAGAGCAGCTAGAAGGAAAAACTTAAAATTGTGGAACTGTAGCCCATACCAAACTCTGAAATCTGCTCTATAACTACTTGTTACAATGTACTTTGAGGCTTATTGCTTTTTTTGTTTATAAGTTCTATTTCACAATAAAAAATATTTTTTTAATAAAAGAAGAAGAGTTCAAATCAGAGATGTAGCCTCAAAACTGGAAGAACTAGGAAAAGAAAAGCAAACTAAACCCAAATGAGGTGAAGGAAGACAATAACAAATAAGAGTGGAGATAAATGAAATAGAAAACAAAAAAAGAGTAGAGAGAATCAACAAAACCAAAAGTTTGTTCTTTGAAAGGTCAAACAAAAATTTAGTTAGACTGACAAAGAAAAAAGAGACAGGATATAAATACCTAAAATCAGAAATGAAAATGGGGAAATGAATACTGATTCTGCTGAATTAAAGGACTATAAGAGGATGCTATGAACAGCTGTACACCAATAAATTAGATAACTTAGAAGAAATGAAGAAATTTTTATCTACATATGTACACTGGCTCAAGAAGAAATAGATTTCAACAAACCAGTTACGAGAACAGAGATTGAATCAGTAATCAAAAACCTCCCAATAGGGCAGTGCAACAGTGGCTCAGTGGCAGAATTCTCACCTGCCATGCCAGAGACCCAGGTTCAATTTCCAGAGCCTGCCTATACCAGAAAAAAAAAAACCTCCCAACAAAGAAAACTGGAGGACCGGATGGCTACACAGGAGAATCCTCCCAAACATTCCAAGAAGACTGAATCTAATTTGGCTAAACTCTTGCACAAAATTGAAGAGGAAGGAACACTCCCTATCTCATTCTATGAGGCCAACATCACCCTCATACCAAAGCTGGATTAAGATACCGCAGAAAAAGAAACCACAGACTTATGAATATACATATAAAAATCCTCAACAAAATACTAACAAATGAAATCCAACAGCATATTGAAAGAATTATACATCATGAACAAGTAGGATTTATCCCTGGTATGAAATGTAGGTTCAATACAAGAAAATCAATTAATGTTAACACCACATAAACAGAAGGAAGGAAAAAATCTATATGATCATCTCAATTGATGCAGGAAAGTCATTTGACAAAATACAGCACCCTTCGTTAATCCAAACAATTAGAAGGCTAGGAATAGAAGGAAACTTCCTCAACATGATAAAGGCATGTATGAAAAGCTCACAGCATCTACTTAATGGTGAAAGACCAAAAGTTTTCCCTCTGAGATCAGGAAGAAGATAAGGATGCCCACTCTCACCATTGTTATTCAATGTTGTTCTGGAAGTTTTGCCAGAGCAATTAGGCAAGAAAAAGACATAAAAGGCATCCAAATTGGAAAGGAAGAAATAAAACTTTACCGTATTTGCAATGATGTGAGTCTCTATAAAGAAAATCCTGAAAAATCCATAACAAAGCTTGTAGATCTAATAAATGAATTCAGCAAAGTGGCGGTATATAAGATCAACACTCAAAAATCTGTAGTGCTTTTCTATTTTAGCAATGAACAATCAGAAGGAGAAATCAAAAAAGAATTCCATTCACAATGCAACTAAAATAATCAAATATTTAGGAATTAATCTAACTGCGCCAGTTTGAAAGGATATATGTACCCTAGAAAAGCTATGTTTTAATTCTAATCCCATTTTGTAAAGGCAGCTGTTTCTTCTAATCCCTATTCAGTATTGTATGTTTGAAACTGTAATTAGATCATCTCCCTGGACATGTGACTCAATCAGGAGTGGTTGTTAAACTGCATTAGGGAAGATGTGTCTTCACCCATTCAGGTGGGTCTTGATTAGTTTACTGAATCCCGTAAAAGAGGAAACATTTTGGAGAATGAGAGAGATTCTGAGAGAGCAGAGAATGACATAGCCATGAGAAGCAGAGAGTCCTCCAGCCAGCGACCTTTGGAGATGAAGAAGGAAAACACCTTCATGAAACAGGAAGCCAGGAAAGAAAGCTAGCAGATGACCCCGTGTTTTCCACATGACTTCTTCTTAGAAGAAAATATAGGGAAGCATCTTCAGGACCTGTGTTAAGCAATGGTTTCTAAGACTTTACACTCAAAGCACAGGCAACAAAAGAAAAATATATAATAAATGGACCTCATCAAAATGAAAAATTCTTGTGCCTCAAAGGACTTTATCATGAAAGAAAAATGACAACTTACACACTGGGAGAACGTATTTGAAAACCACATGTCTGAAAAAGGATTAATATCTATAATATATAAATAAATCCTTCAATTTAACAACAAAAATACAAACACCCAGTTTAAAAAATGGGCAAAAGGCTTGAGCAAACAGCTGTCCAAAAAAGATATATAAATGGCCAAAAAGCACATGAAAAGATGCTCAACATCATTAGTCATCAGGAAAATACAAAATCACAATGAGATACCTTTTCCTACCCATCAGAATGGCGGCTATTAAAAAAAACCCAGAAAATACTGTGTTGAAGAGGATGCAGAGAAAAAGGAACACATATTCTGTGCTTATGGTGATGTAAAATGGTGCAGCTGCTGTGGTGGAAGGCAGTTAGGCAGTTCCTCAGAAAGCTAAGTATAGAATTGCCATATGACTTCTAGAGATATACAAACACAAAAAAAATGAAAGCAGGGACTCAAACATTTGCACACCAATGTTCACAGGAACATTATTCACAATTGCCACAAGATGGAAGCAACCCAAGTGTCCATCAACCAATGAATGGATAAATAAAATGTGGTATATACATACAATGGATTATTACTCAGTCATATAAATGAAGTCCTGATACATACACAACATGGGTGAACCTCAAAGACATCACGTTGAGTGAAATAGGCCAGTCACAAAAGGACAAATATTCTATGATCTCACTGATAAGAATTAATTATAATAAGCAAGTTCACAGAGTTAGAATCTAGATTATAAATTACCAGGGAATGTGGTGGGAATAGGGAATGGAAAGTTAAGGTTTAAAATGCACAGGGTTCCTATTTAGAATGATGGAAATGTTTTGATAATGTTTGGTGGTGATGGTAGTACAACATTGTGAACACAATTAACAGTACTGAAATACATATCTGAACATGATGAAAAGGGAAAATATTAATTAGATTGTCTATATGGTTTAACAGAATAAAAACTTTTAAAAAATCAATGGAAGCACATAAACAGTGAACCCTAAGTTAAATCATGGAATTTAACTAATAGTACAATAGTATAATTATAAAATTATAAAATTTAACTAATAGTGCTATCATCAATTGTAACAAATATCCACACCAATGGAAGCTGTTTGTGGTGGGGTGGTATATGAGAATCCTGTATATTATATGTGATTTCTCTGTAAGCCTACAACTTCTCTAATAAAAAGAGTAAGTGAGAAAACATATAGAACATTTAGAGTACGCTGTATTTTATAAAGAAAGAAGGGATATATGGCGGGCCATGGTGGCTCAGAAGGCAGAGTTCTTACCTCCCCTACGCTAGAGACCTGGGTTCAACTCCTGGTGCCTGCCATGTAAAAAAAGAAAAAGAAAGAGGGAATATAAAAGCATATATAATTATTTATTCCTATTTTCAAAGTGAATGAATGAAAGGATAAGTAAAAAATTAATAAAAATCATACCCATAGGGAAAGGCTGGGGAGAGAGGACAGGATTGGAATCAAGACTTCTGTGAATGTACTTTATTATATACAGTTTGACTTTCTTATCATGTATATGTTTTATATAACAAAAGAATTAATGAAAAAGGGGAAAATAAATACAGAATTAAAAACAAGAAAAAATAGAGAAAAGAACTGCATTATGGTGGCATAGAGGCATAAAGATTTTCTTTTTCTTTTTTAATACTTTGAAATGGTATAAAAATTTGACCATATATTACAAGTGGGATATAAACTAAGACTAAAAAGAATTACAAAGAAATTTTGAGATGAGTCTATAGTCATTTTGTTGGTAGCAATATTATGGCTATATTGTAGGATAAAATAGATAAGTATTTATATTAATATAATTAGGAACAAAGATTTTCAGCATAAGAGAAAAGAAATACAAGTACAAAATCAAGGAAGAATAAATCTATAACATTAAATTTGAATGGGAAATGCCATTATGAATTCGTGATTTTTTCTCTTAAAAATGCATATTTTCTAGCTCTTCATACCCTGAAGAGAAGCCTAGAAGCAAAAATAACTGCCACCCAGTCTGTGTTTTCTAAATGTCATTTTTCACTAAAAGGAAGCAGAGCTTCTTGGAGAAATGATGGATTCCAGATATGGTGAACTTAAAAGTTCATCTTGGCTGAAAGTTTCCAAAGACTATTAAAATCATGTCAAAAATACACAGCAGGGCGGGCCATAGTGGCTCATCAGGCAAGGGTTCACCTGCTATGCCAGAGACCCAGGTTCGATTTCTGATGCCTGCCCATGCAAAAAAAAAAAAAACAGCAGTCAATTAGAAGGGTTTCTCCCTGGCCAAATGAGGGGAAATATAAGCATTAGAATAATAATGGCTGAAATTGTTTAGAATGCATCAAATAAAAACAAATCCATGGCCCTCTTTCTTTGTCCGCCGGCCCACCACGTGGCGCCCACACCCCGTAGCAGCTGATCCGCCCGCCCTCCCCTCTTCCCCCTCCTGCTCCGGCGGCTCTCCAACCACCACCGTGCCCTCTTCCACCTTCACCGGCTCCTCCACCACCAGCCTTGACAGCCTTGCCACCCTCACTTTTCCTCCTCCAGAACAGCTACTGGGGGAGTGGAGACAATACAGAGCAGCTCCCGGAGCCACGACGGAGATCAAAGGGACGGCGTACCCCATCCTGGAAAGGCTGACTGTCTGGGAGAATCAGCTCCGGTGAGATCACCGAGGGGCGCGGGTTTTCCTGGGCGGGACAGCAAGCGGCCGGAGTCCCTCCCTTCCTCCTTCCCAGGCCAGCTGGCAGAATTGGGCAGGCGGTCCCCTTGGGCTGCGGCGGCTGGCGCCCCCACCATGCGAGGCCCCCTGCACCAACTGAGAGAGTTGGGTCGAAAATCCCCAGACTGCGGAGAACGGTGATCAGGGGGTCCCTTCCAAACACGTGACTCCCCGGTCCGGCTGGGAACAGTGCACTCTCCCGGGATGCACAGCTGGCGCCCTTCTGCCACGCTTGGCGCCCCAGGCCGACTAGGAAATTCGGTTGGGCGCTCTCCTGTGCTGCGGCGGCCGGCAACCCTCCCCGTGTTCGGACCCCCGGGCCAGCTGGCACTCTTCCAAGACGCTTTGGCTGCCAAACCTCCCCTATGGCGAGAGTTTTCCAGAGTTAAAGGACCCACAGAAACTTTTACCGGTGGAGCCTGTAGACAAACATGTACCACGAGCGCCACCTACTGGGCAGGATAAGAAAAACAGAACCCAGAGATTTCATAGAAAAATTTTTCAACCTGTGGGGTCCAACACCCAGGGAAATCTGACTAAATGCCCAGACGCCAGCAGAAGATAACGGCTTATGCTCAGAAAATTGAAAATATGGCCCAGTCAAAGGAACAAACCAATAGTTCAAATGAAATACAGGAGTTGAGACAACTAATGCTGAATATACGAACAGAAATGGAAAACCTCTTCAAAAACGAAATCGATAAATTGAGGGAGGACATGAAGAAGACATGGGCTGAACATAAAGAAGAAATAGAAAAACTGAAAAACCAAATCACAAAGCTTATGGAAGTGAAGGATAAAGTAGAAAAGATGGAAAAAACAATGGATACCTACAATGATAGATTTAAAGAGACAGAAGATAGAATTAGTGATTTGGAGGATGGAACATCTGAATTCCAAAAACAAACAGAAACTATCCGGGAAAGAATGGAAAAATTTGAACAGGGTATCAGGGAACTCAAGGACAATATGAAGCGCACAAATATACGTGTTGTGGGTGTCCCAGAAGGAGAAGAGAAGGGAAAAGGAGGAGAAAAACTAATGGAAGAAATAATCACTGAAAATTTCCCAACTCTTAAAAAAGACCTAAAATTACAGATCCAAGAAGTGCAGCGCACCCCAAAGAGATTAGACACAAATAGGCATTCCCCAAGACACTTACTAGTTAGAATGTCAGAGGTCAAAGAGAAAGAGAGGATCTTGAAAGCAGCAAGAGAAAAACAATCCGTCACATACAAGGGAAACCCAATAAGACTATGTGTAGATTTCTCAGCAGAAACCATGGAAGCTAGAAGACAGTGGGATGATATATTTAAATTACTAAAAGAGAAAAACTGCCAGCCAAGACTCCTATATCCAGCAAAATTGTCCTTCAAAAATGAGGGAGAAATTAAAACATTCTCAGACAAAAAGTCACTGAGAGAATTTGTGACCAAGAGACCTGCTCTGCAAGAAATACTAAAGGAAGCACTAGAGTCAGAACCGAAAAGACAGAAGAGAGAGACAGGAAAAAAGTGTAGAAAGAAGGAAAGTCAGATATGATATATATATAATACAAAAGGCAAAATGGTAGAGGAAAATATTATCCAAACAGTAATAACTCTAAATGTCAATGGACTGAATTCCCCAATTAAAAGACATAGACTGGCAGAATGGATTAAAAAACAGGATCCTTCTATATGCTGTCTACAGGAAACACATCTTAGACCCAAAGATAAATATAGGTTGAAAGTGAAAGGTTGGGAAAAGATATTTCATGCAAATAACAACCAGAAAAGAGCAGGAGTGGCTATACTAATATCCAACAAGTTAGACTTCAAATGTAAAACAGTTAAAAGAGACAAAGAAGGACACTATATACTATTAAAAGGAACAATTAAGCAAGAAGACATAACAATCATAAATATTTACGCACCGAACCAGAATGCCACAAAATACGTGAGGAATACACTGCAAACACTGAAAAGGGAAATAGACACACATACCATAATAGTTGGAGACTTCAATTCACCACTCTCATCAATGGACAGAACATCTACACAGAGGATCAATAAAGAAATAGAGAACCTGAATATTACTATAAATGAGCTTGACTTAACAGACATTTATAGGACATTACATCCCACAACAGCAGGATACACCTTTTTTTCAAGTGCTCATGGATCATTCTCAAAGATAGACCATATGCTGGGTCACAAAGCAAGTCTTAACAAATTTAAAAATATTGAAATCATACGCAACACTTTCTCGGATCATAAAGGAATGAAGTTGGAAATCAATAATAGGCGGAGTGCCAGAAAATTCATAAATACATGGAGGCTCAACAACACACTCTTAAACAACAAGTGGGTCAAAGAAGAAATTGCAAGAGAAATTAGTAAATACCTAGAGGCAAATGAAAATGAAGACACAACATATCAAAACTTATGGGACGCAGCAAAGGCAGTGCTAAGAGGGAAATTTATTGCCCTAAATGCCTTTATCAGAAAAGAAGAAAAGGCAAAAAGGCAGGAATTAACTGTCCACTTGGAAGAACTGGAGAAAGAACAGCAAACTAATCCCAAAGCAAGCAAAAGGAAAGAAATATCAAAGATTAGAGCAGAAATAAATGAAATTGAAAACATGAAAACATAGAGAAAATCAATAAGACCAGAAGTTGATTCTATGAGAAAATCAACAAGATTGATGGGCCCATAGCAAGAATGACAAAAAGAAGAAGAGAGAGGATGCAAATAAATAAGATTAGAAATGAAAGAGGAGACATAACTACTGACCTCACAGAAATAAAGGAGGTAATAACAGGATACTATGAACAACTTTACGCTAATAAATACAACAATTTAGATGAAATGGACGGGTTCCTGGAAAGACATGAACAACCAACTTTGACTCAAGAAGAAATAGATGACCTCAACAAACCAATCACAAGTAAAGAGATTGAATTAGTTATTCAAAAGCTCCCTAAAAAGAAAAGTCCAGGACCAGATGGCTTCACATGTGAATTCTATCAAACATTCCAGAAAGAACTAGTACCTACTCTCCTCAAACTGTTCAACATAATCGAAGTGGAGGGAAAACTACCTAATTCATTCTATGAAGCCAACATCACCCTCATACCAAAACCAGGCAAAGATATTACAAAAAAAGAAAACTACAGACCAATCTCTCTAATGAATATGGATGCAAAAATCCTCAATAAAATTCTAGCAAATCATATCCAACAACACATTAAAAGAATTATACATCATGACCAAGTAGGATTCATCCCAGGTATGCAAGGATGGTTCAACATAAGAAAATCAATTAATGTAATACACCATATCAACAAATCAAAGCAGAAAAATCACATGATCATCTCAATTGATGCAGAGAAGGCATTTGACAAGATTCAACATCCTTTCCTGCTGAAAACACTTCAAAAGATCGGAATACAAGGGAACTTCCTTAAAATGATAGAGGGAATATATGAAAAACCCACAGCTAATATCATCCTCAATGGGGAAAAATTGAAAACTTTCCCCCTAAGATCAGGAACAAGACAAGGATGTCCACTATCACCACTATTATTCAACATTGTGTTGGCAGTTCTAGCCAGAGCAATTAGGCAAGAAAAAGAAATACAAAGCATCAAAATAGGAAAGGAAGAAGTAAAACTATCACTGTTTGCAGACGATATGATACTATATGTAGAAAACCCAGAAAAATCCACAACAAAATTACTAGAGCTAATAAATGAGTACAGCAAAGTAGCAGGCTACAAGATCAACATTCAAAAATCTTTAGCTTTTCTATACACTAGTAATGAACAAGCTGAGGCGGAAAACAAGAAACGAATCCCATTTACAATCGCAACTAAAAGAATAAAATACCTAGGAATAAATTTAACCAAAGAGACAAAAAACCTATATAAAGAAAGCTACAAAAAACTGTTAAAAGAAATCACAGAAGACCTAAATAGATGGAAGGGCATACCGTGTTCATGGATTGGAAGACTAAATATAGTCAAGATGTCAATCCTACCTAAATTGATTTACAGATTCAATGCAGTACCAATCAAAATCCCAACAACTTATTTTTCAGAAATAGAAAAACCAATAAGCAAATTTATCTGGAAGGGCAGGGTGCCCCGAATTGCCAAAAACATCTTGAGGAAAAAAAAACGAAGTTGGAGGTCTCGCGCTGCCTGACTTTAAGGCATATTATGAAGCCACAGTGGTCAAAACAGCATGGTATTGGCATAAAGATAGATATATCGACCAATGGAATCGAATAGAGTGCTCAGATATAGACCCTCTCATCTATGGACATTTGATCTTTGATAAGGCAGTCAAGACAACTCACCTGGGACAGAACAGTCTCTTCAATAAATGGTGCCTAGAGAACTGGATATCCATATGCAAAAGAATGAAAGAAGACCCATCTCTCACACCCTATACAAAAGTTAACTCAAAATGGATCAAGGATCTAAACATTAGGTCTAAGACCATAAAACAGTTAGAGGAAAATGTTGGGAGATATCTTATGGATCTTACAACTGGAGGCGGTTTTATGGACCTTAAACCTAAAGCAAGAGCACTGAAGAAGGAAATAAATAAATGGGAGCTCCTCAAAATTAAACACTTTTGTGCATCAAAGAACTTCATCAAGAAAGTAGAAAGACAGCTTACACAATGGGAGACAATATTTGGAAACGACATATCAGATAAAGGTCTAGTATCCAGAATTTATAAAGAGATTGTTCAACTCAACAACAAAAAGACAGCCAACCCAATTACAAAATGGGAAAAAGACTTAAACAGACACCTACCAGAAGAAGAAATACGGATGGCCAAGAGGCACATGAAGAGATGCTCAATGTCCCTGGCCATTAGAGAAATGCAAATCAAAACCACAATGAGATATCATCTCACACCCACCAGAATGGCCATTATCAACAAAACAGAAAATGACAAGTGCTGGAGAGGATGCGGAGAAAGAGGCACACTTATCCACTGTTGGTGGGAATGTCAAAGGGTGCAACCACTGTGGAAGGCAGTTTGGCGGTTCCTCAAAAAGCTGAATATAGAATTGCCATACGACCCAGCAATACCATTGCTGGGTATCTACTCAAAGGACTTAAGGGCAAAGACACAAACGGACATTTGCACACCAATGTTTATAGCAGCGTTATTTACAATTGCAAAGAGATGGAAACAGCCAAAATCTCCATCCACAGAAGAGTGGCTAAACAAACTGTGGTATATACATACGATAGAATATTATGCAGCTTTAAGACAAGATAAACTTATGAAGCATGTAATAACATGGAGGGACCTCGAGAATATTATGCTGCGTGAGTCTAGCCAAAAACTAAAGGACAAATTGTCCCACTGATGTGAACGGACATTTGAGAATAAACTTGAAATATGTCATTGGTAACAGAGTCCAGCAGGAGTTAGAAACAGGGTAAGATAATGGATAATTGGAGCTGAAGGGATACAGACTGTGCAACAGGACTAGATACAAAAACTCAAACATGGACAGCACAATAATACCTAATTGTAAAGTAATCATGTTAAAACACTGAATGAAGCTGCATCTGAGCTATAGGGTTTTTTTTTTTTTTTACTATTATTACTACTTTTATTTCTTTTCTCTATATTAACATTTTATATCTTTTTCTGTTGTGTTGCCAGTTCCTCTAAACCGATGCAAATGTACTAAGAAACGATGATCATGCATCTATGTGATGATGTAAGAATTACTGAGTGCATATGTAGAACGGTATGATTTCTAAATGTTGTGTTAATTTCTTTCTTTTTCTTTCCGTTAATAAAAACAAAAAAAAAACAAAAAAAAACAAATCCATGAGTTCACAATGATATTTTCAAGTGGCCTACTTTTCCGCCTTTTCCTTTGTATTATGCTGACGCCACGCAGCTCTCCCAGCTTCTAGCCCACTGTCTCCTTGAGAGCAAATACTGCCTTCAATTAAGCTGCAGAGTTCAAATGGAGAGATGTTTAAAGTTGATGTGGAAACTGCCAAACAATGTGTGACTGTAAAGACCACGTTAGAAGATTCGGGAATGGATAATGAAAGAAATGATGACCCAGTTCTTCATTCATCAAACGTTATTGATGAATAACATTCATCAAATGTTATTGCAGCAATATTTATAAAGGCCATTCAGTGGTGCACCCACTACAAAGATAACCCTCCTCCTCCTGAGGATATAAGAATAAAGAAGAGAAAACAATAATGTTTGGGACCAAGAATTCCTGAAAGTTGACCAGGGAACGCCTTTTGAACTTAGTCTGGCTGCAAGCTAATTAGACATCAAAGGTTTGCTTGATGTTATATGCAAGACTGTTGCCGATATGATCAAGGGGAACTCTCCTCAGGGGATATGCAAGATCTTTAATATAAGAAACAACTTGACTAAAGAGGAGGAAGCCCAGGTATGCAATGAGAATCAGTGGTGTGAAGAGAAGTGTTGCGCCTGACACTGTAACACAGTAAGGACTGTTCCAAAACTAGTTGCACCTCTCTGTTTATAATTGTTAATATTAGACAAACAGTAGAGAAATACAGCAGTAAATTTACTGTATTAGCAGAATATTGTTCTCATTGCATGTATAGTTTGAGTACAGATTCCAAACCTATGGGTGAGTTTCTTCTAGTATCATCAAAAGTTTCTTTTTCCTTGTTCTGAATAAAATTGAACTGTGGATTCCCTATAGAAATTGGCATTTGGGGCTTTCTCTCTTTATGCAAAGAAATTTCTGCCTAGTTAATGAAACATATATCTGATGTGATTAAAAGGGGAAATGTTAGCTTGTAGACTTCGTAACAATAATTTGTTTTTAAAAATCGTGGAACTACACTGTACAGTTGAGCCCTAAATTAAATCATGGACTATAGTTAATAGTACAATTATAAAAATGTGCTATCATCAATTGTAACAAATGTTCCACACCAATGCAAAGTGTTAATAATAGGTGACATATGGGAATCCTGTATTTTATGCATGATTTTTCTGTAAACCAACACTTTCTCTAATAAAGAAAAAAAAAAGAATCCTCCTATGCTCTGGGAAAAAGAAACAAACAAAAAAGTAGCCTACATGAGGTCTGACTAAACAAATGTGCATGGAAAAAAATTTCTCCCATCCATAGTTGGGATCTCCAGTTGAGACTGACAATAATATCCTAGTATTACTATAAAAAACATAGTACAACAGTTCAAAAAATTATATTATTTCCATGGTCTTGACTTACCTAGACTCTAGATCCAAAGTAATTTCCATTAGGGAAGTGTCTGAATCATCAAAGATTTTTTCTAAGTTTATATGCTTCTCCATATCTTCTAATTCTTTCAGGCACTGATAATACTAGGGGAAAATCATAAATGAGTTCATTTAAAAATAACTTTATTTCCAGACACATAGAAATAGCCCATGGCTATTGGGACACCAAATACCAAAAAGCCCCCAATACTGTTAGAATATAGAAAGGAATAAACTACCATAAATCCATCGCCATATTATGTTATCTGATAAGTTGATGTCTGATGCATAACAAAATGGACTTTGCTTACCTTGGTCCGGTCTGGATCACAATAGTCCAATAGAGAATCACAAAAATGATAACCCATTGACTCCAAGTCTTTTGCATTGAAATGAGTGCCTCGTTTATTACCTAAAACATCAATAAGTTTATCCACTCCTGAGGATGAATTAATAATTTTTCCTTAGCAGGTAGACCTAAGTTGCAAAACAGTATAAATAAAATATCTCATATAATTCCATATCCTCTCCTTTTTAGTTTCTTCTCTGGGACAGATCATTTAACAGATGATTGCTTTCTCTCAGTCCCTCACCACAACTCTGAATGTAGCTGGCTTAATAGATTAGTCTACGTTGTAAAGGAGTTGAAAATCCAGTAAGACGGTTATGGAATGCTTATTATCAGTTAAAAACTGTCCTAATAACCACTTTGAGCAGAACTTGGTTAAAGTTTTTAGAAGATAATGCTTTCATCATCATTTATAATATCACACCAGATTCAAGGTGCTGCAAAAAAAAAAAAAAAAAAAAAAAAAAAAAAGCCAGCCATTATGTATGTGGTTTTCAGCACTTCCTTTTGAGTTGATAAATTTTCTGACAGGTGACATTTATCTTTTTTTTTTTTTTTTAACATTTGTTCCCCCTATTATTTATTTTTATTCCATATGTTCCTCTCATCTGTTGACAAGGTAGATAAAAGGAGCATCAGACACAAGGTTTTCACAATCACACAGTCACATTGTGAAAGCTATATCATTATACAATCTTCATCAAGAAACATGACTATTGGAACACAGCTCTACATTTTCAGGCAGTTCCCTCCAGCCTCTCCATTACATCTTGGATAACAAGGTGATATCTACTTAATGCATAAGAATAACCTCCAGGATAACCTCTGGACTCTGGAATCTCTCAGCCATTGACACTTTGTCTCATTTCACTCTTCCCCTTTTTGGTCGAGAAGGTTTTCTCAATCCCTTGATGCTGGGTCTCAGCTCATTCTAGAGTTTTTTTCTCAATCCCTTGAAGCTGAATCTCAGCTCATTCTGGGATTTCTGTCCCACACTGCCAGGAAGATCCACACCCCTGGTAGTCATGTCCCATGTAGACAGGGGGAGGGTGGTGAGTCTGCTTGCTGTGTTGGCTGGAGAGAGAGGCCACATCTGAGCAACAAAAGAGGTTCTCTTGGGGGTGACTCTTAGGCTTAATTTTAAGTAGGCTTGACCTATCCCCTGTGGGGTTAAGTTTCATATGAACAAATCCCAAGACTGGGGGCTCAGCCTATAGCTTTGGTTGTCCACACTACTTGTGAGAATATCAAGAATTCAACTTGGGGAAGTTTATTTTCTCCCGTTCTCACCATTCCCTGAAGGGGACTTTGCAAATACTTTTCCACTTACTGATCAAATCACTCTGGGATTCATCAGGGCATCACCTGGACAAACCAACAAAATCTCATGTCCTATACAAAGTTCCATGTACTTAAGGTGTTCAATCAACTATCTACATAAGTTATATTAGGAGATGCACTAGTCAAAGTATAGATTTGTACCAAATAAACATTTTTTGCTATAGTCTCACACATTAGTTGAAATTTTAAAATATTAATTACCGTCTATTTTCAGCACACTGCAGTAATGACATTCTTTTGTTCTTTCTCATGCAAAAACATTTTTAAATTTGTACATTTAGTCACATCATTATACACTCTAGGCATTCCTAGATTATACCATCTCAATCTTTATCGTCTAACTTTCTTTGTGATTTCATTTATGCCCCTCCTCCCTCTATCATTCTCATATGCAGTTTCATTCAGTGTTTTAACATAATTGTATTACAGTTAGGTAATACTGTGCTGTCCATTTCTGAGTTTTTATATTCAGTCCTGTTGCACAATCTGTATCCCTTCAGCTCCAATTACCCAATATCTTACCCTATTTCTATCTCCTGATGGTTTCTGTTACCAACAAAATATTCCAACTTTATTCACTAATGTCAGTTCATATCAGTGAGACCATTCAGTATTTGTCCTTTTGTTTCTGGCTAATCACACTCAGCATAATGTCCTTAAGGTCCATTCATGTTGTTACATACTTTATAACTTTATTCTGCCTTACAGCTGCATAATATTCCATCTTATGTAAATGTCACAGTTTGTTCAGTCAACTGTCTGTTGGTGGACATTTTGGCTGTTTCCATCTCTTGGTAATTGTTAATAATGCTGCTATAAACATTGGTGTGTAAATGTCCATTTGTGTCCTTGGCCTTGTGTCCTTTGAGACAGCATATAGATGGGTCCTGTTTTTTAATCCATTCTGCCAGACTATGTCTTTTGATTGGAGAGTTTAATCCATTAACATTCAGTGTTATTACTGCATGGGTAGTACTTTCTTCTACTATTTTGCCTTCTGCATTTTATATGTCATATCTAATTTTCCTTCTTTTTACCTTTACTCATAGTCTTCCTTTCTACACTCTTCTCCACACCTCTCTCCTCTGTCTTAATATCTGTCTCTAGTGTTCCCTTTAGTGTTCTTGAAGAGCTGGTCTCTTGGTCACAAATTCTCTCAGTGATTTTTTTTCTGAAAATGTTTTAATATCTCCCTCATTTTTGAAGGACAGTTTTGCTGGATATAGAATTCTTGGTTGGCAGTTTTTCTCTTTTAATAATTTAAATATATTATCCCACTGTCTTCTCGCCTCCATGGTTTCTGCTGAGAGATCTGCACATAGTCTTACTGGGCTTCCCTTGTATGTGATGGATTGCTTTTCTCTTGCTGCTTTCAAGATCCTCTCTTTCTCTTTGACCTCTGACATTCTAACTAATAAGTGTCTTGGGGAACACCTATTTGGGTCTAATCTCTTTGGGGTACGCTGCACTTCTTGGATCTGTAATTTTAGGTCTTTTTTAAGAGTTGGGAAATTTTCAGTGATAATTTCCTCCATTAGTGTTTCTCCTCCTTTTCCCTTCTCTTCTCCTTCTGGGACACCCACAACACGTATATTCGTGCGCTTCATATTGTCTTTCAATTCCCTGAGTCCCTGCTCATATTTTTCCATTTTTCTTCCTATAGTTTCTGTTTCTTGTCGAATTTCAGATGTTCCATCCTCCAGTTTAGAAATCCTATGTTCTGTCTCTCAAAATCTACCATTGTAGGTTTCCATTGTTTTTTTCATCTCTTCTACTGTGTCTTTCATTCCTATAAGTTCTGTGATTTTTTTTTTCAGACTTTCGGTTTCTTCTTTTTGTTCTTCCCTTGCCTTCTTTATATCCTCCCTCAATTCACTGATTTGGTTTTTGATGAGGTTTTCCATGTCTGTTAGTACATTCTGAATTAATTGTTTCAGCTCCTGTATGTCATTTGAATTGTTGGTTTGTTCCTTTGACTGGGCCATATCTTCAATTTTCCTAGTGTGATTTGTTATTTTTTGCTGGCATCTAGGCATTTAATTACCTTAATTAGTTTATTCTGGAGATTGCTTTCACTTCTTTTATCTAGGGTTTTCTTGCTGGATGAATTTGTTGTCTATCTGTTCTTTGACATTCCATTCAGCTTTATCTGGACCTCTAGCTTAAGTTTTGTTTAACAGAGAATTTTTCAGTTCTCGTTTTCTTGTTTCTTGCCCTGCTTGTGTGGTGCCTCCCCCCACCCCAACTTAGGAGGGTCTACTTAGATATTATAGACCCCAGCCAGATTTTCCCAGACCAAACTGGCCTCCTATCAGGAGGGAAGAGTCACCTGCGTCGGTTTTCCCTGAGGGTGAGACCCAGCAGGTTGAAAGACTTTTCTGTGAAGTCTCAGGACTCTGTTTTTCTTATCCTGCCCAGTATGTGATGCTTGTCTGATCGCAGGTCCCACCAACATAAGATGATGCGGTACCTTTAACTTTGGCAGACTCTCCCTGCTGGGGGCGTGGTGGAGACAGAGGAGAGGTTGTAGGCTGGTTTTAATGGCTTCAAATTACCAAGCCCTGAGGTCTTAATTCCTTGAGGGAGGGATTCCACCTGAGTTGGGCTTCACCCCTCCCCTGGGGAAGGCACAGACTCCAGACAAGCCCCCAAAAGAGCTCACTTCTGCCTATGCCTGGGGCAGTTGCAGCCTGAAAAGTCCTGCTGCTGTATCCAGAAGCAGTCAAGCCTTTGTAGATACACAGCCACAAAAACCTCTGTTTCCTTCTTTTTTTTTCCCCCCCTTTTTCTGTCAGTCCTGCCCCCTTGGCACCAGGGCAAAAATGAGCAACCTCTGCTTTGATCAGGTTCACCTAAGCTGGGGGCCTATTTTTAGTAGTCAGAATTTGTTAATTAGTTCCACAATTGGCATTTGATTGTGCCCAGTCCCTGCTGCTGGTAAAGTCTCTTTCCTTTCCCCTCTGGAAAGCGGCCTGTGTGGGAGGGGCACTGGCCGCTGCAGCTTTGGGAACTCACGGTTCTGGGGGGGTGCTCGCAGCCTGTCCAGCTGGTCCAGACTGGGGTACACTGTGTGTCTGGTCACTGACATGGCCCCAGGAGCTGTTCTGTACTGTTTCTGGTTATTTAGTAGTTGTTCTGGAGGATGAACTAAAACGCGCACGTTGTTAAGTCGCCATCTTGACCCGGAAGTCATGACATTTATCTTAATATGGAGTATTCTACCTGCTTTGTAATATCCTACATGTGATAGAAAGATTTTTTTTTCACATGGGCAGGCACCGGGAAACAAACCTGAGTCTCCGGCCTGGCAGGTGAGAATTCTGTCACTGAGCCACCATCACACTGCCCAGAAAGATTTCTTAAATGGGG
Source organism: Tamandua tetradactyla (assembly GCF_023851605.1). Lineage (NCBI taxonomy): Eukaryota > Metazoa > Chordata > Mammalia > Pilosa > Myrmecophagidae > Tamandua > Tamandua tetradactyla. The sequence goes on along the minus strand of NC_135327.1, from coordinate 177,606,734 downwards.
CTAGAGCCCCACTTTCATTTTTAGTTGAGGGAAACAAGTGCTTCTATTTAAATATAAATTAACAGTCTCTTTATTTTACCTTGCAAGTAGCAAACTCATTAAAAACACTTCTACTTGTTATTTTAAGTATGTGTAATCTTCTTTCTTGGAATCATTAGAGTCATCATTAGAAACCCTTTTTATTAAAAAAAATATATAAAAATGCAATTAAAGATTAGTTCATGAAATAATAAAATAATATATTCTACCTACATGCTGAAACTTCCTTTCTAAACAAAGGGAAATGATGAAGTAGAGCTACCATATAGTGGGAATTTATTCACCCTATTTATAGAATTGAATGAATATCAGTATGTATTTAAATGGAAAAAAAGTGCTCACTACTAATTGTCTATATTAATTTCACATTAAAAATATATCTTTGATTTAAAGGTCTGAGTCTTGAATGAGTACACTTGGTCTTACCCAGAGTAGATCCACAGAAAGTGGCCTCCATGGTAAAGCTGTTCCTGATTCCCATTTTCCACATCACCACCCTTCCTGTTCCCTCTTTGCTCTTCTGAATATTAAACCTGCAAGCTGAGAATGAAAACTGAAAAAGAAGTACATAAAGATGAGGCCTGTTATTTTTTTTTCTTCTTCTGGTAACTGTGTCTTTCTTAGAATGTAATGCTGAAAATGAAAAAGTAGTTGTGTAAAAGCAGTAATTCTCACTGAAGCTTTAGGAACTACTTTTTATTTCCTGATCAATAGAAATAACTCATTTTAAGGATATGTTTACATTTCTTAGAACTATAGGTTCTAAAATTCTGACAAATTTTACATTTAATATATATATAAAGCTTATATTAAAAAGCATTTGACTAAGTCTTGATATTGTTGGTATGAAATCTTATTATACTTTAGTAAAAATTATAGGAAGAGGTTTAAGCATATTTAGGAATGAAGATTGGTATTATAGCTCTCCAGCAAATAAAGGTTCTCTATTTTCATTTAAAAGACAATTAGAAACCTGCCATAAAAAATTCTTGTAATATCAGTGTCTTCAAAGCGATTGTTTTGTAATTTTATTTTTCAAAATTAACATACAGTAAAATTGCCTTTAGGTGTTCCATTTTATGAATTTTAACACACGTGTAGATGTAACCAACACCAAAATCAGAACACAAAACAATTCTATCACCCTAAAAAACTGCCCCCCTCTTTGCAGTCACATTCTCCCCTCAATCCTTCTAAACCCTAGCAACCATTGATCTGCTCTCTGTCACCACAGTTTTAATTCTTCAGGACTGTCATATACGTAGGGATCATATGGTATGTCGTCTTTTGAGACTGGCTTATTTCACTAAGTATAATGCCTTTGAGATTCATCGAAGTTCTTGCATGTATTAACTGTTCATTCCTTTTTATTACTTAGCATTCTATCACATGGATGCACCAAAGTTTGTTTATCCACTCACCTGTTAAAGAACATTTTTATTTCTTTTTTCAATTTTTGGCAATTATAAATAGAAATGCTATAAACATTTGTGTACAGGTTTATCCATGAATGCAATTTTTATTTTTCTAGGATAAATATTTAGTAGTATTGCTGCATTATATGGTAAATGTATGTTTAATGTTATAAGAAACTGCCAGACTATTTTCCAGAATGGCTATGCCATTTTGCATTCCCTCCAGCACACGAGAGTTTTACGTGCCCATATCCTTGTAAGCATGTGTTTTTTTTTTTACCTCAGTATTTTATTAGCTATTCTAATAAGTATGTTAGCAATAGCTCATCATGATCTTTGTATTTCCTAATGGCTTATGGTGTTAAACATCTTTTCATGTGCTTATTTGCCATTATATATCCTTTTTGGTGAAATGTGTATTGAAGACTATTGCCCATTTTTAATTTGGATTGTTTGCTTTTTTACTGTTGAGTTTTCTGGACATAAGCTCTTTGTCAGATATGTGATTGTAAACATTTTTGCCTAGTCTATAGCTTGTCTTTGTGTCCTTTCAACAGGAAAGAGCAGAAGATTTTAATTTTGATGAAGTCCATTTTATCAATTTTTCTATAGATCATGCTTTTGATGTATAGCTAAGAGCTCTCGACCTAACTGCAGATCATGAAAATTTTCTTCTATGTATTCTGAAAGTTTTATACTTTCACCATTTACATTTAGATCAACTTAAGGTGTGAGGCTTAGGTTGAGGTCAATGTTTTGTTTTTTGCATGTGGATGTCTGAATGTTCAATTGTCTCAATAGTTTGTTGAAAGGGCTCTCCTTTCCCCATTACATTGCTTCTACACATTTGTCAAAGGCTCTATATGTATGTCATTTACTGAAATGGCTCTTCTGTTCCATGGATCTAGGTTTCTATACAGTTGCCAAACCACACTGAATTGATTACTGCACCTTTATAGTAAGTCTTAAAATTGATACTGTGATTCCTTCAACACTATGCTTTTTCAAACTTGTTTTGACTATTCTAGTTCCTTTGCATTTCCATATCAATTTTAGAATCAGCTTGTTTCTATCTACAACTTGCTGTGATTTTGTTTGGCATTTTGTCAAATCAATAGATTGATTTTCGGAGAACTGACATCTGTACTATGTTCAACCTTCCAATCCATAAATATAGTATATCTCTCTTAGATTTCTATCAGCAGAATTTTGTAGTTTCATCATATACAGCCTGTATATATTATGTTAGATTTATAGCTAAGTATTCCACTTATTTTGGAGCTATTGTAAATGGTATTTTGTCTTTTTAGTTTCCATTGGTTCATTCCAAGTATACAGAAATGCAATTTGTGTGCATGTGTATGGGCTGAACTTGCTAAACTCACTTATTAGTTTTAGGAGTTTTTTTTTTTTATGGATTCCTTGGAATTTTCTATGTAGACAAGCATGTCTGCAAATAGGGTCAGTATTATTTCTTCCATTACAATCTGTATGTCCTTTATTTCTTTTGCTTTCTTTACTGCACTGGCTAGAACCTCCACCACGTGGTCCAAGTAAACATTTTGCCTTCTTCCTGATCACAGGAGGAAAACAGTCTTTCATCATTAAGTATGATGTTTACTTAAATAACATTATTAAATATGATTTTTTTAAATGTGCTTTGTCAGATTGAGGAAGTACCCTTTTATTCCTTGTTTGTTGGACTTTTTTTTTATCATGAATGGGTGCAGAATTTTGTCAAATGCTGTCTACATTGATTCATATGTCATGCCAATTTTTCTTCTTTACTGTCAGCTACATCAATTTTCAAATATAGGGGTATCCTTAGATTCTAGGGATAATCCAACTTGGTCATGGCATATTATTATTCTGATTATCTCTCGATTCAATTTGCTAAAATTTTGTTGAGAATTTCTGCATCTTTATTCATGAGATATTGGTCTGTAGGTTTTTTTGTTTGGCACTGTCTTTGGTGTGAGTTTCAGGGTAATTCTGACCTTATTGATTTTGTGAATTTTCAGAAAGATTTTGATAATTTTTTTAAGCATGAAAATGGAAGTTTTATGCTTTAAAGCAGCCTTTAAATTATGTGGAAAGCCTGCTTAAACTGCAGACCAATTGTTTGCAGTTTTTGAGAAATCGATCCACGTCATCTAAGGCCACAACAGGTTAACAATTCAAGACCCTAACCTATTATGTCAGTAGACCAAATATTAAAATGTATTAGTAACATGGGATCATTTTACAGAAGTAACAAACTAGAGCTAAGAGTATTGGCAGTGTAAACTTATATAGGAACAACAAGAATGGAATTGTTTCCTCTGATCTGTCTTTATTAAAGGATACCTTGAATTTGGGCAACAGACCTTTTTGTAAATGCCTCTTCTTACTAGATGAACTTTTGCTTTTCATATCCTTAGACACCAAATGTCCCCCAAGGGAAAGAAATACTTTTCAACAAGTCCTTCACAATTGAATTGGCTCATGGAGAACATATAGGGATGTCTACAGAAATTTTCTTTGCTAAGTTATATTCTTTAGGCTTTGTTTTAAAGAATTAAAGTGATTTTCACATCTTAGTAAATAATGGTTCCAAAATTTCCACAGTCTGTGTCAAATAATAATAAACTTTATTATTTTCTAATTCTAATTTCTATCAATTTTTGAAATTTTGGTTATTTAAAACATCTCACTAAACTTTCCTCAGAGTTGCTTTTATACAGCCAATTGTATAAAGCAGCCAAAGTAACTAATGAAAAAGCAGTTAACTGAAAAGATGTATCTATTCCACTACCCCACATGGGCAAGATTTACTAAAGGGAAAGTTCAAATCTTAAAAGGTGCTTACTTTATCTGGACAATTTTTGCTCAGCATAAGTGGAAAGATGCGCTGCTGTAAGTATAATGCTTTAGATCTATCTCTACCATCACATCCATACATGAAGATATTCTCTTTCCTACTATGGCCATGAAGGTCACAATATAAAATAACCTCTCGTTCTTCCATCAATCTGCCAAGAAGAAAAAGAAGTTACAAATTTTGCCTCTGTATTTTTCTTCCATGTGAACTATGGCTTTGAAAGCATAATGTCCAAAGAAATAGAATTTCTTACATCCTAACTTTCAATTTCTTCTTCCCATCCTTACTGCATGTTAGTATTAACGTGCAATTTTAAAGAATCTACAATTCCTATCAACTACAGGAAATATCTAAATGCTTTAGTCTTCCATGATAAGGCCCAAATTTACCTTTACTCCCAAGACTTTCTCCAAAGAGATCCCTTTATTATTCAGGTTTTCTGTTGTATACAAAAAACAGCTCACTCTTGTCTTTGCTCATTATCTCTCACATAGATTCTACTTTCTGACTGAAATATCTTCTCTCTTCATTTTTATACATGCAAATACCACCTCTGTGCTTCAAGCCTAACCTCAATTCTCTCTTTCTAACTAATCAAACCCATAGAATTTTTGCTTTTTGCACTCTTATTGGATTTAACATTGGTACCAATTTACTGGGCATTTGCCAAAATGTGAAAATTTTCATATTTTGAGTGTGTAAGCTCATTAAAGGTAGGGAATGCTTCAGATTTAGAACAGCACATAAGGGTATCCGAATATTTGCTGAATAGTTGAGTCCATGATGAGTTGGTGCTGAAACCAATTGATATTTAACCTTTGATTAAACTGGCAAATAATATCATTTTGAGATGAATGGTGCCAATGTAAAATTTTAATAAATGTTTTAAAGGAATTATTATATAATCCTTAAGAGCACAATCCTTAGTCTGTATTATTTAGGCATGCAATAAATACCAAAACAATAAAAAAAAAGTCCCAAAACTTGATGAAAATGACCACTACAGAGGCTTTCAAAAGGTAGAAAGGTGGTGTGTTAAGGTGGTGGGATTAGGACAGTTTTTCATATTTCTAAACTTTATATATCATATTATGTTACTTAAATAATCAAAATTATATTTATTATTTGTTCTATGTGGAAGTAAGCATACCAAAATTTTAACAATGGTATTATAGTAATATGAGATATATTATTTTTCTAATAAAAATAATAAAACCTAAACCATGCAAAGCCTAATCTGTATCAGAAACAATACTTCTTTAAAAGTGAAATCCCAAACTAAAATTAGTTACATGCACTGAAATATTTCCCTCTTCTCATTTGGTGGTCTGTGAACTCTAATCATTAACATAAGATTAACATAAAACCACTAAATGACAGTTGAAAATGTTTAGGAGTCTATAAAAGTTAGATTATAATGTATAAATATCAAAGTAAGCCTTTAAATAGGCAACATTACATTTTAAAACCAAAAACTCTCCAGATTTAATTCTCTTTCAGTTTCTTAAAAGTGAATCAAAAGAAACTTCTAAGGAATTAATTCTCAAAGAAGTGTCGTTACTTCTGAAATGAAACAGGATATTAGGGTCCTTCATCTTGCACTAGTTTAAATAATTTTAAAAGTTTAAATTTTTCTCTTACCCAAACAATGAAGATGTTTTAAATGGCTTTTACTAAGTACCTTATACACACTAAAATCTACTCTCTTTCATATACTTTATATATATTCAATCTTAGATATACTTAAAACGACTTATCTTTCCACACACGACTGACTTATTCTACTCATCTGGCTGTGATTAATTGCATTAAGGTATTTCATTTCCTTGGAAATCTTTCTGAAACTTACTGAGTAAATTGTCGTGTTCACCTTTTTACAAGCAAATCTGAGCATAATTGATATATTTAGATAGTTTTCACAGAGGCACTCCAAGGGCCTTGGACTATAACTCATTTAGTATTAGACCAGAGACTAAGTCAAGGAGCATTAGATAGATATTATATTTAGGCATTCTCTCAGTCCCGTTTTTATTAAAAACCAAACTTTTAATTTTGGAATAATCTTAGATTTGCATATTAGTTGCAAATATAGTAGCGAGTTCCAGTATATCCCTCAACCAATTTTCTCTAGTATTAATATATTAAATAACCATGGTACATTGTCAAAATTAAGGAACTAATATTGGCACATTAGTATTAACTAAATCTGTGACTTTATTTGGATCTCACTAGTTTTTCCACTGATGTCCTTTTCCTGTCCCAGAATCCAACCCAGAATACCACATTGCATTTAATAAGCTCCTATAAAAAAATTGATTATCATTCCAGGGAAATAAGAAAGTCTTGGGTTATTCAATTATCACTTAGACATTTCCTAAATACTTGAGGGAATCCTGGAGTCCATATTTATGATAGGTATAAAACCAAAATTTTTAGTCCCTTTTTGGGGATTTGCACTTCATTCTAAGCAGATAAAAGGATTAACATGAAAGTAAGAGGTAAGATTCTGAACTAAGAGAATCAGAGTCATGCCAGGTTCTCCTAAAGACTCTCCATAGTGCGTCTGAGGAACTGGAAGTATCCTTGGGGTCTTCAGACTTGAAATAAGGGTTCTTGTGCTTGTACTAGGGGTCCTGGTAACAAAGATGGGTAAGGAAATAAGTCTCTCTGTAATACTAATTATTAAAGTAAAATGTGAATAACCCTTAATAGTTTATAAAGAATTTTCACATCTATTCAATGAACTTTTTTCCTTTTTACATTTGAGGAAACACATGCGTGCATTTAGAGCTTCTAATGCTCCAGGCCCTTTCTGGGCACTTAAATAATAATTTTCTCATTTAATCTTTCTAACAATGAGGTAGATATTATTATTTCCATTTTACAGATGCCACAACTAGGATAGGATTTTAAATGGCTCAAGAGATCACAGCTAGTAAATGATGAAGTAGGGACTCCAATTTGGTATATTTAGCACCAGAATCCATGCCTAAATTAAAGTACCAGAAAAGCTTAAGAGGCTTTAAACTTGGAATGAATGTCCTCTGATTTTAATAATTTCTCTACTCTAGCACATATTTATTTCTGATTTTCATTATCTGAATATATCAAATAATTGACCCAGCCCCAATCATTACCCCTCTACAGCCGCTTTGAGTGAACTCCATGTTTTCATCCTTTTAATGACCTCCCTGCTCTGCTATCATCTTTCATGTGGCGAAAGCCTAACTATGTTTAAGAAATAGCTTCTTTTCATTGAAAATGTTCTCTTCCACTGTTGATCATCTTGTCACCGCTCAATCATTATAATTGGAAGACTCACCCATAACTACTATTGAGCTATTTCTAAGAACAGACAACTACGACTAACTTAGTGCCAGTCACCATTCTTATGACAATAATAATCCCAGGCAGCATGTATCCATCTTCCACACAAGTGAGAAGATTTTACTGGTAGATAGCATTGTGTTTAAACTCTGAGACTCTGGGAGCTCAATTCAAATCCTGGCTCCCTAACTTCTAGCTGTATATTTTGGGCAAATTTCTTAAAGTCCCAAGGCCTCAATTTTTCTTTTGGTAAAATGGGGCAAATAAAAACAGAAATATAACAGAAACTTTTAATATATCCATATTATAACTAATAAAATAATGTAAATAATTTGGTATGGGATTAATAAAGGTTTGCTATAATTATAAGCCCTTATTTGTGTTTATTTTATTATGGGAATAGAGAGGAGCCACAAGAGATGACTCAGAAGAATTCCCTCTGAAATCATCATTTCCTGCAGTATACTAGGGAGAGAAATTCTACTAGCTCCTCAGGGAAAGCCAGTGGTTAAAACAAAACAAAAGAAATGACCCAATCATTCAACGAACACTTAAATATTATGCATTTAACTGTTCTGGATTCTTTAGAAAATTTAAAGCTGCTTGATCCAATTTTTCTAGAGGGAAATAAGACTAATACTCATGAAAGTTTAAATAACTATATGATCTAATAATCAAAAGATCAACACAGTGTCAGAATGCTTCTGTGAGATGTAAATCATTTTCACATATAAGGGATTCAAGGGTTCCAAAGTAACTATCAGTGCTACAATTTGCTTAAGCAAGACATCAAATCTAGTATAAATTTGAGGCCATCAAAACAATCTAGAGTCTATCTCGTTATTTAAGGGAAGCCTAGTGAATCTCGTGGAATAATGCCAGAAGGGTATGGAATCAGACTGGAGAAGAATGAGGAAATAAAGTAGCTATAGCTAAACTCTGAAGAAAAGGTAGAATAAAATTAATGGGATTGTGGGAGCAAAATTATTACTACCAATTTACTAAATAAATAGGGAAATAATCTGAGGCTTTCTTTACCTATGGATCATGTTTCGAGTATACCAAACGGAAGGGAACGATTCCTTAAGGAGAGATGTATAGTTACGGTTTAAATCCCGACCAGCTAAGGAACAGCGATAATTTCCCACAATCACACCATCTGGATTCAGCATGGGTACCACCTTGAAGATAAAAGTGTCCCGAAGCAACTGTGCATCACTTGAGTCTCCTAAAATATAGTCTAAGAAGCCTTTCATGATCCAAGAACTGTTGGTTTCTCCTGGATGTACCCTTGCAGTCAAAATCACGGCCTTTCGTTTTCTTGACTCAGTGTTCTTCAAAGGGGTGGTGATTGTTAAAACATATACCATATTCCTAGCAAGTGTGTGGCATAAGACGCGGATTTTACAGTACTTTGACCGTATTGGGTCATTATTGATGCCAGAAAGGTAATCTTGCAGATTGGTATAAGTGTATGGATAGCAGTGGGCAAAGTAACAGGTATCTTTGTTGTGTGGAAATTGAAATGTCCACGTAAGAGAAAAGTAATGGTGCCCATCTTGCCCCAGGTTGTTTTTATAATACTTGATTTGGTCTCCTATTCTCTGCCAGCCAATACTATGAGCTTTGGCCTCTTTGTCAGAATAGAAGAGTGGGCGCATACCCCGATTGTAAAGACTAGCAGGCTTGGTGAAGTTGACAATAGTGAATCTGTAGGCTATTCCTGCTTGAGTATTAGTGACCTGGAAATAGTACCACTGTGTGTGCTTATTTGTGAAGAGGTCAGGGCGCACAGTCAACTGGTATTCATATTCCGCTCTAATATACACGAAAGGAAGGAGAAAAACACATAAAAATGTAAATATGACATTCACATTAAAGAAAATTATCATATTTTTACCTACTCATAGAATTTTTCTTTTGGACACAATGTTTATTTACGTAGTATCCAGTAGCAAGTAACTACAAAAGATAAAAGTTTTTAAAATTATCTACTTTATTGGATGAGAAACTGATTCTATACTTATTGCAAAGAAAGAATTTGCATTCTTTACATGGGAATTTGATAAAAAATTATATATTTCAATCCAATTATATTTCCTAGAAAATAAAAGATTAAAGAATTCTTGAAATTGAAGAACACTGAATTTTCTCAGATTTATAATTATTTTCAACTAGATTTTAACTCTAGGTATCTGAAATAGCTATCATTGAGAAATGTTTAAAAACATATGAATTAGTATAATCACATAAATTACAAAGTGTTAAACTTCTTGAGGATAACGACTGTATTTGTTAAAATTTTGTACCCCTTAATACATTTAAGATGTTCAAATAAAGGCAAAAATAATAATTTTCAGTGGGATCTTACTTATATACATAGCAATCTTCTTAATCATTTATGAATTTTTTCTTCTGTAAGTGATAGCTTCCTATTCTATCAGCACTAGGCTCCTTGTGTGTGGGTGGGTGGGTATAGTTACAGTGAATGACCTAGGAACAGATGAAATAAATGTTGTAAAATCTTGATACTGTTGAATCTAAGTGATATGATATATGCTAATTAATACAGAATTATACTATTCACTCTGTAGTTTAGTGTATGTTTATAATTTTTCATAATAATTTTTTAAAAATAAAATGCCCTTGGGAAGCATGCTACCAAGCATATTTTACGGAACATCATTCTAAGACCTATTCCACTAAAGAGTTTGAGAAGCTCTATGCGTGTGGCTGTGTGTATGTGTTCATGATGTACAATAGCATATTGAAAATTGACAGTAAGAAATCTGGAGAACTTACAGTTCTCAAAATTATTTAAACACAGATCTTTCATACTGCCCACCATGTGATAATTTCTAATTGGAGTCTATACTGTAAGGAATTACAGTTCAGTTAACGGATACTAAGAAATTTAGTATACAGAAAATAATTGATAGGCTAGCTTCTCAAATAAAACTAATTAAAACCTACACTTTGACTACCTTCTGGAGATTACCACTCTCAAACCTTGCTTCAAACATCAAAGTGTTGTCATAGTTATCCATAGGCTGCTTCAAGGGTGTTCGATTACCCCCAACTCGAGAATATACAAAATAGGGTTCTTTGTAAGCTGACAAGAGAAGAACACAGAGATATCAAGTCATATCTAAAGTATACATGCTATTCTTAATGTAATTTGGAGCAACTGCATTTTGAACACAGTTTGAAATTATAGTATAAGTATAACTGAAATGACACTAAGGATCAAAAACGTTAAAATAATTTGAAATTAATTTATATCAAGTTATGTTATGGTAGGTCTCGGCATTTTTAGATTAAAAATGCAATGCCTGAAATAAATTCATTCATTTCTTATATTAAACATAAATGCTTATTCTACATCTGGCCATGATGAAGTAATTGGTCTGGAAATTGCCCTTTCACTGTAAATGATTATAAAACTGGACAAAAAAGATGAGCCAACTGTTTTCAGGCATTTGGACAAGAGATAGAACAGGAATGTACAGGGTCCTTGAAAGGAGATAAATACATGAAATAAGCTCTGCTTTTTCCCAAGCTTTCTGCCTGGGCACACTTTCTGGACAACAGCTGAGGGAGGGTGGCACTTAAGAATAGTATGACAGTCTTGCTGAGCTGAGGAGACAAGATTGTTGTTGGGGCTGCTAAAGTAGCTAGAATTTGTGAGGCAGGGTACCAGAAATAAGAAAGGTACAGAGGGGAAGGTCCTCAGCATTTGAATGGTGGTTCCCCTTGCCTTAGTTGAGGACTGGGCTACACAAGCACAGGGTGAGAACAAGCAAGATAAAAAAGTGGATATTACAGGACTGAGATACCCGAGGACAAATGATTCTGGGATATATCAGAATTCCAATCTATCCAGAGTGGGGAAACTTCACCGTGCTTCTCAGGCCTTCAAATTAGATTCCAGAAAGGCTGCACCTTAGGTATAAGGACCGTATCCAAAAGGGCCATGACAAAGACCTACGGACAAAATGAGAATAGACCTGCCCCTATAAAAAACAGAAAACCAAGTCTGAACACAACAGAATGATTTCTTAGCAACTTAACTGCCTGTCAGAACAAAATTCAACATCCATATTTTAAAAAAAACCATGTAATATAGACTCCCTACAAACACATCTTTTACAATGTCCAGCATATGATAAAAAATTGAGACATAAAGAGAAACAAGAAAATATGATCCACAATCACACAGATAACCCAGATATTGAAATTAACAAAGAAGTTTTAATATATGTTCAAAGAAGTAAAGGGAAAGATAGAGATAACGAAGAATGAGACAGGTAGCTGCGAAAGAGAAATGAAAACTATAAAAATTTAAAAATGGAAATTCCAGAACCGAAAAGTACAATAACAAATGAAAAATTTATTAGATAGGCTTGAGAGAGATTGAAGACTACAAAAGAACTCAAAAACAAGTAAATGCAAATTTCCCAATTTGAAGGACAGACGGTGGGGGAGGGGGGTGGGGGCAGTGGAGAGGGGGAAAAAAGAAAAGTGGAAATATGCCTGGAAACAGCAAATAAAGAGCACATATTCTTTTCAAGTGCATATGGAATGTTCAACAAGATAGACTATGTGCAGGGTTAAAAACAGTCTTATCAAAATTTCAGATGACAACGGAATTAAATTTGAACTCAATTATAATATGATATCTAGAGAACTTTATATGTCTACAAATATAGCCAGCACATTTCTAAATAATCCACAGTCAAAGAAAAAAATCACAATGAGAAAATACTTTCAACCAAATGACAATGAGAACACACAAACTATATCAACATGAAAGTAGTTCTTAGAAGGAAAGTATGGCTTTAACTTGCATGTATTATAGTTTTAAATGCCAGAAAAGAAAAGTTTAAAATTAGAGATTGACTTCTGGATTCTGCTTATGATAAAAAGCACTGGTAAAACCATCACTCCCATCAGTATAACAATGTAAAAGTAAAAGTTTTGAACAATCTACAAATTCAAATTTTCTTGAACCCTTCAGAGAGCTGAGGTTGCTGGGTATGATGGCTTTGAGTTACATGCATCCCAGAAAAACATGTTCTTAAATTTAATCCCATTTCTGTGGGTGTAAACCCACTGTACATGGGAGCTTTAGATGTGGGTACTTCAGTTAAGGTGTGGCACAAATTAATCAGGATGGGTCTTAATCCTTTTGGTGGAAGCTTTACAGGGTTTTACAGAGGTAGCCCCAGAGAGAGAGTGAGAAAGCACAGGGAGCAGCCAGAAGCTGGAAGTCAACAGAACTCAGAAGACAAAGGGGATGACACCATCATGTGCATCGCCATCTAACAGAAAAGCCAAGGAACTCTAAAGATTGTTGAGCTAGGGAACATACTGACCCTTGAAGGTGGCAAATCTTCTAGTCTCTGAAACCATGAGCCAATAAATTCCTGTTGTCAAGCCAAATTCCTGTTGTAAGTACTAGCTTACCTGGGTAGATAGCACTGGTTACTGGTAGGAAACATTCAGTTAAAATTTTAACAAATTGGTAAAAGCTGAGTGTGGTCTTCTAAGTGAATAGAGAATCTCTGGGGGCTTCAGATAGAAGCCTGCAAACTCTTCTCATGGACTTTACCAGGTGCTCACAAAAGAGTCCTGAGAAAGCATAATTTATGGGGCCTGGGGAATGAGGAAGGCAGCTGCTGCAGAAAAAGCACAAAACTCTGCCCAGATCATTCTCCCCTATCTCCTCTATGGACAAAAACCTTAAGTTGCAGGGGTAAGGGCAAAAACACTGTCATTCTTGGGGCACTCATGAAAAGACAAACCAACCATAAAAAGGGAATAGAAAAAACCTCTCTACTAATGGGACCAGACCTAAAGTTGCAGAAATTGGAGCACTGAGAAAGTCTCAATCCTGAGAACTAGTTTGTGATAAGACTAAGACCCATGAGAGCAACAGATAAAGTTCTACAATCCCCTTATACCAGGCTAACAAGCCTCTAGTAACAAGTAACATAAGTGTATTGGTGGGAGAGCAGCAAGAGAGTTGAGAGACCCTCTCTGATGTGCAGGGTAAAAGGAAGACTTAAAACTGAGGATTGTTAAAAAATTATGAAAAACCCTCTGTCCCCAACCTAAAGACAAGGTAATGCTATTGGAGAATTTGAAATGCGTGATACACTGACGGTAACCAGAGCAGCAACAAATCTAAGATGAGTTGAAGTAATAACTAGGTTGAATCAATCACAACCACCACCACCATCCATACACTAAAAGCCTAGCACCTGGCAAGTTGAGGTCTTTTCCAGGCTGAAAAACAATTTTCCTATGTCTCTACTGATTTGCACAAGATGTCTAGCTTTCAACACAAAAAAATGATAAGGAATACAAAAAAGCAAGGAAAACAAAAAACCAACACACTGTAAAGAGGCAAATTAATACCATCAGACTCAAATACCAAAAAAGACATTGGAACTATCAAACAAGGACTTTCAAATAATTATGATTCCTATGTTAAAGGCTCCAGAACAATGGACGCTATAAGAAAGCATCAAATGGAATGTGATAAGTGCTAAACATAGTAACCAAAAAATGGAGAATACTTTGATGAATTCATCAGTATATCTGACATAGCCTAGGAAAGAATTAATGAACTTGAAGATAGGTCAACAGAAATTGCCCAAACTGAAGTACAAAGATTAAAAAATGAGAAAGTTAAAAAACAAAACAAAACAGAACAGAGCTCTCAAGAACTGTGGAACAATACCTGTGCTGGTTTGAAACTGTTATATACCCCAGAAAAGCCATATTCTTCTAATCTAATCTTGTGGGTGCAGACTTCTTGTGGGTGAGACCTTCTGTTTAGGTTGTTTCCATGGAGATGACCCACTGATTCAAGGTGGGTCTTAATCCTTTAACTGGAGTCCTCTATGAAGATAATAAAAAGCAGAAAATATAGGAAGAGCTCAGCACCGACACAGAGGAGAAATGAAACCAAGTGAAGGATGCTTGGAGAAAGAAAATGCCCCAGCAGAAACCAGAAAGACACACAGTAGCTAAGAGAGCTATTCTGAAACCAACCCAGGAGAGAAGAGCCAGTAGATGTCACCGTATGCCTTCCAATCTGACAGAGAAATCCCAGACGTGATTGACCTTTCTGAAATACAGGTATCCTCTTGTCTTAATTTCAACATTTTCATGGCATTAGAACTGTGAATTTGTACCTAATAAATCCCCTTTGTAAAAGCCAATCCATTTCTGGTATATTGCATTCTGGCAACATCAGCAAATCCATTCAATGTCAAATGATCTAATGTGTGTTAGAATAAGGAGAGAGAGAGAGAGAGAGAGGATCACAAGAAATATGTGAAGAAACAATAGCTGAGAATTTTCAAATATTAGTGACATCAAACAACAGAAGGATAAATACCAAAAGATATATAGTTAGGTATATCATATTCAAACTAATGAAAATCAAAGAGAAAATATTGAAAGCAAGCAGAGAATAAAAGTCATTACATGTCAAATGGCATAGTATTATTTGAAGACAAAATCTGAATAAAGATGTATATAGAAAAACAATGTATCACAAAAAATTTTTTAAAAACATATACACAACAATCAAAGAGTAGCAGAAAATGGAACTGTAAGATAAACTCAAATTAATATCAAAGAAGGCAGAATAAGGACAAATAAAAAATAACAGATGGAACAAATAGAAAAGAGCTAGCAAGATGGTAACTATTAATTCAACCATATCAATAATTACATTAAATAGAAACATCCTAAACATAACAATTAAAAGACATATTTTCAGATTATATATAAAAAGCTACCCTCAACTATATGTTGTCTTATCCCCCCAAATTTATATATAAAACATATACAGGTTAAAGTAAAATATTAGGAAAAAATATATCATGCAAATGCTAATCGAAAGTAACTCAGACAAAGTAGACTGCCAGAGATAAAGTTACAATAATCAATATGGTGGTATTAGCATAAGCATCAATGGAACAGAATAAAGAATTTAGAAACTAACCCACGTGTATATAGTTAATTGACATTCAATAAAGGTGGCAAGTCAAATCAAAGGGATCAGTATAGTTTTTTCAACAGTTTTGTGGCTGGAACAACTGCATAAACAGGTGTGAAAAAATAAACTTTGATCCCTATTCCAAATTACTCGTGAAAAATTATTCAAGATGGATCACAGACATAAATGTAAAAGCTAAAACAAAGTTTCTAGAAGAAACCAGAAGGCAAAGATTTATTGGACAGGACATCAAATACATTAAAATTGAAAGAAAAACAATTGGTAACTGACTTCAACAAAATTTAAAAGTTCTATTCATCAAAAGTCATTATTATAAAAATGAAAAGGCCTGCCACAGACTGAAAGAAAATGTTCACAATACATGTATCTGACAAAGAATTTATAGTTGAATATATATCAACCATTAAAAAATACAATGAGCAAATAGACACTTCACAAAAAATAGACAGATGACCAATAAACACATTACAAGGTGCTCAACATCATTAGTCATCAGAGAAACAAAAATTAAATTCACAAGATATCATTTAATACCCATTAAAAGCTCAAGAAAATGTGAAGCTACTGGAACTCTCATAATGTGGTGGGAGTGAGAACTGGGGTAGATACGCAAACTTTAAAACAGAGACATTTTCTTTCAATTTCAAAAATATACTTACCAGATGACTTAACAATTCTACTCCAAGATATTTAGCCAAGAAAAATGAAAACACATCCACAAAAACACTTGTAAATATTTATAATCATTCTATTTATAACCCCAAACTGTAAACAATCCAATGTACATGAAAAAATTCTGATATAGTCATATGAAAAAATACTTTACTATTCAGCAATATAAAAGAATCAGTCATTGATACACACAATATGCATGAATTAAAAAAAATTACGCTGAGTTAAAGAAGCCAGATACAGAAGCATACATAATTTATAGATGCATTTATATGAAGCTGAAGAGCTGGCAAAACTGATCAATGGTGATAGAAATTAGAACAGTAGTTGCCTGGGGGACAGGTAGGAACTTTCCGGAGTGATGAAAGTGTTCCATATCTTGGTGGGGTGTTGGTTACATAGGTACAAATATTGTTCAAAACTCATCAAATTGTGCATTAATGATATGTGTATTTCACTATATATAAATTTTACTCAATTTAACCAAAATGAAAAATAATCTTGTTACATAGAATGTCACATGCTTCAGTATCCAATTCTAGGATTTCAACTTTATATGAACATTCAATTTTCACTTTTATTTAATTTATATCTTACCTACTGAAATCTGTCTTTTTCTGTTTGTGTCATTTGTAAAATCAGAAAGTGATTACTATTTACAAATAATCTTTCATATACTGGTCGAAAATCAGGTATTACAGAATTTTTAATCCTTTAACATTGTTTTCATAGCCTTCCTTTAAATCCACTGACAGGCTCACAATTCTATACTAAGTATGGCTTAAAAATAAAATTAAGTGACGCTGACTGAGCTGGACAGTGCTTTCATCTTCAATTTATCCCCTAATCTTTTCCACATTATAAAATGTGCCTTAGGAGGTTGATCCTTATAGTCTTTTATGGTCTTGCTCTCTGGCTCTGGCCAATGGGAGGCACTGATAGAGCACAGGAGGTTGGAAGGAGAGGGAGATTGGGTTATTTATTCCTCTGGCTCCCTCGTTTCAATGCCACAGGTTGGCAATTATTTGTGCTCCTTTAATAAAAGCCACAGATGTCTGGGAGTTGCCTTCCTACAGTGACAGGTTCTCATTATGCCTAGAAGACATAATGATTCTGCTCTGTTATGGTTCTATGTTGCTTTACCATCTCTTCTTAGCTCCCTTAACTCTGTCCACCTTTTGTAAGTTTTCACTAAACTCTTAAATTAGTCTAGTTGAGATGCCGTCTAACTCCTGATAACACTCTTGACTGATTCGCCTCAATTCATCCATTTTAATTTTTTATCAGAACTCATTTAAGCTAGGTGTGGAAGTTCTAAGTCAGGTTAGCCATGTAAATTTTTCAAATCACATTTCAGAGGTGCTTCTCTCACTCCCGTTGTTTAAAGATACACACACATGGGTATATGATTTCTCAAATTTCTTACAGGAAGCACTTTTGAATTTTTTTTTGTCTTGCCAACTCTTTAAATGAAATACTCTACAGATACTCTCTGGAAATTATCTCTAGTATATGAAAATGCTCTTGGATACAGAGTACTGATAGCAAAATTATGCAGGAGTCTCATACTTCCTCATGTTGGTGCTTTAGGGGTAGTACAGTTTAGGATGTAGGCTGAAATTTCTATGTTTGATTATTGTCACAATCTATAATAAAAGCACACATGAAATTTTGCATTAACAGTGCCCTCACAGTACAAGTTGTGATCTAGTGTGTTAAGAACTTCCTGAATAATGACCTTAGATGTTATTTTCAATGTAGGGTATTTTCCTCTCTTTTAAAGATGGCAACCCCAAGAAGTGCACCAAACAGATATAAAATTAAAAAAAATATATGAAAGCATGAATGTGATCTATAGATGGAGGGTAGGAACAACAGTTACAGAACATTCCACTGTATTTATCTTTGAAAACTGATATAAGTACATCTCATTCTAAATATAACTTTTCAGTCCAATGGCCAGGATGGCGTTTTATTTTAAGGCAATTCTGCATTGACTGCAGTACACCTTCAAGAATAAAATCAGTATTAAATAAAAATTTTGTCAGTATGTAATCTATGGGGACAGGGACTGCCTGATTATTTGCAATTTCCACTATAACAGCAAAATACATATAACTAAGAGATTAAGCCAGATCCAAATTATATTTTACAGCAACATATTCGTTATGTGCCCACCATCTTCTGCTAGATAAACCACAGTGCCTTCCTTGGGGTTTGGATAAAGGGGTGCCATCTCTAGGCTTGTTGGAGTATACACAGGCTCAGGATAAGGAGTCCAATCTGAAAAAAAAAAGGTGGGGGGATATAATGATAATTATTCATTGATAGACCTAGCTGAAATGTAGTGTTTTATGTGGTGTTGGATTTAAAGAGGATTCACCAGAGTAATCATCATCATCATATGTTGAACCCCAGAACATTTCATTCACACCTTGTTCTAAATTATATAGAGTTGTTAAAGATAATTCTGTACTCTTAGAGTTTAGACTAGTTTCTTTTCCCCCCAAGCCCTTGATGCCTTTCTGTCCTACCTCTAGGAATCTTGCTCCACTTTTTATTGTTCCTTTCCCTACATATGCAGCCTCTTGCTTAATAATGGCTGTCCCCTAAACTTACATACATGTTCAAGTTTCTCTTATCTCCCCAAAGAAAGGGAAGTTGTCCTGAGACCCCACTCTTTTAGCTATACCAGGTACAGGAGGCATTTCCTCTTCTAGTCATTTTTTTAGGACCAAATTTCTGGAAAGCTAATCTATACCATTGTGCAAATCTTTTAGACTATGGCCTATTTAATGAGACAAAAGGTGACGTCATAGCTTACTACCTGTTCCCACATTTTAGCTGAATAAAAATTTGGTGATAAGGAATAAGTATTACTGGACAAGCAAACATATTGGAGATTATATATCTGTATCAGTTTAGTCAACAGAAGCTAAATGTGAACCATGATGAATAGGGATCAAGCCTAGCTAGCCAAAGAAAAAGCATAAACTAGAATATTGATGCATAGTTATGCATCATGGTACATTATAGGGCTACCCAAACAATATATAACTAAATTGATAATAAAGCTAAGAAATAGCAAATTGTTATTAAACAGTGAGATTCTCATAAACTGAAAACCTTAATCAACTCAAGCCAAAATTAACAATGCACTAACACAGCATCTGTTCTGAGAACTTCAGGAATTTCAGCTTTTGCCTATGTGTATGCTTATTATCTAAAGTTGCATGGTAGGTAGACTTACCAGTTAAAGACAGAATTAGAGATTTCATTCATCTCTGTTTATGCTAATCTTTAACTCAGTATTTATTAATAAATAGTCCTTATTTTAAAGAAACATAAAATTATTATTAAAACTGAAGAAGAACTTGTACATTAGGTTCAATTTTGCAGTTTATCAAGCTATGCTTACTGAGGACCACATTTTGAGCAGTCTATTTCTCTTTTCACTCGGATACTGTGTACTTTCTGATATATACCCTCAAGTTTACATTCAATTCATCTCACTTTTCAATCACTGATACATAGCCTATGCCAGTGATCTTATAAAATAGATATCAAAGAACAATAGAAAATCCCAGGAGTAAGAAAAGTTCCAAATTCAAGATATTTAATTTGGAATACATTTAATGAATAATTAAAAAAATTTACCATGTTTACTATAGAAAAATTGAAAGTACAACTTAAGCAAAAAGAAATAATGTTATTGATAAAAAAGGAAGTCAAATGCCATGTCGGATGCAAGGACTGGGGACAGAGAATCCACCTCTTGATGGAGTTAGACACAAACTCACATTTCAAAGGGTAAGGATACATAGATGAAAATGGTAGCCACTTTTAAAATTGAGTAAAATTTGCATATTACATATAATGTAATGTACAGATATTAATTGTACAGTTCAGTGGGTTTTGACAAATATATATAATCACCAATATCCCTATAAAGATGTAGAATACTTGCATTATCCTGGAATGTTTCTTCCTGCTTTTTTTCCCCAATCTCCTTGCTCAACCCTAGCAATCACTATTCTATCATCATAAAGCAACTCTGTTCTAGAACTTCATATAATTGGAACCATATACTATCTAGTCTTCTGTGCCTGTTTTTTTTTTTTCTTCACTTAGTAATGTTTTTGAGATTCATCCATATTGCGTGTTTTTAGTCTTTTTCCTTTTAACTGCTGAGATACATTCTATAGTATGGCTATGTCACAGGTGTTATCCATTTTCCTAATATTTGGGGTGTTCCAGTTTGGAGCTATTATGAATATATAAGAAAATGAAAATTCAAGTTCAAGTATTTTTGAGGACATATGGTTTAATTTCTCTAAGATAAATACCTAGGACTGGCACAGCTGGTCACAGGATATATGTATATTTTCCTTTATAAACACAAAATAAAACCTGCCAAACATTTTTCAAAGTGGTTGTACAATTTTATACCAACAAGATATTATAGAGTTCCACTTGTTTTACATTCTAATGTTTGAGGTTGTCTTTTCTGACTTTAGCTCTGACGGCAGGTATAAAATGGTATCTCATTAAATTTACACTTTCACATTGAGCACTCTGTTCATGTGCTTATTGGCCAATATGTCTTCCCCTGAGAAATGTTTGCTTGAGCCATTTACCCATTTTTAAAATCACATTGTCTTTTTATTATTGATTTTCTAAGTATTCTTTATATATTCTGCATACAATTCTCTTGTCAGATATGTGTTAGGAATATTTTCCTATAGACTGTGGCTTGCCTTTTCATTTTACTAATCATGTTTTTTGATGAGAAGTTAAAAATTTTAATGTAGTCCAACTTGTTAATAGTTCATTCTTTTCTTTCTGGATCTTCTCTAAGGAATCTTTACTATCCTATATTATGAAGATATTGTCCTATGCTTCTTCTAGAAGCATTATAATGTTAACTTTTATGTTTAGGTATACAGCTTGTTTGGAATTGATTTTTGTGTACTGAGAAGTAGAAGCCAAAGTTTATTTTTTCTACATGGATAATAAGTGGTTAAAGCACCAATTATTGGACTGATTTGGCGCCTTTGTTAAAAATAATTTATTATAAATGTGACGGTTTATTTCTGGATGTTCTATTCTGTTCCACTCATATATTTATCTTTTTGCCAATTATCTGTGGCCATTTTATCCTTTTTTTTTGCATGGAGCAGGCACTGGGAATCAAACCCATGTCTCTGGCATGGTAGGCGAGAATTCTGCCACTGAACCACCGTCACACTGCCATGTGGCCATTTTATCAGTCTACGAAAACATACTTCTATCCATGGTTCACACTGCCAGAAATAAACCATATGTTCAAAGAAAATGTTTATTAGGAACTATACTTATGAAAAGTACAAAAAAAGAAATACAACTGAGTAATTCACCACACAAAAAATATCACTCAGGTCAAACAATGATATTGGTAGTATCTCATGCGCTCTGCTCATGCTCCTCGCTGGCCCAATGACAGCCCTTGCCTCCTCCCTAAGTAACCATTATCCTTACTATAATGCAATCACCTCTTTATTTTCCTATAGTTTTACCATTTAAGCATTCATATATTACATGTACACAAAAAATATATAATTAAATTTACATAAGTATAGATATAAAACTTAAGCTTTGTCTCGCCTATTTTTGAACTTTATAAATAGCTTTGTACATATTCCTTGGGTCATAGATGCCTATATTTCTTTTGGTGCATGCTTAGGAGCAAAAATTCTGGGTTGCAGGGTATGTGTATCTTCAACTTTAGTAGATAATACAAAACTGTCTCCAAAGTGTGTTATACTGCTTTACATACCCACCAGCAAGTTATGAAGGTTCCAGTTACTCCTCAACTTCACCATTGCTTAGTAGAACTTAAAATTTAGTCTTCTAAACCGTAATTATTCTGGTAGGTATGTAGTGATCTCAATATGATTTTAATTTGCATTTCCCTGATTCATAAGGTTGTTTCATGTTTACCAGCCATTGGGATAATCTATTTTGTAAAGTGCCTGCTCAAGACTCTTTTTTTTTTTTTTTTTTTGCAGAAGTGGCAAAGCCAATTATCAAATTTATTTGGAAGGGAAAGGGGTGCCAAATAGCCAAAAACATCTTGAAAAAGAACAACAAAGTTGGAGAATTAACACTTCTGGACTTCAAAGCATTATTACAAAGTCAGAGTAGTCAAAACAGCGTGGTATTGGCATGAAGATAGACATATTGACCAATGGAATGGAATTGAGGGTCAGAAATAGACCCACTCCTCCCCGTCTATGGTCAATTGACTTTTTTTTTTTTTAACTTTTTTTTATTAATTAAAAAAATTTAACAAACAAAACATTAAGATAGCATTCCATTCTACATATACAATCAGTAATTCTTAATATCATCACATAGTTGCATATTCATCATTTCTTAGAACATTTGCATCAATTTAGAAAAAGAAATAAAAAGACAACAGAAACAGAAATAAAACGATAATAGAGAAAAAAAAGATTATACATACCATACCCCTTACCCCTCGCTTTCATTTACCACTAGCATTTCAAACTGAATTTATTTTAACATTTGTTCCCCCTATTATTTATTTTTATTCCATATGTTCTACTCTTCTGTTGATAGAGTAGCTAAAAGGAGCATCAGACACAAGGTTTTCACATTCAGAGTCTCATTGTGAAAGCTATATCATTGTTCAATCATCATCAAGAAACATGGTTACAGCTCTACATTTTCAGGCAGTTCCCTCCAGCCTCTCCACTTCATCTTGAACAACAAGGTGATATCTACTTAATGCATAAGAATAACCTCCAGGATAACCTATCGACTCTGTTTGGAATCTCTCAGCCATTGACAGTTAAGTCTCATTTCACTCTTCACTCTTCGCCCTTTGGTCGAGAAGGTTCTCTCAATTCCTTGATGTTAATTCTCAGCTCATTCTAGGGTTTTTCTCAGTCCCTTGATGCTGAGTCTCAGCTCATTCCAGGATTTCTGTCCCACGTTGCCAGGAAGGTCCACACCCCTGGGAGTCACGTCCCGCACAGAGAGGGGGAGGGTGGTGAGACTGCTCGTCATGTTGGCTGGAGAGAGAGGCCACATCTGAGCAACAAAAGAGGCTCTCTTGGGGGTGACTCTTAGGCCTAAATTTTAAGTAGACTTGACCTATCCTTTGTGGGGTTAAGTTTCATATGAACAAACCCCAAGACTGGGGGCTCAGCCTATAGCTTTGGTTGTCCACACTGCTTGTGAGAATATCAAGAATTCGACTTGGGGAAGTTGAATTTCTCCCCACTCTCACCATTACCTGAAGGGGGCTTGCAAGTACTTTTCCAGTCACTGATCAAATCACTCTGGGATTCATCGGGGCATCACTCCGGACAAACCAATAAAATCTCATGTCCTACCTGAGATTCCAAGTACTTATGACATTCAATCAAACTATCTACATGAGTTATATTAGGAAATGCTCTAGTCAAAATATAAATTTTGTAACAAATAAACATTTTTTTGCTTTAGTCTCACACATAAGGTGACATTTTAAAGTATTAATTATCATCTATTTTCAGCACCCTGCAATAATGACATTCCTTTGTTCTTCTTCATGCAAAAACATTTTTAAAATTTGTACATTGTACATTTCACTATTATTATACACTCTAGGCATTCCTAGATTATACTGTCTCGATCTTTAACACCTATCTTTCTTTCTGATTTCATTTATGTCCCCAGCCCTCCTCCCTCTATCATTCTCACATGCAACTTCATTCAGTGTTTTAACATATTTACATTACAGTTAGGTAGTATTGTGCTGTCCATTTCTGAGTTTTTATATCCAGTTCTGTTGCACAGTCTGTATCCCTTCAGCTCCAATTACCCAATATCTTACCCTATTTCTATCTCCTGATGGTCTCTGTTACCAATGACATATTCCAAGTTTATTCACTAATGTCAATTCATATCAGTGAGACCATACAGTATTTGTCCTTAAGTTTTTGGCTAGTCTCATTCAGCATAATCTTCTCAAGGTCCATCCATGTTATTACATACTTCAAAAGTTTATTCTGTCTTAAAGCTGCATAATATTCCATCATATGTATATACCAGTTTGTTTAGCCACTCATCTGTTGATGGAGATTTTGGCTGTTTCCATCTCTTTGCAATTGTAAATAATGCTGCTATAAATATTGGTGTGCAAGTGTCCATTTGTGTCTTTGCCCTTAAGTCCTCTGAGTAGATACCTAGCAATGGTATTGCTGGGTCATATGGCAATTCTATATTCAGCTTTTTGAGGAACCGCCAAACTGCCTTCCACAGTGGTTGCACCCTTTGACATTCCCACCAACAGTGGATAAGTGTGCCTCTTTCTCCGCATCCTCTCCAGCACTTGTCATTTTCTGTTTTGTTGATGATGGCCATTCTGGTGGGTGTGAGATGATATCTCATTGTGGTTTTGATTTGCATTTCTCTAATGGCCACGGACGTTGAGCATTTCTTCATGTGCCTTTTGGCCATTTGTATTTCCTCTTCTGAGAAGTGTCTGCTCAAGTCTTTTTCCCATTTTGTAATTGGGTTGGCTGTCTTTTTGTTGTTGAGTTGAACAATCTCTTTATAAATTCTGGATACTAGACCTTTACCTGGTATGTCGTTTTCAAATATTGTCTCCCATTGTGTAGGCTGTCTTTTTACTTTCTTGATGAAGTTCTTTGATGCACAAAAGTGTTTAATTTTGAGGAGCTCCCATTTATTTCTTTCTTTCTTCAGTGCTCTTGCTTTCTGCTCAAGTCTCTTGCCCATCTTTCTACTAGGTTTTTTGCCTTTTCATTATTGGTATAAATATTTTATATACTAGATATGACACCTTTAAGTGTTAATATATTCTCCCAACCTATGGCTTACCTTGCGTTTTTGATGTACAGAAGTTCTTACTTTTATTGTAGTCAAATTTATCCATTTTTTCATGTTTATTGCATTTTATGTTCTGTTTAAATCCTTCCCAATTCTGATATTATGAAGATATTCTCCTATATTATTTTCTAGAAGTTTTCTGCATTTGCTTTCAAATTCATATCTACAAACCACTTGAAACTGACTTTTGATATAGTATGAGGTCAGGGTGCAGGCCCCCCACCATGGAAATTCAATTATTCCGGTACTATTTAATGATAAGACCATCTTCTACTTATTACTCTACAGTTCTACGTTTTTCATAAATCAAGTGTCCATACATGTATAGGTCTGTTTTGAGGGCCTGTATCTTATTCCATTAGTCTGTGTGTTTTGTTTGAGCAATATATTAATTACTATAACTTTATGATAAGTCTGAAAATAGCTAATAGTGTAAGTCCTTCAATTTCACTGTTCTCCAAGAGTTTCTTGGTATTTCCCATATATATTTTAGAAACACCTCGATATTTTCCACAGAAATACCAGTTGGGATTTTCATTGGGATTATACTGAATCTACATATTAGTTAGGACAAAAGTGACATCTTTAAAACACTGAGCCTTCCAATCTAAGAACATGCTGTATCTATTTATTTAGGGCTTCTTTAATTTCTCTCAATAATGCTTTATATTTCTGCATAGAGGTCTTGTATATCTTTTGTTAGACTTACTCCCAGCTGATTTAATTTTTACTTTTTATTTTGAAGCAACTTTATACTTACAGAAAAGTTACAACAATAGTAAAAAGAACTTTTTTTTCCTGAAACACTTGAGAGAAAGCTGCCAACATGCTACCCTATTCCCCATCCAAATACTTTATTATATATTTCCTACAAAGAAATAAAATCTCTTATATAACCAACACAACCCTCAAGATCAGGAAAATTAATACTGATCTATTACTAGTATCTAATTCTTAGATCCCATTTAAGTTTTGCCAGTTATACCAATTTTATCCTCTATAGCACAAAGATCGAGTTTAGAATCACACTTGTACATGTTCCTTCAATCTGGATCAGTTCTTTAGTATTTCCTTATATTTCATGACTTCAATCCTTTATAAAAATTGGCAAATGTTTTTTAATTATATACATTATTTAAATAAAATATTTTGATAATGGTAAAATTAAAACACAAGGTACTAAAAAGAACAAAAAAAACCCCCACAAGATACTGACAGCCTATTGACTCTGCTTTTCTAAATATAAATATATTTCCAGAGAAAATAGGCTCAAATGAGATTTTTTAAATGAAAACTTTTATATTAAAATACTTTCAAATTTATAGGATAGCTACAATATTGCAAATCTCATATAGGAAACTGCATCACACACCCCCTCCAGATACCCAGATCCAACAATTTTAACTTTTTGCCACATTTGCTGTATCATTCTATCTATCCATCAATCAATCCTATCTATCTATCAATCCATTTTCTGAATACTTGAGTGTGTTATATACATCCTGCTTCTTCTTTTTTTTTTATTTTTAACTTTTTTATTGTATAGTATAACACATATACAAAGCAAAGAAATAAAAAAGCAATAGTTTTTAAAGCACTGTTCAACAAGTAGTTACAGGACAGGTCCAGAGTTTGTCATGGGCTAACATAAGACCCTCTCAGATTTTTCCTTCTTTTTTTTTTTTTTTAACTTTTTTTTATTAATTAAAAAAAATTAACAAACATTTAAATATCATTCCATTCTACATATACAATCAGTAATTCTTAATATCACATAGTTGCATATTCATCATTTCTTAGTACATTTGCATCGATTTAGAAAAAGAAATAAAAAGACAACAGAAAAAGAAATAAAATGATAATAGAGAAAAAAAACTATACGTACCATACCCCTTACCCCTCGCTTTCATTTACCAATATTGCAAACTGAATTTATTTTAACATTTGTTCCCCCTATTACTTATTTTTATTCCATATGTTCTACTCTTCTGTTGATATAGTAGCTAAAAGGAGCGTCGGACATAAGGTTTTCACATTCACAGAGTCTCATTGTGAAAGCTATATCATTGCTCAATCATCATCAAGAAACATGGCTACTGGAACACAGCACTACATTTTCAGGCAATTCCCTCCATCCTCTCCACTACATCTTGAACAACAAGGTGATATCTATTTAATGTGTAAGAATAACCTCCAAGATAACCTCTTGAATCTGTTTGGAATCTCTCAGCCATTGACACTTTGTCTCGACCAAAAGGGGGAAGAGTAAAATGAGACATCCTGCTTCTTGAGCACTTAATAATGTCATGCAATTTTTCTAACAAGGATATTCACTTATGCATCCCTTAAGTACACTTATCAAGATTCCTGATTAGGGAGAAGATGGCGGCTTAGTAAGACATGCGGATCTTAGTTTCTCCTCCAGAACAGCTACTAGGGGAGTAGAAACAATACAGAACAGCTCCCAAAGCCATGACAGAGATAAAAAAGACAGCGTAACCCATCCTGGAACGGCTGCCTGGCTGAGAGAACCCGCTCTGATGAGATCGCCAAGGGGCGCGGGCTTCACCGGGTGGGGCGGCAAGCGGCTGGAGTCACTCCCTTCCCCCTTCCCGGGCCGGCTGGGAGAATTGGACAGGTGGTCCCCTCAAACCGCGGCGGATGGTGCCCACACCACGCGCGGCCCCCGGACCAACTGAGAGAATTGGATCGGAAATCCCCAGGCCGCGGAGAAAGGTGACGGGGGGGGGGGGCCCTTCCAAACCCGTGACTCCCCGGGAACGGTGCACACTCCCAGGCAGGCCACTGCGGCTGGCGCCCTCCCGCCAGGCTTGGCGCCCCAGGCCGACTAGGAAATTTGGACGGGCGCTTTCCCGGGCTGCGGCGGCCAGCGACCCTCCCTGCGTTCGGACCCCGGGCCGGCTGGCACTCTTCCAAGCCGCTTCGGCTAGCAAAAATCCTGGACGGCGAGAGTTTTCCAAAGTTAAAGGACCCACAGCACCTTTTACTGGTGGGACCCGCAGACAAACGTGTGCCACGAGCGCCACCTACTGGGCAGGATAAAAAAAAAAACAGAACCCAGAGATTTCACAGAAAAATCTTCCAAACTTTTGGATCCAACACCCAGGAAAATCTGTCTAAATGCGCAGATGCCAGCAGAAGATAACGGATCACGCTCAAAAAATTGAAAATATGGCCCAGTCAAAGGAACAAACCAATAGTTCAAATGAGATACAGGAGCTGAGACAACTAATGCTGAATATACGAACAGAAATGGAAAACCTGTTCAAAAATGAAATCGATAAATTGAGGGAGGACATGAAGAAGACATGGGCTGAACATAAAGAAGAAATAGAAAAACTGAAAAAACAAATCACAGAACTTATGGAAGTGAAGGACAAAGTAGAAAAGATGGAAAAAACAATGGATACCTACAATGATAGATTCAAAGAGACAGAAGATAGAATTAGTGATTTGGAGGATGGAACATCTGAATTCCAAAAAGAAACAGAAACTATCGGGAAAAGAATGGAAAAATTTGAACAGGGTATCAGGGAACTCAAGGACAATATGAAGCGCACAAATATACGTGCTGTGGGTGTCCCAGAAGGAGAAGAGAAGGGAAAAGGAGGAGAAAAACTAATGGAAGAAATTACCACTGAAAATTTCCAAACTCTTATGAAAGACCTAAAATTACAGATCCAAGAAGTGCAGCGCACCCCAAAGAGATTAGACCCAAATAGGTGTTCCCCAAGACACTTATTAGTTAGAATGTCAGAGGTCAAAGAGAAAGAGAGCATCTTGAAAGCAGCAAGAGAAAAACAATCCATCACATACAAGGGAAACCCAATAAGACTATGTGTAGATTTCTCAGCAGAAACCATGGAGGCTAGAAGACAGTGGGATGATATATTTAAATTACTAAAAGAGAAAAACTGCCAACCAAGACTCCTATATCCAGCAAAATTGTCCTTCAAAAATGAGGGAGAAATTAAAACATTTATAGACAAAAAGTCACTGAGAGAATTTGTGACCAAGAGATCAGCTCTGCAAGAAATACTAAAGGGAGCACTAGAGTCAGATAAAAAAAGACAGAAGAGAGAGGTATGGAGAAGAGTGTAGAAAGAAGGAAAGTCAGATATGCTATATATAATACAAAAGGCAAAATGGTAGAGGAAAATATTATCCAAACAGTAATAACACTAAATGTCAATGGACTGAATTCACCAAATCAAAAGACATAGACTGGCAGAATGGATTAAAAAACAGGATCCTTCTATATGCTGTCTACAGGAAACACATCTTAGACCCAAAGATAAACATAGGTTGAAAGTGAAAGGTTGGGAAAAAATATTTCATGCAAATAACAACCAGAAAATAGCAGGAGTGGCTATACTAATATCCAACAAGTTAGACTTCAAATGTAAAACAGTTAAAAGAGACAAAGAAGGACACTATATACTAATAAAAGGAACAATTAAACAAGAAGACATAACAATCATAAATATTTATGCACCGAACCAGAATGCCCCAAAATACGTGAGGAATACACTGCAAACACTGAAAAGGGAAATAGACACAATACCATAATAGTTGGAGACTTCAATTCCCCACTCTCATCAATGGACAGAACATCTAGACAGAGGATCAATAAAGAAATAGAGAATCTGAATATTACTATAAATGAGCTTGACTTAACAGACATTTATAGGACATTACATCCCACAACAGCAGGATACACCTTTTTCTCAAGTGCTCATGGATCATTCTCAAAGATAGACCATATGCTGGGTCACAAAGCAAGTCTTAACAAATTTAAAAAGATTGAAATCATACACAACACTTTCTCAGATCATAAAGGAATGAAGTTGGAAATCAATAACAGGCGGAGTGCCAGAAAATTCACAAATACGTGGAGGCTCAATAACACACTCTTAAACAATGAGTGGGTCAAAGAAGAAATTGCAAGAGAAATTAGTAAATACCTCGAGGCGAATGAAAATGAAAACACAACATATCAAAACTTATGGGATGCAGCAAAGGGGGAAATTTATTGCCCTAAATGCCTATATCAGAAAAGAAGAAAAGGCAAAAAGGCAGGAATTAACTGTTCACTTGGAAGAACTGGAGAAAGAACAGCAAACTAATCCCAAAGCAAGCAAAAGGAAAGAAATAATAAAGATCAGAGCAGAAATAAATGAAACTGAAAACATGAAAACAATAGAGAAAATCAATAAGACCAGAAGTTGGTTCTATGAGAAAATCAATAAGATTGATGGGCCCTTAGCAAGATTGACAAAAAGAAGAAGAGAGAGGATGCAAATAAATAAGATCAGAAATGGAAGAGGAGACATAACTACTGACTTCACAGAAATAAAGGAGGTAATAACAGGATACTATGAACAACTTTGCGCCAATAAATACAACAATTTAGATGAAATGGACGGGTTCCTGGAAAGACATGAACAACCAACTTTGACTCAAGAAGAAATAGATGACCTCAACAAACCAATCACAAGTAAAGAAATTGAATCAGTCATTCAAAAGCTTCTTAAAAAGAAAAGTCCAGGACCAGATGGCATCACATGTGAATTCTACCAAACATTCCAGAAAGAATTAGTACCAACACTCCTCAAACTCTTCAAAAAAATCGAAGTGGAGGGAAAACTACCTAATTCATTCTATGAAGCCAACATCACCCTCATACCAAAACCAGGCAAAGATATTACAAAAAAAGAAAACTACAGACCAATCTCTCTAATGAATATAGATGCAAAAATCCTCAATAAAATTCTAGCAAATCGTATCCAACAACACATTAAAAGAATTATACATCATGACCAAGTAGGATTCATCCCAGGTATGCAAGGATGGTTCAACATAAGAAAATCAATTAATGTAATACACCATATCAACAAATCAAAGCAGAAAAATCACATGATCATCTCAATTGATGCAGAGAAGGCATTTGACAAGATTCAACATCCTTTCCTGTTGAAAATACTTCAAAGGATAGGAATACAAGGGAACTTCCTTAACATGATAGAGGAAATATATGAAAAACACACAGCTAATATCATCCTCAATGGGGAAAAATTGAAAACTTTCCCTCTAAGATCAGGAACAAGACAAGGATGTCCACTATCACCACTATTATTCAACATTGTGCTGGAGGTTCTAGCCAGAGCAATTAGACAGGAAAAAGAAATACAGGCATCAAAATTGGAAAGGAAGAAGTAAAACTATCACTGTTTGCTGACGATATGATACTATACGTCGAAAACCCGGAAAAATCCACAACAAAACTACTAGAGCTAATAAATGAGTACAGCAAAGTAGCAGGTTACAAGATCAACATTCAAAAATCTGTAGCATTTCTATACACTAGTAATGAACAAGCTGAGGGGGAAATCAAGTAACGAATCCCATTTACAATTGCAACTAAAAGAATAAAATACCTAGGAATAAATTTAACTAAAGAGACAAAAAACCTATACAAAGAAAACTACAAAAAACTGTTAAAAGAAATCACAGAAGACCTAAATAGATGGAAAGGCATACCGTGTTCATGGATTGGAAGACTAAATATAGTTAAGATGTCAATCCTACCTAAATTGATTTACAGATTCAATGCAATACCAATCAAAATCCCAACAACTTATTTTTCAGAAATAGAAAAACCAATAAGCAAATTTATCTGGAAGGGCAGGGTGCCCCGAATTGCTAAAAACATCTTGAGGAAAAAAAACGAAGCTGGAGGTCTTGCGCTGCCTGACTTTAAGGCATATTATGAAGCCACAGTGGTCAAAACAGCATGGTATTGGCATAAAGATAGATATATCGACCAATGGAATCGAATAGAGTGCTCAGATATAGACCCTCTCATCTATGGACATTTGATCTTTGATAAGGCAGTCAAGCCAACTCACCTGGGACAGAACAGTCTCTTCAATAAACGGTGCCTAGAGAACTGGATATCCATATGCAAAAGAATGAAAGAAGACCCATGTCTCACACCCTATACAAAAGTTTAACTCAAAATGGATCAAAGATCTAAACATTAGGTCTAAGACCATAAAACAGTTAGAGGAAAATGTTGGGAGATATCTTATGAATCTTACAACTGGAGGCGGTTTTATGGACCTTAAACCTAAAGCAAGAACACTGAAGAAGGAAATAAATAAATGGGAGCTCCTCAAAATTAAACACTTTTGTGCATCAAAGAACTTCATCAAGAAAGTAGAAAGACAGCCTACACAATGGGAGATAATATTTGGAAATGACATATCAGATAAAGGTCTAGTATCCAGAATATATAAAGAGATTGTTCAACTCAACAACAAAAAGACAGCCAACCCAATTACAAAATGGGAAAAAGACTTGAACAGACACCTACCAGAAGAGGAAATACGGATGGCCAAGAGGCACATGAAGAGATGCTCAATGTCCCTGGCCATTAGAGAAATGCAAATCAAAACCACAATGAGATATCATCTCACACCCACCAGAATGGCCATTATCAACAAAACAAAAATGACAAGTGCTGGAGAGGATGCGGAGAAAGAGGCACACTTATCCACTGTTGGTGGGAATGTCAAAGGGTGCAACCACTGTGGAAGGCAGTTTGGCGGTTCCTCAAAAAGCTGAATATAGAATTGCCATACGACCCAGCAATACCATTGCTGGGAATCTACTCAAAGGACTTAAGGGCAAAGACACAAACGGACATTTGCACACCAATGTTTATAGCAGCGTTATTTACAATTGCAAAGAGATGGAAACAGCCAAAATCTCCATCCACAGAAGAGTGGCTAAACAAACTGTGGTATATACATACGATGGAATATTATGCAGCTTTAAGCATGTAATAACATGGATGGACCTAGAGAACATTATGCTGCGTGAGTCTAGCCAAAAACTAAAGGACAAATACTGTATGGTCCCACTGATGTGAATGGACATTCGAGAATAAATTTGGAATATGTCATTGGTCACAGAGTCCAGCAGGAGGCAGAAACAGGGTAAGATGATGGGCAATTGGAGCTGAAGGGATACAGACTGTGCAACAGGACTAGATACAAAAACTCAAAAATGGACAGCACAATAATACCTAATTATAAAGTAATCATGTTAAAACACTGAATGAAGCTGCATCCGAGCTATAGGTTTTTGTTTTGTTTTGTTTTTACTATTATTACTTTTATTTTTTTCTGTATATTAACATTCTATATCTTGTTCGGTTGTGTTGCTAGTTCTTCTAAACCGATACAAATGTAGTAAGAAATGATGATCATGCATCTGTGTGATGATGTTAAGAATTACTGATTGCATATGTAGAATGGTATGATTTCTAAATGTTGGGTTAATTTCATTTTTTCCGTTAATTAAAAAAAAAAAAAAAGAGACGGGGTAATTGGAGCTGAAGGGATACAGACTGTGCAACAGGACTGGATATAAAAACTCAGAAATGGACAGCACAATACTACCTAATTGTAATGCAATTAAGTTAAAACATTGAATGAAGCTGCATGTGAGGTATAGGTTTTTTTTTGTCTCTATTATCGTTTTAATTCTTATTCTTTTGTCTTTTTATTTCTTTTTCTAAATCGATGCAAATGTACTAAGAAATGATGAATATGCAACTATATGATGATATTAAGAATTACTGATTGTACATGTAGAATGGAATGATTTGTAAATGTTTTGTTAATTTTTTTTAATTAATAATAAAAAAAAAAGATTCCTGATAGATTATCTCAAATCCCTACACTCATGGCCTAGCAGAAAGTAGGCATGCTCATCTCAAAGCATTGAAAATATTATCTCAGTAGCTACGTTCCTATTCTAGACATCTGGCTTTTAATAAAAAATTACAAAGCATACAAAAAAGCAAGTAAAAACACTTTTAAAAGACAAGTAATTATCGAACCAGGCTATAACATAGATGTTGGAAATATTGGACAGGTGATTTAAAGTAACAATGATTAATACGGTAAACACTTTAGTACAAAAGGGGAACAATGTACAAGAACAGATGGATAATTTCAGCCAAGAGATGAAACTGTAAGAATGAAATGGAAATACAAGAATCAAAAATCATAGTAACAAAGATGAGGATGTTTTCAATGAGCTCATCAATAGACAACACAGACAAGAAAGATTCAGTGAACTTGAAGAGAAGTCATGGTTATTACATCCTATCAGATGGTACACGACTTTGATGTTAACTTTGATCACTTCAGGTGGAATATGGCAGGTTTTTCTACTGTAAAACTATGCCTTTTCTTTGTAATTTATAAATATTTTGTAGGAGGTATCTTGAAACTGGGTAAATATTCTGTTCCTCACCTAACTCAACTTTTTCATTTATATGAGCATGGTTTCATGGATTCCTATTTTATTTAGTAGACTGCAATCTGCCAATATTACTTCAATGTTGAAATTGTTCTAGTTTTAGTTTTGGAAAGCCCCTTCAAACTGGTTCCTGCATCTCTCTGATGTTACCACCAACCTTAGCATATTTCCTTAGTTTCTGTACTGGGCTCATCAATTTTCCCTTACCTAGCCCTGACTAGGCTCTGATTCGTTGGTGAGACACAGCCCTCTCTCCTGTGAACACTTCTTCACCCTGCCCATGCACATTTCATGCTGCTTGAGTTTCAACAGCCTTTTTGGCCATGCCTAATGGTTTTTGAACTGAATGGTTCAGAGAGAAAAGAAAGAAGAGAAAGCAAAGAAAAAGAAAGGAAAAGGAACTGATACATATCTGTATTTGTAGTAATAGCTTTATTGAGATATAGTTCACCTACATTTCACCCATTTAAAGTGTGCCATTCAATGGTTTTATAATATATTCACAGATATGCAAACCATCACCAAAATCCAGTATAAAATACATTTCCCAAAGAAACGCCGTGCTTTGTTGCTATCATCCCTCAATTATCCCACACCCCCCAGCCCTAGACAACAATTATTCTACTATCTACCTCTATTTGCCTATATTGGTTATTTCATATAAGGCATTAATAATATGTGGTCTTTTTTCAGTTGCTTCCATAACACAGCACAATGTTTTCAAGATACATGGCTGAATAATATTTAGCCACAATATGCCACAATTTGTTTATCCATTCATCTGATAGGCACTTGGGTTGCTACTACCCTCTGACTACTAAGAATAATGAATTTAATACAAGTTTTTGCATGGATATACAGGTTAATTCCTCTGGGTATATAGCTAAAAACGGGACTGTTGGTGTGCCAGTTTGAAAGTATGTATATACCCTAGAAAAGCCATGTTTTAATCCTAATTCCATTTTGTAAAGGCAGCCGTTTCTTCTAATCCCTATTCAGTACCGCATGTTGGAAACTTTAATTAGATTATCTCCATGGAGATGTGACTCAATGAGTGTGGGTATTAAACCTGACTAGGTGGAGACGTGTCTCCACCCATTCCAGGTGGGTCTTGATTGGTTTTTCGGAATTCTTTAAAAGAATTACTTTGGAAAAAGTTAGAGAACAACAAGAGAGAAAGCCATGAGATTCTGAGAGCAGAATGCTGCAGAACCATAAAGCAGAGAGTCTACCAGCCAGCGACTTTTGGAGATGAAGAAGGAAAAAGCCTCCTGGGGAGCTGGAGAGGAAGCTAGCAGATGATGTTGTGCCTTTCCAGCCAAGAGAGAAACCCTGACCGTGTTCACCATGTGCTTTTCCAGATGAGATAAACGCGGGCCATGTTCACCATGAACCCTTCCAGCCGAGAGAGAAACCGTGACCATATTTACCACGTGCCTTTCCATTTGAGAGAGAAACCCTGAACTGATTTCATCAGCCTTCTAGAATCAAGGTCTCTTTCCTTGGATGCCTCAGATTGGACATTTCTATAGACTTGTTTTAACTGGGATATTTTCTCGGCCTTAGTTTAAGTTGCCTTAAATTGTAAACAGGCAACTTATTAAATTCCCCTTTTTAAAAGCAGTTCCATTTCTGATATTTTGCATTCCGGCAGCTAGCAAACTAGGACAGTTGGGTAAAATGTTAACTCTACATATAACTTTGAAAAACTGCCAGACCATTTTCCTAAGTGGCTGTACCATTTCATATTCCTATCAGCAGTCTACGAGGGGTTCTAATTTCTCCACATCTTTGTCAACACTTATCACCTGACTTTTTTATATTAGTTATGCTGGTGGATATGAAGTGATATCTCATCGTGGTTTTAATTTCCCTCTCCCTAATACCTAATGATGTTGAGTATCTTTTCATGTGCTTGTTACTATTTGCA
Organism: Tamandua tetradactyla; assembly: GCF_023851605.1. Classification (NCBI taxonomy): domain Eukaryota; kingdom Metazoa; phylum Chordata; class Mammalia; order Pilosa; family Myrmecophagidae; genus Tamandua; species Tamandua tetradactyla. The sequence goes on along the minus strand of NC_135327.1, from coordinate 177,570,201 downwards.
TATCTTCTTTGTAGAAATGTCTATAGAAGCTCTTGTCCTTTTCTTTTTATTGTATTGCTATGTATTGAATTCTAAGAGTTCTTTTTATATTCTGGATGCTAGACCCTTATCAGAAACATGATTCCCAAATTTCTTCTCCTATTCTCTAGCCTGTCTTTTCACTTTAATATTCAAATTTCTTTACATAAAAATTCATACATAAAAGCCTGTAATTTTGATAAAATCCAATTTATCAACTTTTTCTTTTCCTGCTTATGCTTTTGGTGTCACATCTAAGAATCCATTGCCAAATCCAAGGAAATGAAGATTTTTCCCCATTTTCTACTAGGACTATTATAATTTTAGCTTTTTTATTTAGGTCATTTATCCATTTTGAGTTAATTTAAGCATATGATAGGAGGTAAGGATCAGTTTCATTCTTTTCCAAATGGTTCTGGCAGAGAGAGGGTAGTCATTGTGAAATATGCCTAGAACATTCTTCATAACAATTGAAAAACACAAACTTACTCAGAAGAGGAACACTTAGGGAAGCCCTAAGTCAACAGGTAAGAAAAGAACAAAGACAGTAAAGAAATTTGAATATTACTGCACTTCAGGCTACAGCAAATATAAAACCACCCAGCTTTTTGCAAGATTAACATAAAACCTCATACTAAAGGCTTATTTACCTCATCAATCAATACACTATCTAGCTTCAAAAAAGGCATTCTAAAAGGCAAAGAAAAAAAAAATGTCTGAAGAGACAAAATAGCATCAGAACCAGAATCAGATATAACATATATTGGAATTATCAGACAGGGAATTTAAAATAATGCTTAATATGTACAGGGCTGTAATGGAAGAAACACAACATCTCTTTGTAAGCAAAGAGATGGAAACTCTAAAATAAAAAATCAAATGGAAATACCATAATAGAAATGAAGAACACTTTAGATGGGCTCATCAGTAGATTGGTCATGGCAAGTAAAGAATCAGTAAGCCTGAAGATAGGTCAACAGAAATTTTTTAAAAAGTGAAAAAAAAAAAAAGACAGAAGAGAATACCCAAGAACTATGAGACAATATTTGCTTAATTGCAATATCAAAAGGAGAGGAGAAAAACAGAGCAGAAGAAATAGTTAAAGTATAATGGTCAAGAATTTTCCAAAGTTAATGATAGGCACCAAACTACAGATCCAGGAAGTTTAGAAAGTACCAAAAATCTATACCAAGGCATAATATATTCAAACTGCAGAAAACCAAAGACAGGAGAAAATCTTCAAAGAAGCCAGGAGTGTGTGAGGAACACCGTAGTACAGAAGAACAAGGATCAGAATTACATTGGACATCTTGTCTGAAACAATGCAAGAAGAGATTTGTATTGGTTTCCAAGGGCTGCCATAATAAAGTATCACAAACAAGGTGGCTTAATGCAACAGATATTTATTGTCTCACTGTTCTGGAGGCTAGTAGTCTGAAATCAACGTGTCAGCAGGGCCATGTTCCCTCTGAAACCTGTCGGAGAATCCTTCCTTGACTCTCTGGCTTCTGGTGTTTGCTGACAATCATTGGTATTCCTTAGCTTCTAGATGCATCACTCTAATTTCTGCCTCCATCTTCATATGGCTTTACCGTTGAGTGTCTGTTTTTCCACATGCCCAAATTTCCCTGTTTTTATAAGGAGACCAGACATATTAGATTAAGTCCAAATGTGGTGGTTTGATACTATTATGTATTCCAGAAAAACATATTCTTACAGTTAATCCATTCCTAGGTGAACCCACTGTAAGTAGGACCTTTGATGAGTCTACTTCAATTAAGATGTGACCCATCTCATTAATGATGGGTCTTAACCCTATTACTACAGTACTTTATAAGCGGAATGGATACAAATAGAAAGAGAAAGCAAGCCACAAGAAGCAAGAGCTGAAAAACAGAACCCAGAACAGAAGGAAGAGACCAGGAGATGCTGTCATGTGCCTTGCCATGGGGCTTAGAAGCCAAGAATCACAGGCAGCCAGTCTTTGGGGAGAAAGTATCATCTTGACAATACCGTGACTTTGACATTTTCATGGCCTCAAAACTTTTGTAACCTAATAAATTCCCATGGTTTAAGCTAACCCATTTCATTGAATTTGCTTGGAGCAGCCCAAAAAACTAAAACACCCACCCTAATCCAGTTTGGCTTCATCTTAATTAATCACGTCTTTAAAGATCATATGTTCAAATAGGGTCACATTCATAAGACCCAGGGTTAAGATATGAAAATTTTTTTTGTGGGACACAATTCAATGCATAACAGGAATGGAATGAAATGTTTACAGTGTTGAAAGAAAAAAACAGTAATCTAGAATTCTATATCCAGCAGAGTTACTCTTAAAATGTAACTAAACAACTTCTCAAACAGTGGAAATTAGGCAGAACAATTAAAAAGCAATGCACACCAAAGAGCAACATAGTCACACTGCTGAGAACCAAAATTAAAGAAACATTCTTGAAACCAGCTAAAGGAAATGGATGTATTTCATATACTGGAACAACAACTTGAATTTCCACTGATTTATCAGCAGCATATTGGAAGTCAGAAGACAGTGAATGCAGTATCGTGAAGTGCACAAAGGAAAAAGCTGTCAACTTAGAAATTTATATTTGGAAGCTAGATTCTACAAGAATGAAAGCAAAATAAAGACAATTTCAGATAAAAGAAAACAGAATTTATTGCCAATGGAACTTTACTGCAACAAAGATAAAAGGAAGTTCTTCTGGCAAAAGGAAAACAGTATCAGACAAAAACATAGATCTTAAGGAAGAAGAATAGCACTGTAAATTGTAAATATTTTTTCTTAATTTTTAAAAGTAATTATGAAAGTAAGTTTAAAACAAGACTTCTAACACTGTATTGCATTGTAATAATTAGTAAATATATGGCTCTAACACATATGGCAACTATAGCATAAGGAATAGGAGGATGGATGCTATATAGTTGCAAGCTTCAAATATTTTACCTGAATGGTACAAAATGACTATAAACAGACCATGAAAAGCTAAGGCTTTAGATCATAAACTCCAGATTAAGAACTAAAAAATATTAATGTAAAAAATATCATTGCTAAAAAGCCAACAGAAAAATTATCAAATAGAACTCTTAAATACTTAAAAATATAATAAGAGGGAACAAAGAAAAAACAAATAGTAAAACAACAGGTCTTAATTAAATCAACCATTAAATATTAATGGACCAGATACTTCAAAGAAATACACTGTCAAAAAGATAAAACATTAAATTATATGTTGAATACAAAGTCATATTTTCTACCTTAAGACACAGGTTGAAAGTAACTGGATGGAAAATACAAATTATGCAAAGAGCAAGCACCAAAGATGAAAGGGACTTCAAAACAAAGAGAACTGCCAAAAATAAAGAGGAACAATTACTAAAGAAAAACAACAGTATGAAGACATAACAATCTTAAAATAAAGAGAGCCTCAAAATAAATGAAACAAAAATTTATTTAATGAAAGAGAGAGCATTCCAAAATTGTGGAGACTTCAGCTTCTAAGGAAGATAAAGTGGATATAATTTTTCCTGTTCTCCCTGTTAAGTCTTTAATCACATACACACACACAATCTGTAAAAGTGCTAAGAATAAATATGAGAATTTCAAAATCCAGAAGCTATAAAAGAAATGATAAAATGATTACATAAAAATTTAAAATTTCTGCATAACAAAGTCAAAAGGCAGATGACAGAAAAAATATGTAACATACATGACACAATAAAGTAATTTCCTTACTGAGCAACACAAAAAGGACACAGGATTTTCTCAGAGAGTTAAAAAAAAAAGTCAATAAATATATGTAAAGATGTTCAATCTCGCTCATAAAAAATATATACTGAAAGTATACACTAAAACAATATCAGATTAAGATCAAAATGGGTAATTAAACAATGTTAGTGAGTATAATGAGGAAAACAGGTACTCTCATACTGTTTTTATGACTATAAATAAAAATTTTTGGAGAACAATTTGACATACCCTTTAACCAGAAATTATAGGAATTTATCCTTAAAATATATGTGCATTTGGACACATACAAAAGGATGTTTGCAGAGCATTGTTTGTTAGAGCCAAAGACTGGAAACATCTAAAAATAATTAATTAGGCACCAGTTTAAAAAATTGTTTATCTATTTAATGAAATGTAATAGACCAGTATCTAAACAAGAAATTGATGTATAGGTGCCGCTACAGAAAAACTTTCAAAATACATGGTTGTTTAAGACAGAATTAATTTATAGCTGGACTGGAAAAGCTTTAATCTCTACTAAATCTAGATATCAGACTTTGATTCTTAGCCAAGGGCAGTAAGATTTATGATGTGCTGCTTACTTAATTAGTCTGACTTGACTATCTGACCACGGGGTTTAGAATTCCTGCCTTGAGGGCTTCTGAAGTTGAGATTTAACACATAGTAGATCTTGGAGCTTTGATCTGAAGACAAGTCAGTCTGTGTGAAGATAAGGACCCTCAGGAGATTGCACTTGGTTATCTCTCAAACCCCAAAACTTGTAGGAAATATTTCTTTTTTTTGCTGGAATGTACCCTCTGCCTTTAAATAAAAGGCATATGTGAGAATGCTCTGTGGTCTTATGAGTCCTTTCAAATATGCGAATTAGTAATTTTTGCATTTGTGAAGTGTAAAAAGACAAGGTCCAGGTCAACATACGTGACTGTGGGTAACAGACTTTCTGAAATGCTATCTAGCAAAATGGAGAACACAATGAGGGACACTTGAGAGCAAAAATTTTTTTTTTTTTTTTTTTTTTAGCATGGGCAGGCACCAGAAACAAACCCGAGTCTCTGGCACAGCAGGTGAGAACTCTGCCACTGAGCCACTGTGGCCCGCCCTTGAGAGCAAATTTTGATTCTTCCTAGGTAAGGATGTAGGAGCTGCTGCAGTTTGCTGGAAAACCAGGAAAGCATGCAAATATTTTAAGGACCTAGATTGTGAATAAAAGAGCAACGTCATGGCAAAATATTAAGCTTTCACCCAGCAAGACTCACAGTGTCAGTAACAGCTGTGTGACTTCATTCATGATTCGGGGGTCTTGGGAAACTTATAATGAGAAATATTGCCTCTGTACCTATGCAGCATTGCTACTCCACCTTCATTCAGGGTGGAGGTTGGGTTCACAGACTCCCAAAGTCTACTTAACATAAAAGCTATCTGAAAGATGGTGCTACACATTCCAACCACTTTTAAAACAGTATTTTGGAAAGGAAATAAATTTGGAATTTCAATAGGAGAGGTCAAAATATACATCTGCCCTAGTTTGAAAGAACCTTAACAGTTAAAGTGGGAAAGGAACCAAGAAGAGCAAAAACTTTCTCCATTCTGAGCCATCTAATGATGACTCAAATGACTGAGGGCAAGATGAAGGCAGATGGTGAAGGCTGGGAAAGGTACATGAGGTCGTGACAGTGGGGTTGTCAAATTAGATGGTGAGGAAAACGGCCAAGGAGAAATAGGCATTTGGAGTTAGAGATGATACTGAGAAGCAGTGGTATGATTTTCTTCCTTCTTCCCCTGGGTTCCAATCTATCCTGATTTTCTCACCACCACTATATGGGAGAAATCAGGCAGATATCACACTTCAAAAGTAGTAAGGATTTTCCTTTTCCTGATCCTTTTTCTTCAATCCCAGCCTCAGACATGTACTGAGGAGGCTATGAAACAACTGAGGTGCAAAAAGACGACATGAGGTTAAATTAAAATTCGTGGCATGGCAGTATATTCTTTGTTTGACTTCTTTATTTTCCTCCCCTAGTACTAGAACAAAAAAGAGAATGGGACTAGAAGGGGAAAGGTAGAGGGTACAGTAAAAGGGCTAAAAAGAGAAAAAAGGAAAGAGAGTTCCCGTGCTACAAAAGATAAAAATATACCCAACTACAACCAGCTTAAGAGTTCTAAATGAGAAACGCCTACGTTATTAAGTATGAATTCTTTAAATTTTAAGCCTATGACTTTGGAATTCTTGGGAAAAATTAATTTTGCCCACTATGAACAAACATTGTGTATGTATGTATATGTAGTGTACATCATAAATCAGATAGTAAGGAGACAATTAACTTAATTTTTAAGAATTCCTAAGTAGCATCTAATTTAAGTAAACAGTGTAATAAGTATATATGATTTTTAAAATTTATTCACCAATAAATATCTAGGCAGGATGATGGTCAAATAGACTAGCTTAAGCTTATCCCTGTTCCATGGAAAAGTTAAAGAAGGGGTAGGAGGGCGACTGAGGTGGCAGAGAGTGTGGCTGACCGGGGAGAACCTTCTGCACCACATGAATAGCCCTGGTTGCAGAGGCCAGGGAAATGAAAGGCAGAAAGTTGGAGCCTGTCGCAGAAGTGTGGAGTCGCAGAAATTAAGCCAGGCCGTGTTCCTTGGGTGCGCTACCCTCACCAGCGCACCCCGTGAACAGCGATACCCCACAACCCACACATCTGAACCCTGTCACCTGGTCCCATTCCCCATATTCCAGGCACCCCCACCCCATCAGCCCCCATGCACATACCTGCCCCAGACCCCCACCCCAAGTGCAACCCAACCTACCTCCCATGCACACTTCTTGAGCACTACCTCCTCCTCCCTGTTCCCTGCAGGCTATTGCCAGTACATAAAGGTTGCGTGCACTAACCTCCCTACCTAGGCCATGCCTGCACCCCCGCCCATAGTGTTGCACAGCCTTACCCCTCCTCCCTGAGCTCAGCACATCTGTTTACAGCACTCCCAGGCCCACACATGGGCACGGGCCCCCAATCACATCATTCAGCTCTGGGACCGCACTTTACAGCACTCCTAGAACCGCACATGCACAGAACCCTCAGCCTCACTTCCCAGCTCTGAGAAAGTGCCAAGTTGTGCAGCCAAGTTGCAGATGCTGCCAATCCACGAAAGCATAATGCTGACCTGTTGCTGTAGCTCTACACATGCGCACAAAGGGCCCCGAGCCTTAGACCAGTGCATACCCTAGTTATGCCCCCAAGACGGGTGCACCTGCACAGCTACATTCTCCCTGGCTGCTGGGCGCCCACATACACAAGCATCAGCATAACACCCCCAACCTGCACCCATACCTGCCCTGAAACAAATCACCATACTAAGTGCTCCACCCTGTGTCCAGCTCCCTGCTGTACAACCATCCTACAGAGACAAGGCCTTAGACTACTAAAAGAAATCAACTCCCAAAGTAAATCAATAATGAAGATATTTACATGCCATAAAGACAGAAGAAGATCACTAAGCATATCACAATGCAGACAGATAAAGCCCAGCCTAATGACCAGATTAAAATACCAGAGGACAAACACGTTGGAACAATTAATCAAAGAAGTTCATACAACTCTACTTAATAAAATAAGTGAGATAGCAAATGACATAAAGGAGATAAAGAAGACAGTAGAAGAGCACAAAGAGGAATTTGAAAGAATAAATAGAAAAATAACAGAAATCAGAGATTAAAGACTCTGTTGACCAAACAAAAAATATACTAGAGGCACACAATCCCAGATTTAAAGAGACAGAAGGAAGAATAAGTGATATAGAGGACAGAATAATTAACTTCGAAGACTCAAAACAGCAAATGGCAAAAAAGATGGAAACAATTCAAGGGAACTCAGGGAAATGATAGACAAAACAAAGCAAAGAAATAGAAGAATCATCAGTGCCCCAGAAGGAGAAGAGAGTAGTAAAGAGCTAAGAAGAGTAATTGAGGATATAATGGGGGAAAACTTCCCAACCTTCATAAAGGACATAAATATACAACTCAAAGAAGCCCAAAGAACTCCATAGAGAATAAATCCAAATACGCCTTCCACAAGGCACATACAAATCAGTCTTTCAAATGTTGAAGAGAAGGAGAAAATCCTAAAAGTAGCAAGAGAAAAACAATCTACTACATACACGGGAAACCAAGTAAGACTGAGTTCAGACTACTCAACCAGCACCCTGGAGGCAAGAAGGCAGTGGTATGATATATTCAAGATTCTGAAAGAGAAAGACCTCCAGCCAAGAATTCTGTACCTAGCCAAACTCTCCTTCAAAACTGAGGGAGAGGATAAAGTTTTCACAAAGAAGTCCTGAAAGAATTTGTCAACAAGATACTGGCCCTACAAGAAATACTAAAAGGAGTTTTGCTGGCTGAAAAAAAAGATAATAGAGGGAGGTCTGGAGGAAGGCACAGATTTGAAGAGTACCACTGAGGGTAATTTAAAGAATACAAAGAGAGAGAGGAAAAATAATATATAGATCTGACAAATAAAAAAAGATAAGATGATGGAATCAAGAAACGCCTTTTCAGTAATAACTTTGAATGTTAATGGACTAAACTTACCAATTAAAAGAGACACATTGGCAGAATGGATTAAGGAACATAATTCAGCTATATGCTGCTTACAACAGACTTAACTTAGACACAAGAATACAAATATTTGAATGTGAAAGGATGGAAAAAGATTTTCCACGCAAGTTGTAACCAAAAGAAAGCAGGAGTAGCTGTACTAATATTGGACAAAATAGACTTTAAATGTAAAGACATAATAAGAGGCAAAGAAGGACAGTATATACTAATTAAAGGGTCAATTCACCAAGAAGATATAACAATCTTATGATTATATTATTATAAAGCCACAGTGGTCAAAACAGCATGGTATTGGCACAAAGATAGAAACACTGACCAATGGAACTGAATTGAGAGAGCAGAAATAGACCACAAAATCTATGGTCAACTGATTTTTGACAAGGTCCCCAAATCCTCTGAACGGGGACAAAATAGTCTTTTCAATAATGGGCATGGAAGAACTGAGTATCAATAGCCAAGAGAATGAAAGAGGACCCCTATCTTACAACCTACACAAAAATTAACTCAAAATGGATCAAACACATAAACATAAGAAGTAGCAACATAAAGCTTCTAGAAGAAAATGTAGGGAAACATCTCTAAGATGTAGTAATAGAATTCAGCTTCCTAAACTTTACACCCGAAGCATAAGCAACAAAGAAAAAATAGGTAAATGGGAACTCCTCAAAATCAAATGCTTCTGCCCCTCAAAAGTCTTTGTCAAAAAGGTGAAGAGGCAGCCAACTCAATGGGAGAAAATATTTGGAAATCACCTATCAGACAAAGGTTTGATTTCCTGTATATACAAAGAAATCATACAACTCAACAAGAAAAGAATAAGCAACCCAATTATAAAATGGGCTAAAGGCATGAATAGGCATTTTTCTGAAGAGCAAATACAGATGGCTCAAAAGCACATGAAGAGATGTTCATTTTCACTGGCTATAATGGAAATGCAGATCAAGACTGCAATGATAATACCTCACACCTATAAGAATGGCTGCTGTTAAACAAACAGGAAACTATAAATGTTGGAGAGGACGTGGAGAAACTGGGACACTTATGCACTGCTGGTGGGAATGAACAATGGTGCAGACACTATGGAAGACTGTTTCGCAGTTCCTAAGGAAACTAAATATCAAGTTGCCCTATGACCCAGCAATAGCACTACTTGGTATATACGCAGAAGAGCTGAAAGCAATGAAGCAATGGCACAAACAGACATTTGCACACCGATATTAACAGCAGCATTATTTACAATCATCAAAAGATGGAAACAAACCAAATGCCCATCAGCAGACGAGTGGATCAACAAAATGTGGTATATATATATATATATATATGATGGAATATTATGAGCAGTTAAGACAAAACAATGTTCTGAAGCACATGACAAGATGGATAAACCTTGAGGACATAATGCTGAGTGAAATTAGCCAGACACAAAAGGATAGATATTGTATGATTCCACTTTTATGAACAGCATAAAGGTATAATCAGAGGCTTATAAAACAGAATATAGGGGACTTAGAGATATATAGAAGCTAGAGATAAGTGAACCATTAGCTAATGAGGTTGAACTTCAATGTAAGGGAATAGATAGGAGTGAAGGTGATTCTCTAGTGGGTCTAGAAGTAATATTACCTTATTGAAGATGAACAAGATTGAAAGGGGTTGTATAGACCTATGTGTCCCATGGATCCACACTAGAAATATGAATGCATTCTCGTAAGAATTACTTCAAAGATACGATTCTTGTATAAAGAGTATTTAAGTCCAGGGTACAGGGGGAAAACTGCTATTGCATGCTATGAGCTATGTTCAAAAGTAAACCATCAGCACTACTGCAGCAACAGCAGAGGTAAATAACGGGGTGAGGGACAAGAGTTAAGAGGAAGTTTAGATTTCCTATTTGGTGAGGGTATGTTTATTGGTTTTCTGTCTCTTGGGAACAATGAAATTATTTAAAATCGAGAATGTTGATGGACTGTGGGCCTTCTACATGATGCCTGATGAATGCAGGTGGTTGAAGGATGCACTGACAGGAGAACAGGACTGTCAAACGATGGTGTATACTTATGAACAAAGGCTATGCTGCTACAAAAAGGAAAAATGTGATTATACAACGATGTGAATGAACATGTGGGATATTTGGTGAGACAAAATAAGCCAGAAACAAACAAAAAAAACAATGATCACCTTTAGAAAATGCTTATAAGAAAACGGGCCTAGATTGTAAGCAAGCACATTAAGTCCCGAATGGTGATTATTATTTCTGGATTTTAAGAGGCTGTTTTATATATGTAACCTGCTATTTAGAGATAAGAACAAAGCCAAACATGTTGGGGTTAAAGTAATTTAGAACACAGGGGTAAGGAACACAGTGTCTATATTTTAGAACCACACATACTCTTTGAGACCAATGAAAGAAAGATTTGATCTGGAACTGAAATTTTCTGTAGTGCATAATCTAATTCAACCTATCTGTATAGCTCATTTGAACAATTGAAACACAGGAAGCACAGAATAAGAAAGAGGTCCTTTAATCCTGTATAGATTATTGTAATGCCTGGAAACATCCTAGACTATATTAAGCAGATGATCAAAAAGTATTGGCAAAGTCACCAGAGGGAGGGGAGACTATTAAACCTTACCATCAGGGACCCCCTGATACTGTCCCAAACTTTAGGGATATCCAAATCAATAAGCCATGCCCTCTATCATGAAGCTTACTCTTGTGAAGCTTATGTAGGCAGGGGAAAAACTTAGATTACCTATAGGAATACCTAAGAGTTATTTCTGGAGGACCTCTGTTGTTGCTCAGATGTGGCCTCAGTCTCTCTAAGCCCAACTCTGCAAGTGAAATCATTGTCCCCCACCATGCAGGACATGACATCCAGGGATGAAAGTCTCCCTGGCGACTTGGGAGATGACTCCCAGGGATGAATCCAGACCTGGCACCATGGGATTAAAAATTACATCCTGAACACAAGGGGGAAAAGAAGTATAATTAAGAAAGTATCAGTGGGAGAGAGAGTTCAAATAGAGTCAAGAGGCTACTCTGGAGGGGGCTCTTACATAAGCTTCAGGTAGACCTTGCTACCTATCATAACCTGCCCACTCCCAACCAGGACCAATCGAGCTAATCCTGAAGAACAACTAGGGCAACATATAAGATTCTACAAAGGTTCCAGGCACTAGAATAACTTTTCAGAAACCTACAACCTCCAGCTGTGTCTCTGTTCCAGATAAGTCCTGAAACCTAGCCCAGCCTGTCTAGAACATCAGACAGTTCCATCTCTCTACCCAATATTAGTGACAGACCCTTCCAATATAAATAATTTAGAATTGCCATAGCCCAAATACCCCTAAAGAGAGGTATGGAAAGATTAATGGTAATGATGGAATTATACATAGAAGATAGTACTTAACAAATGAATATGAATGATGAATCATTAAATTGATATCAATTTAAATTGATAAATTTTAGTCTCCAGTATTTTAGAGCTGCTAGAAGTAAAAATCTAAAATTGTGAAATTGTAACCATGTCAAAGTCTGAAATATGTTCTACAGCTAATTGTGGAGCTGTGCTTTGAAATTTATAGCTTTTTTGTACATAAGTTATTTTTCACCACAAAAGAAGGAAAAAAGTTGATTGTGATGATAAAAAAGTATTTAAGCCCTCTAGCCTACTATATACTGGAGTAGCTAGAAGGAAAAATATGAGAGGATTATATCATAGCCCATGACAAATTTTGGGATCTGTCCTGTAACCACTTGTTGAAGAGTGCTTTGAAAACTATTGCTTTTTTATTTCTTTGCTTCATATATATGTTATACTATAAAAAAAGCTAAAGTATCTATAAGATCTCTATCTGTAAATAGTATTTGTACCATAATCAACAAATGAATGTTGATTAACATTCATTTGTTGATTATGAATGAATAATGGGAACGTTACTACCACGCCTATTTTACAGGTCAGGCTATAAGCTACTGGGAAAGCCAAAACTAAATCTGGAAATGAATACACACAAAAACATAAAAACACAAACCAAAACATACACTTCTCAGTTCCATAAGAAAAAGAATAGAAAGAGGGAAAGAAGAGAAAAAGAGAGACAGAGACAAAGGGGTACGAAGGGACAGAAAACAAAAAAGGAACAGAAATGGCACAAGAGGATAAAAGATATACTGAGGAGTAGAAAGACCCACAAAGGAAGGAAACAGAAAAAGAGACAAGGAGAAAAAAGGACTAGGACTACAGTTTGTAGTCATCTGTCATGGACTCTGAATGTGGTTCCACCTTACATAAGGGTTTGACAGTGAGTGGAACACAGTATGGTTGTTTGGAATTGTTTAGAACTACTAAAGCTCTGGCATGTTTAAGCCTCTCTAAACACACGTGGCTACTGAGTACTTGAAAGGTGGCTGATCTGAACTGAGATTTCCCTAACTATAAATGCATACTAGACTTTGAAGACTTAGTACAAAAAGAAAGAATGTAAGATATTTTTGATATTGAGTTAAATAAAATATATTTTTAATTAATTTTACCTACTTTTTAAATGTATCTACTAGAATATTTTAAATCACATATGTAGCTTATGTTATATTTCTATGGGAATACTCTGTTCTATTACCATGAACCTTATTAAAATCATGGTTGGCAATTTACGTTTGCTACTGTTTGAATCCCCAAAATTGGCAGAACTTACCAATATGTTGGATGTTTTCATCAATGACCTCACAGTGATATGGCCATCGTGTTGGGCTCAGCGGTCCAGAAGAAGAGACACCATAGAGATCTCGTGGTTGACGAAGACGTGGCACCCATCTCCCTAACTGATACTCCAGTAGTATCTGTGTTGTCCGGGGGAAAAATGGATTGCCACTAGAGTCAGCTAAAAAAGATTCAAACACAATCATGAGTCATAAGAAGAAAAACTCCAATTTCCATAATATTATATAATTCCTTTTCTTCCAACAGCATTAAAATACATTATTATTTATGGATATAATTATAATTATTTTACAATTTATCACAATATTTATTTATAAAAGAACTAAGGAAATTTTGTAGCAACTGATGTTTACAAGAACTAGAAGTAGTTCAGCAACGTCATTATGCTATTAATTTATGCTAAATTCTTATACTACTGCAAAAGTGTTTCTTTCAGCTTTCCTAACAAATTCTCTACTTTTGACTGTTCTTAAATTCAACCTCACTTAGAAAAGTGTTTCTCTAATGAGTTAAATACACCCACAGCCTATAATTTCTCACTGTACTGGAGCTATATTCTCAAAGGTTGCCAGAGAACTCTCAATCACAACATTTTCTCAGTTCCCATTCCAGGTTCATTATGTGGTACATCTCCAGGGACATAATGCACACCAAATACAATGAGCCAGCCCAACTAGGAAATACAGTGGCCCTGTCTATTTCATTGTGTTATCTGTGTGACATTCAATGTGATATTTACAATCATCCCTGTCTTAAGCTAATTACCTTTGTCTTTCATGATGCTGTACTTGCTGTTTTCTATCTTTCACAGATTTGGTTCTCCATTTGTCTCACTGACTTCTCTTGCTCTTCCACCTCTGAAACGTTGCTTTTGCCAAGATTTAGTTCTTGATTATTTTTTAATTATTGCAGCTATATCAGCTTTAATAGGAGTCAAACAAACTGGGTTCTATTCCACCACTTTGTTTCAATATGATTTGGGGCAAGGTAGCCTCTTTGAACATAACTCTTACTATATGTAGATAATACCGTGGTTTTTCCTAGCAAATTCTCAGGATGTTATGAGAATGGGTGTTATTAGATGCACCCAATTCAACAGACAGTTATTAAGTATCTACTATGTCCTCGGTACTACAAACAGGCACTGATGATACAGGTAAAAGAGACAAGGTCCCTGCTATCATGAGCTTACATTGTAGTAGGAGGACACATAATACACAGGGAAAATAAGATAACTTCAGACGATGATAAATGCTGTAAAAGAACCAAAACAGAGAAATAGAATTTAAACTGAGAAATGGGGGGGGGGGGGGTGCTACTTTAGATAGAAGCCAGGCAAGACTTCTCTGAAAAGGTAACACTTCAGCTAAGACTGGACCGATGAGAAGATCATAGTAGTAGAGCAAAAACTTGCTCTGGACACATGCTAACAAAGTTTAAAAGCAAGCCTTGAGGGCGGATCATGGTGGCTCAGCAGGCAGTGCTCTCACTTGCCAGGCCAGAGACCCAGATTTGATTCCCAGTGCCTGCCATGCAAAAAAAAAAAAAAGCCTCAAAATAATGAAACCAATCCACAAGCAACTTAACTGCATACCAGGACAATATCCAACAGGCCTTAACAGAGTACAACAAAATCTACCAATCAATACATAAAATCATAAGGTCTGTCATTCATCAAAAGTTAACAGGCAAGCGTTTCAGTTTCACTACAGCAATGTAAGTCTATAGTTTAAGTCTTATACAGCCCTTTCCTCTCACTGATCACAACTAAAACATCAAACACAACACAAACAACAAAAAACTACCTCAGGAGTCTAAAAAGTAAAAGCAGGCGAATTCTAGAGTCAAAACTTAGAGAAGTTGGGTGGTTCAATGGTGGCTCAGTGACAGAATTCTTGCCTGCCATGCCAGAGACCTGGGTTCAATTCCCAGAGCCTGCCCATGCCAAAAAAAAAGAACTTAGAGAAGTGACCCACATAGAGATGAGTTGCTCTCTTTTTTCTCTTGCTGCTCTGTGTAGAAAACAGGCTATAGAGCAAAGCAGTGGCTCAAGTGGCTAAATCTTGGCTAGAAATCCAGTTTTTCTTGACAGAGGAAGCAGGAAATGGGAACCTCAGAGTTTGGAAGATATTCTGAAGGGGATAAGGTTACCCCTTAATTCTGAGTGTAAAGCCACACACATCTCAGCTTAACTCCTGAGCTATGAAAGTGCTAAGACAGACTCAACCATCATAGCAGTCTTGGAGAAATGAATTGAAATTTGAACCACACACAAAAGTCTCTAGCTTAACCCTTGAATAACAAATGTACAAGACAGAGTCCTAAACCAACACAGTACAATTTAGAGAACTAAACAGAGAATTGAACCACCTATACAAGTCTCAAATTAACCACTGAACCAAGCAGGCATGAGATAGAACCATATCAGTACAGCAAAGGCTTAGAGACCTGAATTGAAATTTGAAACACTATCTGTAGAATGGGAGACAGAACTTACAGTCTGAACCTAACTGGATTGACTGCCTACTAGATACAATACAGTGACATCATCCAGAAGGATCCAGAATCTACACAGGATAGGTTTATAATGGAAGAACCAGGAATATGATCAATTCTTGGGGGAAAATTAGTCAACAAATTCCAATATCAAGATGACTCAGATGTTGGAACCATTAGGCAAGAAATTAAAGGAAGCTTTAAATTTCCCAATACTTATAAAAGACATAAATAAGCAAATCAAAGAAGTCCAATGAACCCCAAAAAGAATAAATTCAAATAGGCCTACTCCAAGACATATACTAATCACTTTGTCAAATGTTGATGAGAAACAGAAAGTCCTGAAAGCAGCAAGAGAAAAACAATTCACCAGATACAAGGGAAACCACATAAGACTGAGTTCAGACTACATAACAGGCACCATGGAGGCAAGAAGGCAGTAGTATGATATATTTAAGATCCTGAAAGAGAAAGATTTCCAACAAAGAATTCTTTATCCAGCTAAGCTGTCTTTCAAAAGTCAGGGAGAGATGAACATATTCACAAAGGCTAAAATAATTCATCAACAAAAGACACACCCTATAAGAAACACTAAAGGGAGTTCTCTTGGCTGAAAAAAAAAGGACAGGTGAAGAAGGTCTAGAGGAGGAAACAGAATTGAAGAGTATCAGTAAGGGTAACTTAAAGGATAAAAAGAGAGAGAGGCAAACGGATATATAGATCTGACAAATAAAAACCAAAGGGTAGGGCAGGCAATGGTAGCACAGTGGTAGAGTTCTCGCCTGCCATGCTGGAGACCCGGATTCGATTCCCAGTGTCTGCCCATGGAAAAAAACTACACCAAAAAAAAAAAAAAAAAAACCCAAACAAAAAAAACAAGCCAAAGGATATATGGTAAACTTAAGAAATGCCTTTACAGTAATAACTTTGAATATTAACAGATGAAAATCACCAATTAAGAGCTTCAGATTAGCAAAATGGATTTTAAAATATGATCCATTTATATGCTGCTTACAAGAGTCTCATCTTAGACCCGAGGATACAATAGATTGAAAGTGAAGGAATGGAAAAAAAGATGTTCTATGCAAACTATAACCAAAAGAAAGCAGGAGTAGCTATACTAACAGACAAAATAGTCTTTAAATGTAAAGGAGGTCATAAGAGACAAGCAAGGACACTACATACTGATAAAATGGACAATTCACCAAGAAAAAATAACAATCATAAATGTTTATGCTCCTAACCAAGAAGCTCCAAAGTACATGAGGCAAATATTGGCAAAACTGAAGGGAGCAATAGATGTTTCAACAATAATAGTGGGAAACTTCAATACACCACTCTCCACTATATACAGAGCAATCAGAGACTCAACAAGGAAAGAAGAAAACTTAAACAATGTAACAAATTAATTAGACATAACAAACATTTATAGATCATTACAACCCAAAACACTAGGAGCTACATTATCTAGTGCTCATGGAATGTTTTCCATGATAGATCATGTGCTGGGGCACAAAACAGGCCTTTATAATTTTAAAAAGATTGAAATTATTCAAAGAACTTTCTTGGACACAAAGGAATGAACCTGAAAATCAATAACCACCAAAGAACAAGAACTTTCACAAATACATGGAAATTAAATCACACACTCTTAAACAACCAGTAGGCCAAAGAAGAAATTGCTAGAGAAATTTGTAAATATCTGAGACTAAAGAAAATGAGAATACAACATATCAGAACTTATGGGATACAGCAAAGGCAGTGCTGAGAGGGAAATTTATTGCCCTAAATGCCTATATTTAACAATAAGAATGAGCAAAATGTGAGGACTTAACCGCTCACCTGGAGATAAAGAGCAAACTAATCCCAAACCAAATAGAGGAAGAGAAATAACAACGATGAAAGCAGAAATAAATGAATTGGAGTACAAAAGAACAATATAAAGAATCAATAAAACCAAAAGTTGTTTTTTGAAAAAACCAATAGTTATTAGACTCATGGCTAGGTTAAGAAAAAAAAGAGAGGCTCAGGAACAAGAGGGGGGTCGTTACCATGGACCCTGAAGAAATTTTTAAAAATCATAGGATATTATGAACAGATATACACCAATAGTTGGACAACTTAGATGAAATGGAAAAATTCCTAGAAACACATGAACAACCTACACCAACTCAAGAAGAAACAGTGGATCTCAACAAACCCATTGCAAGTAAACAGATTCAATTAATTATCAAAAATCTTACCACAGGACTTCCGGAGAAGATGGCAGCTTAGTAAGACACGCGGATCTTAGTTTCTCCTCCAGGACAGCTACTAGGGGAGTAGAAACGATACAGAACAGCTCCCAAAGCCACGACAGAGATAAAAAAGACAGCGTACCCCATCCTGGAACGGCTGGCTGGCTGAGAGAACCCCGCTCTGGTGAGATCGCCGAGGGGCGCAGGCTTCACCGGGCGGGGCGGCAAGCGGCCGGAGTCACTCCCTTCCCCCTTCCTGGGCCGGCTGGGAGAAATGGACAGGCGGTCCCCTTAAACCGCGGCGGCTGGCGCCCACACCATGCGCGGCCCCCCGGACCAACTGAGAGAATTGGATCGGAAATCCCCAGGCTGCGGAGAACGGCGACGGGGGGGGGGGGCCCTTCCAAACCCGTGACTCCCCCGGAACGTGCACTCTCCTGGGCGGGCCGCTGCGGCTGGCGCCCTCCCGCCAAGCTTGGCGCCCCGGGCCGACTAGGAAATTCGGACGGGCGCTTTCCCGGGCTGCGGCGGCCAGCGACCCTCCCCGCGTTCGGACCCCGGGCCGGCAGGCACTCTTCCAAGCCGCTTCGGCTAGCGAACCTCCCGGACGGCGAGAGTTTTCCAAAGTTAAAGGACCCACAGCACCTTTTACTGGTGGGACCCGCAGACAAACGTGTGCCACGAGCGCCACCTACTGGGCAGGATAAGAAAAACAGAACCCAGAGATTTCACAGAAAAATCTTACAACCTTGCTGGGTCCTACACCCAGGGAAATCTGAATAAATGCCCAGACGCCAGCAGCAGAAGATAACTGTCCATGCTCAGAAGATTGAGAATATGGCCCAGTCAAATGAACAAACCAATAGTTCAAATGAGATACAAGAGCTGAGACAACTAATGCTGAATATACGAACAGAAATGGAAAACCTCTTCAAAAATGAAATCGATAAATTGAGGGAGGACATGAAGAAGACATGGGCTGAACATAAAGAAGAAATAGAAAAACTGAAAAAACAAATCACAGAACTTATGGAAGTGAAGGATAAAGTAGAAAAGATGGAAAAAACAATGGATACCTACAATGATAGATTTAAAGAGACAGAAGATAGAATTAGTGATTTGGAGGATGGAACATCTGAATTCCAAAAAGAAACAGAAACTATCGGGAAAAGAATGGAAAAATTTGAACAGGGTATCAGGGAACTCAAGGACAATATGAACCGCACAAATATACGTGCTGTGGGTGTCCCAGAAGGAGAAGAGAAGGGAAAAGGAGGAGAAAAACTAATGGAAGAAATTATCACTGAAAATTTCCAAACTCTTATGAAAGACCTAAAATTACAGATCCAAGAAGTGCAGCGCACCCCAAAGAGATTAGACACAAATAGGCGTTCTCTAAGACACTTACTAGTTAGAATGTCAGAGGTCAAAGAGAAAGAGAGGATCTTGAAAGCAGCAAGAGAAAAACAATCCATCACATACAAGGGAAACCCAATAAGACTACGTGTAGATTTCTCAGCAAAAACCATGGAGGCTAGAAGACAGTGGGATGATATATTTAAATTACTAAAAGAGAAAAATTGCCAACCAAGACTCCCATATCCAGCAATATTATCCTTCAAAAACGAGGGAGAAATTAAAACATTCTCAGACAAAAAGTCACTGAGAGAATTTGTGACCAAGAGACCAGCTCTGCAAGAAATACTAAAGGGAGCACTAGAGTCAGATACGAAAAGACAGAAGAGAGAGGTATGGAGAAGAGTGTAGAAAGAAGGAAAATCAGATATCATATATATAATACAAAAGGCAAAATGTTAGAGGAAAATATTATCCAAACAGTAATAACACTAAATGTCAATGGACTGAATTCCCCAAATCAAAAGACATAGACTGGCAGAATGGATTAAAAAACAGGATCCTTCTACATGCTGTCTACAGGAAACACATCTTAGACCCAAAGATAAACATAGGTTGAAAGTGAAAGGTTGGGAAAAGATATTTCATGCAAATAACAACCAGAAAAGAGCAAGAGTGGCTACACTAATATCCAACAAATTAGACTTCAAATGTAGAGCAGTCAAAAGAGACAAAGAAGGACACTATATACTAATAAAAGGAACAATTAAACAAGAAGACATAACAATCATAAATATTTACGCACCGAACCAGAATGCCCCAAAATACGTGAGGAATACACCGCAAACACTGAAAAGGGAAATAGACTCATATACCATAATAGTTGGAGACTTCAATTCACCACTCTCATCAATGGACAGAACATCTAGACAGAGGATCAATAAAGAAATAGAGAATCTGAATATTACTATAAATGAGATAGACTTAACAGACATTTATAGGACATTACATCCCACAACAGCAGGATACACCTTTTTTTCAAGTGCTCATGGATCATTCTCAAAGATAGACCATATGCTGGGTCACAAAGCAAGTCTTAACAAATTTAAAAAGATTGAAATCATACACAACACTTTCTCGGATCATAAAGGAATGAAGTTGGAAATCAATAATAGGCGGAGTGCCAGAAAATTCACAAGTATGTGGAGGCTCAACAACACACTCCCAAACAACGAGTGGGTCAAAGAAGAAATTGCAAGAGAAATTAGCAAATACCTCGAGGTGAATGAATATGAAAACACAACATACCAAAACTTATGGGACGCAGCAAAGGCAGTGCTAAGAGGGAAATTTATTGCCCTAAATGCCTATACCAGAAAAGAAGAAAAGGCAAAAAGGCAGGAATTAACTATCCATTTGGAAGAACTGGAGAAAGAACAGCAAAGTAATCCCAAAGCAAGCCAAAGGAAAGAAATAACACAGATTAGAGCAGAAATACATGAAATTGAAAACATAAAACAATAGAGAAAATCAATAAGGCCAGAAGTTGGTTCTATGAGAAAATCAATAAGACTGATGGGCCCTTAGCAAGATTGACAAAAAGAAGAAGAGAGAGGATGCAAATAAATAAGATCAGAAATGGAAGAGGAGACATAACTACTGACCTCACAGAAATAAAGGAGGTAATAACAGGATACTATGAACAACTTTACGCTAATAAATACAACAATTTAGATGAAATGGACGGGTTCCTGGAAAGACATGAACAACCAACTCTGACTCAAGAAGACATAGATGACCTCAACAAACCAATCACAAGTAAAGAAATTGTATCAGTCATTCAAAAGCTTCCTAAAAAGAAAAGTCCAGGACCAGACGGCTTCACATGTGAATTCTATCAAACATTCCGGAAAGAATTAGTACCAACTCTCCTCAAACTCTTCAAAAAAATCGAAGTAGAGGGAAAACTACCTAATTCATTCTGTGAAGCCAACATCACCCTCATACCAAAACCAGGCAAAGATATTACAAAAAAAGAAAACTACAGACCAATCTCTCTAATGAATATAGATGCAAAAATCCTCAATAAAATTCTAGCAAATCGTATCCAACAACACATTAAAAGAATTATACATCATGACCAAGTAGGATTCATCCCAGGTATGCAAGGATGGTTCAATATAAAATCAATTAATGTAATACACCACATCAACAAATCAAAGCAGAAAAATCACATGATCATCTCAATTGATGCAGAGAAGGCATTTGACAAGATTCAATATCCTTTCCTGTTGAAAACACTTCAAAGGATAGGAATACAAGGGAACTTCCTTAAAATGATGGAGGGAATATATGAAAAACACACAGCTAATATCATCCTCAATGGGGAAAAATTGAAAACTTCCCCCTAAGATCAGGAACAAGACAAGGATGTCCACTATCACCACTATTATTCAACATTGTGTTGGAGGTTCTAGCCAGAGCAATTAGACAAGAAAAAGAAATACAAGGCATCAAAACAGGAAAGGAAGAAGTAAAACTATCACTGTTTGCAGACGATATGATACTATACGTCGAATCCCGGAAAAATCCACAACAAAACTACTAGAGCTAATAAATGAGTACAGCAAAGTAGCAGGTTACAAGATCAACATTCAAAAATCTGTAGCATTTCTATACACTAGCAATGAACAAGCAGAGGGGGAAATCAAGTAACGAATCCCATTTACAATTGCAACTAAAAGAATAAAATACCTAGGAATAAATTTAATTAAAGAGACAAAAAACCTATATAAAGAAAACTACAAAAAACTGCTAAAAGAAATCACAGAAGACCTTAATAGATGGAAGGGCATACCGTGTTCATGGATTGGAAGACTATATATAGTTAAGATGTCAATCCTACCTAAATTGATTTACAGATTCAATGCAATACCAATCAAAATCCCAACAACTTATTTTTCAGAAATAGAAAAACCAATAAGCAAATTTATCTGGAAGGGCAGGGTGCCCCAAATTGCTAAAAACATCTTGAGGAAAAAAAACGAAGCTGGAGGTTTTGCACTGCCTGACTTTAAGGCATATTATGAAGCCACAGTGGTCAAAACAGCATGGTATTGGCATAAAGATAGATATATCGACCAATGGAATCGAATAGAGTGCTCAGATATAGACCCTCTCATCTATGGACATTTGATCTTTGATAAGGCAGTCAAGCCAACTCACCTGGGACAGAACAGTCTCTTCAACAAATGGTGCCTAGAGAACTGGATATCCATATGCAAAAGAATGAAAGAAGACCCATATCTCACACCCTACATAAAAGTTAACTCAAAATGGATCAAAGATCTAAACATTAGGTCTAAGACCATAAAACAGTTAGAGGAAAATGTAGGGAGATATCTTATGAATCTTACAATTGGAGGCAGTTTTATGGACCTTAAACCTAAAGCAAGAACACTGAAGAAGGAAATAAATAAATGGGAACTCCTCAAAATTAAACACTTTTGTGCATCAAAGAACTTCATCAAGAAAGTAGAAAGACAGCCTACACAATGGGAATCAACATTTGGAAACGACATATCAGATAAAGGTCTAGTATCCAGAATTTATAATGAGATTGTTCAACTCAACAACAAAAAGACAGCCAACCCAATTACAAAATGGGAAAAAGACTTGAATAGACACCTCTCAGAGGAGGAAATACAAATGGCCAAAAGGCACATGAAGAGATGCTCAATGTCCCTGGCCATTAGAGAAATGCAAATCAAAACCACAATGAGATATCATCTCACACCCACCAGAATGGCCATTATCAACAAAACAGAAAATGACAAGTGCTGGAGAGGATGCGGTGAAAGAGGCACACTTATCCACTGTTGGTGGGAATGTCAAATGGTGCAACCACTGTGGAAGGCAGTTTGGCAGTTCCTCAAAAAGCTGAATATAGAATTGCCATACGACCCAGCAATGCCATTGCTGGGAATCTACTCAAAGGACTTAAGGGCAAAAACTCAAACGGACATTTGCACACCAATGTTTATAGCAGCATTATTTACAATTGCAAAGAGATGGAAACAGCCAAAATCTCCATGAACAGAAGAGTGGCTAAACAAACTGTGGTATATACATACGATGGAATATTATGCAGCTTTAAGGCAGGATAAACTTATGAAGCATGTAATAACATGGATGGACCTAGAGAACATTATGCTGAGTGAGTCTAGCCAAAAACTAAAAGACAAATACTGTATGGTCCCAATGATGTGAATCGACACTCGAGAATAATCTTGGAATATGTCATTGGTAACAGAGTTCAGCAGGAGTTAGAAACAGGGTAAGATAATGAGTAATTGGAGCTGATGGGATACAGACTGTGCAATAGGACTAGATACAAAAACTCAAAAATGGACAGCACAATAATACCTAATTGTAAAGTAATTATGTTAAAACACTGAATGAAGCTGCATCCGAGCTATAGGTTTTTGTTTTGTTTTGTTTTGTTCTTACTATTATTACTTTTATTTTTGTTCTCTATATTAACATTCTATATCTTTTTCGGTTATATTGCTAGTTCTTCTAAACCGATGCAAATGTTCTAAGAAACGATGATCATGCATCTATGTGATGATGTTAAGAATTACTGATTGCATATGTAGTATGGTATGATTTCTCAAAAAAAAAAAAAATGGACAGCACAATACTACCTAATTGTAATGTAATTATGTTAAAACACTGAATGCAGCTGCATCTGAGCTATAGTTGTTCTTTTTTTCTTATATATTTTTGTATTTTTTATTTTTATTTTTATTTTTTCTCTATATTATCATTTTAGTTCTTTTTCTGTTGTCTTGCTATTTCTTTTTCTAAATCGATGCATATGTACTAAGAAATGATGATCATACATCTATGTGATGATATTAAGAATTACTGATTGCATATGTAGAATGGAATGATTTCTAAATGTTGTTAGTTAATTTTTTTTAATTAATAAAAAAAAAAATCTTACCACAAAGGAAAGCTGTGGGCCAGGTGGCTTCACAGTGGAATTTCATCAAACATTCCAGAAAGAACTAACACCAATCCTGCTCAAACTCTTCCCCCCCCAAAAAAAACTGAAGAAAAAGGAACACTATCTATCTCATGATACGAAGGTAATATTACTCTAATACCAAAACCGGATAAAGATGCTATAAGAAAGGAAAACTACAGAGTAATTTCCCTAAGGAACACAGATGCAAAAATTCTCAAAATACTAGCAAATCGAATCCAACAATACATTAAAAGAATTATACACCATGACCAAGTGGGGTTTACACCAGGAATGTAAGAGTGGTTCAACACAAAATTAATCAATGTAATCTAAGCACAATAGCAAAACAAAAGGGGAAAAAAACACATAATCATCCTGATTAATGCTGAAAAAGCAATCGGGCAAAATCAATATCCTTTTCTGATAAAAACACTTCAAAAGGTAGGAATCAAAGGAAACTTCATTAATATGATAAAAGGCATATATGAAAAACCCATAATCAGCATCTTACTCAATGGTGAGAAACTGAAAGCCTCCCCTGCTAAGATCAGGAATGAAACAAGGAAGCCCCCTATCACCACTATTATTCAACATTTTACTAAAAGTTCTATCTAGGGCAATAAGGCAGGAAAAATAAATAAAAGTCACCCAAATCAGAAAGTAAGAACTATAACTTTCATTATTTGCAAATTACATGACACTATACTGGGAAAATCCTAAGAAATATATGACAAAGCTTCTTGAGCTAATTAACAAATTCAGCAAAGTTATAAGATACAAGATTAATATGCAAAAATCAGATTGTTTCTATACATAAGTAATGACCTAACTGTGGAGACAATTAAGGACAAAATTCCATTCAAAATAGCAACTTAAAGAATCAAGTATCTAGGAACAGATTTAACCAGGAATGTAAATGACCTGTAACAGAAAATTACAAAACATTGCTAAAAGAAATTGAAGATCTAAGTAGGTGCTTAGATCTTCAACAAGGTCCCCAAATCCAAAGACCTAGGACAGAATAGTCTTTTTAATAAATGGGCATGGGAGAACTGGATATCAATAGCCAAAGAATGAAAGAGGACCCCTACCTTACACCCTATATAAAAGTTAACTCAAAGTGGATCAAAGACCTAAGTATAAGAGCCAGTACATTAAAAGTCTTAGAAGACAATATAGGGAAACATCTTCAAGACCTAGGAGCAGGAGGAAGTTTCTTAAATTTTATGCCCAAAGCATAAGCAACAAAATAAAATAAAAAAAACAGATAAATAGGAACTCATAAAGATCAAATGCTTCTGTGCCTCACAGGATTTTATACACACAGAAATCACACAATTCAACAACAAAGGAAGAAACAACACAGTTATAAAATGGGCAAAAGATATGAATAGACATTTTTTCGAAGAGCAAATACAGATGGCCAAAAAGCACATGAAGAGATGCTCATCTTCATTAGTTATAAGGGAAATGAAAATCAAGACTAGAAGAGATATCTCACACCCATAAGAATGGCTGTCTACTTAAAATTAGGCCTAAGAGTCAGCCCCAAGAGAATCTCTTTTGTAGCTCAGACGTGGCCTCTCTCTCTCTCAGCCAACATGACAAGCACTCACTGCTTTCCCCCTCTCTACGTGGGACATGACTCCCAGGGCTGTGGACCTTCCTGTCAACGTGAGACATAAATCCTAGAATGAGCTGGGACTGAGCGCCAAGGGATTGAGAAAACCTTCTCGACCGAAAGGAGGAAGAGACAAATGAGACAAAATAAAGTGTCAATGGCTGAGAGATTCCAAACAGAGTCGAGAGTTTATTCTGGAGGTTATTCTTACGTATTAAATAGATATCACCCTTTTAGTTAAGGCATAACAGAGAGGCTGGAGGGAACTGCCTGAAAATGTAGAGCTGTGTTCCAGTAGCCATGTTTCTTGAAGATGACTGTATAATGATACAGCTTTCGCAATGTGACTGTGTGATTGTAAAAACCTTTTGTCTGATGCTTCTTTTATCTATCTTATGGACATATGAGTAAAACATACAGATTAAAAATAAATAATAGGGTGAACAAATGTTAAAATAAATTGATTGAAATGCTAGTGATCACTGAAAGGGAGGGGTAAGGGGTATGATACGTATGAATTTTTTTCTGTTTTCTTTTTTTCTGAATTGATGCAAATGTTCTAAGAAATGATCATGATGATGAATATACAACTATGTGATGAAAAAAGAATGCTCATATTGTATGTTGATTTGTTTTATTAATAAAAATTTCAAAAAAAAGAATGGCTGTTATTAAACAGGCAACTACAAATGTTGGAGAGGATGTGGAGAAATTGGAACATTATTCACTACTGGTGGGAAAGTATAATTGTATAGCTACTGTGGAAGACAGTTTGGCAGTTCCTCAGAAAACTAAATATTGAGTTGCCGTAAAACCTGGATGTGCCTGTTTGAATTTGTGGTGTACCCCAGAATAGCCAAGTTCTTTAATCCTCATTCATTTTTTTTTCCATTCTACATATATAATCAGTAATGCACAATATCATCACATACTTGCATATTCATCATCATGATCATTTCTTAGAACATTTGCATCAATTCAGAAAAAGAAATAAAAAGACAACAGAAAAAAATTCATACATACCATACCCCTTACCCCTCCCTTTCTTTCTTATTTATGTATTTTTTATTTATGATACATAACCACATACAAACACACTCTTATCATATGATCATTCTGTTCCTGTTATATAATCAATAACTCACACTATCATCATAGTTGTACAGTCATCATCATGATCATTTCTTAGAACATCTGCATCAATTCAGAAAAAGCAATAAAAAGAAAACAGAAAAAAATTCATACATACCATACCCCTTACCCCTCCCCTTCACTGATCACCAGCATTTCAATCCACTAATTTATTTTAACATTTGTTCCCCTTATTTATTTATTTTTAATCCATATGTTTTACTTGTCCATCAATAAGGTAGACAAAAGGAGTATCAGACACAAGGCTCTCACAACCGCACAGTCACACTGCAACACCCATATCATCATACAATTATCTTCAAGAAACATGGCCACCGGAGTACAGCTCCACATTTTCACGCAGTTCCCTCCAGTCTCTCCATTACATCTTTTTTTTTTAAACTTTCATTAATTAAAAAAAAATTAACAAACAAAACATTTAGATATCATTCCATTCTACATATACAATCAGTAATTCTTAATATCATCACATAGTTGCATATTCATCATTTCTTAGTACATTTGCATCGATTTAGAAAAAGAAATAAAAAGACAACAGAAAAAGAAATAAAATGATAAGAGAAAAAAAAGACTATACATACCATACCCCTTACCCCTCGCTTTCATTTACCACTAGCATTTCAAACTGAATTTATTTTAACATTTGTTCCCCCTATTATTTATTTTTATTCCATATGTTCTACTCTTCTGCTGATACAGTAGCTAAAGGGAGCATCAGACATAAGGTTTTCACATTCACAGAGTCTCATTGTGAAAGCTATATCATTGTTCAATCATCATCAAGAAACATGGCTACTGGAACACAGTACTACATTTTCAGGCAATTCCCTCCAGCCTCTCCACTACATCTTGAACAACAAGGTGATATCTACTTAATGCGTAAGAATAATCTCCAGTATAACCTCTTGACTCTGTTTGGAATTTCTCAGCCATTGACACTTTGTCTCATTTTACTCTTCCCCCTTTTGGTCGAGAAGTTTCTCTCAATCCCTTGATGTTAATTCTCAGCTCATTCTAGGGTTTTTCTCAGTCCCTTGATACTGAGTCTCAGCTCATTCCAGGATCTCTGTCCCATGTTGCCAGGAAGGTCCACACCCCTGGGAGTCATGTCCCACACAGAGAGGGGGAGGGTGGTGAGACTGCTTGTCGTGTTGGCTGGAGAGAGGGGCCACATCTGAGCAACAAAAGAGGCTCTCTTGGGGTGACTCTTAGGCCTAAATTTTAAGTAGACTTGACCTATCCTTTGTGGGGTTAAGTTTCATATGAACAAACCCCAAGACTGGGGGCTCAGCCTATAGCTTTGGTTGTCCACACTGCTTGTGAGAATATCAAGAATTCAACTTGGGGAAGTTGAATTTCTCCCCCCTTTCACCATTCCCCAAAGGGGGCTCGCAAATACTTTTCCAGTCACTGATCAAATCATTCTGGTCTCCATTACATCTTGACTAACAAGGTGATATCTATTTAATGCATATGAATAACTTCCAGGATAATCTCTCGACTCTGTTTGGAATCTCTCAGCCACTGGTACTTTATTTTGTCTCATTTTGCTCTTCCCCCTTTGGGTTGAGAAGATTTTCTCAATCCCTTGATGTTGAGTTCCAGCTCATCCTAGGATTTCTGTCCCATGTTGCCAGGAAGTTCCACACTCCTGGGAGTCATACCCCATGTAGAGAGAGGGAGGGCAGTGAGTTTGCTTGCTGTGTCGGCCGAAAAGAGACAGGCCACATCTGAGCAACAGAAGAGGTTCTCTTGAGGATGACTCGTAGGCCTAATTTTAAGTAGGCTTAGCCTATCCTTTGTGGGATTAAGTTTCATAGGAACAAACCCCAAGATTGGAGGCTTGGCCTACTGCTTTGGCTGTCCCCACTGCCTGTGAGAATATCAAGAATTCTCCCCTTGGGGAAGTTGAATTTTCCCCATAATCCTCATTCAATTTTGCTGGGTGGGAACTTTTTGATTGTTTCCACGGAGGTGTGACCCACCCAATTATGGGTGGTAACTTTTGATTAGATGTTCCCATGGAGATGTGTCTCCACCCATTCAAGGTGGGGTGGCTTACTGGAGCCCTTTAAGAGGGAACCATTTTGGAAAAAACTTTAGCGCCACGAAAGCAACCAAACCAACAGAGCCCCTGGAAAACCACTGAAGAGAAAGCTAGCAGATTTCGCCTTTCCAGCTGAGAGAGAAATTCTGAACATCATCAGGCTTCTTAGACCAAGGCATCTTTCCCTGGATACTTTAGATGGGACATTTTTATAGCCTTGCCATAATTTGGACATTTTCATGGTCTTAGAACTGTACACCTGCAACTTAATAAATTCCCCTTTTAAAAAGCCGTTCCATCTCAGGAATATCGCATTCCAGCAGAATGCAAACTAGAACACCAGCAATATCACTACTCAGTATATACCCTGGAGAACTGAAAGCAGTGATACGAAAAGACATTTGCATTATTCACAATAATGTTCATGGTGGTATTATTCACAATTGCCAAAAAATGGAAACAATCAAAGTGTTCATCAACAGAATAATGGATAAACAAAATGTGGTATATACATACTATGGAATATTATGCAGCAGTAAGAAGAAATGAGGTCCCAAAGCACATGACAACATGGATGAACCTTGAGGACATAATACTAGTGAAATAAGCTAGACAGAAAAGGATAGACGCAGTATGATTTTGCTAATATGATCAAAGGTAAACTTAGAAGACTTAGAGATACACAGAAGCTAGAGATGAGTGAATAGTTACCTAAGGTTGAACTTAAAGTATGGGAATCAAAGTCTAGATGGAATGTGAAAGTGGGGCATAAAAATATTTGAAGAAATAAAGGTTGAAAAGCTTAATGGGTACAGAATTCCTATTTGGGGTTGTGGAAGTTTGAAGCTATTATGTACCCCACAAAAGAACATGTTCTTTTAATCCAGTCCTGTGGGTGAACACCTGGTATGAGTAGGGACTTTCAGTTAGGTTGTTTCAATTCAGATGTTTCCTGCCCAATTTTAAGGTGGCTCTTAATCCTTTACTGGCTTCCTTTGTGAGGATAAAAGACAGAAAAAGCCAAGAGAGTTCAGAGAGACACACCCAGAGAGCTGAGAGAGATACACCTAGAGAGTCTGGAGCAAAAAGCTCTGGAGATGCTAAGAGAAGACCCACAGAAGCTCAGAGAGGAGGCCACTGGTACCAGAAGCTGAAAGTAATGAGACCCAGGAGGGAAGGACCAGCAGATGTCAACCATGTGCCTAGCTATCTGACAGAGGAACCCCAGATGCCACCAGTCTGTCTTCAGAGTCCAGATACAATCCTGTTGATGCCTTACCTGGGATATTTTCATTGTCTTAGAACTTTAAATTTGAAAGTTAAGAATTCCCTATGTTAATAGCCAGTCCATTTTTGGTATATTGCATTTTGGCAGCTTTAGCAAACAGAAACAGGGGTGATGGAAAAGTTTTGGTAATGGATGGTGATGATGATTATTCACACTGTGAATTATATGTTTGAATGTAGTAAGGGGAAATTTTAGGTTCTATATATGTTACTAAAAAATTATAAAAAAAAAAAAAAGCAGAGGACTGTTAACAGTGACTCCTAATATAAACCACGGACAACAGTGAGTAGTATAATTATAGTAACATTCTTTCATTAATTTTAACAAAGGTACCACACTAATGCAAGGTGTTAGTAATGGTGGGGGTGGGAGATAAATGGGAATGATGTATTTCCTGCACATATTTTTTAAGACTAGAACTTCTCTAATAAAAAGAAATATTTAAAAATAAATAATGGTTGAAAATGTCAGAAATCTGATGAATGACATAAATTTAAATACTCAAGAAGTTCAGTGAACACCAAACAGGGTAATTTTTTAAACTGAAGGCATGCAAAAAAGCAAGAAAACATGACCCATAACCAATAGAAGAATCAATAGAAAGAGCTCCAGAAATTACAGATAAAATGGAATTAGCATACATGTCCTTATTAAAACAGCTGTTATAAAATATGTTAAAACAGTTATTATAAATATGTTCCAAAAGAGGTAAAGTAAAACATGAATATGAAGAAAGAAATGGAAGACCCACAAAAGACCCAAATGGAGCCACAGAAATGAAAACTAGCTGAAATACAAAATACACTAGATAGGATTAATAGCAGTCTAAAAAGAACAGAAATACAGAGGAAAAAGGCAGTATACTTGAAGATATCAAGAGAAACTATCCAAAATTAAGCAGAGAGAAAATATGAAAAAGTTTTGACATAAGCAGAGCCTCAACGATCTGTGGTATAACATGAAGTAGTCCAATATGTGTATAATCGCAGTCCCAGATAAATAGGAGAGGCAAGACTTAAAAAAATTAGGAAAAAAATTGGCTGAAAAGTTTCCAAACTCTACGAACACTATAAACTCACAGTTCTAGTAAGGTCAAATACAAAAGCACAGCAAGACAAATTATAATCAAATTCCTAAAAAACAATGATGAAAAGGAAATAGTAACAGCCACCAAAGGGGAAAAAGAAAAACCTTAGGTACAGACACACTAAGGTAAGATTAGAGCAGACTTCAAATATACAAGCCAGGGAATATTGGAATATCATAATTCAAGTACCAAAAGGGAAAAAAAAAAAACAACCTCTCAACTCAGAATCCCATAAACAAATTATCTTTTAGAAATAAAGTCAGAATTTTCAGATACATATAAACTGAGAGAATTTATTGCCATCAGGCTTACGCTCAAGAAACGCTGAAGTACTTCAGGCCAAAGGAGTATGAAACCTGATGGAAATTTAGGTCTACACAGAAAAAATGAAAAACACTGGAAATGGCAAATACGGAAGTAAATATAAAAGGTATTTTTTTCATTATTTAATTTCTTAAAAGGTGACTGTTCAAATAAAAGCAATAATGTCTTATTGTTTACAATATATGCAGAAGTAAATATGTGAAAAAATAAACACAGAGAAAAGGAGGAAGAAATGGAGGACTTCTCCTGGAAATGTTTTATACAATATCCATAGCGGTATAATGTTATGTGAAGGTAGACTATGATAAGTTAAAACTATATTTTTTAAACCCTACAGGAACCACTAAAATAACTGCATTAATAAATAAAACGAGGAAGGATAGCTAATATGACAATAGTGAAGATTAATACAAGTATAAAACTATAATCCAAGAGATGGCAGGAAAAAGGGAAAGAGGAATAAAAGAACATATTAAACAAATATAAAACTAACAGTAAGATAATAGATTTATACAAGTCATATTGACAATGATGTTCAACGTAAATGGTCTAAATACGCCAATTAAAATGCAGATATTGCCCAATTGGCTAATTTTCAACTTTCAGGCTATCAAAAAGAAATTGCCATTGAATATATATACAGTTGGCTAAAAGTAAAAGAATGAAAACACATACCATAAAAAAAAATTGGAAAGTAAGAATGTAAGTAAATTTCAGATTAATGAAAAATATAAGAAATGGGCATTTCATAATAGAGGCCAATTCATCAAAAGAAAGCAACAATCCTGAATGTATATGCCACTAATAGTACAGTTTAAAAATATATGAAGCATAGGTTCGATTCCTGGAGTCTGTTCATGCAAAAAAATATATATACATATATATATATATTTACATATATATATATATATGAAGCAAAAACTATGAGAACTAAAAGGAGAAACAAATTTACAATTACAGTTGGAGACAATGGAAAGGGCAAGACTTAAAACGATATGATACAAAATAAATGAGGATACAGAAGACTTAACCCTATCAACCCAAATGACATTTATAGAACACTCTAACGAAACATATTTAATTTTCAAATCTACATAAAGCATTCATCAATACAGATTACATTCTAAGTGTTAAAACAAGTAGCAACAGATTTAAAAGGACTGAAATCATACAAAGTATGTTCTTTGATCTCAGTTGATTTTACATGTCACTAATAGAAAGATAACTTTTTAATCTTTAATAGAAAATTCAATAAACATTTCAAAATATGCTTCTAAATATTAAATCATGGGTCAAAGAAAAACCAAAAGACAAAGAATAAAATGTTTTCAACTGAGTGAAAATAAAAACACATATCAAAATCTGTGGGGTGCAAATAAAGCAGTGTTCAGATGTTCTAGTTTGCTAGCTGCTGGAATGCAATACACCAGAGACGGAATGGCTTTTAATAAAAGGGGATTTATTTCTTAGTTCTTCAGAGGAAAGGCAGGTAACTTTCAACTGAGGTTCTTTTTTACGTGGGAAGGCACAGGGTGATCTCTGCTGGCCTCCTCTCCAGGCCTCTGGGTTCCAACAACTTTCCCCGGGGTGATTTCTTTCTGCATCTCCAAAGGCCTGGGCTGAGCTGCGAGTGTTGAGATAAGGTATCCTAAGCTGCTTGGGCTGTGCTACCTTAAGCTCTCTCATTTAAGCACCAGCCAATTAAATCAAACATCATTCACTGCAGCAGGCACAGCCCCTAGCAGACTGCAGATGTAATCGACAACAGATGAGGTTCACATACCATTGGCTCATGTCCACAACAACAGAACGAGGCACCTTCACCTAGCCAAGTTAACACCTGCATCTAACTACCACATCAGAGGAAAATTTACAGCATTAAATGCTTATCATTTTGAAAGGTCTCAATTCAATGATGTAAGTTTTTCACCTAAAGAAACTAGAACAACAAATTAAACACAAAATAACAAAAAGAAATAGATGTAAAATCTAGAGAGAAAAAAATCAAGAAAAGAGAAAACAGATAAGCAAACCAGAAAAATTCATAAAACCGAACTGTGGTCCTTTGAATAAAATTGATAAATATCCAGTTTAGTCAGATTAATGAAGAAAACTCAAATTATCAATATCAGAAATGAAAGAAGGGACACAACATTAAAGATCCAACAGATATTACAAGGAAAATATTACGAACTTTATATATTGAGTTACCTGTGACAAAAACTTAACGATTTAGACGAAATGGACAAATTCCTTGAGATACACAAACTACTTCTCAAGAACAAACAGATAACTTGAAAACCTACATATCTTTTAAAGAAATTTAATTCATAGTCAATTTAGCATAAAAACAACAAAAAAAGTAAAAAGGAAGAAAAAACATTCGTGTACACGAATGTTCACAGCAGCTTTATTCACAATAGCAAAAAAATTGGAAAGCATTCAAATGTCCATCAATAGCTGAATGGATAAACAAATTGAGGGTAGATCATATCCTTATAATGTAATATTACCCAGCATTAAAAAGGAACAAACTACTGATACATGCCAAAACAGGGAACCTCAAAAGCCTTATGATAAGCAAATTAAGATACAAAATATGATGTATGATTCCACTTCTATGAAATTCTAGAAAAGCCAAATTATAATGGAGAGGAAGCAAATCAGTGGTTGCCTGGAGCCAAGGGTGAAGGCTGGGAGGAAGGGATTGATTATAATAAGGTATGAGGAATTTAATGGAAGTAATGGAAATTCTTTTATCGATGGTTAAATAACATCATATATTTGTCAAAATTCACTGAACTGTATTCTTAAAATGTGTAGATTTTATTGTCTGTAAATTAAAAACTGAATTTAAAAAGTAGAATCTCCTTAGCCCACTATTCAGGCAGTATTTGAAAAGACACAGTGGCCCAAACACAGAAAACAATAGAGTAATACTCTGCATCAGTAAGACAACATTTGGAATACTGAATGATTTTTTAACTTTTAAAAAATTGTAAAATAGTAAAACTAATTAAAAACATAGTTTTTACCTAAATTGAATCACCTTAAACATGTTTTGTGATTTTTGATTAACATGCTCAAATATCCTTGTTAGTAATAGAGTTCTTCCTTACTATATATCAGCTGCACAGTGATGTATAACTTGAACATATGCACCTAATTTATATAACTATTCCCCTATGATGTGTATTTATATTGTTTCCAATTTTTACTCTAATTTAAGAAAGAAGTATTAGAAAGGTGCTTATCCCACCAAATACCAAAATAATCAATTTAAATGTGTAATAAGTTAGGGCCACGGTGGCTCAGCAGGTAAGAATGCTCGCCTGCCATGCCAGAGGACCCGGGTTCGATTCCTGGTGCCTGCCCATGTAAAAAAATAAATGTGTAATAATTTACAGTATGACAGTGACTAAGGAATAGAAAAGTGATCAATGGAACAAGCGTGGAGTCCAGAAATGGATGGATGAAACTTAGTATATGATAAAGTGACATTTCAAATCAGTGGTAAAAAGATAAATGTCAATAAATAGTGCTATGGACTATTCAAAACTGGCAAGGCAACTATTTATGCATCTTGAAGTAATATTAGAACCATAACTCCCACTATTCATAAATGTAAATTATAAATAACTAAATATACACAAATTTTTAACTTGAATTCAAACAATTACATAAAAGTATTTAAAGAAAAGTTAGAGGATACTGATACTGATGACCTTGAGGTAGAGAAGGCTTGTAAACTAAACAAGATACAAAAGTCAAGAGCCACAAAGGAATATTGATAAACTTAACCATGATAAATTAATTCTAAACAACATAAGTTCCATAAACAAAGTTAACAAAGGGTTTCTCTGAACAGGCAATTCATAAAAAAAGGGAATACAAAATAGACAAACATAAGAGCTAATTTTCAAATTTCTCTAACAATCATGTAAATGCTCATTAAGAGTTTACCTACTTTCGCTCAGCAGATTGGCAAAATTTTAAAAAGAGAAAAGGGCATGAGGGGAGAAGTCCACAAAACAACTATATATTTTCTAGGTGTACTGATACAGAGATATATATATACATGCAAAGAAAAATATCTAGAAGGAAACATACCAAATTGTGAATAGTGGTTATCCTGAGAGATTGGTTTTAGGATGATAGTCAAAAAGAAAAAAAATAAAGGCCTCATAGAGCCTCGATTTCAGAGTATTGGGAAACATGTAAATACGGAGAAGAAATCATTGAAAGTACAACTCCAAATGCATGAATTTTAAAAAAATCAAGCATACATCAACATGTCCACATACATAAATATTTACAAATGAATGACTTTACTAAGGAAACCCCTTGCACAGTTATACTTCATTTAAATAAACAATATATTCCCAAAACATGGTGTTCATTATAACTTCAATCATCTGTAAATGCATTTAAAGAGCTAGCTATTTAAAGAAATACCAAGGAAATTCTTATGTTGTGTGAAGACCTTTATAAAGCAATCACCACTTCATTTATTCTCAAATTATTTTTTAATATAAACCAGGTTTACTTAAACCTGAAAAGTTTTAACTCCAAAAGATCTTTATAAGAAGGATACAATGTAAATTCCCCAAGTATTTTTCCCACTTTTTCCTCCCTACCAACCAGAATAATAACTGACTTTATTATTCAATCCAATTTTTAAAAATTTTCTCTATCTTTATTTCATCCACCTGAGGTCTAATTATAAAGGGAAGGAATAATATATGGAGAAATTCAAACCTGTTAAAAGTGCACACTGATGGATATCTTCACTTACAAATTTCATGAAGGTATCCTCATCCTAAAACAAGAGAATTTTTAAAAATTTCTTTTAAAAACCAAGTTTCCAAATCCAAAATTTTTTTTACATCTGAGTACTTATAATTTAGTATACGTGTTTAATCTTTAATAAATGAAAACATAAAAGATTATAATGGGCTTTTGGTCTCAAAAAACCCATCACTTCCAATACCCTGAAACCTTAAGTTTTCATCATTTGTTTCTCTTCTTCCACTGGGTATGGTCATATTAATGACTACAGGGAAGGCATGAAGCTTAAAGATTCTTGGCAAGCTTGGAAAAACAATTTAAACTAAGATTAAAATTAACAACAAAAAGGAACCATAGAAAGCTAAAAGGGTTACATTATACATCTGGGGAAGTTTTTTGGGGGGACTTTAATTTACATACTTTACATGACTTATACTTTACTAAAAGTGAAGGAAATTATAACTATGTATCAGAACCAGACAAAATATTTTCAAATACTACATGTTTTTCCCCCCTTTTCTTCTTCCATGTCCTTTCCTTTGTGATATCAGAGTCACATTTATTATATGACTTATTATGGTGATACAGAAGGGTTAAAACATGTGAGGTTCCAGAACTGACACCTATTATGATGTAACACAATATAACAAGAACATATAAGAAAACAAGTAGATATGAATTATTAAAATAAAACTCTAATGATTTAATACACACATCTGAACAAAACCAGGAGGAATCTTGGCCAGAATATTTTCTCAATAAACAAATATCAACATAGTAACTCTTTCTAGGTAGGGTACATTTAGCACAACAGTAACATCCCAGCTTTTTGATCAAATGCATTATTTACCAATTTCATTAACAACTGACATAAACAGCCGATAAATTTTTATTTATTATAAAATATTTTAATTGGCAATTTATATTTTATATTGAAAGTTTGTTCCAAATTAAGTGAAATAAAGTTGAGAAAAACATACTGATTCATCTTCATCACTGATTGTTCTGTCTGAGTCGTTTTCCTTTTCTGTATCTTCTGACATCTCTTCCAATGTCTGGTTTGAAATTTCTTTTTTTTAAATAAATGCCGTCTGTAAAATAATTTCTAAGGAACTTAGTACAATAAAACTCAAAATATGAATATTTTCTGTGTAACAGTGATAATTTCATTCTCTAAAAATTAACCAGGACATGCCTAATAAAACCTTCAATTTCAAAAATTTGATGACATTTTCTCACCTATGAGAGAGAGACAAAACCACAAGAAAGATAAAGCAAGTAAATAATTTAATTGAAAAAAGAATTTCCAGGATACACAGCCAAATCATTTACAACTAAAAACCACATATGATAGCAAGCTCAGTTTTGATCGAATTAAAAAAAGCTCTACTTACTACGGCAAAGAAATGTAGCAACAGTTTTTTTTTCTTTTCTGTTAACTTTTCAATTTAAAACGTTCAAATGACAACAAAAGACCCTTCTCTTCACATTTTGTTATTAAGTGCAAAAAATTTCTGTAGATACTGTCTTTGTTTCAATATTCAATCATATTATTTTTACTAAAATCTGAATCATCAGAAGATTTTACTGGCGATGATCATTAACCTTCCTATGCAAAATTATCCTCCCACGTGGTTAAGACAGCTGAATCTTTTTGGGAAATTCTTTCTCAATGAATTTACCAACTCCGAATCCAATTATGCACCTTCTTACACAAAGACAGATATTTTGCTTTGGAGCACGGTCTGCTTAAAAGCCTGTAGCAAGTCCAATCTCCACAACAAATAACTACAAATACAGCCAAGACCGTTCTACAGGTGACACCTGTAGAGGCTTTTACTGCTATTCCAAATTTGGAAAACTGGATTGGTATAAATCTTGATTCTGTTTCTTTACATGAGTATACGAGGCATAACTAACGTACCACGACCTGCTAGAGAATAAAACTTAAGCTTCAGGAAAGCCACACACAGGTATTTACGGATGTTTAGTGTTTATCTACCAAGTGGGAACTAGAAGGGGCAAAAGCAGGCGAGTCCACGCTCAACGCTCCGGGCACGTACAAGGACTTTCTTAGGTTTCTTGGTGGGAAGGTCGACTAAATTCGTGCTGGTAAAGTCTTCTTCGCACGCTCACCTCTCCTAGACACCGGAGGATTAGGAGGAGCTCATTTTCGGGAGGAGCGGTCTTTCCACACGCGCCCACGGGCCGGGGTCGCCATCTCGCGCTGGAGGTGTCCTCCTCGGATCTCACCTACCCTCTTGGCACTTCCCTCTCCCGCCTCCACCTGTCCTTCGTCACGCCCCCAGTCTTCTAACCAGGAGGGGGCCCTCTGTGGAGCAGTCATTCAAACAGGGCTTACCAAGCCCCACAGCTGGATGCAAAGCCACCATGGGAGTACAGCAAGTCCAGACACGCCTTCCACCAACCAGCACCGCTACGGGTTACCGGGGAAACAGGCTCATCATCGCGAGACCTCACGTCGTCCTCTCCCGCTCCCCTCCAGAACCGCCTAGTAAACCCCGCGGTGGAGACCCGCGAGAGCTGAGTTTCGGCGGAAAAAAAGGAGGGGCCCATGAGAAGATGTTCACTACGCGCGGGGCTTTGGTGTTCCGAGCCGACGTCTGTCCAGCCGGTTAGATTAGAGTTCCCGGGTCTGTTTTGGAAATTTCAAAGTGGGGAAGACTGGACAGCGTTTTGTCTCTGCGGTTCCGCACGTCGGTTGTTTTCCTAGGTCCCTTTTCTTAGGAGTCGGTAGAGCATGTTTGTTAGGACCTTAGCAGTGTGATCTTGGCCAAATTAATTTTCCAGACTTCAATTTCTTCATCTGTAAAATGTATATAGTAATTGCAGCTGCTCCTTGGAGTTGTTAAAAAGTTAAAAGTATATTGGTCCTTTTTTGTACCCACACGAAATTCCGAAATCACGTGACTAATGGTCCTTATTCACTTCTGGAAAACAAGACTTCTCTCGTTAAATACTTGATGGAGGCGTTATAGGAATACTAGGATGATTCTCAAAATTCTTATTTCAGAGATTCTTTAAGTATAATAACCATTAGCTAATGTATTGAAAATGATTATGTGCTCGGGCACTAAGCAAATCACTTTACATGTATTGTCTTATTAAATATGGTCTTCCCAACAAACTTAGACATCATTCCTGTACGTTCCATCTTGGTATTTCTCTAACTTTAGCCCTGGTAGCTAGTTTACTATATTTAGAATAGTTTTAAGTATAGCTGAAAAAAATTGCCTTTAGATGTTCAGTGCCTTCATGAGTCATTATATCCCATGAGATTTATAATATTGTAGCAGTAAAGAAAGTGGAACATAGCAATTTTGAAAATAGAATAAAGAGCAAAGTCCTATGGTTTAAACATATAAGTGGGTAATATCCTCAAGATTTTTAAGCTTGGGAAAATAAGGTTTTGTATTCCCAGCAATTTAGAAGTTTGAGCTTTTCAGTTTAGACCAAGGCCTGAGAAAATACATCAGTTTCAACGTATGTATATATGTATTTGTATCAAGAGGTAATAACTGCTAGAGAGAAAAATAAAGCAGGGAAAAATAAAGAGCGCAGAAAGTATTGGGGATGGATGGGATTGGGTAGAGGTTACTCTTTTAGATGGGGTGACCAGGGAAGGGCCTGTCTGACCAGGTGGCGTTTGAGCAGAAACCTAAAGTCAGTAAAGGAATGAGCCATGTGGATTGGGGGAACACCCTGCCAGGCAGGGAAAAAAGCAATTGCAAAGGTTTGAAAAAGATGGTGTTATGAATTTATACTAGGCAGTGCTATTTAGCTGAAGATTCTGCTCAAGGGTCTAATCCCATAGTTGATGCCTTTCCTAATCCAGGAGTAGATTAGTTTTTTGTATTTGGGGACTACAGTGAAGAAGAATTCATTCCTTGGAAATGAGGTAGTAAGAATGCCCTCTACCAGTTCAACAAATAATGGATGAAAAACCTTAAAAGAGAAAGAATGGTTTAGTTCCCAGGCTTAGTATGATGTCTCATGACAAAACAAACAAACAAACAAAAAACATGAAATGGTCTTATTTTCAATAATTGTGAAATTACTGAAATGGTAAAATTCTCTTTAATGCAGAGGGCCTGTTGGCCAGATTCCACAACCCTCCAGTCATTTCACCTACTAAAACAGTTTCATTTTGGTACCGAGGATTTCATTTTAAGCTTCAACTCCCCATCCCTCCAGACTAGTCTAGATGGGTCACTGTCTCTGATAATTTGAGAGATGACAGGGAGGCTGATGTTTTGCCGTTTATACTCCCCTTCTCTTTTTTAGGTGTTAGTTCCTTGCTGTGTTAGAAAAAAAGAAGGACTAGGGCTTTTCCTTACAAGGGTTACTGTCTCCCTAAGTGTGCCAAGTTGCAGACTGCAAATGCTGTCCTTGCTTCTTGTCTGTGGGCTTTCTGTGAGTGCTAGATCAAGTCACCCTTCTAGGCAATGAAAATGACTTGTGAGAGACTCTAGGGAATAGTGGTTAAGAGCATGAGCTCAGGAACAAACTATCTAGGGTCAGATATTAAGCCACCTTAATACTAATATGACTTTGGGAAGCTTTTTAACTTCTATGTGTTTCCATTTATTTATTGTCGAGGTAGGAATAATACAGTAGTACCTCTCTCAGGATCACTGTAAGGGTTAAATGGGTGAATAACATGTAAAGTGCTTAGAACAGGGCCTGGAACTGGGTAAGGGCTCAATAGATTTTAATTATTATCATTTGATCAGCTGACCTCCAGTTGGTACTTATATGTATGCTCACCAAACTGTGATGGTCCCTACATGACTGCAGAGCCCTAGTCTCACCTCTACAACCAATTCTGGAACTGGGGAGCATGTTTTGGATCTGTCTTCTGGACACTTTTAAACTTGACGGCTTTGGGTGGGGCAGAGCTCTTTACTACTGCCAAGCCTGTGCTTTTTAATTCCCTTTCCCATGCACTCGGGTAACACTAAGCAAATTAGCTAACTACTGGCTGGGCAAACACTCAACAGGGAAGAAAATGCCAGCCTCCCCTTCATCCAGACACCTCCGGGCTTTATGAATGTTTCTCTTGGACCACCCCAATCCCACTAAACTTGGAAGCAACCTTACTCCACAGGAAAATAACATGGTGTTTATGGGAACATAGAATTCTAGTGAGAACAATTTCTCATTGAAAATGCATACATTAGCCTTCTGACTGTATACAGTATATTGTTCTTTGGAGTCTGATTAATTAAATGGTACAGCCATGAAAGAAAAAAAATTGATTCTTTCTCTGGACTGACAAAATGAAGTTTTAAAGGCTGCAAGACTTACTATGAAATCTTGAACTGAGGCAAGTTAATGATACCAGGTCAATACTACCTGCTAGCTGGAAGCACCCTTGGAAGTAGCCCTCTTAGATTTCTTCAGACAATTCTCTCCTCTGTGCCTCTGTTAGTGATAGCATCAATTAATGCTTTATTGCACTTAATCTGTTCCTGCCATTTAACAGCAAGGTCCTTTCAGGGCAGGGGCTGAGTCTTATTTCTCTTTATCTTTGACATTTGTAGGCCTTTAATAAATATATATAATGAAAGATCATGGCTTATCATGTGCAAGGTACAGTGTTAAGAACTAAAAATACAAGGAGGTATAAGATCTGGTTTTGCTGATGAGGGACATGCAATCTGATTGAGCAGGCAGGACCCTTTTTGAGCTGGGGATTCCTTTTTTGTGCGTCTATAAAATTTGATTTAAATCTGTTTAGGATTCACTAAGCACCAATTGAAAAAAATTCAAAGCATCCATATACCTAATTTTGGATATGCAAAATATACATACAAATATAGTATTTATTCTAAGAAAAGGAAGTTCATATAGAAGAATGCTGGATAAAGTTGAAAACTATCTAAGAAGCTAATCTTGTGTTCTGTATGATGTTGTTCATTGGGTAATGTTTGTATTATTACATTCAGTAAGAAATTAACAAATGAGATTTTTTTATCCAAGTAGAAGTGACCAATTTGCCCTTTAAAATACTGTAATGGAACTTTTCTTGGAGATCATATTTTAAAATAGCAAAAACTGTCATCATTAAAAGCATGCCATGGCAAAACCCTGCTATTAAATATCTATTAGAGTTAAGTAAGGGGCCAACATTCTTTATGGAGCTGAGATGCAGTGATAATCATGACCTATAAATCTGGGAACATAAAATATCATAAAAAAAATCATAAGATACATTAATCTCTCAGTACTCCAGAAACTCTACTACAAAAGTTGACAGCAATACATCCAGCAGTTTAGTTTATGAAGTGAGTTGCTCATGAAATCATCTATGTGCTTATCAAGCATCATTATGCATAGAGCACTTGGTATATTGCTGGGAGTACAAGAAATAAAATGCAAATATTTTTCTTCTCTGATTACCCCAGTAATTCTCTTCTTCTAAATGCTGACAATTGTGTACAATTCTTTAACAATTGTGTACTAGAGCCTTGTGATATTTTCTCTTAAATTCTTGAATTGTTACTCAGTATTTTATGTGTTTATCATTTCTCTTCTCAGCTAGAATAATGCAGTTGTTCCCCACAGTAAAGCCAGGCTACAATCTGTGTGAAGACCAGGTTACTTCAAGGTACTTACTTTCAGCGTACAAATCTTTGGGGTCCCAACCAAGAGCTTGGAGTAGTTTACCAAGTCCCCATCTTTGGCAATCATAAGACTTGCTTTTTTTCCCTCTAGACCCATTGTGTTGCTAAATGTGCAGCTCCTCTCTCGACTGCCTCTTATAGATCAGACAGAGGCAAGAAGGAAAAACTAACATAGAACAGATGGCACATAACAAGAATGGCATTCAAATGCAAAGATATCAATGATTACATTAAATATGAAAGACCTAAGCACTCCAGTTAAAATTCAAAGATGATCAGACTGTATTAAAAGCCAAACCAACAAGTGATATGCTTTTTAAAGGCACACATCTGAAAATATAGGATATACACAATTTGAAAGTAAAGGGATGGAAAAAGTTACACCACCTAATGCTAACCAAAGGAAAGCCAGTTTAGCAATATTAGGAAGTAGACTTTAAGGCCAAAATCTTTCCTATAAATAGATGGTTGCTTCTTGATAAAATATCAATTCACTAGGAGGATACAATGATTTTAAATTTATAAGCACCTAAAACATGGAGCTAAAAATGAAAAGCATTATTTAATAGAATTACAAGGAGACATAGACAAATCCATTATCATAGTGGTAGATTTGAACATTCCTCTCTCAGTAATTTATAGAACAAAGCAACAAAAACCATCAGTAAGGATCTAGAATGTTGGGATAACATGATTAATATACTGCACACAAATAGTCACTACACTCAAAGATCTAGTTGGGGGTACTTTCTTTCTTGTTAGGTCATCTCCTATTATGAAACTACACATTTATAATGATGAGATCTTTTTTCTCGTACATTCTACCTATTAGAACATACATGCAAGCAAGGGTAGGAAAAAAACCTGAAATATAGAAACCTATTTCTATATCACACAAAAGAATATTATATCTTTGATCTCATACCCTGAATATGCATATTGTAAAA
The DNA here is from genome assembly GCF_023851605.1 of Tamandua tetradactyla. Classification (NCBI taxonomy): domain Eukaryota; kingdom Metazoa; phylum Chordata; class Mammalia; order Pilosa; family Myrmecophagidae; genus Tamandua; species Tamandua tetradactyla. The sequence continues at coordinate 177,526,050 of NC_135327.1, read as the reverse complement.
CTAATTTTTACACATCCCTATCCCTATCAGTTTGGTGTCAGTACTATTGATTATATTTTTTTCATTGGTTAATTTTCCAAATTAATTTTGATGACAATATCTTATTCTCTAAACTTATCCCTCTTGTTAGGACATAGAAGTAAGAACATATATTTTTAACAACAATTGAGTTAAATCTGTTAATCTTCTCGAAGGGAATTAGAGAGGAATCAGAGCTCTGAACCTAAATTTAACACCTTTATGAGAAGAACTTCAGATTTCAGATCAAATAATTCTTAATAAATATACAATATCACTGTGAAGAAATATTACATTTGGATTAAAATGCAAACACCAGTGCCTTGAAATAGTAAGTTTTCTGCAAATGAATGATATATACTAAATGGATAGTCTTACTATAAAAGACACTACTTTGGGGAAAACATTACTGTCCATTTCAGGAACAATAAAGGTGGTATGTTGACAGCATTGGTAGTGAGAGGGAAGATCAAAGAACAGTTAATAATTTTTTTTGAAGAATTTTTTATCCTTTTTTTTCAACCTTTTCCATACATGCTTGGTCAGTTATTACAGGAATAATTTTCGATGAGGTTTTTTTTAAAAAAATTATCTGTAATAAGTATTTCCAAAATAGGAAAAAGCTTACCTTCTAAAAAGTAAAAACTCAATCTGGAATATAGTTTTTACCATGCCATCATCTTTATTACAATAGGACATACCTCACATACGACATAGAATATGAAAATAAACGAGGCAGAGCCATTTGGAGGAATTCCATTTATTGTGGATGCATTTTCACAATATATTTGTATTGCAGCGAACAGTTATCAGTGAAAAATATCAGTTTATAAAAGTTTTAGGAATGGCAGATTCACAGACCATGCTAGTCAACTTGCAGTTTTCTCTTAAAGTTAACAAAGAGAATCATAATCAGAAAAGTAAACAAGGAATTTTTCAAAAGATTAAATCCAAACTGAAAAATAATCTACCCTAAAACTTACTCCATTCAATTACTGGAATAAAAGCCAGGATTGATGCATTCTCTTTTCAACTTTACATTTTCTAGAAAAATATAGTGATCAGGATTAGCTCTTGCTCAAAAGTACAACAAAGCAGTGTTATTTCACCATAGGCCTTAATTCAAACTTTGAGCCACTTAACTCCAGTGATGAAAATTGTTGCTAAATCAGAAACTGCATGTGAATTCTAGATCATTTTATCATAGACTCATATCTACTCTGTCAGAGAGGCATAACTTGTATAATCTTGGTGGCTTTCCTTCCTTTGACCCAGACCATGATAAAAGCTGGAGGATTCAACTACCCTACTGATTTTTGAGGAAACAGACTTTGGAAGGCAGTGGTCACTCCTTATGCCAGCTCTACCCTGGACAGCTCTTCCAGGGGAGCACTGTAGATTAGATTAGAACATAGTTATTTGGGAGGCTCCTTCAGTGTGGTAGGAATTGAGACTGAGACTAAGGCAATTTTGGTTAAGTCAACTGAGGTATGAGTTTTTATAACCATACTATATGTATATATCTATACTAGAACATTTTGCCAAAACACTGGGAACACTGGGGTACTCTTTTATCACTCACTGTGAAGTAAAAACATTTGAGGGACTAAAATAAAATCTGATATTGGGATTTTGTGTATAAAAATAGAGTCAATAAAAACTGTTGGGGGATAAAAAACTTGGAAGTTATATCTATTTTTGAAATTTCAATACATTATCCACTTATGACAAGTACCAATGAAGAATAAAAAGAGAAAAGTTTCATCTAAAAAATGTTTCACAATGTATTAAAGATGGAAGTGCTCTCATGACTCTCAGATACTAAAGTTTGCTCACTTTTCCTCTCTGTTTCCAGTCATAAGCCAAAGTTGGTCTTTATTAATACCCATATATAGAATTCCAATATGTAAAACCTCTTCACTAAAATTCTTATCTTTAAATTTTAGAGAAGGCAGACCTTGGATACCATCTAGGCCAACTTATTATGAACTTTATTGTTATGAATAAACAGATTTTGAGTTTGATCCAGATGGTGGATTTAGTAAAATTCACACTGGACTTCAAGATTGCCTTGAATTATAAGCTAAATACTACTGTTTATAGTAAATGTCAACTTATTTTGTCACATCTTATCACTCTTTTTTCCAATACTTTTTTCTTACAGGTCATTGGGCATTGAAAACACACCAATACCTATTCTGCCATGTTTCTATTGGCAAGTATGAAATATTAATATAATATTGTGATTTTTAATTTTAAAATAAGCTGTGATATTGGCTAGTTACAAGGACATACTACTAAATGTAATATCTAGCACATACAAAAGTATTCTACCATTAGTGTATTTGTATATGTGTATGCACAAAAGTACATAATCAGGTAATCTAAAATGTGGTTCAGGTTACTATCATTACCAAAGAAATACACAAAGCAACAAACCTAAAGAAATCAGTACCACTGTAAGCTAACATAATAATCCAATTTAGTATTTATCAGCATGAAAAAGTAATACCTTAACAGTATATATATTTTTAAAGACAATCATTATTGCAGGATCTCAATGGGTTACTTTCAGAAAGTGTTACAATTGCCTACTAAGATAATTTCTTCCATGCTTTATTCTAAAGTGCAGAAACAACATGACTTCTGTAGTTAAAAAACAAAACAAAACAGCAACAACAAAATGATGGTTCATTTTCCTATAGATACTGCACACATTCCTCAGGCAATCTTCAACGCAAATCTCCTTTAGTTGACTTCCAATGTGGTTGGTATCACTGTTCAGACACAGAGTTATTGATGATCAGTAGAAAAGTCTCTATTTCACAGCATGGGTTTCTTTAGAAACAGGCTCCTGTGCAAAGGCAATACTTTTACCATGAACATCTCTAGACTGTGATTATTAAATACACTGATAATATACATGAGTTTACTGGGATAATGAAAAGGAAAACAAAAGAGAATGAACCCAATTTAGTAAATCAATATAAATATAAAACAGAGCAAATTAGCTCCCTTCAACTGAGCTGGTCCAGCGTCTTGAGCGGCTACCTTGGCTTCTTTCTTGAACTGTCTCAAACCTGCTAAGAAAAGAGAGCTTTAAATTGGGAGGCTACAGTGTTTCAACCAGATGTTTTATTTTTTTTTTAAAAAAGGGATTATAATAAGAGTAAATATTTATGAAAAGGTCTATTTTTGGCATTCTATTCCAAATAGGCTCCTCCTCTTTTATTCTCCCATTTCCACTCTCTTTTTTTCTTCTTTACCTTTCCTTTTCCTCTCTTGACCTTCAGTTGTGCTCATGACAGTGAGAGTTGAGAAAGTTACTCCACTGTAAGGCAGCATATAGTGTGCCTTCCATAACAGCACAGATGACTGAAGAGCTCTGTCAGGCCAAGTCAAGGCAGCGTGGTTAAGTGGGATATGGTTATCTTTGGTTCTTTCCATTTTTATCAACAATCTCTTTCCTCCCTCCTGTCCTTCTACTCTTACCTCTGAAACATACCTTCCCTGTGGTCCTATTCTTATCCCATTTTTTCTCTCAGCTAACGCCAAACAAATCCTTGCTGAGATATTAAAAAATACTAAAGTGCTGTGTATTTGTATTTTCAAATGCAGTTATATGTTTTCATTTCAAAGGAATGATTGCATGATAAATAGTGAGTACAATATTTGGAGTTCCCTGATCAGCCACCTCATAAACTCAGCTTTGAGCCTGGTGGATATACTATTATGATTACTATAGAAAGAGTTTAGGAGTTGTGGTGGTTTGAAGCTCTATGTACCCTAGAAAAACATGTTCTTAAATCTAATCCATTCCTGTGGGTGTGAACTCATTGCAGATAGGACCTTTTGATGAGGCTACTTCAGGTAACGGGCGGCCTCCCTCATTCAGGCTGGGTTTTAATCATATTAACTGGAGTCCTTTATAAGAGTATGAAATTCAGACACAGAGAGAAAAAAAAACATAGGAAGTAAGAAGCTGAAATCAATGAAACCTGGGAAGAGAAGGAAGAGACGAGGAGATGCCACCATGTGCCTTTTGCCACTTGACCAAGATACCAAAAATTACTGACCCAGAACACCACAGTCAGAGAGAAAGCACTGCCTTGCTGATGCCTTGATTTGGATATTTTCCCAGTCTCAAGACTGTGAGCAAATAAATTCCCGTTCATTAACCTGATCCATTTCATGGTATTTAGTTAAGCAGCGTAGGAAACTAAAACAGTGGTGCATTCAGGGGAGGCATGATGGTGTGTGAAAAGTCATCCTGTCACTTTCCCACCTTATACCACTGAGTTGCAAAATTCCAAGGAGCACCTTTCATGCTGTAGTCTATGTAAGTAGTATTCTCTTGAGTTCTGTCATTCGAGACCATACATCTGTTTCACTTCCCAGAGCCCTGGCTCAGAGGAATATTATCCCCAGAAGGGTTCCATTATACCTGTAATGTTGACTATGGGCAGCTGACAGCCCCTATTCATATCAGAGACTAAACACTGGCCTGTCACTTCTGAAAGGTCAGATACCTGTGTCAGAGGAGCTACAATGACTTAGGCCAACAAAAGTCCATTTTTTGTTGTTTTTTTTTAAATACAATTCCCATCTCCCCTTCCACCAGGAGAAAAGTGTACTAACAAGGGGTTTTAAAACTTTACATTTTCTGCCGCCTATACATCCTCAATAGAAAGTAGCATGTTTAATGGTTAAGAATGCAGGTCCAGGTTAGACTGCGTGAGTGTAACTCTAGCCTTTGTTGCTAATTTGCTGTGTGACCTTGGGAAAATAACTTAATCTTTCTGTGCCCCATTTTCCTTACTAAGGAAGGAGGAACAAATGAGATAATGTAGGCTAGAAATATAGAACAGTCCCTGAAACACACAAGATGCTAATTAAGTGTTAGTGGTTTGTAGTGGTAATACTTATACGCACATTTAATATATTGGGCAATGAGTAACAAAACTGAATCTACTTAAATTAGGAAGCTGGATTAGTAGATTTTATTAGAATACAAAAGCAATAAATAACAATAGGGAAGATGGAGTAACTATTATTTAGGCAGCTGCACCAGGTTTAAGGGTGGGTACGAAGTAAGAAGGAGGAAGAAATTCTTTCACTTCAGTGAATGAATCACAGTGATTGTTTAGTTGCCCTTGAGGTGTTCTTCAGTTTTGTGTTTGCTTAAAGAAGTGCTTCTGTCTTTATAGTTCAAAAGTGACCCTTAAACAGACTGTTCAAATCTTACTTATTGCCAGTCTGTGGTTTCTCTATGTTTAAAATTTTCCTCCTACTAAAGGAGAAGCCTGAACTATTACTTGAAATGAAAAAGGGCTGCAAATAAGAGTTGTATGAACTTCTTGCCCAACCAGGGTTCCAATTTGTACTAAAAGCATTTTTAGATATTGTCCAGTGCCCCCTTTTGAAAGATGAAATACCCTCTAATCAGAAGAGCAAAAGTAAAAGGTGAATCCTAGCATTCTCAGTTAGTTTTCATATGGTAGCAAATTTTGCATTACTCTTAAACATTAGGCAACCCTGAGTTCTAGGGGCTGGCAATGTAAGCTCCTAGAGTGGTTCCAGGAAGCAACTTTGGAATTACCCAGAGAAATAAAAGCTTTTCCCTAGGTGATCTTAAAATGGCTGTTGCTCCAAATCTGAACCTTGTGAGGAAATGCAGACATGGATGGAACATAGAACACTCCTAGCGCTTGGTGTAGATCTGTCTTACTGGGAGCCATTCCACGACAAATTGGTGATGCTGGAAGCTCCATGAAACTCTGCCTTTTACTGGGCTATGTACTGTTTTTTTTAGAAACTGTTGGTTACAAAGGCAAGGATCTGTGGATCAGTGATACTTTTTATTTGACCCAGGACATCATACTGCAGGATATATCAGAACAATTAATTTATGAAATACTAAACCTCCCAGTAGATTACCTTAGTGGGAGAAGTGACCTTATCCACAGATTGCTTTTCCCAGAGGTTCCGCTTGTTGGATACATCTCCTGGCCTCAAGTCCTAATGAAGAGAATACAGAAAGAATAGGTAGGTGGACATTCACATTTTCTGAATCCATGTAAACAGATCACCACATCCATTGTTTATTTGATTCAATTTGTGGTTAAATACCCTTTTCTCCCACTAATCTGAAATAGGTAGAATTGAAAGAGGCATTGATTGGGGGTTTTGTTTGTTTAACATTGACCTGTCTTATGATATGACAATGGCCTAGGAACTACAGCATTTGGGTCCTTGCCCTTCAACAAAGACTTACCATTTCTTGATCAGTAAAACTGGAATATAAATCTATTTAAAATAATATAGCACAATTCTAATTTTCTATGCTCTTGGAAGTAAATAAAGTATGTTATTTGTGGATTTAATAAGCATTTCATCCCTTGCAGATTTACTTTCTTTGGGACTCTTCCCATGCTCACTAGCCCTTACCACTTTATTGCATGCCAGCCTGACTTCCGACTGCTACCACTGCATTTCTTTGGCTGAAAGATTTCTTTGGCTACAGCTACTTACTTTGTCTGCTCAAGAGACAGGCTGGAATTCAGAGAGTTCATTTCCCCAGGAGCAGTCCTCAATCTAATGAGGGCTGATGCAAAAAGCTTCAGATAGATAACTCTGAAGCACCCAACAGTGGCTTACAGAGTTTTTCCATGTGGGTGACTAGCCTGATAGCATATTCTTTAATGGTTGTCTTCTATTCCTTGTCTCCTACCTGTGGTGTTTTCTTCTTCAAAGTAAACTACTCACTTGAGTCATTGTCTTAGGGTCTGCTTCTGGGAAACCTAAACTAAAACGTTTTTCTAACTATACTTTCCTCAGACTAAAATCATTTGTGGTGCCTGAGGGGCAAGTGAATAACTCAAAAGTGTTATCAACAGAACTTAGCCAAAAAAGTAAACATTTGCTACAAATTATACACATAAGAGAAATCAACAGTTGATGAAATATATAAGAACATGTGGAAATCTTAGGAAGGAAACATTAAAATATGATCAATAACAGTGATATAGTTTTGAGTCTTGACTTACTACCTCATAATTAATTTGGCTAAAATAACGATCAAATTTCTGTTTCCATTTCCTTTCCTTCTAATATTTACTTATGATTAGTAGTTGGCAAAAAGGTAGTTTGTGGAGAATATATGTGTTTTACCGAAATAGTAATGCTTATTTTGGCAACCCTTATGTCATTAGAAAGGTAAAGCTAATAGTAATTTCATTTATCCACAGTCTAAAATAGACTGGTATAAATGGACATATTTCTAATTGATAGTATTGAAATCTGAACATATGAAAACGCACTGGTTAAATGGTATATTGTGAAGCATTTTAAATTTGCCTTAATCTTACTGAGTTTCCAGATTTTCACTGTGGTGTGAGTTCCTGATATTCTACTAGAGAGCTATACCTATTTAACTTGGAACCATTAAGCAACAAATTAGATTGTTTTTGAAGAATTCTACTCCATTTGCCAGTGTAGGTAGAAGCTGCCAAATTGTCTGGAAGGCTGATTTAAAGTTTGGAAACTATAATTAGGTACATGTTGGTGCACGCTCTGGAAAGTGGCTAATATCACTTGATTTATTTGATTCACAAAAACCAAAATATTTGTCTTTCTGATGACTGTTCTTTTACTTAAGAAAATGGATTGTATTTCCCTTAAATCCTATGATCTTTTGAGATCACTTAAATAATTTCAAGAGTAAGAAAATATTAACATCCAAGATATAAGTTGGCATTAAATAAAAGAGGAAATATAAATGAAATTACCTGACGAGACTACATTTTAGAGAAAGACCCACTCCAGGAGAAGAAGGGAGAATGAAGGTAGGAGAAGCAGGTTTCCAATCAACCAGAGACCAAAGAGTGAAGAAGAGAAGTCAGCTGAGAAAGACAGTGCTGGTGGATTTTTTTTAAACAAAAGAAAGACAAATTAGAATTTTAATCACTGTGTAACGTGGTTTAGAAACAAAGAACAATCAGATAAAACAGACATACTCAGAATTGAATTCCAGATACAAAACTATACTGAAATTCTATAAATTCTATCCACAAATAGCAGACATTCTAGAATCAAATCAGGTATAAATCAATGTTTATTTTTACATAAATTAATTTTGGGGGACCCCAAATGATATTGATTTGACCAATTATTTTGAGCACTTCTAAGTAGCAGCATATATGAAAATTATTACCTAACTACTGGCAGAGAGTAGTTGCTCTCTTCAGTGAGTTTTAAAACTCAACACTTGAATCCTGTGGATTACTTTTTTTCTTCTGGGGGTTTTACTAGTTAAGGGCCATTTTGGTGAAAAAATGTTCCTCTGATTTGTTTTAATGGACACATTCCACACATCTGTGAGCACAAGCCTAGACTTTCTCCTCTGCCTAATATATGTCAAGGATTATAACGAGGGGCTGTCAAGGGGCTGAGAATAAATTGCCTCTGGTCCAAAATCTGAAACCATTTTGGGACTCCTATTTGTTATCTTCTTTAAGGAATCTTCTGAATATTCTGGGCTCAGGCTCAGTCTGACCCAAGTCCCAAGGCTTTGAAATTCAGAGGCTGTGAATGGCCAGGTTAGAAATATAAATGCATGAAGAGGCTTGGTGTAAGAAAACAAGGTGAAGAGGAAATCAACAAATTCAAGAATGCATGCCCTACATATAAAAAAATGTGCTAAATTTTTAATTAAAAAAAAAGAAATAAAGCACTATGGTATGGACCCAACCAAACAGGTCTGTATGCTGTATTTAGCTGCAGACCCCCAACCTAAGACCCCTGGACTAGATCAAGGATTCCTGCTTGACCTAGCTTTCTAAGCTGCCTTACCTGGACTTATTAACCTTTTGCCTATTAACCTTCAGGCATTTGTAGGATCCCTTCCAGCATTTTCTGCATTACTAAAATTTCACTTTTTTTCCTGCTGGACTCATGGTATTTAGGAGTTACCCTTCTGAATTACTGGGTTGTAAGTCATGTCCTTTCCCAAAGAGAATGCCATGTTGTTGTTCGTACTTGAGGTGTGATGCTTGGTCTAAAATATAGGTTACTACTCCCATTGAAATATGCACAAAGCTTAAAGTTACTTATTCAGTATATTCAAGCTGGGTTTTTGTTACATCAATCGTATATTGCTTTTTTCTAACCTGGCTATCATGCAGGAAGCCACAGTAGCCTACACAAACCAATGGAGCAAGGGAAGGAAGAGATCAGCAAGATTTATACTAAGTCATGGTATTCTTTCTTTCCTTTCATTCTTCCCCCTTTTGTAGATGGTCTAGAAAATTACATTTTGAATAGTAGGTTAAGCAGGCAATGATTTTGTAATTTTCCTATAATACTCTTTTGTGTTCTCAATTTTAGGAGGTTGCCCATAAGTCCAGAAAATGGGTTGTCTCGTAGAAACCTTCACATGTATACCTATTGTAATGATAACCGAATTTAATCTTTTTTACACTTTCATTATGATGAGATAGAGATAATGGAAGACTAATCAGTTAAAATCTTGATAGTCTTGGACAAAATTTATGTGTATGATCTGTTACAGAAATGAAATAGATCACAAATATGGTGAATGTAAAAAAATGAGTATCTACTAATTACTGCCTAACAATGTGTCATACTCATCAAGAGGAAAACTTATATGTCTCTCTTTATCTTTGAATATCCTGAGAGTTATTCAATGGACCTAACAATTTCCTGAACTTGTATTTTAATCTCACATTTTGGGGAGAGTCTTTATATTTCACTAGGTTTTCAAAGGGGTCCATAATTCAAAAAGGTTAATAGTCATTGGTCAGGAGCCACAAAACATATAAATTGCCACTTCTTTTTTGTTGTTGTTTGCTTGTTTGTTTTTCTTTTCACAGCCTCTTTGATCTGGTCTTTATTCAAAATAAGCTGTCTAAAATGATTTGACTTTTATCATTCCAGCTGCTGGTTTCTTGATAGCTGCAATCTTCTTTCCCACCAAGGCATCTTAACACCAACAGCCTTCTTTTCTCCTTTTTTCCCTACTATAGGTGTCTTTCTTGGAATCCCCTTCTCATTGAATTTGGCCTCTAGTGTGGCTGCTCCTTTATTCACCCTGAGTTTGTGATTCCTGGCTTGACAAAGAATGGTGTTTTAACACATAGGCTTTGCATATGGGTTTAGTTTCAACATCATTCTCAGGTTTTTCAGTGGGTTCTTCTTTAGGACTCAGGGATAAATCTTCTTGCATGGTACTTGGAGGGCTCTTTGAATCTTTGGGTTTTTCAAGATTCTGCTGAGGTCTGTATTCATCATCTTGTGCTTGGGAAGGTTGTAGTTACTCTTGAGGGAGGCAGCTTTATGCCAAGTGCCATACAGGTCATCTAACTTGCAGAAAGCATTTTCAGTTCAAATGCAGAAATGTCCCAAATGCTCATCAGGAGCAAGATTCAACATGTTTAGCCTGCTTACATTAAGCAGAGTAATTCCAGGCCTTGATGATACCATTGTCCTCATGACAGATGATGCATGGTCCCCTAACTGGGTATGTGACAGTTTCTCATTTTGCCCTTGCCAGCTCTCATCTGCTGAGAGGCATACTGCTTTTTTTTTTTTTTTAAATATGGAATGCTTCACGAATTTGCATGTCATCCTTGCGCTGGGGCCATGCTAATCTTCTCTGTATCGTTCCAATTTTAGTATATGTGCTGCCGAAGCGAGCATGGCACAGTGCTTTTTGATATCATTCTAGGCCTTGAGCTTCTTAAGAAGGCTTGGTTTTCTTGCAGTTTTCAACGTTATCTTGACCACCAAAGGAAGTTCAGGAACTTCCTCAATTCAATGACCTTTAGACATGGCCAGTGCTGGTAAGGCTAAGTCATCCAGAGCACAGCAGACAGCATATCGCTTCTATGTTGTGTTCACTCTACGGTGCCATAGACACCATGTTTTGGTTGGTGTGAACATGCGGCCTCCACAACACATATTACCAAAAGCACCCTGGCCAGATCAGCAAGTCCCATTGCCTTGAACCCTGGGAATTTGAGCCACAGCTCTGCCAGTGCCCCAGGACCTGCTAACTCAAACTCACCAGTTTGATGACTTGTGAAATCACTGACAGCAGAAGGCTGTCTTTTGTTTTTGTAAAGTTGGTGTAAACAAAGTTCACAACATCCAGTCTAATGAGAGCCTTGAACACAGCAAAGTAACATTTTTTTTTGCCAACATTTTTGCCAGCTGACTCCCCCTTTTCAGAGGACACCAACATCAGTGGATAAGCACACACCATGGTGGGGCACGCAGCCCAGTGGCACCTGCTGGAAAAGCTTGTTGTTTGTTGTTTTTAAAATAACTTCTACTCTTCCTATCCCATGAGTGATGGGAACACTTGAGACATGAAAGAGCACATAATTTTGGGGTATGATCTCTCACCTTGACTGTCTCCCCTTTCCTCTATCCACTGCTAGAGAGAGAAAGAATATTTTCAGTATATCAAGATTTTCCTATTGTAAATTGGGTTTAGGTTAGTTTACACCTCCTGTAAGCCCTAATGCAAAGAATCTAAGTCTGAATATTTATATATAGAGCAGTTGTATGTGATTAATTCTCAATGGCACAGAGGATTTAGAAAGCTTTTATCCTTCCTCTGGAATGAAGTGGTTATGACAGTTGGTTGTCAGCTCCCTTGAGCACCAACAGTGCTATAAATTTAAGCCAACCTGACAGAGAAAGCTCACCAATATACAGTGGGGAGCCTGATTTCTGGATTACAATGATAGATGTAAGGCAATTATATATATATAATTTAATATATATATAAAATATATATATATACTATATTTATATATATATAGTGAAATATATATATTCAATGAAAAAGTTCCAAGAATTTTTTTATAGTAAGACAGCTACCTTTCTATAAGAAATTTCTAGGTTTCCAAAAATAACATTCATAATCACTTTTCATTTTGTAATGACTTAAAGCCTTTGGAGGTTTGACAACAAAATTAAAGTGATTTCAACAACTCAATAACTCTATTTTTACTCCAAGTTAAAGAAATTAGGCAAATTAGGAGATATGGGTTTAAAACAGCCAATATACACATTCTTTTGGGAATGATTTTACAGGTGGTCTTGACAGATAAGTGGCCAAACTAATTTGACATTTTCATTTTTAAATTCATATGCATAATTTGTAGAATTGGAGCTAAACAAATAGATCAGAAAATATATGAAATTGAACTGCTTCAACATTTTGGTCCACTGCTCTTCCCTGATAGGGTGTAGAGGAGATTACTTGGTTCCATTTCACCCTTTTGGATAATTGTGGCAAGGGTGCTCAGGGTGTTCTCTCTAAACTTGAACACTTCCTTATTTGTCATTAAGCAGTGACAGCAAAGGACAGGAGCACTGTCTTTCCCAGTCAAATAGACTGAATGCATGTTATTTTCTGCTGGAGGTTAGGAGATTATCAAAAAAATCCAGAAAGCCCAAAGCTACTTACAGAAGGTTTGGGAGCAGGCGACTTGTTCCCATCTGGGGTTTTAGTTAGCCATTCATTGATGCGGCTGGAAACCCCTACTTTCAAGCCAGCAGTTTCCTGCAGAGTCAATAATCCAAGATATTAGAGAAAGAGATAAATTTGGCCTAGAAAGAGATCTTCAAAGCAACTTGAAAATACCATTAAATATTTTTGCACAACTATCATATAACACTAATCTATTGGCCCCAAATATTTAAGATTTTGAGTAAAATATCCTTAAAGTTGATATTGAAAGACTATGTTAATTTGTTTACTTTTTCCTGCACCCCACCTCACCCCAAGGGTTGAAAATTATTTTCTGGCACTTTATTTAGAGTACTGTGGCCAGAGAACAGTATATAATCTAGCTTATGAACACATTCTCTCTGAGCTTGCTTTGGCAGTCATTGCAAAAGAAAGTAAGAATTGTACTTTCTTCACTGCTTTTTTTTGACTAATGTGATTTCCTAAAACAAAGTTAAAAGAAAAAAGCTACCCTTTCAAACTTACAGGTCAAAAATCTTATGTTCACCTTATTTGGTGTGCCTGGAGCAGTGGGGGATGAAAACACATTGCCTTTCTCCCACATGCTCTTGATGTTGCGAACGCCTTCAGCAGGAACAGGAAGGTCCGAAGCTGCTGGCTTCACTGTTTTTGCAGTTTTTGTTCCCTGAAATAAGTGAATTATTTTTAGGTTTGGTGCTGAGTTTTCCTTATAAAATTATGGCAAACTTGTCTTCCCCAACCATATTATTTAAAAAATTCATTGTGTAAACACCTTTGCCAGAAATGAGAGACATTTCTGTTGTGAAATTATTCTGATGACCTATAATTTGGCCTCAAAATAGACCATATTATTTAGGTCAGAGGCCTTTCAAAAACGAAGTATCCTTTTTCTTGCAACCTACTTGTTAAGGCGATATTCTACTTCATTTCTTCAAATGATATTTTATTTAAATGCCTACTGAGGGCCACCATGCCAGGCTCTGGGGAAATAAGTGGTGTGCGAGAAAGCTACAGTGAACTTACATTTTAATAGGGGAGAAAGATAGTAACTAGTGACACAATTACTTATGTAAAATTCTGGTAAGTGCTATGAAAGAGAAATGTAGCACCAAAAGAACATATAACAGGAGAATAATACTTAGTTTGGGGGAGCAACAAAGGCTACCCAAGGAAGTGACATTTAAACCCAATCTGAGGAGACTTTAAGTGGCTAGGTGAAGAGGAGAAGGAAAATGCATTCCATGCAGAGTTAACAGCATATGCAAAGGTCCTGAAGCAGATAAGCTACATGAGAATAAAGTAGAAAGAGGAAAGAACAATGTGAGGAAGAAAGGTGTGCATTCCAGCAGTAATCATAGCAAACCTAGAATCATGCACAGTGTCTCCTACTCCAGCTTTGTGACCAGTGACATATGTTACTAAGTTGACCAGCCAAATTTAGTTAGCCAACAAATGGTAAAGGGCGCCATTGTTGTCCTTGGCATAGAAAAAAACTTACTAGATTATGTAACGCCTATAGTCAGAGTCATGGCTTCATTAGCTCTATGCTTTGATCACATGGCCACAGAAAATATCTACCTGAAATTTGTCTTATATTTTAGTTGACATTTTTGATCTTGTGAATAAAAATCCACTCTTTAATATTTGAACTTGATCATTCATTTAATAAAATCATCCAGGACCCCCCTCATATTTCTTCACATCATTGGTTTATAAACTATATCATAGATATCTCTTCTCAAGAGGAGAAAATCAAATCAAACTGATCCAGTTACTTCACAGTGGGTACTCTGGTATGTAAGAAGGTGAAAACCAACTATAGTCTATCTTAGGATAGACCAAAAATAGGACAGATAAAAAACAGGATCACATTTTGTTCAATGGAAATCTACCCTCTTAATGCTTTCTTACTTGCAAATATACATTCTTTCCAAATAGAGAAAAACTCCCAGGTCAGCTAGGTGGAAAAAAAATTAGGTAGATAGATACATAAAGCTAAGGTCCTTCAGATATGAAACAACCAACTTGGAACTGATGATGATTAAACCTGGGCTGGCTATTACCTTTATATTATTTTATGGTACTACTTTTATTTGATAACAGTTTTTATAAGCAAAAGAGGATTAACCAAGATTGTAAGGAATCTGTTTAAACCACATATGGGAAGACATTTTATTAGGAATGAAGTATATCAAAGATATACTTTTGAACATACAGATAAACAATATAATAGCAATAAAAAAGAATAACTCCATTAAACAATAGCTCAGGCTGAAAGTAGTAAAGTATAAATTTTTAAAAGCTCTTTTATAGTTTGTCTTTATTACTATCCCCATAACTATCTTTATTACTTTACTATCCTCTATAAGTTCAGCATACAATAAAGCATCATTAATATTCTAGCACTAAAGTGGCTACTGTTATTGAGTATTGTCCTAAGTGTTTCTATGATTTTCTACATAATCAGAGCCTATTTCTCTTTGATAGGGGACAGTAACGTGAGAACAATACTCACCTCAATTGCACTGGTATATTGCTCCAGTCTGCTGTCAATCTTGGACACCACTGCTGCTTGATGAGTTGATTTGACACCACTGCTAAATAAATACATACATATGTATATATATACATACATACAAATATGAGAATCTTTCTGTGCATATAATAGTTCATGATTTGCAATTGAGCAATTAACCATGTTTACCTTTTCTGCACAGACTTGTTCAAAAATTCTGCTCGCTCTTCTATCTAGGAATTGAAAAAAGAACAGTTAATATGTTCTGCTCATAAACAGCCCATGCTACTATCTTCCTTGATCCTGGTCGAACAAAAACCAGTTAGCACGTAACTAAAGAGGGTATTAGGAAGGGGCAATAATAGGATGTTGTGTATAGCAGTTCTGTTAGCGAGGAAAACT
This sequence comes from Tamandua tetradactyla, assembly GCF_023851605.1. Lineage (NCBI taxonomy): Eukaryota > Metazoa > Chordata > Mammalia > Pilosa > Myrmecophagidae > Tamandua > Tamandua tetradactyla. The sequence continues at coordinate 177,510,595 of NC_135327.1, read as the reverse complement.
ATAAGGTATTTGATAGTGACATTTAGGGGTCAAAGGTAGGATTGAAAGAGAACAGAGAAAGTATATAGAGAAATATGAACTTTTGGAGGCAAATTAATGCCCAGAGAGAAGTAGAAAAAAGTGCCTCTGGACACCTCCAGATGTGTCTCTGGACCAAATAAGTCCTGAAATGCAGAGGAACCAGCCTCTCCAGAACAGCAACCAGTTCCATCCCACTATCCCATATTATTGACAGCCTCTTCCAACATGAAAAAGTTAGAATGGGCATAGCCTAAATACCCCTAAAGAGTGGGAGAAAGATCAAAGGTGGTGGTGGAGTTATACAGAGAAGATGGGGTTTAACAAAAGAGCATGATTGCTGAATCATTATATTATATCTTTTAGTCTCCAGTATCTTAGAGTAGCTAGAAGTAAAAACTTATATTTGTGGAATTGTAACCCATACCAAACTGCACTCTGTTCTAGAACTAATTGTTACGACGTGCTTTGAAATTTACTGCTTTTTTGTATATATGTTATTTTTCACAAAAAAGAAAAAAAATTGTGATGATAAATGCACAGTTATATGATGATATTGTGAACTACTGTATATTTTGGATAATTACATGGTTTTGTGAATATATAATACATATCAATAAAAAATAAAAAAATCAATATGGGCTATGGTTAAGGGGGAAAATGTGACTATGGAATAATATAAATAGCAAAATTCCTAATATGACCATAATAATAGTTTTTCAAAAATGCATACTGTTACCTTTTAGGATATATTTATATGAGTATAGACATACTATGCTATTTAATAAATTTTTTCTCAAACAGTTTTAAGTATATATTTGGTATGTAATAAAAGTGAATAAGGAAGATAACTAGGAAATGTGAATTATTCACTTATTGCTAGGCTGATTTCCATATTTGGTAGCTGTCAGGCCTACTGCTGAACTTAATTTGTCCTGCAATGGAAAAGATGGGAGGAAGGGTAAAATGAGGATCAGCCACAGCTCCTTAGTAATAACTGAGGCCTTCCAAGAATCCCATTTTAGCCCATGTGGGAAATAAGAAAACCCAAAGAAACTGAGAGGCATATGTGCTGTTGGCAGTCCAGTAGTATTTAATGGATTTATTATTCTCCTTCCTTAAAAAAAAAAAAAAGCTGGGGAAGCTCTTTTTGCCACAACTAATGCTGCTAATAGAACATATTTTACTGAAACTGTACCACTCAAGTTCAAATGTTCTTTATAATTTAGCAAATAACTGTTGACTCCTGTGATATTCAAATCCTGACTGGAAATACTGTCGTCAGCCACCTATCACCAGGGCAATTATCATCAATATCAGCAAATAATGAAACTTTCTTTGCATGTGCTAAATCAAAGGTTCTGTTTAGTCTGGAGTAGATGTGCCTTGTCCAAGACAACCAAGGAAGCTACTAGACACTAATCCCCGAGGCTGGGGTGGTTGAGTGTCCACCTACAGTCCTCTGAGACTTAAGGGACTCTAGGCTGGCTGCCTGGGACTCATGGACTATTATTAATAAATACCACTAAACTTTAGGAAAATATACTTCACTCCTATTATCAGTTGAATGACATTTTTATACACGTTAATGAGAGCACTTCATTCTTTACAATGATTTCTTACAAAAAATAAAAACGAACTCTATTTTTAAAGAAATTTATGCAAAAAAGTGTTATAGATAGTCCAGAGTTTATAGAATAAGGGGGATGAATACAGCAAATCTTCTTTTCCTGATTTTAATTATAAACTCAGAGGTATATTTCTGTAGAAAAAGTTCCCAGTTAAATAAGATAAAATGTTTCGGAATGCACTTTGAATATTTCCCATCCATCCATCTATCCATCCTACTTATAACCCTGTCAGCCAAACAGCCAACCAAAAAATTATATAATGCGATCTAGTACATAAAGATGAACACCCAAGGATGAATAAGACAGGGCCCCATCCCTTAAAAAGCACAGAATTTAGTAAGGAAGACCAGTAAATAAGTATAAATTAACATATAAATATAAATATTTAAAATTCAATGGTAGGTACCATATTAAAGGTAATAAAAAAAATGCTATGATATAGGGGAAGTGACTGGGGGAGTTGGAGAGTTTTCCATAGTTTTGACATTTGAGCCTAGTACTACAATTTGTATAGTTTCATAAATAAGTGAAGGTTATATGAAAGTGAGGGTGGGAATGCATGAATTAGGGGAGGGAATATTTCTAGCAGAGCAAACACATGTACAAAGACTTGGGAAACCAAGAGGCTGGTAGAGTAGAGGGATTGAAGAATGAAGAAAGTTCAGCATCGTGGGAGTATAGAGGTCCGCTGAAGGTGAGTGGCAGAGGCAAGACTGGCTCTTAGTAGCACTTACAGCATCTCTCTGATTCAGGGATCATCTTTCTAACCTTGGCCATCAGAGGGGCTCTCAGACTCCTCCTCCTTTATATCTCTTACAGCTTGACTTTTTTATAACATTTTATCAGGAGGCACCATCCATTTACTGAAGCACTTTTGTTGAAAAATACCTCAACTTTTTGGCTCTAGGTGATGTCACAATTTGCACTGCATTCGTAAATTCAAAGTTCTTTACATGGAGTTTAACGTAGAAAACTAGTTTTTCTGAAGACCAAGAGGTGGCAGTGTTGTCCCGATAAAATTCAGAAAAAAGACACTATTCTTAGAAAATAGGCGTTCTCTGCACACTTCATCCATATTTGAAAAACGCCAATATTTGAAAAACAATATGAAAACAATTTTAAAAGCTATTTTAAAAATTTAAAAGCTATTTTAAAATTTATTCTTTGTGTGTATCATGTAAAAAAAAACATTCACTGCTAACATTTAACTATGAGAAGCCAGGTTCAATTCCCAGACAAGGAATAAAAGTCTTAAGAAATTCACATAACATGCTAGTTTATAATATTTTGAGGTCAAACACAAAATGTTTTTCCTCCTACTGGCATTCTATAATGTTAGTTTGTATATAAGTTGCTTTATATAAGTTGTAGAGCCAAGAGTCCCAACAGCTACAGGAATTCAATGATAGCAATATGAAATAGAGAACAGCAAGTTCTTCAAGGCAAATACCATGGAGAAATGCACTAGATTGTTCCTGAATGCATGCTTCTACTGTAGAGAAAATAAGAATGTTCTGATCTTTTCTATTACTCTCTACTTTAATTGATTGCTCACACCTGCCTCCACCAGAAGGACTAAATAAAATGGCTTCCTAGGAATACTAGATGAAATGGGAAACCAGAAGCCCTCCAAGGACAGACCAGAGAAGTAAGTTGAGAAATATGGTAAAGAGGAGATATTTGGAAAGGAGAAATATGGGCTCTAGTTTCTCCTGAAAAAAAGAGTAGAGATTGGAAGACTAGAAGATTACTACTTTCTTCATGCTACCAAAGAAAACTTAGCATAGGTGGGATTTTAAGGAAAGCAGAAACAGAAAATGTGGTTTTCTTCAAGTATTGGTCAGCCATGACCTCAACTGGGAACTGTCTTGACTCTGGGGGCTGCACAGAAATCACCTGAACTGAGGAAGTTTTTTGCTTTTCTGCCCTTTCTTCTAGATGAGGGATCTGCTGCTATGACCCATTTGCCCATGGGTTTAACATGGTGTTTTCACACAGGTCCCAAACTACGAATGATTTTCACATTTTGTTCAATGGTTGGAAAAAAGCCAAAAGAACAATATTTTGTGACATGGGAAGATTATATGAAATAAAGAAATATCTAAATAAATAAAGCTCATATACTCCACAAAGTTAAAAAAAAAAGATAAAGCACAAAAAAGATACTATGCTGGATGCTCAATAAATGTTAATCCTCAAAACAAATTATATATTAGAAAATAATGACAGATTGATTATCAATAATAGATAGTACTTTCTTGAATCTGCTGTACCTTTCCCTATATCTTAACCTTTCATCACCTTGACTCAGAGCCTTCCTGCTCCTTCTCTTCTCTCTTGGCACCACTTATATCCGACATCAATTAGGAGCTGTGTGCCATGAAGACCAATCTCATCTTGGCAAAGGATCCTATCCAAGTAACATTTCACTCCCTCCCAAGATGATAGTATTAAAATTTGAACCTGGATCATTTCCAGTTGACATGATTTAATAAAGACCAAGAAAAAATGAAGAGCTAGTAGCAGGAAAAGCAGCTTAAACTTTTATAACATACTTGGCCGTTTTATAAACTTTAAATGTTTCCATTCAACTGCTCAAAGCAATAAGGCACATGGAGAGCATGGATCAGTGAAATGTAGAGATAATCACAAAATGTTATTTTAATTTATACCAAGCACTTACTAAATAACATATATAAATGTCACCATTTTCTTTTTCTCCCTTCCATTTGTTGGAAGCAAAAAGAAGCTATGAAATGGCTGAAAGAAGAATAGCAAAAAGATCAATCAAAGACCTTGAATAATCAATAACTAAACAAGGAGATACATCAAGTTGTTAATAAATATTGGCTGGAAAAATTACCTTGAGAGATGAACCTTTAGGAGTGAAACACTTGAATGGCTTCTTGTCATCTGATAAGCCATCTTCTGGCAGTTTCTGGCGTTTCTCAGCAGCTTCGGCTCTTCGCTTTTCAATCTCTTCTTTTAGCCTTTTCTTCTCTTCCTGAGAGAAGGGTCAAGTAACAAGGACAGCAATAACAGATTGAAGCCAAAAGAAAAGAGAGAGCGCTGTAAGGGGAAGAGCACTAGCCCAAGAGGCAAAAAACCCAGGTTCTAGACTATATAATGCTACTTCCACATAAGTGATCACTAGAGGTTAAGCCTGAACATTGGAGTCCGGTTACCTGGATTTGCTTTCTGGCTTTCGCACTTAGCAACTATACAACCTTGGGCAAGTTATTTATCTGCCTTGTGCCTCAGTTTCTCCATCTCTAAATGGGGATAAGAACAGTGCATTCTTACTCAGGCTTTAGTAAGGGTTAGTTAGATGAGGTAGCTAGTGCCTGTAAAAGGCTTAGAATAGAGTTCAGTATGCTGATCATCATTCTCACATCATGTCAAGTCACTTAACACTTATCTTCCTTTTCTGTATATGTGAAATGAGAATAATATCCATTCTGTCCACTTCCTAGAAGGGTTGTGAAGGCAAATGAGGTGGCTATTGCACTATATTTGCCAAACTGTATGAGAGAGGATTTTATTGTTGCCTCATCACACCACTCCTGCCCCCATATAGCTACTGCCCAAGATCCGTGATGTCACAGATGCTTAAAATCTGTCTCAACCTCTCTGTACCTTCATGCTTGGCCTAGAACACTCCTCTGTCTTTTCTATCAGCTAAAATGATGGAGACTTATGATCAAATTTTACATTCTTTATGAATTATTTTCTGAGAGTTTTATGTAGTCTTTTATAGTTTTCAAATTGTGAGAGCTCTGTCACTGGATGTTCTCAAGCAGAGGCTGGACATCCATCCGTTATAGAATGTGGCAGAAAGATCCTGTGCTGAGTAGGAAGTTAGACCAAATAATCTCCTGGGCCCAATTCAGTTCGAAGAGTTCATTGTTTCTCTCTGCCTGCATTGATACTCTCCTCCTCTTCCTCTTCCTCCTCTAAACAACTATAATTGTGATAACAATAATGATAACTGGCACTTCTTGAATGCCAGGGACTGTGTATACCGATTATCTATGCAATCAACAGAACAATCCGGCAAAGTATATGCTATTTTACAGATAAGGAAAAGAAGTCTCAGGGTTATTCAGAAACTCTTCCAAAGTCCCTGCTTATAAGTGGAAAATTAGGATCAAAGCACAGATATGTTTGATTCTAAAACTCTATTACCTCAAATTACTTCCCAACCAGTGTTGGGACCAGGAATAATTTATCCAAACTTTCCACACAGTTCAGGGAAATTTTCTATAGTTTCTATGTCAGAAAGTCATGTAAGTCTTTTGTATATTTCAAGTGAGGGGAGTCCACATTCATAAGATGGGTGGGAGAAAGTCTGGGATTAGATCTGGAGAAACTGAGTTCCAGCCCTGATTTTACCACTTATTAGTCAAATAACTTCAAACAAGTCACTCAAAACTATTTGACTCCTAGTTTTTATCATTCATAAAAATTAAAATAATGAAGTACCTCAGGATGAAAGGAAACTGTAGCAAGATAAGCTGTAGTTGGTTAAGCATGTTTTCATATGTTGAACCAAAATTTGCCTCCTGTAATTTTACCTGTTGATTTTAGTTCTGTCTTACAAGATGGAACAAACTTATCTATTCGCTCATTCTTTTAACAAATAATTATTGGGCTCCTGCTACATACCAGACACTCTGTTGGGTCCTGGGTATCCAGTGAATCCAGGTATTTTCCCTGCCTGTTACATTCTAGTCTACTTATTTTTCATTAAAAACAAAACAAAACAAATCAAAACTCTAGTAATCTAGGGGGCGGGCCGCGGTGGCTCAGCGGGCAAAGTGCTTGCCTGCTATGCCGGAGGACCTCGGTTCGATTCCCGGCCCCAGCCCATGTAACAAAAAACGGAAAAACAAAATACAATAAAACAAGAAAATGTTTAAAGATGTTTCCCTTTCTTCCTTCCTTCCTTCCTTCTATCCTTCCTTCCTTCTATCTGTCTTTCCTTTAAAAAAAAAAATAAAAAAAAATAAATAAATAAAAAAAAAAAAACTCTAGTAATCTATATAAAAACACTTCAAATGGTAGAAAACAACTTTCATGTGTCCTTTAGTTCTTCTAACCACTTTCAGACCACATCGTCCTTCTCAGCTCTCTACCTTCTTTACTGAGAGGCAGTACAGGGTGATGGGTTGGGACAAGTGACTGCCTGTGTTGAAATTCCAGCTCCTCCACTCATTAACTGTGGGACATTGGGCGAATTAATAACAGAGGGTTATTATGAGGTTTAGATAAATTATAAAGGTTTTAGAACTGTGCCTAGCACACGGTAAGATTATTATTCTTAAATATTTCTAAGACCCTTGTTCAAAAGTGCAGCAGCATTCCGCTAGGGGAAAAATTATTTTCTGGGCTAGAACCGTCAGTCCCCAGGGCTACATTGCGGCATGTGGTTAAGTGACAGGCTACCACTCCTATGTCCTCCTTACCTCCTCTCTGACTTTTCGCTCTGCTTCCTCCTGCTTCCTCTTCTGCTCCTCTTCCTCCAGGACTTTCCTTCGCTCTTCCCTCTTTTTCTTCAGCTCTTCCAGCTCTAAGGCAGCCTCCTGCTGTTTCTGTTTGAGCTTTTCAAACTCTTCGCTTTCCGTTTCCCCGCGGCGGCGGCGAAGCTCCTCCAGTCGTTTGCCAGCTTCCACTTGGGAAGTGGCTTCGGCCTCCTTGGTCTCGACGATGGGCTTCCCTCCGCTGCGGCTACAGGGGAAGCCAAGGGGGTCTTATATGCAGAAGTCTTGCACCCTGCCTGGATGGACGGGGCGTGTTTGGGCCACAGGTCGATGGACCCTCCTAGGCTTTGCCTATCGACCCACACCTCTTCCATCAGTCATTAGACACGGGGTCTTCACGTGACCCCAGGGAGTAGGTCGGAGTCCGCCTGGAGGCCCTGCTCTGTCATTTACACTCAGTTTCCTCCACTGTCAAATGGGGCAAATACTATTTATCTTGTTTCCCTCAGTGGGCTCTCCTTGGGGTCCCATGAGATAATATATGGATGTTCATTTACCTATTATCTATAAATTTGTTATCAGAAAAGGAAGGCATGTGGTCCAAAAAATTACTTATTGTAAGAATGAGTTTTAAAACCTAGGAGTGGCCCTACTGGCTTCCAGCAGAAGTTACTACTTAATTCGAGTGCATGGCTCAGGAGGGAGGACAGAAAGGCTCAGGCGACTGGGGGACAGGTAACAATGGCTGAACTAGGGGTGGGCCCTGAAATAAATCTGTCCACAGACTTGCCTTGAGCTTAACTTTAGCCACTGACCTCTGCCAGATGAAATTTCCCATAGTTTTTTTGATTAATAGCTAAAGACAGTTATATATGTCTATTCTTACAGTGATGCTTCTAGAAAATTCTTACTGACCCTATGCATTAACCTTTGGCCTCAATTGGTGTTTTTTCAACCCTCTCTGGCCCAAAGCAACCATAATGTTACTTAACAGAATTTAAAATGACTCTTAGCTCTATATAATGTGGTTAGGGTTGTTACTTCCAGTCATTCTTTAAGATTTACAGATACCTTTCATATTCCTTATCTCATTTAATAGTCAAAATAACTGGGAGGTTAGCAGGTTAGGTCTAATGCCCATATTTTATGAATAAGGGAACTATAGGTGAGAGAGAAAAATAATTTGCCCAAAAGTTCAGTAGATGGTAAGTAGCTGATCCAGGACCAGATTTCACTGCTTCTCTACTCCAACTCTACTCTTCTTTTTACTCTATTATACCTACAGTTAAGTATGACTTGTTATAAAATAAGTCAATTGAAATAGAACACAGCCTACCACAGATTCTATGTGGGATGATTGCTAAGTCTAAGAAGTTCTAAGTCTTTAGAACTTCTATAGTCAAGCTCTAGCTACCTTAGGTGCTTGAGTGGCAGCAATGCTTCATCAGATAACATGCTTATAAAACAGCTAGAAAAATGGGTGTTTACAAGTAGGAACTAAAGGTGAAACTATGTTGAAACTTTCTTTGGGGATTAAGGAGGACCCACACAGATTCTACCATAGAATTGTAAACGTTAAGACTAGAGCCAGAACAGGGTCCCAAGAGTTCTTATGTTAAAATTTTATCCCAGAAATGGCCTTCTTAATTTTTAAAATAAATCAGGTAAAAGATGGAAAGATATCATTAGCACATGCTGACCCCAAGCTTCTTTAATAAACTAGAGTCAAGACATTGATGATTATCTTCAAAACAAGTTTGTACCCACACTAGACTTCAGCAGAACACTATGTTTTCACAGAAGCAGAATTCATATAAGTTGGATCCTACTGGGATTTTATTTAGAAGAATTTAGTGGTGTACTCAAAGGGCTTAGTAGCTGTTAACTATGAGACAATGATCTAGATTTTCTACTATTTAAGTATTTATTAAGAAGTCATGAGGGTGGTTCTTAACTAGGTTTGAACGTAGGGGGCCCATTCCTGACACTTTTGTCTAAAGAACACATGTATTACAATTCTCTAACATCATTTTTTTTCACGTGGAAAATGGTACTGTGTCTCTAGCTATGGAGCCAGAGGAAGCGAAAATCAAATGAGTTGGAGATAGCCACTAAACAACAGTGATCGTATAGTGTACATTTTATGCTTTTAAAATAGTTAGGTTGTTCTGAATGTGCTATATCCTCCAGGACAATGTTTTTCAAGCAGCAGGTCAGGAAATCCATTAGTGGATGGTAATCAGCACTTTTAAAACTGAAATGGAAAACATCAAAGTGTACTACAGAGAGCAAGGGAAAATACCATTTCACGAAACATTTGTTTAAATTATAAATATGTATGTGTGTACTTGGTCATAATGTAAAATTTTGTCTAACTTTGGGTTGAAATTAAAATGTTTAAAAATGTTCTGTGGGCAGGCCACTGTGGCTCAGCAGGGAGAGTTCTTGCCTGCCATGCTGGAGACCTAGGTTCGATTCCAGTGCCTGCCCAATCAAAACAAATAAATAAGTAAATAAATAAAAAGCCTTCTGGGCTCTTGACAATTAAAGATGCATTCTTCTATTTTGTCAAGCAAGATTAGTGGTCTCCTAAAAGCTTTCATTGCTTTTTTGGGGTCATATTATATATTCTTAGGTCGGTGGCTCCAGATAGGAAATTTCCTCCCTGACTTAAATGAAACTTTCTCCATCATCAGAAATGAGTTTGCTCTCCATTTGTATAAAGGAGACAGAATAGCAAAACATATACTTATAGACATTTCTGTGGATTCTGCTAGGTGTCACTCCATCTTCATTTTGGACAAGTTATCATTAGGCTAGTTAAATGTCATGATATATCCATTCAGTGGAATACTCTAACACCATTAATACTTGAGGTGTACACATATATATTGGTATAGAAAGCTAGGCATGATACCTGATCACATGCAATGCAAGAATAAATTAAAAATATATATGAGTATAATTATTAATATATATGTATATATGTGTACCTATCTTGTATGTAGAATATGCTTGGAAAATATGTGGAAAAATGTTAATGGTGGTTATCTTTGGGTGGTGGGTGATTTTATATACCTCTATTTTCTGAATGTTTTATATTAAGTACCTATTTTTTGCTATAATGAGAAAACAAAACTTTGTCATTACCGCCATCAAAGGTGGTAGTCAGGATATCAGACAAGAAACTATGCTCAAAACAGAAGCAAAAAAAAAAAAAAAAAAAAAAAATGCCAGCACACCCTCAGCAGCATTAGGATGCCATTTATATGAGAATTCCTTCCATATGTTTCCCTCCCACATCCTTGGCTTCTTGAAGTAAGTACAGGTGAACAGTCAAGGCCTGTGACCATAAGAACACAGCTTTTTTTCAGTTAAGATGGTAAGCACCAAGCTCGTGTAAGCAGATGTCCTTCCTTCCTTCCTTGCTTCTTACTTTGTAAGTATACTGAGCAAAACTATGGTTTTTTTGCTTCTATCAGTAGTATCAATTTCTAGCTGAACCTAAAACTAACATGTTGGCGGCTAAAACAAAAACCAATAATATGGTAGCAGCTTGTTCCTATAATTTTTCCTGCCTGAAGATGGAAAAATTAAGTCAAGAGTCACAAATAAGAGTACTCAGCACTCAAAATGTTGCCCTTCCCTAAGACTCACTCTTTGAATTGCTGAGTTCTTTGAGTTCTCACACAATAGGCATATTAGTTATTAAGTTGAGTATTACTGAAGCTGGTTGGCAAGTTTGCTAATTATTAACCAAACTCCTTTCTATTGGTAGATTTTTTAAATATTATTTTTCTTAAAAATTTATATATACCTATAAAACAATCATAAACAACAATAATAATAGTTAACATTTATTGGCTACTTTTAATGAATTTGACACTATTAAAAACATTGAACTATAGGCACTTCTACAAGCTTTGGCCTCGGCTTATCAACCTGATTCCACTTGCTTTATAGATTTTCTAGGCATTCTTAGTGAACTCTTAATGTTTATGTCATTTCTCTTGCCAATCCCAAGTAACATCAATAGAGTCTACAATTTTTATTCCTTCATAGTTGTATTTAGGACTTTTATGCATACCTTTTGCTTCCATGTACTTTAGGGCCTCCTTTGTATAAGTGTGACTAGGTTTTCACATAGAAAATTTGTCTGGGGGCAACTGCATTTACCCATCTTAGCCTTTTAGGTGAGCCTGAAGCTGCCATTCACAGTAACCCTTCTTGCTTCCTGCTGTAGCAAAGGCCTTTTGCTAAAAGGAGCCTGCCAACTTCTACAAACCTTATTGGTGACTTGTCCTATTTGAAACATTTGGAAATACAGGGTTTATAGGCAACACTGCTGCCAGAGAAAAACCCATAGAAATCCACATTACAGGAATCCAAGGCTCTTTTCTAGCACATCTGGCACAGCAGCTAGTCACATAACAGGATTGTGATTTGGAAGAAGTGTGTTGGAGCAATGGGCCACAGAAAATCGTGTACCTAGGGGCAGCACATGGCAGGCTTCTGAGACTTGAGCCCTTCTACAAAACCTATGGGGATATTTCAGTATTCAAATGAATCTGAAAGTGAGAATGTGCCTGCATATCCTGGCTTAATCCGTCCTATAATCAATTGTCCAGATTTTCAGTATGATGGGGTTGGGGGGTTGGCAAGGAGAAGCAGCTGAAACTACAACAGGGTTTTCCAACATGTATTATTAAATGGCGCATGAGTCACATATTCTCTTGCTCTCCCTTAGAGAGCCCCATTGCAAATTAACATATTAAGGGTTCTCAAAGTCCTGTGGTAAAGACATCTAATCATCTTCATTTAAAAAACGTTTCCAAAGTATTTAAGCACAGAACCAATCTTAGCTTTATGCATCATCTATTTATAACTTTTATAAAATGCATTCTTGGAAACGGTACTGAAAAGTGTCTCTTCTGAAGCAGGTTGGACCATATAGAGAATGAACCTCCGGGAATAATAATAATATTTTCTAATAAACTGATCTGACATGAGCATATTAGGTTAGAGGACAACAGTGTGGATGCGAAGCATTGATCTGTCTTGCTAAATAATGGGAAAAACAGATAAGCCCTGTCAGACTAATGACTGCTGGTTTTCTGTTAATGATGTGGAAGGCTTGACCTGCTAATTGAGTATCTCTAACACAATGGCTAATGACCTCACAACCAAAGTATCTTGGCTGTTTAGAATGTTTCTGTTCTGTCTGGAGGCACAGGATAGGAGAACTGAGTTGAAGAAAAAAAATGAACACAGTCACTGTTACTAGCCACTACTTCTTACCTGAAAGTATTCTCAGTGTGTTTAAGTTTGTGGGTCATGAGTTCTCCATTCTGTGACTTGACTTCTGTAAATCCCTTCTTTCGATCCATGAAGCTCTTAAATTCTTCTTTGGGCTCTTTATCCTTTTTAACCTTCTCATCTTTGATCTAACCAACAGTGCATCAGGAAGAAACAGAATGATAAAAATCTGATTAGGTTTTGGTTAGTAACACTTAATAAGACCCTATAATTGATAAGAAGCCAGAAAACTCAGAAGGAAAACAAACCATCAGGAGAATGATGTGGCAAAGCTGGGGACTGAGGAAGTCATAAGAAAATGAGTTGCGGTCCTTCAGCCTCTGAGCAAAGATCTTGACCACAATTTTAGGAAGTCAAGATCATCCCTGATCTCACTGGAGTTTTTTATTTTTGAGAACAGTGGGAATGCTACCATTTGGAAACTATCATGTTATAAGAACTCAGTTTAAGAGTGGCTGTTTGTAGTTCTCACTGGAAAGAGAAATTATTAGAGTGGCCTTGGTGGAAGAATGGCTAGTTTACTTGGACATATTTCTATTTTGATGGAGGGTCAATCTTTGAGAAGGAAACACAAGCATTGATTAGGAAAGAAAAGAAAATCTACCAGGTCTGCCAAATTTGCCTAACTGATTCTGGCAGATGTCAGAGGACAATCATCCTTGTATTTTAATCAAATAAGCAGCTAGGGTAACAAAGGACCATGTTTGTAGTCATCACCACTAAAATTAGAATGGAATAGGAAAAATTCTGGGTTTGCCTTGAAATCCATTGCCTCTGAAAGTGATTTTATGATTGTTGTGGTTATTTTTGTAGGAAGCGAGAGAGGAAGATGAAACGTGGCAGGCAGGTGTTAGCTTTAATATTTTGTGGGTCCTGTTTAACAAGTTCCTCAGGGTAAAAGAGAGATGATTTAAAAGTAAACTGAATTTACATAGCTTTGGTGGCCACAAAGGAGTTCAAATTACTTTACTTTTATCATCTCACCTATTCTTAGGAGATGAGTTTGAAAGGTGTGATTCATTATTGTTCTTTTCAAGACAAAGTATAACACTCTAATGTTCTAAAGAAAGCTGCAGAGGAAGGATAATTTCTTTTTGCTAGTCAGGATGTTCTCCCCTTACCTGATCACTCACCTCTTTCCAGCTATTCTTCTGATACCCTCTGAACATTTACTTTTAAGGTGTATGTTACAAAGCAGAGAACATTTCTGATCTTTACTGATGAGCCTTCAACTGTCCTTTGACTGATTGTCATCTATGGGTGTTACTCAGTTAAATTACTACAGATGGACTATTTGCTGTTATGTTGTCCTAATTTAGTTGAGAGTTTAATCTTTTTCTAAGGGATGTACATGCTCAAGAGAAGAGATGCTGTCTTTTCATTACCTCTGAGATCTTTGTAAGTCAAGAAACCTGAGTTTTAGTTCCAGTGTTGCCAACAAACAAATCACCCAACTTCCCTCAGATGCCAGTTCCATGTATGTGAAAAGAGGGGGTTTAACTAGATGATCCCTTCCTAATCCTTCCTCCTGCAAGTTCCCTCATGGCTTCAGATTGGTGTTGAGAGGCTACGAAGAAGAGAAGGAAGCTGTGGCCTGTCCTAAGTTTGTTTGTAGCTCCTGCATAGTTGAATTTGTGCAAGAATGAATCAGTATTCATTGGACAGACAGGAGGAGTCAGAGTCTATTCTTGATCTTCTTGGCCTACTATGGACTGAAGTTTATGTTCTGGTTAAGAAGTATCTGGGGCTACATATTTGGAGTTGAGGGGATTCCATTTTCAGGGATACCCATGAACCAAATTTTGAGTCAAAAATTCATGGTTGTAGTGAAACTTCCTTTATCTCATTTCACCAATTTTGCAGTGAGAGATATTTCCATTCTCCCATTATCTGGTTTACTGGCAAAAAAAAAGAGTTTAAAGTAGATGTGTAAGACCAAAGAAAATGTCTAATGGAAAATTTCCCACCACCAACCCATCTCTCCCATTTTTTTTTACGTTCTGGCTCTGATGGCAAAAGTTGTGGAGGATGGTATGCTTGTATATTTTTTTGGAAAACTCTATTAAAAGATTCTTAATGAAATAATGACAATTTGAATTTTACTCCAAATTATTTTCTCCCTTTGGAAAATGAATACTTAATGTAATTTCACAAAGCCATCAATTTTATTTTTATTTATTTATTTATTTATTTATTTTACATGGGCAGGCACCAGGAATCGAACCCAGGTCACCTCATGGCAGATGAGAACTCTGCCACTGAACCACTGTAGCCTGCCCCATAAATTTTATTTTAAGGAGCATAATAGATTGGATTATATGCTATGGCAGATTAAACTCAAATGCATGAGATCTATTGGGAAAAGCATCAGCTCTTCTAGGTTATGTTACCATGAAGAAAATCTACGTTGGTAAATTAAGAGGCAGCCAACTGTCCTGAAAGATAACAGCAGCATGTTCATAAAAAGGACTCTAGCCAAATCTGATCATTTGGATGAAAATTTTGTTAGGTGTTAGATATGCTTTTCCTGTATTGATGGGATAAAACATGGGTGTATTATGGAGTGGGAATGCAAATGACACTCCCTTGTGCAAGAAAGACAGGCAAAAAATCTAGTTAGCTAGTCAGAAATGTCTGATATTTCAATCTTTGTAGTGCATCACTTTGCATTAGGTTATTACAGAATACAGACAAGAGCTGGATGCAAGCTGCAATTTGTTAGACTAGGTTGAGTGCTCTTTTGTTAGTTTCAGAAACCCCAAATCCTTTTCTGGGTCCAATTTCTATTACATGAACATCTTCTAGACTCGGCTACTGAAAGCTTAGACTGTGGACAATGTGGCTCTCATCTGTAGCTCATGACCTCTCACAGACCCACTGACTAAGATCCTGCATTTAAAAGATTTCTAGGCAATGAGTATGCACATTAATGTTTGAGAAACACTGATCTAGATGACATGAACATTGGTTTCAATATTTTATGAGTAGCTCCTCTGGAATCTTTATTTTTTGGTGAGAGACAAGAGTCCCAGGGTGAAGAACTAAAACGAGGCATTTTATAGTTGGAGAGGAGAGAAAAAAATGCAAATTAATTTTAAGACTGGTGGTTATCCCCATTCATCATCCCAAACAGAGTTACTACAGTGGGGGAAAGATAGGTTCTGTGTTTGTGTGTATTTTTTTTTAAGATATTAAAGTAACTTCTGGAAATGCTTTCTCTATCTAAGAAGGCTCATGTGATATTTGTGTTTACTTGTGGGTGACCTATCATACCTCAGTTGCATAGATCCATGAAAGGAACAGTTTTTACTTTGTTTTTGTTTGTTGAACAAGAAGGAAAAAAATAGGAGAAGGTTGGATCACGAAAACATGATTCAAAGCTGCATACCTAAAGCTACATGACTAGTTGGAAAGGGAAAAATCTAGTTATTCAATGAGTAGTTTTAATGTACAGTGTTAAAACAAGAATGACAACATTTTTAATTTTTAAGCCTGGGTTAAAATGCTAATCCATCCTTATGTACAAAAGTCAACAGTTTGGGGATACTAGAATGGTGAATGCTGCAGGGCAAAAGAAGCAGCTCTGAAATAATTCCCCGGATTATCTAACTGCTACCAGGGACATTGTGGAATTAAGACCTTATCTGAAAAGAGACAAAAGGATGATTTGGGTGATGGTCTTTGAGCCTTTCTAGCACACAGACACCTTATATTGACACATAACACTTTGGTCATCAAAAGGAAATCATGCTTTAGTGAATTGAATTAAATTTTAAATATAAAACCCAAGGTGTTTTCTGAGCCTCCCTCCCCCCATATAAATTTAATCACCAAGTTATAATTTCATGCCCGCTTTCTTTTTTTATAGGTTTGTAGTTATAGATATTCACCACTAAACACTAGCTTTATAAAACAACCCGCGTGGGACACACTGCTTGAGTTTAGTTCCAAGACAACTTTCATTTTTGTAGGTGAATGTAGGTCTTGTGACACAAAATGAGAGCAGAGCTTCCCAACGTGTTCAACTATTCTTCTTAGCTGCCTTACTAGAGACAAATTCATTTTTCCTGTTATCAGCATTACGCTTTCTTCTTCTTTTACATGGGCAGTGCACACATTTAGTGTTCACTCCCAAATCATCACAAGTTCTATTAAAGACAGCAAGGAGCAAAAATCTTAAACAAAATAAAAAATATAAGATGAACTAGGTGTTTGTATTTTTTATATGAATCTCATGAAAACAAAAGTTTAAGGAAATAATCATTTCCCCCATTTAATCTGGTTCATATATTTTCCAGTTCTGGATTTTTCTGTTTAAAATTTGGGTTTTCTTAAAACCACAATAGGCATAATAATTTAGGGAGTATCCATTTAGGTTGGAGCTCAGTGGCTTCAATTCACCTTACCAGTTCCATAGGCAAAGTAATTTGAGTCTTCCTGATATGATAATTCAATTCTGTTGCTTTAAAGTACTTTGGATTTATTGGAACTGTCACAATTTCTAAGTTTTACTTGGAGCTAAAATAAAGACAATGGTTAAAATGAGTCAGGCCATCTGAGTAGGCATTTCAATCATGTCAGATCCTACTAGCATTCTATCTGTAGCAGGATCTGGTTCATCACCCATTTACTTACCATACAGTCAAACACCAGCTCCTGTGTGTGCCTCAGAAATGCAATGCAGAACATTTTGCCAAACTTTGCTTTTGAAAAACCAAATGTCATCTTCAGTGCACCAAATTTTCTACTGAGATATACAGGGGTGTTTTTCCCTTGAAAAGTTAAATCATTAGTCAAAGCCAGTTGGAAATAGTTCATGATTGAAATGAAAGTAGGATGGCTTAAGGGGAAAAAAGTAGCACACAAAAGTGTGGGAAACCCAGGAAGATTGATTAGAGCAGTGTTTTTCAAACTTTGTTGACACCGTGACCACATTTAAGAAAGACAATTTCTATCACAGGTAATAATTACTACCTACAATGCCTTCTAATATTTTGTATTTGATTTGCTTTCATTTTTAAAATGCTGATGGACACATTTAACTAATTTTGAGATGCTCTAAATAGATTTTACCCTTTGGTGGATCATGAGTCATGGGTTGAAAAACACTGACTTAGAGGTTACAACTCTGAGATCATCAGACTTGAAATGCCATGGAACACTGCTATCTGTTGCTTTATGATCAGGGTATTTCTCAGTAATTTTTACCTCTTCTTTTTTGAAAGTAGGCTTGTCTTCTTGGGACTTTTCTCTTTTAACTTGGACTTTAACTCCTTTTTCTTCTCCCTTTTCATTTTCAAGAATGGTAAAATCATTTATTTATAAGTAGCCCTTTCTTTTTTACAAGTGAGAGGGTGCTCAGATCACTTTGTACATGCCAGGGAATTACTTCTCTTTTGCTGTCTTAGTGCTCACATTTCCTTCTGGTGCCAGTGGTCATAAACTAGAATGTGGGATATTCCCAACGAAAAATCGGTGTACAGTGTGCTCACTGGAAACCTAGCATGGCATAGTGCTCCTTGTGGGTGTTTACAAAACTTGTGTGTGATTTGGTGCACTTGATCCATGACTTTCTCAATTATAGCAGTGTTCATGAACCCACTGGACAGAAGCAGGAGTGAAAGACAACTTCAGTGCAATGCAGACAGTGATAGAGAGTTCTCTTTGGAAAGGTGAAAATGCAAGATGCAAGCCTCTTTCTCTCTCTCTCTCTGTTTTTTTATTTTGGTGGCTAGAGAGCATTTTCAATGTAGCCTTGCAGACAGAAATAAAACTTTTTAGTAGCTAACAAACACTTTTTCCCACTAATTCCACCCTTCCACAGGCCACACAAATGTGTGTTTCCCAGATGGTAAAATAAAAAAATATGCGTACTATTTAATTACTTGTCAGTTATAAATTGATCTGACACTGGATGTATGACTTTCTGCAAGTCTACTTTAAGCTCAGGTCTACATGACGGCAAGTTAGTGTTTTGACATTTTTTTATAAAGGGTCCAAACCAGCTCCTTTCCCCCTTTATTACTAGTTGTTTTCAAGGGGTTTATTTTGCCTTCTTATGATGAAATTTCTGATCATGATTCTCTATGTCAGTTTCCTACCCCAACTTTTATAATTTCTTATTAAATGTCAAACACATAGGTGAGGTGAGAAGTTATGGGCCTCTTGCCTCATGAAGACCTATGGAGAGGTTATAAGAGTGAGTTTAGATGCAGAGACAGAATGATAAGTCCAGCACAGCACCACCAAGTTTCATTCTTAGATTAATTTTTTTGGTGTTTGTAACAATCAAGCACAGAGCAATTAATTTCTCAATGGTTGTCTCAGTAAATTTGGCCAATTGATTATTTAGCCATCAATCAATTTCTTCATGCTTTTTACTGCTATGGCCTAAAAAAAAAAAAAGAATAGGTTGCCAAATGTTCAAGCATGTGGAGCTATATGAATGTGGCTTCAGTCCCAAATTTGCTGTGCATTACATTTCTCACAAATAACAGGCATCACACATTTGGTGCAAAATGTTTACTGTACCTGTTTCTTTAGGGCAGCTGTCTGAAGTTTATCTTCTTGTATTTTCTTTTCATTTACCCCTTTTCCTTCTATTTTCTCTTCTATCTTTTCCCCTTTTACCTTTTTATCTTGCATTTCATTTCTTTTCTCTTCTAGCTGCTTTTTAAGTTTTTGCTCTTCTATCTTAGCCTTTTCTTCCTCCTCTGCCTTTACCCTTTGCCTCTCAGCTGCTGCTTTTTTCGCTTCCTCCTCTGCCTTTATCCTTTGCCTCTCAGCTGCTGCTTTTTTTGCTTCCTCCTCTGCCTTTACCCTTTGCCTCTCAGCTGCTGCTTTTTTCTCTTCCTCCATCATTCTTTCCCTCTCCTCTGCCTCCCTTCTTTCTCTTTCTTGAGCAGCTGCTTTTTCTTCTGCTTCAATTCTTGCTTTCTCATCTGCTAGCTTTTTGTCCTGCTCAGCTTTAATTCTTTCTCTTTCTTCTGCTTCCAACCGTACCCTCTCTACCTCAGCCCTTTCCCTATCTTCCTCTTCCATCTTTTCATTATGGGTAACCTCATCTGAATCTTGTTTCTGCTCCTCCTCTACTTTAGGCTCTTCTGCACTGATCTGCCCATTTTTCAATGGTATTACCACTATTTCCTCTTGGATTTCAGATGTTTTCTCTTTTACCATCACCTCTACCTGATTTTCTTCAATGCGTCTTTGATTTGGCTTCTCTTCTTCCTCTATCTCCTTTCCTTTTTCTTCTTTCTTCTTTTCTTCAGCATCCCTCCAATCATTCTTCTGGTAGGACTGGGTGACTATTTCAGTTTCCTTTATCTCATATCTTTCCTGGCAACTTTCACTTTTTTCTTCTTTCTCTGTAGTCTCATTGTCTGCTGTGTCATTTTGCATTCCTCTGCTTGGTAGCGACAAACTTGCATCTGTTATTGTTGGGTCAAACTCCTTCTGCCTCTCCAGAGCTTCCTGAAGACGTTTTTGGCGTCTTTCTTCCCGCCGAGCTAGGCGTTCTAGGAGTGCAGCCTCTTCGTCGCCCTCTACCTGAGTGTTTGTGGTGGTTGTCTTGGCCTCCTCTTCAGGCACACTGTACAACAGAAATGACAACACCAAAGACAGCTTGCTCATTAATCAGTCCACTGGATTCATATAGCCTATGCTACACCAGGACTCTAGCAGATGCCAACAGGACCATCTCTACATTCCCTTGGACCTTATCATTTCAGTACATACTACCTGGCTCCCAACTGCCAGTATATACAAGTCTTTTTTGCCCTTTGTCTTTCTCTGGCCTATTCCACCTGCCAAAAGTGCTGGGTATTAACATCCCCTGAGAGCAGCCCTCAAACAAAAATTGCTGAGCATTAGTGTATAGATACCTCTGCTCCTTCACCTTTCTGGGTAGATAACTCTGAGATGTGTGTTCCATACTGGATCTTAGAGTTTCCCAAAAGGGTTACACCAGAACCTATAGTGGTAACGCACTTGGTCATGAAAACTTTATTTGGTTGCCTTCTGTTTTCTGTCTCACTCTCCTGTACATCCACCAGTGTTTTCTGGCATCACCTTGCAAGCTACTTACACTCAACTCTCTTTTCAGGATCTTCTTCTTGGGGAACTCAGACTAAGACAAAGACCAAACTGAAATAATGAATTAATTCCTCCAGTTCCACATAGTATTCTCACATGTCACCGAGTCATTCTGAATTCCTGATTTGGAGTGGTGGGACCCAAGGCACTTTCACTGGAAGGGAGTATACTTTGTAGCATGGAGATGCTGCACTTAGGGCAATGACCCCTGCAGGATGGCCACGGTTCATGTTCCTTTTTCCATAGTCATGGGAAGTAGTTTCTGGTCAAGGATTGTATTACCCCACTTCCCGCCTTGTACTTAGGTGGGGCCATGTGATCAGTAATTGCCAATTAAATGGTAGCAGAAGTGATGTGCTCAGACCAAGACATTTAAGAAGCAGAGGGGTATTCTCTACCCTCTCTTTCTCCATCTGTTGACTAGATCAGAGAATTTCAAAGACTTAGAAGTTGACTGCGCTACAAAAGGAAAAAAGAAAATCCATGTACTGGCCAGAAATACCAACACTGGACTTTAATATGAGTGTTATTGCATTAAGTTACTAAAATTTTATGGGAGGGGGGTTCATTGTTATAGCATCCAGCATTATCCTAAGTAAAACATAGACCATCTATGTTATTTGTCAAGATTTCCATGAATAAAGGATTTCTTATTATTCTTTTCTACAGTAGGCAAAAGAGAGTTAAATTGAATACTTACATAAAAAAGAAAATCTCTAAAACATGACCAACACCTCACTCACTACTGCAGGATGCTGGATACTGTCCAAGCCAGGGGTGTTGATCTCAACTGGCAGGAAACAACCAGTCATGTGATATCAGGAACTGTGACAAGAGTTGGGAGACTACATCTTGCAATGCTTAGAAACTTCATCAAATTTCATGGTTCATACCAAACTTGGCCCTTTTGAAGTTGAAGTTAATTTGATTTTGGAAAAACACATTTCATGTTTAACAACAAGAAATGGCATAGTAAAAGGTAGATTTTTAAATTTTCTTGTCCTGAGCAGTTGCTGCAGGACACTGTCCCTATGAATTAGACATATAAAGATTAAATTTCCCTGAAAAGATGCACAGTTTAGAATGTAAGGAGAAAGGTCTATGTATCAGGCAATTGAAACAACTGAATTGAAATAATTTTTAAAAGGTACCCAAGATTCCAAAATATTCGGAGTTTAAGAAACCAACAGACTGTACTGTAGCCTTTCTTTGCCTAAATATAAATAATGACAGCAATCATCCATGGAACTTAAGTGCTAGTTAAGGTTGTTGAGCCTCAAGAATCATACTAATTCCTCTTGAGACTAATCAATATGTCAAAGATAAATCACATGGTGGTCTCACACCCAAATATGCTTTTCAAAAAAAAAAAAGAGAGAGAGAAGCATTTTGTATTATATGCACATGAAATGACCAATAATACTTAATAATAATAAAATGAAAAAAAAAAAAGGAGAAAACAGCTAGAAGCAAGAGTTCAAAAACAAGAAAAACTACAGATCACTAGTACTTTTATGAGTCACTGTTGATCACTAACTAATAACTAGATTCTGGAAAGGCTTTAAGAGTTTGTTTATTTTTAACTCATTCTTTCCCTTCCCCCTCAGGTCAAAGACAGAAAGGACAATAAGTAACTACACTGCCCTCCTTCTGTAAAACTCTTCATATCCATCTTCTGAATAACAGTGGAAATTTACTGAATGCTTACTGTGCAAAGCACTGCCCATTTTATATGTATTAACAACTCATTTAAGCTTAGAAGATAGGTATGATTTTTCTTTTCATTTAACAACAGAAGAAACAGGCTTAAAGCATTAAATGCCTACCATTTCATAGTTAGCGAAAGGTCAAGTGTGGATTCAAAACCAGGTACTGAATCCCAGAGATTATACCCACAACCCCTTTCTATGCTTCCCCCCTAATTAGGAGTAACTTACCAAGGAACAAGGTTTCTCATTCCTCCACCTAACCAGCAGGCTTCCCATTAAAAATCATCCTGCACATCAGCATGTTCAATTCTGCTTTGCAGAGACTTTCTGATGTGCCCCAGCAAATTGGGGTTAAAGTGGCCAAAACCCTCTTCCTTCAGAATTTTCTAAATAGACTAAATTAATGCAACAGGCCACAGCCCTCCCCAAACACACACAAAATAAAACCAACTAAGGCCAAAACCACATGTAAGATCTTATAAGGTGGTTCCATTATAATGAATCAATCCACAGTTTTAAATTAAAATTAATTTTATCTACCATTTCCCTCCCAAATATCCTCATCTTTCCTAGACCTTGAGGTATATAAAGTCAGTTTATACTATTAGCATAGTGAACAGTGTGACTATGTTTCTATTGCAAAAACTGGTTTTGAAGACGCTGAACCTATTAAGTGCTTTTGACTTCCCTGATTTTTATCACGGCCTAAATATCATAGTGATAAAAAAATATTGGTCTAGATTATGTAGTAAGAAACACAAGACACTTGCAATTCATACCTACTTTAAAAATTCAAGTGCTACCTCTTACTGTTAGGCGTGGATGGCTCCGTGAAACTAATAAATCTTTCATCCAAAACAGATAGCAATGCCTTAAAGAATGAATGTAAATTAGTTTTCCTTATTTAAAAATACAGCCCACCATACTTAGTAAATTAACAGCCCACTAGGTTACAAAAGAAAATAAAACCCATCATTTGGGGGTGTGTTTAGAGGCTGGGGTGGGGAAAGAGAAAGAAGTATGTCCTGAGGTCTGAATCAGATCGAATCTCCAATCTGATGAGTTCTCTAAAATGGCCTGAAAATAACTAAACAAATTAGATCCACCAAAATAAAAGGGTTGAGTTGAGCTTGGAAAAGAATGCTTTGCCCTATAGATTCCATTCAGCAGACATGCTAGGCAGTAACTTAAAAATTCTCCACTCCAAAGGGAACAGTACCTGTTCTGGGCATGAACTTCCACCTGATCCGTCACCTGCCCTAAGGATTCTTCCTCTTGTTTCTGCCGCAGCCTTTCCTGCCGTGCCCGGCGACGCCGTTCCCGGGCCGCCTCTTCCTCATCGTCGTCATTCCTCTGATAGGCGATTCTAGAACATGACACAGACAATTTCCTGAGCAAATTAACTGCCAGCGCTCATCAATTTCTTGGCAGGGAACACCCCTGTTTCCTTTACCAAACATGACTATTTAGAACCACACACAGTTCTAAATTGATGGGCCAGTTCCATAAGTTTAAAGACCCAATCTGATTCTCTTTTAACTACTTATTTGAAAGTCATTAATCCAATAGCTACATAGGATAATTTTACAATGATCAAATTAGCAACTTAAACCAAAAAAAAAAATCCACCCCAAAGCACACCATTTTAGGGGACTATGGGTTAGCATAGTTAGATTTCTTTGCAAAGCTGATTCATTGAATATCACCATGGAAGATTTCGAAGCAGAAATCCAAAATATTTGACCAAAAATAATAAAAAAAAAAACACATTAAAAATGACTCGGCATGTTGTGTGAATTATTTGTGTAGACAGCGTCACAAGGATCAGAAAGGAACCAAGTCATGCTACCAAACCAGCGCTTTGGGTTAATAAGCCAAAATAGCTAACTAAGATGGAGAGCATTTCTGTCTTTCTCAGATTTTATTTTTTCCTTTCAGTTCTCTTCCACTGGAAAGAGGTGTTACAGACAACTGATAGGAGGTTTCAAAGGCAGAGCATTTTGAAAAGGAGATAGCTCTCTGCAAGGCCACCTCTTCAGCTTTAAAACACGCTTTCGTGCCCCCCCCCACCCACACATGCTGGACACACCACAGATCTAACTATACACAGACAAATAGGTAGAATCTAAGAGCTGAAGCAGGTGGAAGCAGCACAGCAGCAGTCCTCACCTGCGCGACGCTGTGGACCTACTGATGCTGGAATTTAAGAGGAAATCCCTGCATGGTTAACTTGGCTACTTTTGAAGGAGTACTAATTCAGAATTCCCATAGGCAAGCAGGCCTGATGGGTCCATCCTGCCTTGCTGCGTTGTGCCCTAAGTTGCTTTTTATGCTGGAGAATTAAAATGTTTTTAATTAAAATGTTACTTATGTATCTACAGATTTAAACCCAGGTATTTAAG
Source organism: Tamandua tetradactyla (assembly GCF_023851605.1). Lineage (NCBI taxonomy): Eukaryota > Metazoa > Chordata > Mammalia > Pilosa > Myrmecophagidae > Tamandua > Tamandua tetradactyla. Next base: position 177,485,945 of record NC_135327.1, on the reverse strand, counting down.
CAGTTCATGCTTAGAGTTCTTAAATAACTACAAGGATAAAATAATTTACAAATTGAAGCAAACCAAACAACAAATCTATACAGCTTATGCCAGTAATATGAACCTAATGTGATTTGATGATGATTTGCACAACCTACATCACTTATGCTGAATTTACTATCTAGGCACTTTCAGCCTTAGATCAGTATTTTATGTAATCTGTTTCAGTATTTTTTTTTCTTTTTTGCATGGGCAGGCACCGGGAATTGAACCCAGGTCTCTGGCCTGGTGGTAGAGAATTCTGCCACTGAATCACTGTCACACCGCCCTCAGCCTTTTGACTTCAAAGCACAAAAGCTATTAATGTCTTTTCATCTAGGAATCGTATATTAAAATTATTAGCAATTTCAAAGGTTGGTTGGATTGTTCTTTGCTACTTCCCCAAATCCAACTTCATGCTTACTCTAATCTGCTAGTATGTTATACTTAAATGCCAGTGTAAATAAAGCGTCATTTAATAATTCTGTTAATGTGACTGGTTTATTTCCATAGATATGGAGAGAAGGACAGTGTACTATAGTTAAAGGATGGTTAGATCAGGATTAAACTGAGTTTAATTCCCCTGTCTGTAAGTGTGTGACAACGCATGTTAGGGTAAAGTATTCTTCAGTGTAATATTTTGTTGTTATTATTAGGAAAGTTCAGTTGAGAAGCTGCCTTTTGGAGGAAAGAAGAGTTCAATTTTAGACATGTTGAATTTTAGGTGACAGTATGACATGCTTTGAATGTTCCTTTCTAATTCAATCACATTCTAGTTTGCAGTCAAAAGCCCTTCCCAGTGGTTTGGCTTCAACCTTCAGAATCTTGGCCTAATATTCCTTTGGCTCATTTCTCAGTAGACAGCTTTAACCACAGCAGGGAGAATGAGTCCTAAGTTATTGCTTCCAAAGCTAATCAAACAGAAAATCTTAATTTGTCCTTCTAACTCTCCAGATCAGCAATGAGGTCTTTGCTATTACTTGAGACCTTTCTCTTCCAAGAAAATTAAGAGACAGAAAAGTACCATATGGTACTTCCCTCTGTTAAGAGCAACCCTTCCCCCGATGGAATTTAATTTTAAACCCTTCATTTCCCGTTACACTGGAAAAGTTTGAGATGTTACCACCTCCCTCTACCCTCCTATCCTAATGTGCTTTCAGCTGTGATTCAAACTTTTTGCCATCTAGGCAGGCCACACTTAATCTTTCTTCACTTCAGATTCTCTCATCTGAGAAGTGGCCGGAACAACCATATCATCTCCAAAGTTTTTTCTCATTCTTCCCACTTAGTATAGCTTAAAATTTATATACAACAAGGGTCTACTACTCTACATTAGTAGACCCTTGCTTAGGATACACAGTTACTAGAACTGAATTTTTAAAGTGGTTTACTTACCACAAATAAAGAAGCATATTGAAATTATTTTCTAAATTAAGGACAAAAAAAGAGCCTAAATGACTTCATGGTGTTTTTTTTTTGTACGCTGAATGGTGGGGGTCACATTTCATTATTTTTACATGTGAGTATCCCCTTATTGCAGCACCATTTGTTGAATTTTTGTTTTGTTTTTGGTTTTTCGGTTGTTTGTTTTGCTTGTTTGTTTGGGAAATGCATGGGCCAGGAATCGAACCCAGGTCTCCCACATGGGAATTCTACCACTGAACTACCCTTGCACCCCTGGCTTCATGATATTTTGAATCATAACATGCCCAGTTGCTGGCTCAGTCATATATCGGTTAACTTTATACTTCATAAGTGAAATTATGTCCATGGCAAATGACTTAATAGGTGTGAAAATTCCTTAATTGGGAGAGTCCCTACACTAGCCCTCAGCATGCAAAGCAAATAATAGTTTCATAGCTTTAAAGCCTCTCTCCCACAGTAACCTACTCTTCATACTACACTACAAATTTATATTTTTTCCGTCAAAATTGAAAAGAAAAATTGTTGTTTTTTTCCCTGATTCCAAAAGTAATGCATACTCATTGTTTTTTTAAAGCCAGAAATACAAAATATGTAAAAGAGGAAATAAAAATCACCCCCCCTTAAGCTTACTACACAGATATGAACATATTTTACCCAACATTTTTCTATGTACACATGGACAGTCTCATTTTTTAAAAAGTGGGATCATGTTAAACACAGTATTTTGTGAAATATTTTCTTTAGTTTACCTTACAACTATCTGACACATTGGCAAAACATTATGTTTAATAGCAATATAGTACTCTATAGACGTACCATAATTATATGGCTCTACTATAATTTATTTCACCAATTTCCTACTGATGGACATTTAAGATTTTTCCAACTTCATGTTCTTATGAACAGTGCTGCAAAGAACATCATTTAGATACATTTTTAATCAATTAATTCAAATCCTTATTTAGGAAAAATTTTCAGAAGTCAGAATTTCTGAGTTTAAAGGTATGCTAATTTTAAAGGATTCTGATACATGCTGACAACTTTCCTGCCAGAAAAGTCTATATCACCAGCAATATATTTAAGGGCTAATTTCACCATAAAGCAGAATTTGTCCAGAAAGATAAAAAGGTACACAGAATCCTTAATCAAATTGATAGCACAATCTCTGCTCCGTACTTCAAGTAAAAACAAAATTTTAACATTTTCTGATTTTCCACACCGCAGACTTAAACATATGTGAAATGCTGCTGACTACTGAAAATCATACCTAATTAACCAACGGATTGTAATAAAAGCATAACAATCCATTTGTTCCTTCAGGGAAATTTTGGCAGATGTCAGTATTAGTCCACCCAAATTTCTACAGTACAAAGACAACTGATGTTCCCAGATGACTCAGAGACATGGTGTTCCTCTGAATCATCTGAGAAAGACTAAACTATGTTTAATAGAGTTGTAACCAAATGCATTTTATTGTAATCTAGTTCTTAAAAACTAATGATCCACAAATGATATACAGAGTCACTCTCTCATTAAATCAAATGTTTGACCAGAATCCATGACTTTTCCACCCACATTAAGTATAAGAGGAATGCTTATACTTTTATACCATGGAGTATTATGCTTTGTTTCTTCATAAATGCTTCTGCTCATCTCTTGGCATGAACATGCAGAGAAAGGTATGGTCAACCTTTTTGCTGGAAGGTCAGCGCTGCTCACAGCAAAATGTTTCATTAAATATTCAGGAGAAAAGAGTCTAATGTGTGTGTGTGTGTGTCTATGAATAAGTATTAAAGGATCTCAAAAGTTCATAGTAATTATGTGATATTATTTGATTGTGTCACCGGTAGAAAAAAAGTAGCGAACTGGGTCTTCTTCTATCCCCAGAACCATTACTCAAAGGCTCTGGTGTTATATTACAAGAAAAAAAAGATCTACACGGTCAGCAAACTCTCTTGGAATGCTGTGGCTTTTATACAAAAGACACTCTAAACCTTTAACACCAGAGATTTGCTACCTTAGTAGATTCAAGAAATTAGATAATCATGTTGAATGTTGTACCTGTTAGCTAGAAAGTACAAATAAATAGAGGTAGAGATGGCAAATAAGGAAACCATTGAGGACTCAGTCTCTTTGCATTTGGATGGGTTAGGGTCTAAATGTATACTTGGTGGGAGAAAGAGGAACTGGCACTAGTTCCTTTGTAAGACATGTGGAACAAAGCTTTGGTTGTCATCTGGCCCCAATGCCCTCCTCACCCCTTTTCATCATAAAGCCTTGTTTGACATTGGTAAAATCCTTATTATAATCTCATTGACAGTACAGGTTATTTTGTTTTGTTTTTACACCTTTTCAAATACTTTGAAAAACATTGCTCTTATATCCTTTCTTTTTGTCATTTTTCTAGGCTGTTATTTTATGACTTCAGACTATCTTACATGATCTTTAAAATTTTCAAATGAAGTTCTGAGCATAGTATTTAGTAATAAAACAAGACCTCTTACCAAGGAGGCATGTTTAAAATAAAACTAATAATCATTTTTATGGGGGCTGATTTTATTATGTTAGGAGCATTAGAGACCCTAAGAAAATGAAAAACAAGTACTGTTGAGTATACAGTGAGTACAGTTTTACTTATTATCTGTTAATAATCACAGTATTGCACTGAAAAATTAATTGTACATGATTCAGAATCTATATTCTATTTTTTTACATAAATAGTATACATTATGTAGTTATTTCCTACTTTTCTTTTTTAATTTAATAATACATTTGATGACTTTTCAACATCAGTTCATCAAAATATATATTACTCTTGTTATCTACTGCATAGTATATCATAGTTTATTTTACCATTCTCCTATTGATAGACATTTGGGCATTTCCCTATTATTTTCTTGTATAACATGCTGCAATGCCTTTTTGTGTGTGTGTTTCACTACATTAGATATTGAGAAGTGAGATAGGAAGTGTTCATTTCAAATTTAAAAGACTCTGTCAAATTGACCTTCAGAGTGGTCATTCCAATTTACATCCCCATGTTTTGTCATTTCAATGAAACAATTCGCGTCAGGAAATATTAAGATAGTCCACTGCTATCTTATAGGATCAGAGAAAAGATTTAATCTTCTATATCTTGTATGTCATGGTTTCTAACATTTTAAGATAAAGGACCCTTTTAAAATATCAAGAAAAGTTGAAGATACCATGGCAAATTTGTTATACTTTTGTTATTGATTGAGTAATAAAGTGTGTTTTATAAAAAGTATCTCTAAATTTGCATTTTAGAAACCACCACATCTGTACATGTTTGAAGAACAGACTTTTATACATGAGACAGTCATTTGTTAGACTACAGAAAATATCTGGTGTGACTACTAATTGGTGAATCTCTTTAACTCCTCTGCTAGAGAACTATTACTCTCTAGAAAGGGATTACAGGAGTACCACCAGACAGACTGAATTGTCACCTTAAACCCCTTCTGTGTTCCTCAACATTCCTGGTGCTTGGTACTCACATACACAGATCTACAGACACCAAAACAGACCCTCAGGTTAAGTGAAGAAAACCTCAGAGAAGACAAAAGGCTCAAGGCACTATAAGGGGTTCAATTTTGAAAGACTTAAAGAGGATCTCATTCCCATCAAAGTTTTCAAGTTTGTTTTCCTTGATTGCTATTGCCACATTCCTATATTTTCAAAAGAGAACATTATACCTGAGATCTATTCCAATAGATCTGAAAATTAGCCACCCAAAAGCATGAGGGGGTCCAGATGCCAGTCCTACCAGTAGTTTGCCATTTGTGAATTCACAATGATTTACAGGGCAGTAGGCAGTGAGCTGAACCTTGGAGATGAGCTCTGACCTCTCTGCATCCCATGGTATCTCCACTTTCATGTAATGAATAGTTCCAAAAGAAAGGGTCATTGGTCAAAGGGGAGATTCCAGCCTTATGACCGAGAGACTAAATCCCAACATGATCCTGCTCGCAGCTTTCTGCAGCTGTGCCTTCCCCGTGAAAGGCAGCTGCAGGAGGAAGAACATCTGGGGCTCACAGCCTAACAAAGGACAACCTCTCATTCTTAGTTCTACCAGTATCACAGTTTTAACCTGGGTTTGAATATGGGATCCAACTTAGAGAGCTAAAACCTCACGGGGGTTGCAAATGTGTTCATCAACTACCAGGAGGTAAAATGACTCATACATACTTCATTATTCTTTTCCATGTGCCACAAAACCCCAGTGATTTTCTTTCATAATATGAAATGCAAGCAGATTCTCCAAACATATCCAGTCAGCTCTGTAAATTGCTGAAACCCTCTTAGCAAAATCTCTGACAATGCTGTGATCATGAGGGAAAATCCTGAGCTACCGAAATGAGTCATATTTGCCCTCCAGATTTACAGTATGTTTGAAAGTTATAAGAAATTTGTACAAACATTCCAGGCTCTTAAATATAATTTTGTTTATATCTGGTGTGTAAAATGTTGCGGTTTCAGTTAATGCACATAAAGTCCAAGTCTGATTTTTTTCTCATTGGATTCCTCACAAGAAAGGCATTCAAAAATGTAATGGAGAAAAAATATCAACAAAATAAAAATATTTTTGGGGGTCAGAATATTTTTAGAAATTGAGATCAGGTTACCAATCAAGGGTAATATGTGATTACAAAAAAACCAGGAGTCATGTGGATTCTGGTTCAGACTAGAGTTGATATGGTTACCCTATAGGTTTCTGGAGGACAGTTCTCAGAATGGTCCTGCCACCAGGCATGCAGATCCATAAGCTTAGATGTTTGTCTGAATCAATGCCCATAGCCACAGGAAATTTTATAATGACAGACTCTAGTTGTTTGAGGTCAACATTTTTAAATGAAAAGGAAATGCAAATTCATGCATAATGAAGAAGAATAATAAATCAAACACCTATGTACCTACTATCCAACTCAACAAATAGCACCAGAGTCTTGGAGAGCCTCATGTGCCATCCCTGTCTTCTTATATGTCTCTAAATAACCACTTGCCTGAATTTTGTGTTAATCATTCCCTTGATTTTGTATGAGGTTACCATCATCATGCATCCCAACACAAAATATTATTTTGCTCTACCCTTTTTGAATTTTATACATATTATATTGTATGTATTCTGTGAATAGCTTCTTTCACATAATGTTATATTTTTGAGATTCATCCATTTTATGTGTGTAGCTATAGCTTATAAAGATAGATTAGGCACCATATTTTCCAATCATTTAATGAGACTCCAGTTTTGATAGAATACCTGTCCAGCTTCTTATTCCATTGGTCATCATTTTCTTTTAAAAAGTCTGTAAGTGATCTGTGATATTCAGTAGATATAAAATAAATAAAATATAGATTTACTTTCTCATTAAGCTGTTAATGTTTTTTAATATTTATTTTTAAAAGAAACAATGTATCTGTCAAACCCATTACATACAGACTTTAGGGAGATAATTCCATGACAGTTTCCCGAGATAAACCAAAATGTATTTATTCTGTCACAAACAGGACTGAATTTGAACCACTCCACCCATCCCATCCTGTGAAAACAATAAGTTTAGTGACATACAAACAGTTCAGTCTTAATTTATAAACGTTTAGAAAAGGTGGTTGATGTTGGGGAAGATATTTTTGTTCTTCATTTGGTTATTCAGGTTAAATTTTGTTTGGAATGAATGAAAAGGAGTAAAGGAATTTTTAAGTGGTCAATAAGATAAAATAAATTAACCAAACTCCTTCCTCTCTTTCCATCCTGATTTAAAATTGGTATAAAATGTGGCTAATAGACATAAGCCTAAATATTCCTGTGTTTTCATGAAGACCACCTTTTCTTCATCCCCAACCCAGGATTCTTTATCTGATAGGAATTTTAAATAATTAAAAAAAATCATCAATAAAAATGATCATTAATGAACATGGGCTTTATGTTGCCAATCAAGGATAATATCTAATTTGGGACTATATCTAATATCTATTAAAGAGTAATCTTGCTTTAATGTGCAAAGTAGCTGTCAACAATAACCCTTCAGCTGACCTATTATTTTAAGAAGTGAAATATGATAAGATCATTCAGAGTCTGGCATCCATGACTGACAATGCTACATTTTGTCACCTCTGAACCTGTATATACATCTGAATGAACACCTGTCCCAGAGCAGGAGGGTGGAAGGAAATTCCCACATTTCCTCTGCTCAATTTGGATGCAGCTGCATCTGACCACAGATATATAAACAAGCAGATTCTTTTCATATGCAACGATTTAATCTCCTTGAAATAGAAATTTCCATTTCCACCTTCAAATGTAAAAAAATTATGAGCTCATTTGAGATGAGTCTAGAAATTCAAGTCTAACCCTAAAATCTGAAATATTTGTGCGATGCGGTACAAAGGACCATAATTTCACGTTTGAGTTTCAACCTATGGCACTCCTGTCACACTGGTAAACATGTGTTAAAAGAAAATGATAGAAGAAACTAAAACAAGATGTCCATAAATGGAGATTATCAACCTGTGACTAATTAAAGGGACTCCCTGTAAGGAGAAAGTGGTTTTTAGCGCCTGAGGGTACCGCCATCTAGTCCATTGTCCACGTCAGCAGAGTGGGTCTTCAGCGTCCTTGGCAGACAGGCACCACTTAATTCAGGGGAACTTAAGGGGTATGGATTTACATAACAGGACTTTTATGATCTTTCCCTCCCAAAAAGTGCCCTCTGGAGCTTTCCTGCTTCCACTCTCATTTTTCTTAATTGGAAAAAAGATTTACTATTCATTTCCTCCTTCCCAGTACTCTCTTGGTTTCATTCCTTTCCTTTCAGTGGCACTGCCTCCCATATTTCCCTCTTTCCTCCCTCCCTCTCTTCCTCAGGAACAGAAAGGTCTAACATGCTGACAGATGTGCCACTGGGGCATTGCTTCTGACACCCCTGGTAAATAAGGTGACTGTTACCCTAACAATATAACACATTTTGGGGTGATTACTAACTCCCTGATTCCAGAGCTATTATAAAAACATCTAACTGGCTCAGCTAGACCTTCATGGGCTAGAATTGCAGAGCTCTGTTTACAAGTGGCAGCAGAACCATGACTGGAGACAGGAAATGGAAAATGAAAGGCCAAGTCCTGGAGGTTCGGCCTTTTGGCAAGAACACGTATTTTGCAGGGGATTTAGGAACCGTTCACTGCCAATAGGTTCAACCTCCCTACTGCTGGGAAAGAAAGTCAAGAGTCTGCTCTACTCTTGGTGGATCATCTTCTTAAATCAATGGAATCCTTCCCTAAGACAGGGCCTGCCCACGTGGAGGGAAAACAGTAGACCCCTATTTCTTGTGCTTAGCGTGATGGTAAAAAGTCAGCCTGACCAAACCAAATCAAGCTCAACGCAAATCTTCTTTCACCCTTAAAGTCTGTCTTTGAGTTAACAGAAGATCCCTATAAAATGCAAATATTTTAACCGAAGGGGTAATAGTAAATAACCAAGCATCTTTATTTTTGTGTGTTAATTTAGTTAGAATCACTGACAGTTTATGAATCAGACAGCCGGGGCTCGGAGAGAGACTGAGACAGGCATGAGACATTCTTGGGCAGCACTTAACTATTTGAGGGTAGCTGTTCTGTAAGCAGCAGATTTCTACATCAAAAATAGATCATTACCCACTAAGGTCTATACTGTCTTCTGACTAGATGCCAATCCAATCACTAGTTCCTTAAAATATGAGGAGAGGGCAGTAAATTCAGGTGAGACACCAGAGTGCTGAGCTCTGGGCAGCAAAGGAGCTACATGAGAGCCCCAGGTGGACTCTGACGAGGAGGAGGTAGGTAATGTGCCAGATAGGTGGAGTGCTGAATTTATGCGGGAGGTGATGGTGGTGAGGTGCAGGTTGGGTAATGCTTTCCAATAGGCAAACTGCCAGCCTGGTGGCAGGAATGAGTACATCCATTCGGCAAGTATCTATTAAGCATTTACTCCATTCAAATCACTGAGGGGAGGAAAGTAATATGAATTAAACTCCTGAAAGGAGTTTATAATCTTCTAGGGAAGCCAGGACATGAATAAGCATGTAATAGTGGGTAGAATGTGGTATCATAAGAGATTATCAAGTAATTTAAAATGTAGAGGCAAAAGGACACCTCCAACTAAAGGATCAGAGGTTTCATTGGGAAAGTGCTATCTGAGCTGAATCTTTCAGGATGACTGGAATTTGGGTATAAGGAAATAGGAGGGATGACCATATTACACAGTGGGTACTAAAATAGTAAGACTGAAGGGTCAGGAAATATGGACAAGTAAAAGCAAACAGTGGAGTCTAGCTGGATTTGGAGCACTCGAAGGCATCAGTGAGGTTCTGGATATTCTTGGTACATATAGGACAGCTCAGTAACTGGAATGAGCAAGCCATCTTTTTTTTTTTTTTTTAACATGGGCAGGCACCGGGAATTGAACCCGGGTCACCAGCATGGCAGGTGAGAACTCTGCCACTGAGCCACCATTGCATTGCCCAGGCCGTCCTTTTTATGAGGCTGAAAAAGAGAGGCTCCTTCCACAGCCGGGGTCCAATGGAAAAGAAGATTTGGAAGGCAGCACATGTTGAGGATTTTCTAATTTTCATCTCTATTACAGGGATTTCATTTCTTTCTGAGGTTTCCCTCAAGAAATAAAAGAAATTAGGTCCAGCTACCCAGTGTCAAGGGCACCATAAATCTTAGCTACTAGAAGAGACTTCAGTTCAGTAAATTCTGTAATCATTTAGAATAGCACCACTGTGGAGGGTCCTTCAAGAGCAATGAGCTATGACTCAAATTTTCAGAATGGAATTTATGTCCTTTTTAAATTCTTGCCACCTTCTCCACTGACTTGTATTTGCTTTGCCTACATAGAGTATAGCCTGTTTTCACTTCTTGGAGGCAATTATTCTCCTTCTAAATCAGATCCCAGCTGATCAGCAAGATATTAGGATTATAGAATGACAAAAGTAAAAGAAATTTTAGAGGTTACTCTGGATCCAACTTTCACATTTTATACATGGTAAGCTGGTAACTAAGAGGTGAAGTGACTTTACGGGTGGTTACAAAATCACAACTAGACCCAGGTCTTTAAAACTCCCATAACTGTTTTCTTTCAAACATATAATACTGAATGAGTTGTCTTAGGGTGTTCTTTGGATTAAAAAAGTGCTTCTGCCCTCTAAGCCAGGGGTTGGCAAACTAGGGCCTGTGGGTCAAATCCAGCCCACAACCTGTTTTTGTAAGTAAAATTTTATTAGGACAAAGCCATGTATATATTGTCTGTGGCTGCTTTTGAACTTCAATGAACTTCAGGAGTTGAATAACTAAAATAGAGACTGTAATGGCCCTCTAAAACAAAAATATATACTACCTGGCTCTTTACAGGACAGTTTGCTAGCCTTCGATCTAAGCCAATGGTCTTGACACTATTTTTTTTATGGTGTACTATCAGTTAAAAATAATTAAGCATACAGCCTAACAAACGTGTTTACTCATTTGTTTCTAAATTACATAATATACATATAGTGCTATTTAAATATTTCTAGATATTTAAAGTATGCTAAATAGAAATTTTAGAAGGATAAAATGACATTTAAACAAAATAATATTTAAAATGATGTTAAGAAACCTTTAGTATTTTAGAAAAATTTTCTTTTAGCACCTTGTGATCAGTAATTAGACAGGGTGACTCTAAGCTCCATTTATTTTGACGTTTGGTTTTAAATGATACTCACAGCTGAATTGTTGAAAATCTCCTAAAAAGATATGTAGATACAAATGGAAGAAGTGAATCACTGACTTGGCATGTTAAAGTCTGATGTGAATCTATTCAATCTCATCCACCAATCATGCAGTTTTTGGTGAAATTTGCCTAGAAAATTTGTATCTGTCCTGATATTAATCTGTTATTCATTCAAAGTAATTGGAAGATGTTTTCTATTTTTAATAAACAGCTTCAAGATCCAGTGAAATGCTTTACTTGGGGGATTTGAAAATAGATTAGAAAATGTACCTTCCAACCTGAGACGTTAAGATACCATACTCTTTATAGTAACGTTTACCTCTTTTTTTTTTTTTGCCAACAGAATTGCAAAACAAAGAGACCCTTTTCCAAAGGATCTCTTCATTGCATGGGAGTTTACTGTGAAAAGCAGTTACATTTCCCCTCTCTGTTGAAAAATCCCCTTTACCTAAAGGAACAGATTAAGTGTGTTGCTAAGGAGGCTCTCAAACACACTCACAGCACTAGCTCAACTCTGTCATTTTCTCAAAGTTTAATTGAGCTAGCATTATCAGTGTTATCTTCAGCCTGAAGCTCCCTTGCAGAAATCCTTTCAAGCACAAATCCACGTCACGAAGGTTAGTTTAGTGAAAACTTGATAAGCTATAGCATCTGTATATCCACTTAACTGATTACAAGTTATCTGCAGTGAGTTGCAACAGACTGAAAAGGCAAGGCTGAGTGAAGGCACCACTGTCTGTCCTTAGAGGGGTGGACTCAGGATTGGTCATATGGGGACAGAAATACAGACTGCATAGGGTACCAAAATGTTATAAACATTAGTAAAGTTTAATTTCTTTTTCATTTCACTTCATTTTATACTGTCTTGCCTTCTTTTCCTTGATCATGGGTCTACTTAAGATGGTCTTCCCTCCTCTCCATTTTTGCTACAAGAGTCTCAAGGCTTAGCTAAAATGCTACTCTTTTGTGTAGAAGACAGTAGAAATCAACCAGAAGGGACTCTTTCCTTCCTAAGAAATCTTTTTAGTTGTTCCAGATATTTATTATATATCACTTTTACTGGTATTATTAGTGTATTATCTCATGTCCCTTACTGTCATAATTTCTTGAGTTAAGTTTTGTTCATTTTTATGCCCCCCTTGCAAGTGTGCCTTAATTAACATATTCCTGAATATGAGGTGAACTGCCCAAGTTCGTGTGGATTTATCTGGACCAGAACAAGGAAAGGATACATATGCCAATATGAACCCATTTAAAAGTTTTAGTGTCAAGGATCAGCCTCACAAAAGGACAGAGCAATTAACTGTGACTTAGATCCATGTATGAGGCTGACAGTTCTGTGCTAGTTCATGATTATTTGCTGAAAAATAAAGAAAATGAACTCAGTTATTTGTTCTCTAGCCAACGGATATGGGACAAGGCTGTCTGCAAAACTAAAGCACACAAACACACATACATGCACACAGACACATTCACTCAGATTTGTGGGTTGCCAAGAAAGCAGAAACTCCACACTTGTGGATATGACCCAGGAATGCCTAGCCATGCCAGCTGTCATGTTGTGTGGGCCTTGGGGCTAGCTCATGAGTTCTAGAAGCTGAACCTGGTCATTCCTCAAGGGAACAAATAGTCTCTCCAATTTCAACTTCATTACAACGAAATGATGGAACAGAGCCATACTAAACCAACCCAAGCATGCTAGTGGCCGTTTCCAGACAGAAGAGATAGAAGAAATATTAAAATTAAATTAAAATTTCTTCTGGAGATAGAAGAAATATTAGAAAAAAATATAGCAGGTAGAACTTCAATACTTTACATTTCTCTCAATTCCTTCCCACCAGCAATTGGAAGCAATTACCAGCCACAAGCTTTGCCAGTATTTGCTGGGTAGATACCAGGTAAATTTTGCTTATTGGTTCAGAATGCAAAGTTTTAAGGCACTTAGTTGTACAGTTATTTCACATTCTTAGCTACTTCCCGATAGATGGCATTGTGTTACAGCTTCATACAGAAAATTTCCTTACTCCTGAGCTGGAAAATACATGTTTTCCTTGTTAAGAAAACTAAATGAAAGATATTTGACTTCTAAAACTAGTTAATAGTCAGGGGTTAAAGTCAAACTGAGTCAACTGGTATTTTCCAGTCTGATTGTGGACTCTGGTCAGTTTCAAGAGTGTGTGAGTGTTTGTGTGTGTCATCAGCCTATCTCTTTTACTGTCACATGACTGGCCTTGGCTTGGCTAATGAACAGTGCAGAAGTCCTTCATTTTCTGTTACTCTGGTACCTGCCTTTCTTGCTGCATAACCCCTCTCTTATCTCATCATTTTCCCTTGTAACTTTCTTATATCCCTCTACAGTCTTTCTCATCTCACTATAAAGCCTAATGTTGGTTCTGGCCTTTTGTAATGTTGTGGAAAGGAAACACAATTCAGAACAAGTAGGTAAACCAAGCAAATTTGATTGAGCCAGTTCTTTAGAAATATTTTCATGTGTTCCAGCCAAAACTGGCCCTGTAATTCACTGGACAAATGATGAGGAAAGCCAAAAATAGCTAATTCCACTGTATCATGGGCTATCTCACCATTTTTGCATTTAATTTTAGAGTTAGGCTTATAAGTTAGTTTTATCTACTTTGTAGCTAACCTAAACTCATCTGTGGTACATCAAAACAGGGCCAGTGAAGTGCGTTTTTTCTTCCAGATATCTTAACCACTTTCCCAGTCAATCAATATGTCCAAAAGAACAACACTGTATTAACTATTTTTGGTATTTTTAACCCAGTCATTACTAGTCACAACTCAAAAATGTCATAGAAATATGGGCTTGTAATTCCTAGACTTATAATTTGGAATGAAGTGTCTGATGGGCCCTTTACAGACCCGAACTTATTAGACCTTGTTGAGGTCTTTTGACACCACTGATATACCCTTCTATTTGAAACTCTCTGCCTATAACTTATTTTGAAGTTTCCTTGGGGTCCTCCATCAGGTTCCCCCATCAACCCTTTTTCTCTTCTTCCTCAGTATACTCTGCTTGGGTAATCTCAGCTGTGCCTCTAACTGGTTTGTCAATTTTCAGATGACTCTCTAATTCATATTCTTACTTCAGGCTGATCTCCTGAGTCCTATACCCTTTTATTCAACTGTCTTCTAGCCAACTCTACCTATATGAATCTCATCATATTTGAAACTAAGCTCAACATCTTTCTCTCATAACTCAGTCTTGATCCTCTAGATTATAATTAATGAAAACTTGTGCTGCCCAGGTTCCAGGAACCTGGAAGTAATCCTAGAATCTTCTGAATCCTTTACACTCAACGCCTGCTCAACCCTTGTTGATTCTAACTTCTAAATATTACTTGCTTTTTTTATTCACAACCATTTTCTCTTGTTCGGGACTGAAAACTCTCACCTGGAGATCTATAATGGTCTGATTATCTTCTTTGTCTTTAGTTGTCCCCATCTCTAATATAGCATTCACATGTCCAGCATCAACTACTTATATCATTCCTTGGCTATTTTTTTCTAATTAAATTTTTTTTTCAAAATTTTATTTTTTATATTTATTTAAACATTATTTTTCTTCAAGACTTCTCTGATTTTCCCTTATATCTTATGCTGCTAATGAACTCTACATATCATCATTCAAACAATTTTCCTATTTATTTGTAATTATTTATATGCCTAAATCCAACTAGAATGGAAGTTCCCTAGCTGAAGGGATTGTATCTTTTTACTGTGTCTTCAGCATTTAGCTAACATAGTCTTTTGAACTTCTGAATGATTTTTCTTCCTCAGTAATGAGATATTCAGGAAAGATGCCTAGAATAACTAGTTATTCTGTATACCTGTTTAGTCCATGACTTCCCAAATTTGAAAGTTCTTCCCATGCTGATACTGCACTCTAAAACCTCTTATTTTCGAAGATGAATGGTCTTTTTAAAAATTCCTTAGTCACATCATTCTATCCTTGCTACATATGGCAATTTCATGATTTCAAGATGGGAAATCAGCTTAATAGTGAAAGAAAAATCAAACAGAGACATTTATTAACTAAATTAAATATTTATAAATAAATAATTTATAGAGAATAGAGAAAACATTAAAAATTTAACATTATTTATAACTTGGAAGTAGATATACTATTTTTCAATTACTTGGCAGGGTTTTTCACTCCTCATGTGCATGGAAAAATAAAGTGTAAACAATACCCATGTGTCTAGAAGTTGATTTTGATTGAAAGCACAATTCTCTACTGTTGAGTTTAAAACTAAACTGAACCTGCCAACCTGAAAAGAAACCTGCCTAACTCGTTTCATATATATTGTATTTTCATTACAAGTTTCAAAATGTCAAAAAGAGGAAGAGCCTGGCCCTTTAAGGAGCCAAATGACACAAAGGAGGATGCTTTCAGAGAAACAGTTTGGCCTTGGCTGCATATTAGGATCACCTGGGAGAGCTTTTAAAACTCCCAATGCTCTGGCTATGCCCCAGACCAATTAAATCAGAACCTCTGTGGATATGATCCAGGCATTAGGACGTTTTAAAGCTTTCCATGTGATTCTAGTGTGCAGCTAGATGGAGAAACGCTGCTTCACGGTGAATGAATTAGGAACAGTTTTGGCCAGGTGTAGTTGTGTTGCAGGCTTGCCTTTTTAAAAGGCCAAGTACAGTCATTCAGAAAGTCAAGAGGAGAGAAGAATCACCAGCAGGCATTTGGTGATCAGAGTGGAAATAGATGAGGTAACTTGTCCACATGATCCTAAATTCCAGGCTCTTTTCATTTATTTTTTAAACTGGGGGTTTATCAATGTTTATGAATAAATAGTAGAAGTTACATAATATTGATCTGCAGAATATATTTTTTTAATTATTAAACATTGGCTATATACACTGAGTGGTATATCCATGGTTCTGTCCATGACCAAACTTAACTAAATCCAGCACCACTGGCTGCTCCACCTGATCAGGTGCTTTGAACTCCTGGCAGAAGGTCCTGGATAAGCAAGACCAGTGTCTGAAAGGATTTAACCTGTAACCTTCACCTCCTCTGATGATGAAAATATCACGAAATCCCAATTTCTTATCTTTTACCTATGATGCATAATCTGTGTCAAGATGAGATTCTGGAAGCTCAGCTAAGGATCTGTGAGAAAATAATTCTTGCAGTCTGTGCTATGGAATTTGAACTGCAAAAGAGAAAAAAACTAGGTTGGGAGCCAACCAAACCAAAGGGGTACCTGCCAAACCACACCTTATCCTCTTTGATCAGCAAAAATATCATCCACCGCCTGACTCCCCTTACCTCACCAATAAGAGCTCATTTATTCCCTTATTAGGACACTGGCAGTGGTGAGAGAGACTGCTCATGTCTGAGGGCCCAGGAGTGGCTTTCTCAACATGTGCAGTTCATCAAAAAAAGAAAAGGGGGTAATAGGCACAGAGGGAGGGGACTGGAAAAATTAAATTCTCACTGCATGGAGAAGAATCCATTTTGGGTAGACTACAATTATGGTTTTGGAAAAAATAATTTTTTTGAACAGACCAAACCAAAAAAACACAATCCTAATTTTTTTTTTAAATGCATTTTTTTAGGAAGGGTGTTTTCAAAACTTAGAAATGCAGTCAAGGAAATTTAAGTTGAATGCTTCCAGGAAGCTGAATGTATAGATCAGTGAGCACCTGGTCTTGGCCTTCAAGAAGGGCTGGGCTTAGGTGGATGGATGTGGTCTGGCCCAGTTCTAGGGTATCACCTGAACCTGGAAGTGTAATTTGCTGTTCCATTTGTTTGTGTGCTTGTTTTTAAAACCTGGAGCAAAACAAAAGCCCTGTTTCCCTTTCTGTCTGCTTCTTACTTGTGTACAAGGCTACACTCTGCATGCTGAGCCAAGTCCTAGCTTACTCCTTTCTCTTTTGACAACATACCCACTGTTCAAGCCAGTCCTTTTCTGATGATATTGGTAGAATTCGGCATAGCTTGCCAAGTAAAATTGAGATGTCCCCTTGGTATGATCTGTGGCCGCAGGGCTGTCCTGTTAATCCCAGTCTGTTGAGTGGCTAAGCAGTTTTCAGAGCCAACTTCATGAATTCAGATCCATCTAAGCAATAACAGATTACAACTCTAAGTCTTTAGAATTTATAAAAAACTTTCCTCAAGTGCATTATCTAATTTGATCTTGATATATCAATCAAAGAGATTGGCACTTTTATCATCTCTATTACATATTGAGGAAATAGGCTCAGAGAAGCTATGTGACTTGTGTTGAGTCAGGACATCACTATAATTTGGGGTTTCTGACCAGTGCTCTCCTCCTGTCTCAGTGGAGTCCTAGTATTATGGGGTTCTCTCAGACAAGGAGCTCTGAAGCTTGCCAAAGAGAATTCAAGTTCTCTAGGTCCCCCAGAGGCCTCTAGACAGAAGGTGTTCAGTGCCCCCCTGAGAGACTAGAAGGCCCTAAAAGAATCACCTCACACTCCTGGGGTTGGGTTGCTGCTAGTGATTGACAACTAACTGTGCTAAATTTTACTCCTTGTTGAAGTTGTAGGTTTAATAATATTTCCAAAGCTAAAAGCCAAACATAACAACCATTGCCTATTTCAAAATAAACAGAAACATTGCTGGTTAAAAAAGAAGAAGAATGAATTAGACCAGCCAACTTTCACTTGAATGAGTAAATCAAACAAACAAATTGTTGAAAAGGATGGAGAAGCTTATTTAATGGTGATAACTCTCATTTGTACAGTGCTAAGGGGGTGCCAGGCCATGGATAGATGCTTGGCAGATGCAGCTCATTTAATTCCTACAGTAACACCAGATAGCGATGACTATTCCTATTTTATAGTTAGATGAGCAAATCCAGCAGAGAGAAGTCAAATAATTTGCCCAGGATTACACATAGGATTTTAATAATCATCTGGCTGATCCCACGGTCTGGGCTCTCTGCACTATGACATAGCATGTCCATTTCTATCCAGCTCTCAGTTCTCTGACTTTGAAAGGACAGAATTTAGAAGTTGGCATATGGAGGAGTTCAAAATTATTTGAAGTCTGTTCTCTTTTAATTGACATTTAAAGGTCATGTGACATTAAAATTAGAGACATCACACATTTCATCAAAATCCAGGTCTTCCACTGGGGGAAGAGGTGCATTCCGCACTATTTTTAGGGCCACTGAAATAGTATTCAGTCCCCTGAACTTGTTATTTAAGATAGAGTCATGAAAGAGTAAAGACCTTTCCTAGATCATTCCTCTCCATCCCGTCTAACCCTGCTTCTTATTGAGAAGCCTGCTCATCAAGCAGGATCTGACGTAATGATACAATTGCTGCCAGATTCACCCACTCAAAGGCCAGAGGGTAGAGCTTTGAAAGCACATGTAGGAATAACATTCATGATGTGTCAAGCTGGAGAGAGCAGGGAAGACCCTAGGAGCCAGTCTGGAGCCAGCCTGAAGCCAGGAGCGAGCCATTATGTACCCATACCCAGGCAGAGGCGTGGGTGAGCAAGTTAAGCTCTCTGGCCTCATTTTCCTCATCTGTAAAATGGAGGTGATTGTACTTACCTCATTGTGTTATTATGGGGATTAAATGCACTAATACTTGTAAAGTACATAGGTCAATGCTTGGCACTTAGTAAGTACATATGGTTGTTAATAACTTTTGTTTTATTTCTGTCATTGTCATAATTATCATTATCATCGTTACATAGGAAATAGATTTTGTGCTTAAAGTTCTTTCACGGCATGCTGCAGTTTCCAAGCATGGAGACAATTGGGTAGAAAGATTTTTCTAACTCAAACATCTCAAACCCCTTTGCAATGATAACATCAATAACAGAGAAGGCTGAAAAACGCAGAATAAATGCAGGGGGAAAATTTAATCTCCTCTGTATTCCCTTGTTCCTCTTCTCTTAATTACTTTTTCTTTTTCTCCATACACCTCCCCACCCCCCCACCCCCCTTAGGAAGGAAGGAATGGAGGAGAAGAGTTGTGGCTGAAAAATGTTGAATAAATGGAGTGCCTTTTATCTTTTCTTTTCTCTGCTTCTTTCTTAATCCATGTCAATTCTCATTAAAATGTACATAGAAATTTATCATCAGACAGCACTATCTTCCCAGGCCAGAAAATGCATCTGTCCTAGTGGAAGAGGATTATCCTTTTTTAAAATTCTTTAGAGCTGGCTTAATACCTAAACTTAGTAGAGAATTGGTGAGTCAGATCTCTGTACATGGAGGTTGGTTCTGACTCACTGAAATAACTTTAGACAGACAGCTGTCTTCACTGCCATAACATCCTTCAGCCAGCTGGCATTTTAAATGTATTTGCTAATTGTCCCATTAACTGCTTCTGAATTAAACTATGAAACGTCAGGTTAAAGTATTTTAAATCTTTCAGTACTCAATTTGAAGATTAAATGGTTCTACTTTATTAATAAAACATTTTCACAATTTCCAGCACCTTTTATTGTTTATTTAAGTGAGTGGTTCATTATAAGGAGCTGGCAGTACATCTGCTTTATTAAAATGCCTTTTGCTGAATTCTTTGTAAATTTATCCTCTTGTGTCCTTGGCGTTTGCCTTTTCTTGTTCTTTTTTGCTTCTCAGGGATCAGGGGGTCTTGGTTGGAGATTTACCTGTAGCTCAGTGGTGGGCTCATGAAATTTTAGCCTTCTTATACTTCCAGAAATAACAGTATCATTGAACCACTCTATTCCCTGGGCAGAGGGAGTATTTTCAGGGTTTCCCTCCCACTCCTTGAATCTTCAAGTTCAAGTTCAAGAGAGACAGATTCTTAATATTTCCCAGATCAGATTTAATGTTTAAGTAAAGTCAGGTATTACAAAATTTATGCAGGGAAGTGAGAGGACACAGAAAATACTTTTTTTCCAGCAATACTACCTCTTTAAAACCTAGGGTGGTTCAATCTATGACTTCAAGGCTGTTTCTCTTGTGGTGAACAGAGATTATACACTGCCTGAGTATCCTTCACTCAGTGAGGTTGAAAGGAAAGCCCTCGCCTACACTTGGGCCTGGGGAGCTTTTGGCCTTTCATATCCAGGAAGCATTCACCACCCAGAAAGTTGTACATGTCTCAGTCACTATAAATAATGACTATCAGAATGCCATCTTTCACATTTGGCCGTTCCACGATGCCAAAGGTTTACCCAATTTGTGGGGACCTGAACAAACTTTAAAAGTAGAGGTAATGGCCAGACCCATGGCCTTTGATTCTAGGGTACACACATAAAAGTTGTGACAGTCACTCACGTGTTTGTGATGACCTGGGAGCTACCTCAGACCCATCCTCTATGTAACCAGTTCATGCCAACAACTATCATTGTTAATCACTCACCATCCCCCTTTTACTTGAGCACTTACTAAGTGCATTGTGCTAAACACATTACATATATTTTCCCTTTTTTGTAGAAGGAGAAAACTGAGAAACTCAGAGAAATTAAGTAACTTGCTCATGGGCATATGGTTAATAAAATTATTGGACTAGAACTGGAATCCAAGTTCATCCGGACTTCAAAGTCAATATTTTTAACTTATACTCCTCTTGCCTGTTGAGGATATTCAAGGGTTGGTGGTATTCCCTGGCCACCAATCCTGTTCTTACTACATTCTCCTTCACAGTGTCTTTGGTTTAGTCCTATTAGGAAAAGTAGTTATTTTATATTTTGCCTACAAAACAAAACAAAACATTTTTTAGCAACTTCCATTTAACTTCCGAGTTAGCCAAAGTATAACACTAGTATGGATGGTCATTTTAAGCAGTTAAGTAAATGGAACTAAAATCTGAAATGAAGATTTTAGTTTTTTGAAAACTAAACTCAATTTAAAATTCTAGCCATCTTTCGTTTTTTTGAAAAATTAATGGATGCTTTGATGAATGCATGGCAATTATAAACGAACTCAGGTGCCTTTCATCCCAGTATTAGGTGCTTTGTTGATGTGCGATATCTTAAAGACTTCAGGGGGTCTTTGGGAAGGGTGGAAGAAGTGTTCAGAGGGAAGGGAAAATAGGAAATGTAACACTGATTAACGTAACACTGTAGTTCACACACATGCACATAGCTAATTCCTTTCATTTTCACAAACACCAGCAAAGCAGATATTCTACTTTTTTTTTTCAGATGAAGAAACTGAGGCACAGGGAAATCAAGTGACTTGTTCACTTAGTAATGAGAGGGATCTGAACGCGGATGTGGGAGTCAGGGTATCTGGCTCTATTCTCTCATTTGTTCAGTGTGTATCCATTTCATTCTGTGAGAGCTGGGCCTGGGCATTAGAAGGAGCATTGAGACGCCTGTCCCCAGTCAGCAGTGCTGCCTTACACCAGAATTGCCACCTCCGAGTCAGCAGAGAGAGCAATAGGTTCCTCTCACAGCCATTCCTTCTGCTTTAGAGAATCACGGTATCTAAAGCCCCTGGGCCTCAACTTCTTCGTTAAAAAAGGTGTATGAATATAATCTTTTTAAATTCAATACTTAGGCATATTATAAAAATTTAAATAACTGTGGAAATTATCTACACAGAAGCTATCACTCTCATAAAACCAGTTTGAAGCTAGGTTAAAACAATTGCTTAAATTTTACACAAAAGCCACAGGTCCTCTGGAGACCATGTAGGGGACTTATTCTGATCTGTGGCAGTTGGAGGCATATGATGATCTGGGTGAAAAGTGTTTCCACTTTTTAAAGAGCAAAAGTGGCAAATTTATTCCCATCTCTTTGGAAGGAAATCACTTCTTTGGAGTGAATATAGTCACTTTATTTTATTTTTATTTATTTAATTTTATTGATATTTTGGTTTATTATTTTATTTTCTCTCTGTTACATACCAAGTGAAAGGTAGAGTAATTCTGAGACTTGAGGTCTACAAAAGGTAAATGCAGACATTCCTTGGCTACAAGGATTGTTATATCAGAAAGCACTCATGGGAAGGTAAAGGAAAAGATATAGAGAGTTAAAGAAGCAGGCTGAGCAAGTAGTAGAAGGTACAAGTTTTGGGTAGGTTAGACCCTAAACAGGAATAGAGCAGAGTTTGAAAAGAAGCATTCAAATCAATAGCTGTGTGTGAAATGGGGTTAAGGAACAAGTTATATTACAACTTCTGCAATAGAAAAAAAAGAATAAAGTTATAAAGGAAAAGTTAAAGATCATTGAGAAAGGTACTGTATTTTACCTAGGAGTTTATTGTTTTAAGCCCTTTCTTAATGAAATTATCTCATTTACTGGGAAATGTTGGTTTTTTTGTTTTTTTAATAAAAAGTAGTTCTTCTAAACAGTGGAAATCGATGTTTATAAATCTAGTGGGCTAGAGCAGATAATATCAGGCAAAGTATGCACCTCATAAATTGGATCATGTCTTAAAAATCCAATGACCACCCAGCTGCTTCCTGGGTTTTATAATCTGAGAAAGTATTTATGGCCAGAGGGGCAAGGATGATCGGGCTGGGCTTCTTAGATACAAACCTGGTTGTAAATGACAACAAATATCACTACTAGATTTTCATTTATGAACTTGCATCCTATTACAGCACACCCAAGAATCTTTTCCCAACTCTATAAAGAACAACTGGTCCCTCCAAGTTATTCCGCTGATTTTTTTTTAAAACTTTTTTACTATATCATATAACATATATGCAAACAAAGAAAGAAAAAAGCAATAGTTTTGAAAGCACTCTTCAACAAATAGTTATAGGACAGATCGCAGAGTTTGTCACAGGCTACTATACCATTATCTCAGATTTTTCCTTATAGCTGCCCCAGGATGTTAGAGGCTAGAAGCAACAATTTTTTTTTTTATCATCACAATTGACTCTTTTTTCTTTTTTGTGAAAAATAACATATATGCAAAAAAGCAATACATTTCAAAGCACAGCACAACAATTAGTTGTAGAACAGATTTCAGAGTTTGGTATAGGTTACATTCCACAATTTTAGGTTTTTACTTCTAACTGCTGAGACTAAAAGAAAATCAATATAATGACTCAGCAATCATATTCATTTGTTAAACCCTACCTTCTCTGTATAACTCTACCATCACCTTTGATCTTTCTATCTCTCTCTTTTGGGGTATTTGGGCTATGGCTATTCTAACTTTATTCTGATGTTGTTTTCTTTTTTTTTGGGTGTACGGTCCAGGAATTGAACGCGGGTCCTGCATGGCAGGTGGGCATTCTAACCACTGAACTACCCGTTCACCTGCCTGATATTTTTCTTTTTTTGCATGGGCAGGCACCAGGAATTGAACCAATGTCTCTGGCATGACAGGCAAGAATTCTGTCTGCTGAGCCACTGTGGCCCGCCCCCGCCTGATATTATTTTAATAGGGAAAAATAAGGCTATTTAAAAACTTGCATTTGTTCTGCACTTAATACTTTTCAGTATACATTAATGCATGTCATTATATTGGATGTCTTTGACCGCCCTGGTAGGTATGCAGAGCAGGTACAATTATCTCCGCTTGAAAGCTGTACGGCTTTCTCAGAAACAAAGTGCCGAATACAGATGGAACTAGACCAGAATCTAGAGCCTCTGACTCCCATCTAAAAATCCTCTCCTTAAACCAGCAGGCTGACCCTGTAGCAGGTAGCCAGAGTGGTCTTCAGCTAGCCGAGCTTTCTAAGCTATTCAAAAGGCAGGGACAGGTGATAGCAAAGTCACCTATTACGCTCAGTGATTTTCAGACTTCAGTTTATGACCTATTTGCAGCTTCTGAAATATGTTTAATGGGTCATGACCAGAATATTTTAATGAAGTAGAATAGAGTAGAAAATATCAGAGAGTAATTGTACATAACAAGAATGAGTACTGTTTTGTGAAATTTTTGATTCAAATATTGTATGTATGAACTGGGCCACAATGTAAAATATATATTTTTCAGAGGGTCAGAGGAAAAATAAAAAATTGAAAAACACTGACATCGATAATGTTAATCACACAGTTTTATTGTTTTGATTGCACCCGTAGCCCCAAATGGACACTAAGATGTGTGTGACTGTTGGGGGATGTTGGAGGAAGACTGAAGACAGATTACTGCAGTGGGTAGCAGATTAGAAGACAAGACAACCTGGAGACCATAGCCTACATTTCCTTCTCCTTTGCTGTTCTTAGTGCCTAGTACAGTTGCACTCATTAGCACAGGAGACCCTCAGTGAATATCTGTTGAATGAATGAATGGAAATCAGTGAGGTTTATGGATTTTTAAATACTCCTCTTAAAAATTCAATTACTCCTGGAAATGAATCCAGGCAGTTCTATATTTGGAGAAGTATGTTTCCAAAAATTTAATTTGTAAATTGATTCTTGGAACTTCATCCCACAGTATACATGACAGCAGGGATCTCAGGCTAGTCTACACTACCTATTTAAACTGTGGAGCTAGTACTGAGAACTGAAAAGATGTTTCTATGGGAAAACACATTGTCGCAGCTGCAATTAGGAATGCCAGGAACACATTAGCCTCCAGATGGCAGAGGAGCACCTCCTTTACCAGCATTCCTCTTGTCACTGCTGGACATGCCTGTGCAAAAGCATTTTGGATGGACTAAAAGGGATATAAGCAGCAGCATATAGAAACCAGTCATTTCAGAGATTGATAGGTCAGAGGTAAGGAGAGTGATGAAGATAGAGCAATTTAAATAGCCACAAGGAGGGAAAAGAAAGGCCTGTGGCCACCCAGGTACCAGCTAGTGTGATTAGCTGAAAGTCAGGACCCCCTATGTAAAGGCTTGGTATAATAACCATGAAATGGACAAGTCAGCAATATCATTTACAGAATGCCCAATACATGCCAAACACAATTACCTGTTTTTTTTGCCATACTTTATCATTCATAAACAAAATAGTAACTTTACCCTTAATCAGATAAGAAGTCCAAAATTTCAATCATTTAAAACTATCTTTGAACCCAGAAGTGAGCAAAAATGGCCAGTTAGGTATGCAAAACAACAATCACAAAACTCACAGCCCCTTTATTTTGTAAGAGAGGAAGCCTCTTAATGTTCCTCTACCTGGATTATTGATTTTCACTCTGAACACAGTTCTAACAAATAGGACTTACTGATTCCTTGACTTCAGGAGAATAGAGAAGTGAGGACTGCTAGAACTAGATACATTAATGGCAATTAGGAGAGATAGAAGCCATCCATAAGAAAATAGAAGACATCACATAATTGGACCCATTTTTGGATGGGACTCTTAAATTCTCTGAAGTATTACTGTTTTATAGTACAATAAAATAACTATGTTCATGATGACTCAGCAATTAGGGAATATTTGAATTTTATTTTAATAACTATTTGAAATGGGGGAAAAGATTGTTTCCATTAAAATTTTTTTTTTTTGCAAAATTCAGCAAGTAGAAAATTGGAATTTCCTGATGACATTGGATAAATAAGTTATAACTGTACTTATTTTTATAAAAACTAACATTTTGATGTACATTTCTTCTTTCATTTCTGCAGAATTTCATAAAATCAGACCCATCATTTATTTATTCCTCTGTAAAGTTTTAAACCTAATTCCCTCAGAAAACAGAGACAAACTAAATTCCTATGGTTCTTTGATTATTTAAAAATGTATATGCCCTTCCACATTGTTACCAAATGTAATAGCAGAACAAAACTTTTAACTTTCATCCCAGGACACACAAAAATACATGTTTTTATCAGAAATGCAAATGTTAATGGACTAAAGCATGAATATTTCATAGGTAACCCCCAAATCTCAATTAACTTCATTAGGGCCTTGGGAAAATGAGAAAAGCAGCAGTGAAAATATTAGATTGCAAGTAACAGAATCTCTCAGTGATCTTACTAGAAACAAAATAAATCTAGCTTGAATAGCTGGTTCACACCTGCCCCCCAAAATAACATGGCTCTTGTATGGGTCTTGGCATTTAGGAATTTTAATGTGACTCATTAAAAGAAATAATAATAACACTGCCAATCTTGCTTTGTAGGTGATGAAACCAAGATAAATTATCTGATAGAAATGCAAAAATTAGAATTTAGAATTTCATTTTGTTGGGTACCTGTTTTGGCATTTAACCTAACACTTCTTCCAAAATTAAAAGGGCAGAGGCTTTCATGTGTTCAAATGATGTGAATGAAAAGTGTAAACGTAGGTGAACTGAGTTTAATTTATTTGATGAGCGGAAACAGTATTCTTCTAGCACTGGCACATCGCTGGATGTTGAGGGTTCAAAAACTGAATATTGCCCCTGTTCTTAGGCATTTACCTTCTAGTGGGTGAAGACAGAGATGGTCACCACTAGCTCTAGTAAAAGTCCAGGGATAGAAGGATGGACAAATGTTTTTAGAGTGGAAAGAATGAGGAACCGTAGAAGGTTTCAGGAGGAGATGGCATTTGATCAGGGCCAAGAAACATAGGAATGAAGTCAGAAGCTGAAGAGGAAGGCAAGGATATTCCTCATATAGGGAACAGACTGAGCAAACAGTGAGGGACCTGATTTGGCTGGAGCAGGGGGAGGTCAAATGATAAGGAATATGGACGTGAGATTGTGGAGAACTTGGAATGCCACATTATGGAGAGTGGACTGAATCCTCAAAAGGGGGCTGGGGAGCTGGGTCAGAAAGGGGAGAGAGATTGAGGCCAGGAGACCAGATGGGAGGCAATTATAATAGTCCAGGTGAGAGGCAGCAACTATGAAAATTTAAGAAATGACAGAATGAGAGAGACACAGAGAAAGTAAAACCGATAGACCCGCAGGTGTGATGGAGTGGAGAAAAACCTCAGGACCAGGCATAAAAGAGAGGCATTTCAGCCATCCATACTCTGACGCTGACCAGCTGTACGGCACTGGGCAAGCCCTTCGCTCCCATGCACTTCAACTTCCTCATTGGAATGAAGACATTAAATAAAACCAGTGGCTTCTGAACTGCTCCATGAAAATCTAGTATTCCAAGGAAGTTTTAGGAAAGAAGTGGGTAGGGTGGGGTGGAGTAGAGGAGAAAGAGGTAGCAGAGTGGGGATGGGCCGTGGGTATGATTGGAAAGTGGAACGGAATAGGAAGCGCTATACCCAAAGACTTCTATTTAACCAGACATCCCCTTTATGTAATAGGACTCCTTTAAATACAAATTCCCTTAAATCTGAAAAAAAAAGTTTGCTAGCCACTGGATTAGATAACTTCCAAGCTCCCTTTGAGCTCTCATCCTCTATTAGTCCATGATTACACTTATAGAAACTGGTCATCCGAGATATATGCCAATATAATGGACATGGACCTTGTTTTCAGGACCCCGCTGAGTTCCTCTGTTTATTTGATTAACTGTTGCACAAATGCTGGAACAACTGGAACAACAAATGTCATGCTGAATCAGTGCCAAAACTCTCAAAAATGGAAAAGATTCACGGAAGGGCCATTTGGTGTCCTCATTCTCCAGCATTACCTTTTCTCATGACCCAGTAACTTTTTCAAACCTCATAAACGCCAGTGTGAAAATGGCTTTGGCCTGGGACTACAAAGACTTGACTCTGCCACTGATTATCTTACGGCTTTGGGTAAATTGAGGCACCCCTCTGTGTTCCATTTCCTTGTCTTTAGAATGAGGGCCCCTTCTGACTTTTTTTTTTTTTTAACATTCCAGGATTTCATGATCCTAAACCTTGGAGCCTGCTGGCTGAACCAATTCCCTGATCAATAGCATATGCTCTCAGTCTTGTTCTGTCACAATCAAATGGCCAGTATATTGAGGGCTTTGGGCTGTTTACTTTAAGGATTGGGCAATGTATGGTTTAGCCGAAATCTCAGTCCTGCAAATCGATCATCTGAGCGGAGGGCTCAGGTCTAAATTAACAGCAGATCTTTAGAAACATAATGCCTTGAAGAGTGGTATTTGGAATACGGAAAACCGTGCCTAGGTACAAGCCACTGCAAATGGTTAACAAACTACCATAAAAATGGAAACAAGGAAAACCAGCGAATCAGAACCACGGAGTTCAGACAAAGTTTCATACGGGTCTGAAAGTTAAGACATTCACGGTCTTCCTTTCCCTCCTGGTTTCTCCTCTCCCCTCCCACTCCCACAATTTTTTTTTTTTTTTTTTGCCATTTTGACAACAATTCGTTGTTTTTTTTTTTAAAGAAAAAGTTAAAACCAAGAGTCTTAAGTGAGCACTCACTGGGAGAGCGCGGCCAGGCTGCGTCTTCCTTGCAATCCGGATCCACCGAGCATGTCTGCAGCTGGGAAGGGGCGGGGGTGGCCGCCAGAGGTGCCGAGACCAGGCCGGGCGTCAGGACATGGGCTGGGCCCCGGGAAGTGCCATGTTATCTGTGGCTGAAATGGAGCAGGACGGGATGCTCCTGTGTTCCTTTGTGTTAACACTTTGGTCTGTCCCTGTGACGAAAGTCTGGGCTTGTCCTCTGCCAAATCTACTCCTCCCCACCCTTTCCCTCTGCATATGATCATCAGAGAGCTGATTGTTATTTTTTACTGTAATCTCTCTAATAGAAGCCCATCATGTTTAGGTTTTTAAAGGGCACATATTGCTTGGAGATTTCCAGAATGTTATTACTGGATAGTAGTTTCCAGGATTGCCAGTAGCTTTCGTGATGGAGACTTTATATGCTTAACTACAAATAATTATTTTAAGGTAAGTAAGTAGTCCAAGGAAAAGACACTGATCCACGTTCTCAGGCTTTTGGAAAATAGCTGATCATGGTATTACATGCATCACAATTTAAATCTGAAAGCTCAACAGAGACCAGCCCACTGAAAAGTTCATCTGGGTGCAGTTCTCAGGCCTTCATTCTGGGCTGTTTTCAATTAGCATTGGTGTAGGTGGCTTCCAAAGCAAACAGTTCCCACTGAGAAGTCAAATCTGAGAAACTCCTCATCTCTTTATCGAGGGAAAGAAGTATGACATGAAAATGCAAACCAAATGCAAATGGATAAAAGGAGACAGCCCTGCTCCATGTTGTACTGGATTGTACAGGGTGTTTGGTGCTCACACCCCTCCCAGAAATGAGGGCAATAGCCTGCCTGGAACATGTTGAAACAGTGGGTCCTGTATGCACCCAGGCCTCTATGGATGTGATCTCATCAGCCAAGCCAGGCAAAGGAGACAGGTCAGCAATGGCTTGGAAAGCAGCCAAATTCCAGCATCTGAAGAGAGGGTGGTGTAGATTCTATCTGGAGATGACACTTTATCTTGGCTTGAGTTATGAATGTATTTCTTCATTTCCAGTGAACAATGAACAGACTGATGCAGGAGCACCAAGCTGCTTATGGAATTGGCTTTCTGTCAACTGAGTAGAGCAACTCAGATCTCTACAATTTAGCATTAAGATTATTTAAGCAAGTAGTAGGAGAAGCAATCACCTCTACAGAGTGGAATCCCCTTCACAAAATGGAGGACATCTTTGAGATATCTTCCTGTTCATGTTACACACAAGGGCCCTGAAGCATAGAGCTCCTAAACAACTCACCAATGTCATCAAGCTGAATTGCAGCAACCACTCTTGGGCTGAACTTAAATTTAATTCATTTAGGTTAAATGGTTGCCTCACTTCAACTAACTAGATAATTTTGGTTGTTTTCCTGCTTAAAAAGTATGCTGTCATTGAAGTCATATAGAGTAAATGCAGTTTAATGAGCATCAAAATAAATTATCTCCATGTATACATATTTAAGTATTCCTCTGATTATATTTATCATCACTCAACATATATTGACTAAAGTGCACAAAGCACTTATAAAGTTGGGCATATGTCTGCCTTCGCACAAGAGGGACTTAATAAAATACTCAAACTTGTCTTGAGTTTATTGCTCCACAGCTAAATAGAAACAGGTATTAAGGTATTTTGTCCTGCCTCTTCTGCTAAATTTTGAATTTAATTTTTTTTCTCAATTACTTATAAAATTCAGTGGTTTGCTATGTTAGGCACAACAATGCCCCCCCACTCCCCACCAGATAGCCACGTCCTAACTCTTAGAACCTCTGAATATGTTACTTTACATTTGTAAAAGGACTTTGCAGGTATGGCTAAGTTAAGGCCATTGAAATGGTCATTGCTCTGAATTATCCAGGTGGACTCAGTCTAATCAGAGACACTTTTCCAGCTGTGGATAGAGGAATGCCTACAGAAGAATGGTCAGAGAGATGCGACATTGCTTGCAATATGCTTGTTTTGAAGATGGATGAAGGGGACCACAAGCCAAGGAGTGTAGGCAACCTTCAGAAACTAGAAAAGGCAAAGAAATGGATACTCCCTTAGAGCCTCCAGAAAGGAACACAGCCCGGCCTGTCCCTTGATTTTAGCCCAATAAGACCTGTGTCAGTCTTCTAATCTACAGAACTGTAAATTAATAAATTGATGTTGTTTTAAGCCATCAAATTGTGGTAATTTGTAATAGCAGCAAAACAAAAATAAATGCTTATGGGACTTATTGGGTCTTGGGTGTAAATATCACCTCTGGATTCCCTGCCCTTCACTCTAATTCTAAGGTACTATGTATAGTTTGGGCACATTCAGAACAGGCTCATAAAATGGACTTCCTGGAAAATTTTCTGTTTCTTTCAGCCCGCTAGTCATTCAGTGTATGTCTATTAGTTGATTGGTGTCTCTTTCTCTCTCTCTCTCTCTCACACACACACACATCTTATCCTCCATAGAGGAAAGCAAGAATTTATTAATCTTCTGTTAATATACCAGCATTCATATACTAAATGTATATGAATTTACTATACATATACTAATGGCTAGCTATACAAAAGTTAGCCACTAAGCTATTTTCCTACTTGTAAAGACAGGAAAAGATAAACCATACTCTCACACTCTCAGCTGGGCCTTTTTTTTTTTTTTTTTTAATATTATATATTTTAATATGATAATATAAAATTAAATGACACAAATAGGATATGTCATGTGATAATAACAGGATCAACAATGCCTGCCCTAGCTGCTTCCTGACATTCTCATGGGCGTGCAATAAGACCTGAAATGCAGAGTACTATGGAAAAGAATAGTGTGTTACATAATCTATTTACAATAATGGCAATGGGTTCACATGAGTTAACTTAAAGTAGCACTCTATAAACTGGTTATTATTATTGCAGTTGGCTTGGTTCTCCCATCCCTACCCTCTATCCTTCCACCCATCTCCTTATGCTCAGATATTGATGATGATGATGGCTTAGAAACTGACTGCCCCAATGAGGTTTACAGACAGCATCATCAGTCTCACCAGGGTGCCTGTTAGAAATGCAGAATCCTAGGTCCTCTGGACCTTGTTAACAGAATGAATTTGGGAAGTAGCTGGCTATCTTCATTTTGTGATAGTAAAATGAGCTGGTGTCATAACTTCTGCTACCAGTAGGCACTGACATGGGAATAATGGATAGGGAAGTGAGTCTTGGCCTGGGTCAGATACCAAATAGGAACAGAAAGAGCACAAAAGCCAACAAAAGGCAGATGAAGAGGCTAGGATGAGTTTAAGAAGCTGGGAGAAAACAAGGAAATCATGAGACCAGAGAAGAGCTGAGGGTAGGCAACAGCTTCCTAATAGCCCTCTGAGCTCATGCTGGCAGGGGCCAGTGAGGCAGAGTGAGAGAAGTTAGGAAGAACATACCAAAAAGTTAATGAACAGAGTTCTGTTCCAGCAGAGGCCTATGGGTATAGATACTTTCACTGATCTGAACCTGGGGCACAGGTATTCAGAATTCAGCTCCCAGAAGATGTCTCTGAGAACTGAACTAATGACCTTTCACTGACACCATGAACAACTGGGCCAGCCATCCTTCAGCGATTAATAGTTGTCACGTGATACTGCAGGACTCTTTTACTGGGAAAATGAAAGTCTGGGCCACTCTCAAATTACTCATAGCATCAAGGAGACCTTGGTTTCTGGATACCTTGTTTAATTTTTCATCGAAGAGATTCTGGGAAGGTTTGAGGTCAGTCAGTGCAATGGAAAGGAATAGCTCCCCACTTCAGGGTGGTCCTTTATTAATAAAATATGATGTTAAAAAACAACTTTTCCTTCCTGGAGGTAGGGTATTGGAGCAAATGATCTGTTCCAGACTTTATAGTATACAATGGTGGTTTAAGAGCAGGTTCTTTCTTGGAGCAATTCCCTAGGGAAAAGTGAAGCATGAGGGAAATGCTGTGTGCATTGCCCTAAAGCACTTAAGACACACACGCACACGCACACACACACACACACAGCCACTCGCTCAGCTCCTATAGGGACCCCTAAACAAAAGAGGGGTTTATGCACTTGGGAAGTAACAGTTTAAATAATTCAAAGGGGATCCTTAAGTAGGTTTTTTAGGATACATTTTCTTATAAAATAATTAATCAACTCTGCACTTTTGGAACTACATAAAAAAATCTTGACTTGACAGCTATTCACCAAGAGGTGGATAGGAGTGAAAGTGAATGGGTTGCTGTGTGTCTTCAGGTAGAACCTTTTTCCTTCTTCTCATTGGCCCCTTATATTGCCCCATCCACCCACCCAGCTGATGGCAAGCCATTCTCCTGTAGCATTGAATTGTTCACTTAGACTATATTTCCAAGTACTAACCTATGATATTGCTTTCTAATGTATCCTCCTAAAAATTCTTCTCATGAAATACTCTGTGTTCCATTTCCTTTCACAGAAATTGCAGACTTCTCATTCCCCTGCTTTCTACCGCTCCAGTAACTTTCTTTTCCTTGCCTTTTTCCCTCTCTCTTTGCTAATGTCTTTGCTGTTCCCACTGTGTGTGACTCCCCATCCTCCAACAGTCTCCCTGTCCTCCACCAGGGGCCTGAGCTGACTCAATTCTCTAACCATTCTTTGCCTCTCTGCTTCATAGATCTATAACACGAGATTAGGCAGTTCTACTCTCTTATCTTCCCCATAATGGCAGCCTAGGTAGTCTTTTCCTGGAATGTTTTCTTTGTTTTTGAACATTTTCTTCTTTTTATTTGAATATTTTCTACAAGCAAGCAATGGAGCGAAGTGCTGTGGGGGATTCAAAGATAAGAAGAGCAATCCCAAAGGGAGATAAGACATATATACAAGCACTTTAATACAAGATACTAAATTAACAGTTTTCTGACAGCAGTAGAGCTAAAGTTCTATACTTCAAAAAGCAACATCCTGTGATGGAGTTCCCAACATTTATTTCCCTTATGTTCAAATTCTTCCATTATTGGACCAGACTTCCACTTACTGAAACATTAAGTCACCTCACCCTGTTAGGGCCACAAGTATGAAGTTATCCTTTTAGTCTTGCCTTTTCTAGGCTAAATGTCAATGCCCTTTTTCCATCTTATTAATACCAGCCTGAAATATAACAGCTCCTCAAACAGGAAACCAACTGGACAGAATAAAGGCTTGACCAAGGCTGAATGTGCTTGGGTGAAGTCCCAGCACTGCCTGCCATGTTCCTGTTAACACATCCTAACGCCATTCTAGCACTGATAATACATGTCTCACAGAGGCAAGCCACTCATTTTTGTGCTCCATCCACAGTTTTTTCCCCTTGCATACTTGTTCTTTAGTCTATTTCCTATAAAATAGTAGAACTATTTTTATTGTTATTATTGTTTTGCTCTTAATATAGTGAAAATCATATTATATTCAGGGGCACATTGTTCAACTTTTTCAGGATACTCTGATTTCTATTTCTCTTATCTAAAGGCTTGACAACTTAAATAGAAAACCAAGGTACACAAAGCCTGCTATCAAAAAGGGAGAAAAGGATCTTTCAAAGGGCACCTACCTGAATTTGAATATCTGGGCAGTCTAATTGTCTACTTGAGACAACATAGAATTCAAGGTTCTAGACTGCACAAATAGTATGTTTATATTTCTGCCTCCCCTTACCAGATCGTAAGCTCCTTGAGAAGGAGGGTTCTGTCTTAACCATCTTTGTGTCCCTCCCCTTGGCCTAGATGGCACAGTGCCTGGCAGGGAGTAGATACTCTATAATATGAGTTCCACAATGTAGGAGCCACATGGCTTTATAGAGTCAAATCTATTAATTTCTTTCTGGAGTTGGGTTAGAATGTGAGGATAAATGATGCATACAGTGGTCTGACCCCAAAATTTAGCCTAAGCTGTGCCTGCTATTGGAATTCAGGTACACCTGGGCATATAAGACTGAGTAGGGAGGTGGGCCTACTTGCCTGATATTTCCTGGAGCTTTCCACATTCACCAGATAAGGCCATCATTTCTCCTTTGTCTAGAATGTTTTTTCTTATTCCTTTTGCTCACCTAAATTTTATTGGTTCTTTAAGAGCTAGTGCAGGATCCCACCTCCATGAAGTCTTCCTGGGTTTGTCTTTATTTCTTTGTATTTTATCATGCTCAAAGAAAGCTTAAATCCACTGTTGTCAGCCCCTCCAGCTAACTTGTTCTGAGGCTTCCTATTTCTGTTTGAACTCTTTTACAATGATTATACAATTGTTTGGGTCTATTCTCTAAGATCTTTTTAAAATCTGGGTTTTTTTTGACCAGCTGGACTATTTTCTTTTCCTAAGAAGAAAAATTTCTATCAACTTCCCTTGAACCCCAGCTTGAAAATATGATTTTAAAACAATAAAACAGTCACATTATTTTTTCAGTCATACTAAATAGTAGAGCTAAAGTTTCTTAAATGAATGGTTGCCAGTGCACTTCTACAGAAGCCTGGGTTTGGTCTTGGTGAAAACAATAATATCTAGTTTACATAATTCTAGGAAAGAAGTGTGTACATGAAGGATATGATTTGTATCCCTAGGAAACTGAATCTAGACCACAGTGATATACTTTAGAACATAGATTTGTTGAATATAGATTCAATTTCTTAAAAGGAATTAAGGGACTCTATCATAGGGACTCTATGCAAAGGAAAAGGTCAGCCCTTCAAAGAGAGCATATTAGTTCATAAACCACTGAATTCTCAGTGTGTATCACTGTTGTTCAAAGTACCTAAATAATTCCACAACCATAAATTTATTTGCTGGTATCCACTTAATGCATCTGGATATTAAATTTACAAATGACCTTCATAGCTGAAATCTAATCCAGATTTTTTCCAGTAATACTATATGAAGTCTTAAAAAACATGGATTTCTATTTTTTTTGGAGGAGGGAGAGGAGTCAACCTGCATTAAAACATATTTGTTTCTCTTGCCAGAGAAACAGGCAGTTGCATGTTTTGGGCAGTCAGAATTTAGTGCTTATTATTTGTACTATATGAATAACACCATGTGAGGTACTATTCTATTTTATAATGAACATATCACACAAATCAGTACATAATTATAATCTATCTATAGATAGAAATATAAGGATGGACTGATAAATGCAAAGAATCTTATTTATTCATTGTGTATATGTATGTGTCTTTTTTCAACAAATAAATTATAAGTTTTGTGTTGTCAGGGATATTTCCTAACACTTCTTTTGCAACTGATGCTGGCTAGAATGATGTTAGGCATATAGAAAATACTCAAATAAAAAAAGCAAACAGACAGTTGATCATTTGCACTATGGGTTGAAGAGGACAACAATGAAGTGGAGAAGCTGCACCAAGAAGGCTAGTTGGCATCTTCCCACTCCCTGGGGTGGCCTATTTTAGAGTGTTCATCATGGCACAAGATCTAGAAGCTCTGCTGCACCAGAAGCTGGATCTTGGAAGTGCCCAGAGTTGACAAGTCTTGGAGACACCAATGGACACACAAGAGACTTATGTTTAGATCAGAATGCCAAGTAATAAAGACAGAATGGACAACCTCTTTCTCCAGATCCTGCAGCGCTCTCACTTCCCAGAATATTACCATTCCCCAAGCCAGAATATCAGGAAGCTGTATTGTCATCAGAGACTGTTTTGTGAGTGTGGAGAGCAAAGGGAGGCAAAATCATCATGAGGACTATTTCACCCAAGCCTAAGGGAGACGTCAGGAAGCACCTCTGTCAGTAGAAAGGATACTTCTCATGTCATGAGTTTGAATAAACTTGAGATTCAATGTCTCTCTCATCTGAAGATTGCTGGATACCCCGTGCCAACCTTGCTCTTGGATTTGGCATTCATGCCGAGCTCTTCTGCTGGCCCATTCTTTCTCTAGACATGCTAATATTATAGATTACTACAAGTTCAACCCCACTTGCTTAAATCTGGGGGACTTAGTTCAATATGACCGTCATGTGTTGAACTTATTAGAAATACTCTTTTGTGGTGGCAGCCAAAGGCTGGTTATAGACCAGAAGAAAGCTCTGTGATGCTATTCTACCATGAAGTCACCAACCAGTGGAAAACAACTATTATTAGGACTAAGGTAGGAAAAGCAAATGGATCTTTTTCTTGCTAGGACCAGGCAAGCTTCTTATTGAACTCACTTAATAAAAAAATAATATTCATTTTTCTCATTAAAAATCCAAAAAGCTAATGTATGTGACAAATGGATAAATCTTGAAGACATCATATTGAGTGAAATAAACCAGACAAAAGGACAAATATTATATGATCTCACTGATATGAAATAATCAGAATAAACAAATTCAGAGAGGGAGACACTAGAATACAGGTTACCAGGGGTTGGGAGTATAGAATAGAGAGTTAAAGCTCACTGGTACAGAATTTCTGTCAAAGGTGACGGAAACGTTTTGGTAATGGAGGATGGTGATGGTAGCACAATATTTTGAGTGTAATTAACAGCACTTAATTATATATTTGAACGTGGCTCAAAGGGGGAAATTTTAGGTTGTATATAAGTTACTAGAATAAAATTTTTAAAGTAAACAGAAAGCACCATAGGACTGTATAACACAAACAATGTACCCTAGCATAAATTATGAAACTATAGTTAATAGTACAATTATAATAATATTCTTTCATCAATTGCATAATAAAAAGTACACTAATGGAAAGTACAAATAATAGGAAAAATTGTGTGTGAGAACGGGTGGGTATTTGGGAACTCTGTATTTTTTTTTTCTGCATGATTTTTCTGTAAACCCACAATTTCTCTAACAGAAAAATTATATAAAAAATCCAAAAAGCAATCTCAGAAGGTTTTTTTTGAATTTTAAGACTTCATGACCATAACAAAGAAAATAAAATAGATGATACTTATACCAAAAGTGGCAGCGAGTCACTTCAAGTTTGCAAGCCAATGATCTGAAATATGAATTCAGCTTTCTAAAATATATCACAAAGTAGAGAGGGCTAGTGTAATCTGAGACTCTCCTAGGTATTTTAGAATTCAGAGTCTTTATAGGATGACTTCAAATGACCTTTCCTTGTGATTCTATCCCGGTGGATGTGAAAATTCTTTGTTCAGAGATACAAATTTGAGGTTATTCTATTGTGCTTCCAGCTGTATGTGTTCAGGGTGCTCCAGTTCACTATTTATTTTAATGACAGATTTTAGGCTAACAAATTAACCAAAGGATATGCTTTTATAATTGAAAAGTCAGTGTCTAGTGTAGGACACATGGGACCAGAGTCAGTGCTTGCTGAATTCATCTGAATCCCTTAATTTAAAGTTTTGACTAATAGGTATTTATAAATACCCTTCCTCTTTCTAAAAAGTAAACAGTACTTTTCAAGGTATGTGAATTATTCACAAGGACAAAAAATGCTCCATTCTATTGAGAAGATAATTATTCCCTACATCTTGATTTAAAAGATGGGGTTTAATGCATGGCTTTATTATTCTTTTTTTCCCTTGGTTCATCATTACATCCCGATGTTAGAAAACAATCCACAATTTAGAGACTAATAAGACCAAACTTGCCTGTTAAACACTCTCCATTTCAGACAGTGTATTGATAAATGCTAGCCTGAGGTTGGCCCTATCCCTCATCCATTTCTGCCCATCCTCTTTGGATTAACTGAAAATCTTTACTCCTTCTGACCACAAACTTTGTCTTTCTATTACAGGATTTTTTTTCCCCTTCGTTATTATTATCCGTTAGCTTTAAAATGTAGTTTAAAATGGGTGTAAAATTTCTGCAAGTTACAAATGATTACTCTTAGAAGTTAGAAAAGCAGAGAAAACAGTGACAGAATGAAGAAAACACATTCCATAGAGGAATTCTCTATTATATCGTTTGTTCATTTTTGGATTCCTGAGGGTTTAGTTTGAACCTGGTAATTTGATGATTATCTGATCTTAGCAAGCAGATGTTAGTTGCAAGTAATGCTAAGGGCTTGAGTGCTAGAGCAAATGGGCCAACAAAAAGGAATTCGCTCTTTCCATATGAATATCATTGTCTCCATACTGCAAGATAAATAGTCAAAATTATATAATTTAAAAGTCCACATATCCATAATAATCAGAGAAATGAATAAGATAAGTATCTTAAAATCTCTAGAGGAAGCAGCAGCAGCTTAGCAGGGGAGTGATAGAGTCCCAGGAAAAGTATTCATAGTGTCAGAACTCAGGGGGTATTTCAAAGCCATTAATCTCTTGGCTTCCCCATAAATAGCTTAGAAAATTTTGTGATGTTCTGCTTTGACACACAGATATGAATTGAAATACTCATTCATTCAATATTGTGTTCCGGTCGTTAGAAAAGTAAAAGTGAGTTAACTGTAGCTCCTCATCTATGGGAGCTTTCAATTTAGTGGGAAGAACAGACATATAAACAGCAATAACATAATTAGATACATGATAATAAATAACTTTCATAAGAGGTGGTATGGGAGAGCCCAGGTAGAAAATAAGCCTCTTTGACTGGCAGCATCTGGATAACTGTTGACTTGGGCCTTCAAAGCGAATAAGAGCTCATCAGGTGTAAGACACTCACGAAGGAAAAGCCACAATGTTGTACAAGAGCATAGAATCTCTCCAAATTTGAAGACCTCTCCCAAGTTAGACGCAAAACCACACAAGTAAGGGACCAGTAGTAGGGTTCCCTTGGTAACATGGTAGTTTGATTCCAACTGGGATAAAGCCATCATTTTAAATTTTTGAAACTTTCTCTTTAATTCACAACCACAGAGAAAAGTGACAATGAAATGACTTACTTCTTCTAATCTGGAATTGAGGTCCTGAGCCCTTTTCGGGGCTGAGAGACTTGTGGGAAATTGTCAGGTAATATTTTATGGCATTTTCTTCTGTCTGATTTTTAAAAGACTAAAACGACTGAGGGCCAGTCAGATAGCACAAGGTAACAAGCAGGGTAAGGAGTACGGAAATTACTTTGAAACACAGTATATGACCAAAATGAAACCTGGACCTCTGTTCATAGTTAAACAGAAGCAAATTCAATTTGAATTAATGATACAGGCACCTCAATGTGTCTAATTATAGATGAATGGCATGTGCATCACCTCTTACACTTTTAATGGCAGTTTTCCATAGCTCATGCAGTTTTCTCAGCCATCCTGAGAAGTATTAATTCCATTTTGCAGATGACGAAGCCCAGATCTGCAGACTATTATCTGTATCTTTACTTTTGCCCTTGAACTAAAAGGTATCTTCTTTTGTGTAGGTTAGAGGAAGTTGTGTGGGCTTGCACTTATAGACTGGATGTCTGCCACAGCATAATGCAGAGGAAAATGCAGCAGGTTTAGAGTGAGATGACAAGGTTTCCAAATTTAATCCTGCCATTGACTGTATGCTCTGGGACGTGTTGCTCTTTGAGCCTGGGTCTAATGATTTGGCTCTCTGAACCCCTTTCAGAGAATGTAGGACAGAAAGTCTTAATTTCTGACCATGTAACTCAATAGGTCACCAGAGTCTGTCTCATTCCAATACTTCTGCACTTCAGGTGGAGATCTCATGGAAAATGGATTCCTTTCTAAAGGGAATGCCTCCCTCTACCATAGCCCTGACAAATGTCACAATTTGGTAACATTCATATCCATGCATTCTGATGTAAGACACTTAGGAATTTAGGGCTGGGAATTTCTATCCTGCTCAACCTTGAACTTCACAAAAATTTTATACTGTTCAGTTCAAAACCGTTGAGCATCTGCAGCAATGATACACTCTGGGTACCCTGGATATATTAAAAGGATTTTTGTTTAGAGAAAATGCATATTTTTTGGATTCTTGGCTTTCATGGTTAGATGGGAAGCATTAAAGTCACTTAAAAAGGGAGCAGCAGGAAGGAAAGGGATCAGATATCAACTCTTTCTACATCACAATTTTGTCCAAGGCTACTTGGCCAGGGAACAGCAGTTCCCTTCGCATCGTCATCAAGGAAGAAAAAATAATGAGGGAATATTAGATCT
This sequence comes from Tamandua tetradactyla, assembly GCF_023851605.1. Lineage (NCBI taxonomy): Eukaryota > Metazoa > Chordata > Mammalia > Pilosa > Myrmecophagidae > Tamandua > Tamandua tetradactyla. The sequence goes on along the minus strand of NC_135327.1, from coordinate 177,445,544 downwards.
CCAAAATGGGCTGCCACTGAAAAAAGATCAAGATTTACACAAGAATTCTGATTAGATAAACAGAAGGACTGTTCGAGGAAGGAGTGGGCAGAAGTATACACCCACTGTACTTGCCAATAGTGCCTTGGGAAAGATGCAGTGTAATTATATGTGATGATGCTTCTTGTCTTTGAACCAGCATGATAACCCATCATCTCATCCTACTTTGTCTGTTGGTTCACTTCTTGCTCAGTTATTTTCCATATTTGTCTCCCGAGTTCCCCACAAAAGCCTGCCAATTCCGTAAGGTTTTCTCTGGGAATCAAAAATGGATTGACTGCTGTTATTCTAAGAAGGCACAATAGAGCAACTAACTCCAGAAATAAAGGATTCTTTCATCAACCAGTTGCTGGTGTGGACTCTGGGAGTTATCTAGCATTCTTTTAGAGAGCCCCATGAAGTATGAAAACTCCCCTAGGACAATTAGATCCAGTTTAACCTTAGAAAAATAAAAAACACATCTTGAGCAATCTTCTGGAACCTATCAGTCAGATTCCTAAATGGTACAGGAAAATGGAAGCCAGAGAAGCTGTGTATGGAATAGTCCACATCACCTGCAATGGAAAACATGCACCTCAGAAGAATTTCCTATTCCAAACAATGTGCAGTTTAAAATACTCTCTGGAGACTCTCCCCAATGTACACGCTTATAGCTACTATTTATAGCGGTCGATGTGTACTTTACCAAGATTTTTATTCCAACAAAGGAACTGTATGTGATGTAGGGAGTTATTAAAATGGAAAATAAACCCTCCCATTTTAACTTAGTCGACTGGTACTAACCTCAATTGTAATGCTGGGTATCACTACTCTAGACTAAGTGGAAGGAAGGCCAGTATAAATTATGAATTATTTTAATAGAAATTCAGTTTTGAAAAATGTTCAATTATACCCGGTAACTTCCACGAGCCTAACAGAACATTAGAAACTTCTTTAAAAATTAATAAATAAAAATGATTTCTAATTCACAAGTTAATCTTTCTAATATAACTGAACATTCCTAAAGTGCTTTAAAAAGTTGTACTCTCACATGTTTATAAACAAAACCGTGGAATGCAGCTTACATATTTAACATGTTAAACTCTCTACAAATAGTTCAGCTACACTTTTTTACAGTACTGAATAAATGATAAATGGTCATTTATAATAAATGATAAATAGAGGAGTTTAGTGGTCACCCTGGCCCCAGCTTCCTGCACCTGGACTGTTCCAGTAGCCCTGTAACTGGGCTCTCTGCTTCCCCTCTTGCTCTTAACCCTCAGTCTATTCTCCCTCTGGGTGGCTAGAGGGACCTTTTGAAAACTTAAAGTCAGGTTGTGTTCCTTGCTGTTTGAAACCTTTCCATGGTATTTGCCAAACTCCAACCAACATCATTCCTGTTAACCCTAAGGAACACCTAGGGCTCTACCTGAGACCCTACAAGAGTTGCAGGTACTAAGTTTATTTTTCAGAAACCTAAAACCTTCAAATGTTTCCTAGGCCAGATAATCCTGAAACCCAGAGGTGCCAGTCTCTCCAAGAACATCAACCAGTTCCATCCCCCATCCCATATTGTACATACCCCTTTTTAACATGAAAATAGTTGGAATGGGCAAAACCCAAGTATCCCTAAAGATTGGGAGGTCAAAGAAGAAGGAGGAGTTATAATAGAGAAGTTAGGATTTAACAAATGAGTATGACTGATGAATCATTATATTGACATTTCTTTTTAGTCTCCAGTGTCCTGGAGCAGGTAGAAGGAAAAACGTAAAATTGTGGAACTGTCACCCACAATAAACTTTGAAATCTGTCCTATAACTACTTGTTAAAATATGCTTTGAAATCTATTGCTTTTTAAAATATATTTGTATTTCACAATTAAAAAATGTTAAAAAGAGAGGAGTTTAAATTATGAAGATTTATATAAATTAAAAATTGCCTTTCAAATTGCTGATGATCATTGCTTACTAGATAGCTAACTAGTAAGAAGACCTGATTTTATTTTTAAAAAATGCACATTATTTCTCTTCAACCTTATTTACTGGTGAGAGAGGATCTACTTATGTCATTCCAATATCTCGTGTCTTATCCATGCCCAGTAGTATTTTCTTATAATACTGTTGTGGACTTTTGGGATAGTGTAGGTCAAGAACTTTCCTAGAAATCTTCAAAGCAATTGAGATAGATTTTCCTTGACTATAATTCCTGTCTGTCATTTGCACATGGGCAAATGACAGCCACAAATGCATGTTTTTCTCATCTGGCTGGTCAGTGAGAATACCAACAGGCAGGCAAGCTATAGTCAACAAATTTATTAGCCTTCATGGCATTTTGATTTGACTTTGATAAGAAGTTTCCTTTCATTGGTATTCAAGTATTGGTTTAAATAGATCCGAAGGACAATTTTAGCTTTCGGAAAATGGAAACATTATTTTGGGTGGGGGGGTTGCAGTGCGTGGTCTGGGACATGGTCCAGGAATTGAACTATGGAAGGTGAGCATTCTACCACTGAACCACCTGTGTACCCTGAAACTTATTTTTAAATGAACTAGTCTATTTTTCTTCTGCTAAGGAACTGTATTTTTATAATGTTAAGAGGAATAGAGGAAAAGTGAAAACTCCATTACTGGTTGGAGTTTTATGATTGGAGCAATATGAGTATAAATCCACACAGCTACTTTGGAAAGTAATTTGGCACTGAGTAGTCGAGTCAAGCACTTTTATGGACATAATATCAGCAAATCTTCCCCTATGTATATAACCTAGGAAAACTCTTGCACAGGATCACTAGGAGTCACATTTTTAAAATGACCATAATAGCATTGCTTGGCAAAAAACAGGAAATATTCCAAATGCCCATTGAGAGTAGAAAAAATAAATAAGTTATGCTTTATTCATATAGTGGAATGCTATAATGAATGAGATAAAGACACACTTGCCACCACTCATAAATCTCAAAAATAATGCTGAATAAAAAGAAAAGTCACAGATATAATGATTCCATTTATATAAAGTTCAAAAACAGGCAAAGCTGAGCACTATGTTCTTCAGGAATCTATGGTGAAGCATAAAGGAAATGGAAATGATTAATACAAAACTCAAAATAGTGGTTATTTCTTAGGGGAATATGATTGGCAAAGGGCATAAGAGGCTCAAAATTTTGACAGTATTCTATTTCTTAAGTTGGAAAGGATAAACAGTGATTGCCTTATTAATACTATTTAAAATATACTGTTTAATCACTTGGTATAAAAGGCTGATTCAGGAAAGGGGAAAGTTATGATGGAGTTGAAAGCAACAGGCTTTACCCAGACTGTCATTCTCAGGCCTTGAGAAACTTCTCAGCTGCTTTCTCCCTTTGAATCTCCCTTAAATTCCTTTTCTTTGAAAATCAGCTATTTCAAAACCAGCAATGAATTTGACCCCTTCAGGCCCAGTATAAAGATAAAATATTTGAACTTTGTGGTACAACCTATGCACAGAATAAATTTTGCAGAGCAGTTTTCCTCGGATTTTCTTTAATATTACATGTACACATACTTAGAGGTCTCCAAATAGATCTGAGATACAGTGAGATCTTTCTTTTGGGGAAAAAAGAGCAAAGAGAGGTAAAAGGATTTGCAAGTTATCTAGCTCTGAAAATGAAATATTGATGAATGGCTCAGTAACATCCTACCAATACAGGAAGGATTTTTCTGTGATGCTATTCTTCATCTACTCTGTCCACACAAAAAAAGTAAAGGAATTGAAACTGGAGCAACAAGAGTTTATCTCAGAGGAAAATTCTGACAAAGTCAAAGAGTTACAAAAGTCTTTACCCAAGATGGTCTCGCAGAGTAGGTCAGAATCCAGGACGCTGGCAGCTTGGGGCAGCTTCGAAATGGGTGGGTCTGAGAGTCTGACTCAGTGTTACCGGACCTGCTTGATGGTTTTTAATCTCATGTGACTCTAGTCTCCCAGTACAGGATTTCACCATGGTTTTCGCTTTAATTCAGTAAAGCATCTTTAGACCACTGTGATCTCCTTGGTTTGCCACAGTCCCTGTCACCTCCTATTGCCTCACACTAGACCATATTCCATATTTGCATTGGCTGTGCAGCCTCTGTGGGCATTTGAGTTTGCAAACCCTAGCCTAGAGTCCCAAGCCTTCTCTTCTCCTCATCTTTCTGGCCTTCATACTTCCTATCCTGGCTTCATTCTCTCTACCTTTTCATCCTGAGTATATGTAATAACCTCAGAATCTACATCAGTCAAACAATTACCTTTCTTTTCTCAAAAGCACATTCTAAAGCCAGCTCCCACTGGGCTCTTTCCTCATAATAATTAGAAATAAGAAGTATTTACCAGTTCTCATTCACTGAATACTTTCTGCATGCCTAACATACGCCCTGCATATACAATATTGCAAAAGGCATAGTCTGTGCTCATAAAGAACTTTCCTTCAAATGGGGGAAAATCAATTACATTAATAAGTAAATGACAACACAATGGATAGAGGTATGCACAAGTCAGAAGTCAGGGAAGGCTTCTTGAAGGGAGTGACATAAAAGTTTTAATGAGTGAACATGTTCTCCCCTAGAAGAAAGGGAAACAAAAAATAGCCTAATAGGATTTGAGGAAGTATGAAAATAAGGCAAAATCAGTCAAATCAGCTGTTTAGAATCTTGACTCAAACATTCAATTGTTGAACTTTTACTGTCACAAGGGTATTATAAAATCACTTCACATTACCAGTCTAAGAACTAATGGAGACATTTTTTTAATTGCATTAGCTGGCTAGTTAGTGTAACCAGTCAATTCAGCGAAGAAAGTGGTTTGTAGTTACTTTTTTTCTTCCTAAATTACTCAGCTGTTTGGCAAAATTGATTGGGATTTTCAGTGGCAAATAGAAATGGCCAATGTCTGACAAGCTTGTTTCTTACTGAATTGGGAGCAATTTGTAGCACTCCTCACTCCTCTAAGGTTCCAAGCTTATATAAGAACTCCTTTGGTGCTGGATTTAGAAAGGTAACCTTCTTGCCCTTTTGGGTGACGCTGTATGTAACAGCTTTACCTAAGAGTCTGGAGACAATCTTTGGAATGCCATGGACCATACGGTCACTGAAAAGCTTCTCCTAAACTTGTATTACCTCATTCAGAAATTTATTTTTAATTAAATGAATTATTCAGCATACCAGTTACCTCTTTGGGTGGAGAGAGGCAAGGGGGTGGGATTGGAGAGGGCTCTGCAGGAAGATTTGACAGATTGGAAATGTTCTAGTTCTTAAACTGAGTGGTAGGTTTATGAGATTTGCATTACAATGCCTTATAATGACTATATACATTATGCATTATTATTTTGTATGCATTAATTTTTATAATTAAAATGAATAAAATCAGTAATTTAGAATAAATTCTTTAAAAATATAATGTAGAAAAATAGGCAGATATGTTTTTTATAGTACAGTATATATATATATTACGGGTGTTTAATATATATATATATATAAAAGCCTGTTGAGAGGCTTTTAATCACTGTTCAAATAGTGTTGAAAACCATAAATTATATAAGATGAAAAAAATGACATCTCAACACGAAACAACTTTAAAATATATTATTATATGGATATTAGATATACATATTACATTAAGATTGATTTTAATATGTAAGACACAAGAACATCCTCTATTTTATCTGGATTTAAAATCCATAAATAAAACGAAAAAGACTTTTGAAAACAAGAAGCAGTGGTAGAATGCTTGCCTTCCATGCGAGAGACCCGGGTTCGATTCCCGGACCATGCACTCCCCCCCCCCCAAAAAAAAATAAGGAGGTAGATTTTCTTTTCAGCATGGAGACTTTCATACTGACAATTTTCTCATCACTTTCAAGGTGACTGTTAAAAGAAAACCTTGAAAACAGAGTACAGATCAGTCACTAAACCATCTGAAGACATGAAGACTGTGCCACATGTCTTAGAAATCCCAGAAGGTAGCTGTTGAGAGGCTCCATTTCCTGGGAGATGACCCTGAAAAGGGATTCATCATAGCACTTTCCTGAGCTTTTCCTCCAGCAACATCCATTAACATTTCCGGAGCACGTATCATGTTTGAGAAACTAAACCAAATGCTTTATATGTGTCGATTCATTTAGTCTGTGTCAAACTTTATGAGGAAGGACTATTACGATGGCCCTTGCCAGGTGAGGAAATGTCAGAGAAGATAAAAAGAGTTACCCCTGGTCACCCTGTCAGGATTTGAACCTAAGTCTACCTGACTTTAGATCCTGCCCTCTGGAAGTCACCAGGTCTGTGTTCCATTCCAAATCTTCCTCATTCTCCCAAAAGATAGTAGCAATAAAGGTAAAATGCAAATTCCTCCTTAAGGAATCAAATGAGCTCTTTCCTCTCCCATCTTTAGAGAGAAACTCTTTGGTTGAATTTGAATTGCTAAAACAAAACTGGTAAGGGTGGTGAAACCCTGTGGAATCACTTAATTTCATAATTAAACTTTGGTTCAAGAGATGTTGCCAAGACAACATATACCAAATAAAAGGCTTCCAAAATGGATGGAAAATAGATTCTATTTGCTAAACAGCACAGCTTTGTTTCCTTCTTGACTCAGATGGCAATGTTGATTACCAGTTCCTAACAATTAACTGCCTTAATATGCCTGTCTACTTACCATCCTCTTATTTCTACATTTTACTCACCATGAAGAAATCTGACCTAGTCTTCTTTTATTTAGAAATCTTACCCATAAACTGTGTTTAAATTTTTAAAAAAGCACTCTACATGCAACACATTGTAGTATATACACTATCTCCTCAAAAGTAAGCTGTATTTTCCCAGAGCATTTACTGCAGAGAAATTCAGGGGCCCACACTGTTACAAGCCTTTGCTTTAGTTTAGCTGGGTAATCTTGAGGAGCTCAGCATCCCTAGACTTAAGTTTCCTCATATATAAAACGAGGTTTTTTACATTCTTGAATCCAGGGACTTTTGACCTGGAGTTCATGGGCCCCCCAGGAGGTTTCTGGCTGGAGGGCTATGACTCTGCTGAAAGTAAGTGCCAAGTAGTGTGGGTGCATCTGTGCATTTTTCTTGGAGAAGAGTCCATAAGTTTCATCAGAGACACAAAGCAGTGTGGTCCAAAAAAGAAAAAGTAACATTCCACTGCAGATCATCCAAAAAGCCTATGACAGCTTTTAGCTTTTATGAGTGATGATGTGACTAAGTCCCTGTCCTAATGGTGAATACAGTCTTATTGAGAAAAATCCAGGAAGAAGTAAAAACAGTTATGCCAGCAGTGTTTTTTGGCTTGAGGGGGAAGATTTAATCTCCTCTGTTTTTATTTTTCTGTGAAATGGGAATAAGAAGGAAGAGTTTTTGAAGGAAAACAAAATAATGAAGAGTCTTAACAACTAAGCTATTTACCTGAGTAAGCAAAAAGAGCAGATGAATCAGGCCCCATGGCCTTCATTTAGTCTGTTGTAACATAATTGCTTTAAATTCCCCATCTTGGGAAGCTATTTTGGCATTGGAGAGATGACGGACCTTCAGCCAAGATAACCAGTTGAGACATGAAAAAAATCCATGATCAATTTGTTATAGTGGAAAGGATTTGAAATTTAGGTCAGGCATGACTTGGTTGCACTCCCTAGCTATATATAAGCAGCTGGGCATGTTACCTAACTTTTCACATTTCCCACCTGTAAAATGGGGATAACAATATCCAGGTCATAAGGCTGTTTTGACAATCAAATGAGATAATGTATATAAAATACACAACCTAGTACCGGGCATGTGGTTGATGATAAACAAATGATTATTCCTTTCCCTTCTTAATATTAAATGAGAAATTTGGCTGATTTTTTTCCATTTGAGGACTATTTTTGTCAAATCGACTGAACTTTTAAAGTGAAATTCTGAGTGATGTTATAATTACAGTACTTAAAATAAGGGATACATCATCAATGAATTAGAAAATTAAATACATGTTTATAATATATGATTTTGAAATCCCCAAATAGCAATTATATTTGTGTGGTATCTTAAACGTGACAAAAGGTTTAATTCTTTCTCAACCTCAATAGAAAGATCTCAGCAAGTGTCAAGATCAGTATATGAAAAAACTTTGCAGGGAGAATGCAGCAAACCTTAATGACTGAAAGTTGCATACCATTCAAATGCACATACTCAGTAAAATCTTAGTTTGTACCAAAGGCTTAACAAAACACTGATATGATTTTAATAATAATACCTAACATCTGTTGAGCATATACTACGTGCCAGTCATTTGTGTTAATTTCTCCACAGGGGCCATCTAACTTAAATCTTTGTAGCAACTCTGAGGCAGATATAACTATCCCTGTTTTTATAGATAAAGAAATAGAAGCAAGAGATGTTCGAGTAATTTTTCATAAGCCATCCAAGAAATAAGTCACAGCAGTATTTGAACCCAGGCCAGACTGTTGCACACACATATAACTTCTATGCCGCTGTGCCTTTCCCTAGGGGCCTGAGCATTGATACATTTTAAATGTCACAAATGAAGTGTAAGTAAAATTCACTATTTTAATCTGTAGAGGTACCAACATATTTATGCTACATTTCTTTCAAGCTAAAATGAAGTTATGGGTCAGCATTAAGAACCTTAAGGTTCCAGTTTTTCATAATTTCTTTGCATCAAAAGTTTAGGTATAGGGTGGGCAACAGTGGCTCAGTGGCAGAGTTCTTCCCTGCTGTGCTGGAGACCCGGTTTCGATTCCTGGAGCCTACCCATGCAAAAAAAAAAAAAAAATTTAAGTATAGTCATTGAATGGGTGTCACTCTAGGTAGGGGCTCTTGATGTCCACTATTTGGTATTAAATGGTATACTTCTTGGACCAGAGGAATTGTTAGCTTAAAGTATGCTATCTTTACTTACGAATTTCTATGGGGTAATAAATAATGCATATTTACAGAAAGTAAGAGAGAGAATGAGAGAGGAAATATATGAATATATGTTTTTATTCTTTATGTGGCTGGACACAAATAAATGATTCCCTAGGTGGAAATTATTTACCTCATCTTGTCCATGTCCTTATATTTAAGTCGTAACTCCCCTTAAACAATAGCACATAGATATACAAAGCTTTCAGAAATATTTTGAACTCCCTCTCAATCCAATTACTTGAAACAAAATCTAATTTAAAAATGAAAATTTAGTTAACAAATCTCATTTTTGTCCCCTCTGTACCCATGGAATGATCTATTTTCTGAGAGAACTGAGGGAAGTTTTAGGCAAATATAGCTACTCTAATGATTTAGGCCATTTCAAAGGAACATTTTATTTAACTTCCTCAGGGAAAACAATTTCCTGATTACAAAATCAGAAAACATTCCATTTGAAGAGATTTTTGTAGTTTAAAATTTCAAGGTCATGATGTTAAGCGTTTTCAATTAAGGAGTGTGTATATGTGTGTGTGTTGTAAAATCATTAATTAGCTGCTCTATTAAATCCTGTAAAAAAAGTTTGGTCTTAGTTCTGGCAGGGGACTCTGTAGAACCAAAAGATTTTTAAAAGTTGTTTGTTTTTCTAGTATAGTAAAATATTTTTTACTATTTTACTAGTAAAAAATAGCCAGAGTGTCTCCATTCCTTTTATTTATATCTATAAGCCTCTGAATCTGATAATATGACTTTATAATAGAGGCCTTTCTTCTGATCAGAAGGAGGAATTGGGTGTGTAAAGCATGTGCTGGGAATGTACTGGCTTCATGTCTTGAAAAGTGAGGGAACTGATTGTGGTGAAAGCATGCCCGCCACCAGGCAAAGTATATCTGACTAAAGATTTCTCCATGGATAAAAGAGTGCTGCAGGCTTCTCAGAAGATACACCAAAGCTCAAAATCCTTTTGGCCAAATTTAAAAGAAAAGCCCAACTCGATTTGGTATTATCTCTTCTATCAGAAACAACATCACCCTGCCTCAGATCTTGTTACCATCACACACTCAAAACTCTTCAATCAATAGCAAATTCCTGCTCGTCATCTTGCCTAGGGGTCTTTTATCCTGTGAAAAGTGCAGAAAAGCCTTCATATTTTTATTGTGCTTTGTTTTATGGTAAATATAAAATGTACCTTCAATTCTTTGAATGTTGTGGAGAATCTAATTAGATAATAATAATAATTAACATTGGCTTTTATTGAGTGCTTACTAGATGCACTGCGTTAATACGTTGACATATCATTCTTTTATATCACTACAAAACCCTATGACTTGGATACCATTATTACCTGCATTTTACAGAGGGTGAGAAAAATCAAATAATCGACAAGGGTATATAGCTAGTAAGTGACAGAGCTGGGATTTGACACCATAGCTGCCTAATACCAAAGCCCATAGCCTTAGCTGATATGCTATACCACCTCTCTCTATTATGCCTCTGGGTGTTCTTTCATTAATATAGAACCTAAATATTCTATTCAGACATATCTATTGCTGGTGATCAGTCCATCTTTGCCAAATTCGCACAAAAAAGGCCTAGCATGTTTCTGTACTTGTTGAGTAGGAAGAGAAGTAGATTTGATCCCTTTGAAAAAATATATTTTTTCTCAACAGAAGCATATATTCCCTGATGATATAAAAACACATGTATGTATAACCCAGGGTAGACATATAGTAGTATAGATGGGAGAAGATTTGTGTACAAACGAATCAAATGTTGATGACAATGCCCATGGAACAGGGGGAAATACTTTAAGACACATGGAGAAATATAGAGGCAGAGAGAGAAGGATTGAAATTAAACAGAGGCAGAATAGATCTATTTAATTTTTTGTATTAAAATCTCCATGAGATAGGTGGAGAAAAATAAATAGTGAAACTAAATTTTTGTTAATTTGTCAAACTAGGTAATTAGATTAAGAAATACAGTTTAATTTGAGATGTCTTTTTCTTAGAAGCAATGCATTTGAGATTTTCGCTGATTATCTGCTTATTCCATTCTGCCTATTGAATTTGTTTTCATCCCCATTTGGTCAAGATTGTTCTACATTTATTAATCCACCTAGGATATGAGCTTCATGACTACTGGGGCAAGGTCTACTGATGAATATTTGTTTCTGTGTCTTAGCACTTTCTAGACATTCTCTCTCTGTGTGTGTGTATATATATATATATGACTGAATGAAATGCCTCCTTTGTACTGAAGTTAAATATTTCACTTCCAAGAGTAGGAAAGCCAAATGAAGGACAAGGTCAAGGTGAATAGCATAAAATTGCACAGGCTAAAGGGTTGAAGGAAGGGTGTTTCTGATTAGCTAGGTTCACAGACTAGGTTTTTGGAAAGCTTGATAATTAAAAATGGACAGAACTACAACTCCAGAATAAGGTATGCGTAAACAGGGTCAGAAGGAGGTATTTATATGACAGGTACAACACGCAGCTGTGACGTGATGAGGAAATTCCAGCCTCAAGCACATGAAAGCCAGAAGAGCAGAAAAGAAGCAGTTCACATCCAAAATCTTTTAAAAGATCTAATTCTGAGGAACAAAATGCCTAAGAACCTGACTTGTTTTAATTCGTGGTTACAACATCTGGCGGAGTACAAATTTTGAATTATTTATCATTGCAAAGTACAACTACACCTGCTAATCAACCTCAATTAAAATTAATTTAAATAACAGAACTTTCATTTGGAAAGTGTTTGTGGATTAGGGGTAGAAAAGTCCATGGACTTTCTCTTCTCTGTGGGACTCCTTCCCCCATACTGTATGCAGGGGTACAGCAGACAAAGGACATAAGTCATCTTTAATAAGATGAGCATATCAGGCTACACATATTATTGTTCAGGACAGAAAAATGTAGTTTTGTGATCATCTCTTGGTTTTGCATAGGTTTGAAAGCATTAAGAACACTCTTCCCAATTCTACCATTCTGTGGTTCTATCCTCAGTGCCTAAAATAGAGTTGGGGCAGAGTAGACACTCAATAAAAACTTGTTGAATGAGTATATGGATGAATTTGCAGCCCCGAGTTATGGAGCTACTCTATTTTTGCCAATCCACTCTACTACCACTGTAGACTGTATTTTTTCTTCTAGTTACCTACATCCAAAGGAAAATTAGATTTTGCCCAGTCTGGCCCTGGGTATACTGCACAAAATCATAAAAATCATAAAATCCTTTTTGACCAAAATGGAAAATTGCCTTATTGTTTTATCTAGTTTTAAATTAAGTAATATATGATCATTGAGAAAAAAAAAAAGACAATCCCAAAAGGAAAAGGAAAATAAAAATTACCACCAGTGACCCAGAGAAAACACCCCTTGCATTGAGAAAGAAAAGGTCTAGAGTTAAAGGAAGAGGGACTTGCCCAGGGTCTTATATGTCCTTTGGCTTCAGATCAAAATCATGGATTTTAAAAGGCCCTTGATTTCTTCAGATCAAAACCATGACTTTAGAAGTCCCTTGATTTCTAGTTCTGACCATCTGTTTTCTGTATATGCCATGAACTTTCCCATCAAAGTTGACTGGAACATAAAGCCTAACCTTCACAATTCTCATGAATGATCAGATTCTACAAAATCCTGAAGGTAAGCATGGATTTACTTACCAACTCCCAGAATAACAGAACTGAAAGGTTCTTCTTGAAACATGAAAAGGTAAATTTATAATGAAATACTTCTCTCAAAGAAAAAGAAAAGGAAACATGGAATACAGTATCCTAAAAGAATTGATACAGACAGAAATATAAGTTAAACTGGGTTAGCATTCATTTGTTTCAGGTTATTAAGGGTTGCTAACTAAGCTTGAGTTAGTACACCCATTTAAAGGCTCACCTGGAAGGGAGACAAATATTTCCACACAAGCAGAACATTGGAAAGAAAGGGCTATGTGTAGCTGTGTGCTTAATTGATAGGCAAAGTCCTGGACCTGAAGAAACCTAATCTATTCACTCCAATTACAGTATGCCTCTAATAAATTATTGCCATCATTTCCCTCATTGATTCCCTGACTCTCCATTCATATAGAATGCAAAGAAGCCAAACATACTGATTTAGCCTGATGCCCAATGTCTATACCCTCATTCCTGGTTCCTCTAATTCCAACTCTGCGAGGCCTGCTCCTACACTCAGCCTTGATCTACTCTCTGATTCTGCTGTGCTTTGGTTTCCTGGCATACCATAAAGTACATAAAGGCAGAAACCAAGTCTCTTTATTCTCGCCATTATTTACCCCATGCCTAGCACAGACTCTGAAATCTCATTGGTACTTAACAAATATTGATGGGTGAAGAGAGTTTGTACGCTTTCAGGAGAACCTGAGGCCAAATAATACATTAAAAGACAAAGTAAAGGTATGATCCTTCCAGCCTGAGCACTGCTTACAAGGCTGTCATGTCCACGCAACATCAGTGCCCCAGGCTTTCCCTGGTTCTTCCCAATCTCCCTGATTTTTTTGTTTCCTTTGATGGTTATTATTTCATCTTTATGATCCCTCACTTTTTCTATACTTGCTTTCTTAAGAATGTCACTCACTCTCTTCTACCTTCAACTTTGGAATTATCACATCTATAATGAATATGTCCAAATTTACTTTTCTAATAATAATTTATATGCTTTTCTGTAATAGGTTGAAATTTTCTACCTCCAAATGCCTGGAAGAGAACTCCATTTGGATGTGATTTCTGAAACTGAGATTAAAACCTCCCCCAAAGAATAAAACCCTTCCTAGCTTTCACATTTGGAACAATGCAAAGACTTTCCTTCCAGCTCCTCAATCTTAAATTCTTTGTAGCTGTCTTTGAATTTTTCCCTCTCCTGAAAGATTTGCTAATACTCCCTCTCATAATGACTCTCGTGTTTGGTTTTTCTTTATTTCCATATTCACCACTCTAATTCAGGCCCTTAATTTCCATATACATAATGCCAACTGTTCCAGTCCTGATATCCTCAAACTTTAGTCCACTGTGGATAAACTTCTCAAACATACTTCCATCACACGTGGCTCCCCAGATCAGTCCACTTTCCTTTCATACCAAGTAGAAACACCCAAGATGTGCAAGTCCAATAGAAATACCAAGAAAGTGCAGGTTCATGGCTCATTCTTCCCCAAGCACTCAGTGAGCTTCTTGGCCTGGGCTTCGTGTTTCCTTCCGCCCCTGGGCTTTTGCTGGTGTCATTCTGTCACCTAGACAGGCCTTCTTTACTTCCCCTGTGACTTACCACCTCCAAGAAGCTCTTCCTGATTTGTTTCATTGCAGGATGATCACTGTTTTCCCTTCTCTTGACATTAATGTTTAGTTCTGTCTATATTACCATGTTGTTTCTTACTTTTTTAGCTAATGAAAATGGTTAAAATAGAGAGCTGACTATGTGCCAGGTACTGGGCCGGGTCATTCATGAAGGTCATCTTAATCATCACAACATCCACACAAGTTCTATAGCTATTGTGCATATTCTACAAACGAGGAAACTCTGATAAGGAGAGAAGTCGCTCACTCATGGCCACACAGCTCATAATGGCAGAACCAGGATTTAAACCCACAGAGCCCAGGTACTGTGAATTGTGCTGTGCATGTGTGTGCATAGGAAGTCTACAAATGACCAGCCTACTCTGGCCAAGCTAATAAAAGGCAGTAATTTATCTTCTTTTATGTGTTCTATATAGTTACGAGGACCATAGTGCCCAAACTACTTTTTTTACTATAGGTGTAGGTTACCAGTTCTCTACTTCTGGATCACTAAGGGAGAAGTTTGTCTCCCTTTTGTCCTGTGTTATGTGATTGCTCTGAGGAAAAAATGGATTGATTTTAAGATTATTGTTTAACATTTTTTTCTTCCTGTGAATGCCTAAGCTCCTTTTGACAACATCTGAATTAAGTCACATCAAGTGCCAATGACCTTTGCTCTGAGGTCTAAAATTTTTAAATATGCTTTTATGCTTGTCCCTCATATGCCACTTCCTTATTTCCCCAACCTGTCCTAAAGCCGCAGCAAGGAGGTCTACACAACACAACAGCTTTCAAACAGATTCAGAATCTCACTTGATATATTCTGCTGCTATAAGCCTTTATTATGCAGATTTCTGGATTTAGACGCTGTGCCAGTTTGAAGCTATTATGTACCCCCAGAAAAGCCATGTTTTAAGCCTGATCCAAGCTTGTAGGGGCAGCTGTTTCTTTTAATCCTGATTCAATATTATAGGGTGGAGCTTTTGATTAGATTATCTCCACAGAGATGTGACATGCCCAATTGTGGATGTGACCTTTTGACTAGATGGAGATGTGACTCTGCCCTTTCAAGGTGGGTCTTGATTAGTTTACTGTAATCCCTTAAAAAGTGAAACAGTTTAAAGAAACCTCAGAACTGACACAGATGCAGATGTGGAAACTTGGAGGGCAATTGCTTCAGAGCTGACAGAGCCAAAGAGATACCCACATGTTTGGAGATACAGGGCCCAGTGGATGTCACCATGTGCCTTCCCAGGAGATGCTAAGCAAGCCAGAACCCAGAGTTGTGTCCTGAAGATGCTAAATGAAGGCCCACAGATGCCAACTGAGGAACCCCCAGAGGAAATACAGGCTGAAAGCAATGGAGCCCAGGAACAAGGGACCAGCAGATAATAGCCACATGCCTTCCCAGCTGACAGAGGTATCCCAGACACATCAGCCTTCCTTGAATTAAGGTATCTTTCCCTGGATGTCTTAGTTTGGACATTTTTATAGGCTTAGAACTGTAAACTTGCAACTCATTAAATTCCTTTTTTAAAAGCTGTTCCATTTCTGGCATATTGTATTCCAGTAGCTTAACAAACTAATACAGATGCTTTTCTAACAAGAATAAAATTTGTCATAAGGTCCATCTGTGGCTGATTACCTTTACTCCTTTAGACTGAAGACTTCCATTTCCTAAATGGTTTCAATAGTCAAAATTTGGCATTTTTCTGTCATTTCAATATCATAAGTACTATTCTAACCTTTATTTACACAATGCTTTTGTCATTTAAAGTTCCAAAACAAATGCACCGATTAAATACAACTATTTGACTTCTCAAATCTGTTTTGAGATGTTTGTTTGCTTTTTTGAAAAAACAGAATTTGGGCAGGCCACGGTGGCTCAGCGTCAGAGTTCTCACCTGCCATGCCGGAGACCCGGGTTCGATTCCCGGTGCCTGCCTAGGCAAAAAAAAGCAGAATTCAGAGTCTGAATTAGTAGTTAGGAAAATTTTTCTCAACTACTCTTGCAAATAATTTTGTATGCATTACAGCAGCATTTGGCCCTACAGAGTGATGAACGTTTTGAGGCCTGAAACCAACATTGTGAATAACCTAATAGCAGAATAGAAATACTTTTCAACCTGGGTCCTTACCTTTCTGCTTCCAGACGCATCTCTTCCCTCTTTTGCCTCCTAAGTTCTCTGCGACGTTCAAAATCATCCATGGTGTGGTTTTAGGTCTAGGGAGACCAGATACTGTCTGGATCTGAAGTGGGGAGGGGAGGAGAAATCAATATCAGAGCGGAGTCAGGGTATTATTTCCTACATGAATTGTTCTAACATCCAGCATTTTTCCTGATTCTAAGAAACAGCACTTTGAAAGACTGATAAGGTAGCCTGTGATCAATTTTTGACTCCTGAGCGGAGTTCTTTATGTGTTAAATTCAGTTTCATTGATAAAACTATTAGAGACAAATAAGTAAGATCCCAGGATTGAAGTAAAAACCAAAGAAAAAACTTAGGAAAGAGAGAGAGAGGTTTTGAAGACCTGAAATATTAGTGGAATCACGTGAGAGCTACTGAATGATTTTATTCTTTGTAACTTGTTTAACCTCAGAAAAAAGGCACAGAAAAGTGAACAAAGAGAGGACAAGAGAGCAAGAGTGCAAGAAAGAATAAAAAAGAAAAAGAACTGTGGCAAGAAAAGGAATATGTAGGAATTAAGAGAGAAGTGAAAGAGATGATTAAAATAATATGAATATCTAGGTATAATTTGCATGTTTTTCAAAATATTAATATCAGGATGATAATACAGCCTGTAGTAATAAGACCATGAATAAACATAATGAAGCAACATTTTAAAAAGTAGTTAACTTATAATCAAACTGTTTTCAGAGCTCAAGTGTCCCGGCTCTCTGTAAATATAAGCCAACTATTTTGCCCAGTCCTACCTCCTCCGTGATAGTTTTAAACCCGGAAAGATTTCCCCTTTCCAGTTTTTCAAATGAGAATCCCTCTTCCCCTGCGTTTCTGTGCCATGAAGTCAAATATTCCAGAATTCCCCTGCAGCCCCCAAACCCAAAATGACTACCAGAAAAGGGGAAGCCGGACTCTTTTTGTCCTTGCTTTGTTTACAGAGCTGTCAGTGGTTAGTTAAACTCGGCCTGGAATCTGGCGTTTAAGGCCTGCTTCAAGATTGTTTCCTGTGTGGAGCGGGAGGCCTCCACTTCCTCTGGAATCCTAGACTCTCTGCTGCACTCAGATCACAAAAAAATATTTTCCAGCTCTTTCTGTGCACATGAGATGAGCCATTTGCCCTGTGTAACAAAAATAAGGAGCTGTACAAAACCCCAAGTTGTCACCTGATGGCCTCTTTTTGGAAGGGGCAAAAAGCAAAGCCTAGATTTTGAAGCCAGGTTCAGAAACCTTGAAATAAATAAATGGTCAGATTCTTAAATAAATGGCCAGATTCTTTTATTTTCAAGGTCTTTTTCTCCCCTTAAAACACACACACACACACACACACACACACACAAAACAAAAATAAAATCTCAACCCACAAAAACAAAACTATACAATGTTTGATTTTTCTCCCCTTCTTGTCCCTTAGGGTATTATTTATGCTGCTTATTACTCTTTAAAGGTTCAAAATTTTGTGTTTATTTGGGGTTCTTAAATTTTAAAGTGTTTTTCTATCTTACTCTTACAAATAGTCCTTTCCAAGACTTCCCTGGTAATGAAGAAAGAATCAGTTTCCTTTTTTATTGTTTCATCAACCATAAATGTATTTCTTTACATTTTGCAGCTTGATCTCTCCTTAATTATATGAATGAGAAAAATGATTTGAGAGTCTTTCTCTGAAAAACAGGCCCCCACTAGGAACACACGGGCATAGGTCTTGCTGTTGCAGGTGTTTGTAAAGACTGTGAACCGTGAGACCAGAACTCTGCTGCTGGAATGCTGGAGGGAGTGAGAGAGCAGTCTCTACTCTTTCCTTTCTTCAATCTCGTCTTTTGTTACATATAAATCCCCTCCTGAATAACTATAGCAACAGCAAACACAAATGGGAGAAAGAAGTCTGTCTGCAAGCAAACAAATTTTACTCTTCTTAATTTATCCAAGTAGCTTGGAGAGCATCCTCTGGGCTTCTGGTTCTTGCTCCTACCACCTCAAAGTTAAAAACAGTCATTCTGGCTGCTTGTCAGCAGCAGTGGTTATTTCCTCAGCCTGTGCCTCTGGTGGAGGTGCTAATGAGCAGTGAAATAAAGGTCTCCAAACAAGTAGAAGATGCACAAGGCTTGCAGGGCCTGGCAGTGTCCTGGAGCACCCCAAGGGCTGACTCAGTGTGTGGTCACTTTGGCTGACCACCCCCACTTGCTCTCTACCCACACAAATTATTTTCCTTTTCCTACTCCTCACCTTTTATGGCTTACTTGAGCACTTTTGTTTTGTTCTCAACCCAGAAAAACTCTACCTATATACTTAATTCTTCACTTAAATCCATGCTAAAGATTCATTACCTACTGATGTATCTCTTTTCAATATGCATTCTCATGTACTGGCTTTTCTTAAAACAGGACACACATATGCTATCATGATTAAGTGATAAATCAGGGGTGCTTCAGAGTTCAGATCACTTAACATGCTGCCCTCCCTTGGCTGATGATACAGGGAGCCCCTGGCCCAGGTGAATGGCAGTGACAAGATACGACAAGACCCGTATCCCTCACATGTATCTCACTACCACTTTAGGGCATCCCACACTTTCATCTCTTCCCTTTTTTTCCACCTCTTCCTCCTTTGGGGGCGGGAGCTGGGGAGTATTTATCAATATTTCTCTTGCCCTTTCTCTTTTTGACTTTTTTCTCTTTCTCTCTCACTTTCCTTTTTCTTCTTCATCTTTCTCTGTAAATTTGGAATTAAAGTATATTTATCTAATACAATTTATGATCCTTATCTTTACGTTTTAAAAAACTGACCTTAATTTCTGATGTGTATTTTTCAACCAAATAAATCAAATTATTATTGTTTTATGTTCACAAATCTCTTTTTTTATTTTTCCCTCTGTGGACATATGGCCCTCACTGTAGAGATATTTCCTGTGAGTCCTTTTAGGGACAGGATCGGTGGCAGATTAGAAGGTGTTTTGGGCATGTGCATGTGTGTTCATGCATGCATGGTGGGTAAAGGCCACTAAGACAGAAGAGAGAAGGCTGTGAGCAGGTAGCTTTCCTAACCAGCACTAGGCTATTGCGGTGGGGAGAGGCCGCGGTGGGGAGAGGCCACGGTGGAGAAAGCTGAGCCCTATCTATTTTCAGATCTGCAGGGACTGAATAGTGAGGGTGAGGGCAGAGGAGGGGCATCCTTGGGATTTGGGGCTAATGCCAATTAGTGTTGGTCTTGGGATCCACCAGCAATAAAATCCATTGTCTCAGAGACACTGAATAAGCTAATGCAGATTCCAAATGTAATTCACATGTATTGAGTATTACCACATGCTGAGCCATTTTAAATACGTAGTCTTATTTTATCAAAAAATAACTCTGTGCGGTAGTGATTATAATCCCCATTTTACAGAGTGTCAAAGTTTGTGCTCTTAACCACTACAATATGCCTGGACTAAACCACTACTTCCCTCCAGGCACTGTTTTCCCCCTCAGGAACTAGGGAACAGTGCCCAGAGAAGTTCTGAGAGGACTATTGTCAGTGACTCCAATATAAATCACTGGATCGTATAAACTCATGTAAGGAGTGATTTTAAATTATTCTTCGCTCTTCAATTTTAAAGCAGTTCGGTGTAAATTGCAGAATTATAAGCCACAGGGGTCTCAATGAAATTAAACCTTGCAAATAATTATTGTGCTCCTAGTATTTTATCCTTAACTGCTTAGTAAGAATCAAAAACCAGGGCGATCACACTCTGGGCAGCATTGTTACATACTTTTGTTTGAGATTTGACAGTTTCTTCTCTTGTATCACGCCTTCCTCATTACCCTCTTCTCTCCTCTTATGCACTACATCCTGCTTGCCATCCCAACTATTTCTCTACTAAGGCAAGGCACCCTAGGCTTCCATTACTCATAACCTTTATTAGACAGATCCTTTCTGAGTGGTCATCAATTTGTACCCACTGAAAACGTCATGACCCAATACTTCAATGAAGCACCACAGAGGCCTCTTTATAATAGTCAATAAACATTTTATTGACATATCTGAGTTTCCTATTTCCCTGATCTAAATGTTTTGATTTCTAAGTCTGTTCTCTTCAAATTTTCTGATTTATAAATCATTAATCTTCCTTTCAAGTTGTTCATTGCATGGGTCACCCTAGATAAAAATCTTCTATTGCCTCTCAAATGTATCTTACAATTTTCTACCTCTGCACTTTCACTCGTGGTATTCTATTTGTCAGGATGAGCTCCCCTCTCCTTTTTGCTATCCATAATCTATTCAGTAGTGAAATTCTGGCTCATATTTCACCTCCTTCATCATGCCTTTCCTGAAGACCTCAGCTTGAAAGTGGTATCACTCTCCTTGAACATTTTTAATTCATTTCAGGAAGTTAATCATGTACTACAGGTCATCAATTGTTCTCTTTAACTATTATTTAAATATTTTATCGATTGTTTACTTTTCACATGTTTTGGTCTACAGGCCACATATGAATAGATACCATGTTTTAAAAACTCTCTTCATCACTGGTACATAGTAGACATTCAGGAATTGGGAGCTGATTTGAACCTTGGATTTTTATTCTAGCTTTTACCATTCTGAGTATCGTGGAAAATGTTGTTCAAGGTGATTCATATTTCTATACTTTCTTAACTGATCAGTGTTTACACAGTAGATCAAAGACCTTGCTTATACACTATATATATGAATCTCAAAAGTTATATAAAGCCACTTTTGCAGTAGTTACACAGTAACTCTGGCAGAGTTTTCTTCCTGAACTGTAGAAATGAACTTTTGTCCTTTAAAAAAAAATTCAATTTATCAACCTGCTTTTCTCTTTTCTGAACTGAATGATTCATTTGGGACTCAAAAGCCAAATAAACACATGCACTCTAACACACAGTCTGGACTTAACTTTAGCTCAACCTTCACCATCTTGTTCCAAAAATCTGTGCAACTTAAAAAAAAAAAAAAAAATACGTGCAGTCACCCAGACACATTTCTCAAGACCAGCAATGTAGAAACGCATTAATAGGACAAACCTGAGTGTTTTGTTTTCTCAAGTTATTTATTTTCTCCAACCAGTGGAATCCAAAATACTAAGCCCTACTATGAGCAGAAAAACTGGTTATAGCCTGATTTTTCTCTCCTTCATCATTCAGTCTTTCATTATGGCTTTTTCACTATTATTTATTTTTCCATTTGCAAAGCAGGAGAACTGACAAGGTTAATAAAGCCAATGTATTTGTGCTGCCACTTCCACTTCAATGCAGAATCTTGGCATTTTGGACATGTGAAATGGTGTTGAATCTGTATATTGACTTCAACACTTGGGAAGTGTTGAGGGATATTGGGTAGCATCTTAAAATGTCATCACAAGTGATGCCACCTTTTTTGGAGCACTTTATATTTTACAAAACTCTATGGTTATCATTATTTGATCCTTCAAAGTAAGAAGAGAGGATTCATCCCCGCTTAAAGAAAGGAACTGAGAGATAGAGTTTTGGCAGTAGTTCATGAAACCACAGCAAAGCCCTGGAAAACCAGGACTAGCATTTAGACTAATTTCTACATTAACCTGAAAATCTTCTTGGAAAAGTAAGAAGTGAAAATTTGGAACACAGTTCCTTTTCTGCCCTTTGCAAGAATTGAAATACCATTTCTTGGCAAACTCAATGAGAATTAGACTGAAAGACACAGGTAAATACCAAATCAAAATAGGCTTCTGCTCCTGTTGTTCTCCTAGCATCTAGTGAGGAGTAAATTACATGTGTATGAGCCCTAAGCTAAAGATAGAAATTCTCCCACAACCTGAGTCCATGTGGGAAAAAAATGCCTATCTTTGTTAAGAAATGTATTAATGTATTTTCTAAATGTGTATCTCATAACAGAAGCTAACACAGACGTGGTGAGGATGGAGTACCAGTTCCCTTAGAACTATCCAACCATGGGTAAATCTGCTGATAAAGTGTGAACACTGATTACTGGAAATAATCAGGTAGAGGTAAGATGACCCTCTTTTGGGCTAAAGTAAAAAAAATTTATGATTTCAAGGTTGCACTGTCAGTATGGTAGCCACTAGTCACATATAGTGATTTCAATTTAAATTACTTTGAATTAAATAAAATTAAAAATTCAGTTCTAAGTGTTCAATAGTCACAAGCAGCTAGTAGTTACCATATACAACAGTGTGGAGAACATTTCCATTAACACAGAAAGTTCTGTTGGACAGCCCTGCCACAAAGTCTTCTAACTCCCAAGATGAAATGATTGAACTGTTATGAAATAATGTTATGAACTTCAGGAACATGAAGAGGTAGAAGACACAGTCTCCTCCTTCAAAGACCTTACAATTTCATATAGGAGATGTAATAGATATGGCTATTCATGGGTGTGGTGCTGCAGGTCAGCCTCTCAAAGCATGGAAGTGGGTCTTTAATTCTTTCCTCAGTATCTGCTTTGCTCTCTCTCATGGAAGGTCTTTTAGATGTGGACAATTTTGCTGTGACAGGGCACTTGTTACTGAAAAAGTGAAATGTTTGAAAAATGCAAAAGAAGTTGAGATACTTCCTGAAGAAATATCACACTTCAAATTGAGTAACAAAGTCTGCTCTAAAGCCCAAGAGTTGTTATTTGCAGCAAAAAAAAAAGCCAGAAGCCATGCATCTTTACCAATTTTAGACATGGAGTATAGCTCAGCATTATTTACATGATAGTAGTTTTCCTTATGCATGACTCTCTGGCCTTGGTGGGCCACTCAGCTATAAAAATATCAGCAACAAAGGTATCTGCTCTTGTGATTGATTTTTTCAACTAATATTTCCAGTTTAGTGATCAAAAATTAGAACCAGAACCTTAACCAGCTGCGTGCTAATACAAGGCAGAATTAAAATCCATTTACACTACAGGAAAAAATTCAAAGGTGTTCCCTATGGGTACTGTGTGAATACAATATTCTTGTACATGGAGGATCAGGGACTAATTATTCTCCTCTGAATTATTCAATTTTTCTTTGTCATGATTATCAAATGTTTCTATTGTATTCTTGGGTCTTGAAGCAAGTTGAAAACTATCTTCTAGGAGTTTATAATCCAAGATGAAAAGTTTGAAACTAAAATAAGGGACACAATGGATAATCCAAGAACACATAATTTAAACATATAAGTCAACCCATAAATTAAGTAATAAATTAAAAAGTGCCTGTACTATTTCCTTCTTCCTCACATGAGTTATTTAGATAGCCATTTCACCGGTTTGGTGGTTTGGAGATATCTGGACATTTTTTTCAGGTAAGAAATGTCTCAGGTGAATACCAGTTTAATACCAGCACAAGAACGTAGGATCTCTGAACCACTTACTGACCTAAGTGTGCACTGAGCTGTATTATATTTCTATTGAAGCATGTAGGCTATAACTTGTATTTTAATTACAAATTACATATCTGTCTTCCCCAGAAAATTGTAACTTTCTTGAACACAAGGTCTCTCTCTATTGCTCATTTATGTGACCCCTCAAAATTCTTGTTTTAGTTTTCTCATCACTAAAGCAAATACCATACAATGGGTTGATTTAAACAACAGGAATTTATTGGCTCATGGTTTTGAGGCTAAGAGAAGTCCAAAACTGATGCATCAGCAAAGTGACACTTTCTCCCAGAACACTCTGTGTCCTGAGGCTGATTGCTGGCGATCTTTGATCCTTGGCTTTTCTTGGAAGTACACATGAAAATAAAAGCCTCTCCTGGTTTTTCCCTTCTCTTCTGGATTCCCTTAGTGATCAGCTTCTGGCTCCTCCCTCTGACCTTCACTCTCTCTCTGTGACTTTCCCTATAAGGTCTTCAGTAATAGAATTAAAATCCATACTGACTCAGTTGGGCTATACCTTGACTGAAGGAACCACATCAAAAGATCCCATTCACAAAAATTCACACCCGCAAGAATGGGCCAAGGCAAAGAATATATTTTTCTGAAGGACATATCTCCGAACTACTGCAGTCCACTCTCTAACTCCAAAACAACACATTCTTTCAGCATGCCAAATGCACTGATTCCATCACAACATCCCCAAAGCTTTAAGTCATTTCAGTAACAGTGTCAATTACAAAGTCTTGTCCAAATTGATTATGGGTATGGTTTGACCTGAACCACAATTCCCCTCTGTCTGAGGACCTGTGAAACCTAGAGAACAAGTTATCTTTTTCCAACATACAATGGAGAGACAGGCATAGGACAAACATTATCATTCCAGAAGGGAGAAATTGGAAGGAAAACTGGAGTCATGGATCCCAAACAATTCTAAAACCCAGCAGGGTAAATTCCATGGATTTCAAGGTCTGCAACTCATATATAGATTGCGGTTTTGTCCTCCAGAACTGATGGAGGAGCACTTAGAACTACCCCTTCTAAGTGCTGGCACAGTGGCTGGGCTCTTCCTGAGGACTGGGGTAAAGGGTCTGTCCTCTTCATGCATTGGGATTGTGACCAGTCTCTCCACAAATACAAAGACAAAGGCCCCATCAGCTAGCATTAGGGTGGTAGCCAGGATTGTTGGGTACACCAGGCCACAGCTGGCACAATCTTAAGCACTGGGGCAGCAGTACTTTCCCTGAATGATGGGATGCAAAGGGCAATCCCTCCAAATGCAGTGGTGAACTAGCCCTTTACAGACAATGGGTGTACCCACTCTCTTGGCCCTAGGAGATCTCTTTAGTCTAGACCCCAGCTTTCAGGGTTCTGCCCTTGAAGTCATTCTTCCTTTAATTCATCCCTTCTCTGTCCCCTTCAGTCCAGGCTCATAGTGGTTCTGCTCATACAAATTTCACAAAAAACCTTGTCAGTTTTGCATGCAGTTCACAGGGCTCCAAACCATCAAATAAAAAGATTTCCCATAGATTCTCCCTGGATAACTATACTCAAATCCTGAATTCTACTGAAATGACTGACTGGATCCATGCTCAGTTAAACCCTCATGTGGAGTTTTATTCTCTGGGGACTCACTTTCAGAAGTTCAGGAAGGTTCCTGATAGTGCTTCTTCTGGCCTTAGTTTCATGTCACACTACCTGGATAGACTCAGAATTTTCCAAACAAACAACTTTTGGTTTCGTTATGCTTAAGAGTTCATTTCTCAGCTTATCCCTTTCTTCTCATATTTCACTATAAGCTGTAAGAAGAAACAAGCTGCACCTTTCACACTTAGCTTGGAAATCTCTTTACGTAAATATCCAAGTTCATCACTTTTAAGTTCTGCTTTCCATCTGGCATCAGAACTCAATATTGCCAAGTTCCCTGGTATTTTATAACAAGAATCACTTTTTCTCAAGTTTCCAATGACACATTCATTATTTCTTTCTCAGGCCTAATTGGAAGTACCTTCATCATCCATATTTCTACCAACAATCTCTTCAAAACAATCTATACTTTTTTCCTCTCGATTCTTCCAGCCTCTACACAGTACCCAATTCCAAAGCTATTTCCACATTTTAGTGGAAATAGCAATAGCAGCATATTATTTTCTATTTTCCACTGCCAAACTGTTTTCATTTCCTTATTGCTAAAGCAACTACCAGGCAATGGGTTGGCTTCAACACCAGGAATTTATTGGCTCACAGTTATGAGGCTAGGAAAAGTCAAATCAAGGCATCATCAAAGCAATACTTCCCCTAGAAAACTGTTGCATTCAGAGGCTATTCCCTGGCAATCCTTGGTTCATGGCTTTTCTGTCACATGGCAATATATATAGCACCTTCTCATGGCTTCTCCCTTCTTATCCAAGTTCTATTGATGTTCAGCTTCTAACTGCTCCCTGTGGTTTTCTCTCTTCCTTGACCTTCCCTTTAAGGTCTTCAGTAATAGAATTAAGACATATCCCTACTCAATTGGGTCATACCTTAACTGAACTGACTTCAGCAAAAGGTCCTATTTACAAGAGATTATACCCATAAGAATGGACCAAGTCTGAGAACATGTTTTTTTGGGATATATAGCTCCAAACCACAATAGTTCTGAACAAAATATTTTTGTTATAATCAGCACTCGGGTCACACTTGTTGAATTGGAATGATTCTCAGGACATGAGTTACTCATTGGACTTAATTGATAAATAGAAGAACTTGGTTCAAACATTCTCAAAAGCCCACTTCTCAAGTTGAGCTCTCAGTAATCTTAAGAAGGGGAGTAGTTCACTATGGAACTCTATTTCATATTTTGATTTGTATTTGTGGCTATGTGGCTATTTTCTTCTAGTGGAAAAGAATTTTGTCTCAGAAAGAAATTCTTGTGTCAAGAAGAGGGTTATTTGGCATTTGTAACAAAGAGAATATATTTGTTCTGGGACATTTAAAGAGAAAGAATTAGAAAAAAGACATGATGAGTAAGAAGAGAGTAATAAGGGTTGAGCTGAAGCACTCCAAACTTCCATGGCCTTTGGAGATTCCTTGCCACTCCTCCATCATAATTAGAAAACACTGACATTCAGAACAGATTTAAATGCTTCCATCAGTTGAAAAAAAAAAAGCGTTGCCTGATTTTGCTCTCTAACCATGCTCAGTAATTAGAAACATAAGGCACAGATCTGGATGTTTGCTTGGGAACCTACCCTTCCTAGGCCTGATGTCACTACCCATTGGCTACAGGACTTTTATCTTCTCTCACCATCTCTCTTTGGAGCACCACCCCAAATCACAGGAAGAGTGTGAGGAATGCCTTAGGCATTCCTGGCAAAACTTGAGACCTCAGGAACCTTTTCAGACCCTAAAATACAAGGATGTAACCCCTCGCCTTCCTGAACCTCTGTATATCCCTGTTGCTTTTGGATGACAGTAGTTCAAGTATGGTGAGCTGAGTGTTCAACAAAAGAATCAAAAGGAGGACATTTGTGACAATTAGCGTGAAATGACATCTTTGTGACAACTAGCTTGTAATGACATCCTTGTTTGGTTCTGAGGACAAGAAAGCTGTTTGATAACTGATTCTATTGTTCATCAGACTCTTCCTGGAAAATCTGTACATTGTAAAATGTAGCATAAGAATACAATCTAAGAAGCAGCAGCAGCTTTTCACTTTCGACAAATTCACAAAGTTTTTAAAAGGAAAAAATGCTTATAATCAAGGACGTCAATCCAACAGTTATCTTGCCTGTCAAATTAAAACATGTGGAAACCACCTGCTAAGCATCTTGAAAAATGATACCTTCCTGTTTTTCTAACTGGCCTAAAATATCTTTGGAGCACATTTGCATTTCCCAGTTTTTCACACTTAAAACAGTGCTGTCCACACTATGTTTAAAGATGACTAAGCAATTTTGTATTAAGTAACCAAAGCGAGTCTTGCCAATTTTAGAATAATTAGGTTTCTACAGCCTAATATAAACAGTTCCAAGAACTACATGTGGCCTACCAAAAGTATATATTACAAGTAGTCAACACCGCAGCCAGTTGGCAGATGGAGCGACCTATTAAAGTAGAATTGCTCAGAATTTAGAATATTATTTTTCTTTTCTCCCCTTATTTTTTTCTGCATCCAACTTTGTTTCATTGGGAATGTTTTCAAGTATACAAGAGCAAGAGACTATTGTGGAATTGCACCCCTTGTAAATGAATGCGCATTTCTCTTGAGATCCTTTGGAACTTAATAAATCATTCGCTTTTCAACCCTGTGTACGCAGGCAGCCAAAACAAAATGGAGCGTATGAATCGTCTTGTCCCCGCTCAAGTTCATATTTTGCTTGATCATGAGAAAGGTGTAAAGTGACCACTAGACGAGTGAATGTGCACATTAAGCCATATGCCAGCCAAATACCCAAATCATCTTCTTTCTGACCACAGGTGGTTGGACTGTGGTCAGGTTTACCAGGTTGCTTTGTTAGCCAGTATTTAGTGCTAATAAGGCTAAAGTCATAGGTTTAACTTCACCAGGAATGAGTTTACTACTTGAGAAAAATATTCTAAATTTTGCCATGTGCAAAAGTTCTATTAGTCTAGCCAGCTATATGGCAGATATAGGCTGACAACTTTAAGCTGAGGAAATGTAAATGGTTAGATTAACCCATCCCACCATGACCTTTCTTAGCCTGTATGGACAAATGCAATAAGTGCATCATCACACAAAAGCCCCCTGCATATTCAACTGCATTATAAGCCCTATCATGTCATTTTATTTTATTTAAATTTAGATAAAATCGAGAGTGGTTGAGGCTATACAGATGATCATCACAATGAAAAAAAATCACTAAAATATTCCACAAATATTTATAAAAGTGTCATTCATGTACGAGCACCTTGCTCAGTGTGGCTTGTAAGCTATGAACATGACTACCCTGCCTTTATGATATTTATAGTCTGATGGTGGAGACAGAAGATAAACAAATAAAACTCAAATTGGGATAAGGGCTAGGAAGGAAAAAAAGTAGGCTGCTATGAATTACAGGATGACCTAATGGTTTTCTTTGGGTCGGAATAAGACATAGGCAGTAACAGATTTTTTGAACAGGAATGATTTTAATATACATACAGACATGTATTCTTGAAAAGAACATAAATGTATAAGACCAGAGTTTGTATTCCGTCAACAAATAACTATGACACTTGTTCTGTGCTATCTGCATAACATCTGCGTTCTTCTAGGTGCTGATAATAAAACTCCCTTGCTCTATTTCTTTCTCCTAAAAAAGCGGGTTATAAGTAGAATAGCTGCTCAGGCTTGTGAATAGTGGATTATCCTCACCACCTTTCTTTCCCACTTCAGAAGCTGTGTGAGTAATATAAAAATAATGATTTCTCAGATGCTGCCTGCCAGAATGTATTCAGATACAGGGAATCTACTTACAACATTAACTTTACGTGACTAAGGTAGGAGGTGTGGATGAGTGCCTCTTTCTAGACACGGTGGCGTCATAAGCCTTTAAAAACTAAAGGCATATTCCTCACCCACCATCAGGCAGAAATTTGCTGATTTAAATGAAGCCGGTCCATTTTGCTTTCCAAACTTTGTTTCATGATTCCAAGAAACAAACAGTCCATAATGAATTTATCCCAGTGGCAGAACATCATACAACCAGCTTTTCCACTTTGAATACCACAAACAGACCTTTTATTTGTTGACCTACAACAGCCCCTGGCCATTCATGAAAACAAGATGTTCTCTTGCTGCTTTTTAAGTTAAACAGCTTTAAGTCAGGGTCTCAGCCGAATTTCAAAAACAGATGTTATATAGCAAAAAAAGTAGACGTGACCCCAGCAATGAGAGGTTATTACACTTGAACTTGAATATTCTTCCTTAGCAGGAGGAGCCATCAACAATGCCTTCAACTGAAAGCAGGAGTAACCCAATCCAATGACTCCTTGTGGGTATAGGAAGCTATAGTGCATCCATGTCACTTGATTTTGGGAATAAGCATGATGGTGAGAGCTGGTGACTGGGAGATTTAAGAGCATTGGTTTTGAAGGGATTAGTAAGGAAGGATGAAGTTTCCCACACACACCACCATCCTGCCTCTCCGCAGACACCCAAAGCCCTCCATGAAATGGTTTCCCTCATCCTCCTTCACAGCCAAGCTAAACTCCTTAGCCCTCATTTCTGCCTCTGAGCTTTTGTCCCTGCTTGCTCTTCCCCAGGATTGAAGTGCCCTCCACTCCTGCAAAGTTTAACTCAAAATCCTATCTTCTTTGTGAAGTCTTCCCTAAGTCTTTAACACAGAATCATGTTCTCTTTCAACTTCCACAGCACTGTTGGCATTGTTCTTTTAGGTGATCAATCCTAAGGCTTTGTTACCCAAATATTTTACAGCTTCTTTTCTCTAGGGCAAGTCTGAAACTGCTTAGTGCAGGGCCTAGCTCTCCTTTCATATCTCCTTGCAGTGCTGAGCATTTTGCTACACTATTATGGATGCATGGAATATTAGCTGAATTGAATTTCTTGAAAAGCTTCTGGCCTGAGAGTCCAAGTCCCAACTAGTGCCATCGTTATGGCAATTCATGCTGTTTGCCAAATGTTTCTGTTTTATCCCTTCCGGGCACATTATAGAATTGTACTTGCTGGCCCCCTTGTGGTTAGCGGGGCCAAGGGACTAGTTCTGGCGAAGTGAGTTGTGCTCAGAAGTATCATGCCACTTCTGGGATAGAGCGTTTACTTGCTGATGAGATTTCTTTTCCTTCTCTTCTTTCAGAGATTTCTTTTTCAGAGATTTCTTTTCCTTCCACACTGATGACAAACAATATTTTTAGATACTGGCTGGTAGCTGGGTCCTTGGATGAGGATGACAATGATGTGGAACAGCCTATCCTGGGTTAGTAAGAAAGCATAAGTGACAGACCAGCTCTTGCTACTTAAGACACTGAGAATGGGAGTTATTTCTGACCCTAGCATTACAGCCTTGGTCAACTTAGTCCATAATGAAAAGATTTTCTGACATTAGGTAGTGTACAACTCTGCTCCTAAGGCAGTCCATTAGGAACTATAGCAACTTAAGTTATTTTTCTATTTCCCTTCTGTGACTTCTAGTGTAGAAATGGGATGAGTTAGTTAATCAGAATGCTGTTCCCAGGCAGAGCATCAGGGAGTGGAAGTAGCTCATGCTTCATTGGTCATTGGCCCCATCTCTTTCTACTCTGCTGCCCCACAGAACTACCACTAACTGTCAGAGTGTTCAAGTATTAGGTATTGTTCATGTATTAGGTATTCCTTCATTTATAGCAGTGATGGAAAAACCAAATGCTTTTGTGGGCCAACAAGAAGGGGGAATGGTGGCCTTATGGGGAAGTGGCCCCTAAGAGCACCCAAATCCAAGTTTTTAGCAAGAAAACACATTAGCAAGTTAGCTTGGGCTGCCCCAATTTATTTGTAATTATTTATTATAATAAAATAACTATAATAATTCATTATTAGTTGACCACGGGCCAGGTTTGGCACTATGAGGAGTTTCAAGGATGAATCCACAAATGAAACCACATTAAAGTCTAGATGGAGTTTATATATTTAACAAACAGTTATGTAGCACTTACTATATCAAAGACTGTTCTAAGAAGGTTACAAATAGAAACTGAAATCATTATAACAAATCTTATGCTCCCCATTTTACAGATAGAAAGATTAAGGCCCAGAGAAGGCTGAGTATAAGGACATGGAGCTTATAAATGGTAGAGCTAAAATATATATCCAGGCAGCCTGGCCCCAAAGCCATGCCTTTAATCACTGTGCTCTCTGTTATATCTCACAAAACACACTAACTAGATAAGACAAAGGAGACTGGCAAGAACCTCAAGGATGAAATGACCATGTGATTGCCTACAAGGATTTATCCTCCTCTACAAGTGCTCCTAATGAGGCGCTATTTCCTGCCAGGATTTGGTCTGTTTGCTGTTAGGTTGAATTAATATTCGATGTTTATTAATGAAATAGAAAAGAATCTCCTGTTTATGTTCTATTGTACTTTGGAAAACTGATTTATTGTTTTAGGTAAGTGGGGTCTACTTTAGAAAATAAATTGAATCCATTCTAGAGCCTTAAAAAAATAAATTGCAACACTTCACACTTTGACCACTTCTTTGCTTTATTCGCTTAGTAAGCTTTAGGCATGAATCATCAAGTGTTATCTGTTTGTGACAATCTCAAGGTGGATCTAGGTTTTATGGCAGCTGAATATCATTTGGGAGGCCTTCACATTATTAATAAAGAGAATACAATATTAAATATAAATAGGTATGGGGTGGTGGCAATGACCGATGCTAGTGAGAGGCCCTGGAGCTTAAAGTAAATCTACTTCTGGTCTCTCACCTTTGATTTTTATAAGCATGCCATAAAAATATCATAGCACACTTACTTTGCTTATAATTTTCAATTAATTTGAAATTACAGTTATGTTTTTAAAAATTTCTTCATGAAAAGCAGAGTTTAGGAAACAAATAATGTAGGGGTCAATTATTTGTCATTTGGTGATTTGCAGAAAAGTGGAATCACAAATGTAGCCTATGCATTGCAGTGTTTTGTTTATAAACCACAGAATTAAGTATTTTAGGTGGAGGAAAGAGGAGAGCAATTTAAAATACTATGACTCTCTTGCAAGATGAGGCCAATCAAAACCAACAAGTATCAGAAATCACAATTCACATCAATGTAAATATATGTATTGGATAAATAGTATGAAGTCCACTTTATAGGTAAGTATAAAGGAACACTAGAATTATTAATATAAGGCAGCACCTAAGATAGCATCCAGGATGGAGAAGGTCCCTGTTAAATGGCTTACTTAATGAAAGGCTAGACAGGTATGTTTGAGGAGCAAGACAGAGGAGAGATTATGTTAATGGGTGGCCACAGTTCTCCCCCATCAATCCCAATTTACAATTGCATCTCTTATTTCTACACCATTAGCTAGTACTTTGGCAGAGGCAGTTATATATGTCTCCAGAATCTCTCATTATAACCATTGTATTTATATTTATACACTTGGTAATTCTGCGATGAAATCCAACTCAAAATCATGGGTAGAGTGCACTTATGGGATAAGTTCATTGAAGAACCTAGGGAAAGTATATATAGAAGAGTTCCTTCCCTAAGGCCCAACATGTGTTTGCATTCACTCCCCCTCTACATCCTCTGGATAGTTTCCCCAAACTCAGGATGCCCCATCCCACGATATATCATTTTTGGTTATTAAGTAACAGGACAATATTAATGTTGGCCTTCTCCATTCCTCTTTAACAAAGGGTTTTCAGCCAAAGACATTAAACTAGTCAACTGCTTTTTTCCCCTGTCAGTGAAACAGCCAGCATCCTGAAATCACAGTTCATTTGTACCACATTGGCGTGAATATTCAGACTCCATTTGTCTCCAACTCTGTGAGGCTGGTGTTAGAGTGAATGATGGACATTTTGTTTTGAATTAGCAAAAGGAGAAGAAAAAGAAACCCAAGTAATGAGTTTGGCCTGAAATATCTGTTTTGGGGAATGCAGCTTTGCCTTTTTCCTCTAGTAAAAACAAATTTTAAAAAATCTAGATTTAATTTGGCATAAAGCAGAATCTGGGATTCAGAGTATAGTGAAAGGAAAATGCCTCAGGTTTCTTTTTTCAAGATTGAGAGTTTATTCTACTTAAATCCTACCAGAGTACTGTTGCATGGAGTAGCGCAAGATTTTCTTGTTGAACATCTTTTTTGAACTTTTTTCAAAAAGTTTTGTTGAACTTCCCAAAGGAGAATTTGAAAGCAGCTGTTTGTGTCCCTTAACTATACAAATCTGACCACAGTTAGAACCTCAGGTGAAACTTTTAATTGTTTGGATTCAAAGCGAAACGTACGTACGTAGCACAGTCATTCTTTTCTCTTTACTGTGTACTCACTCAATGCTTTCTGGAACAAAAGGATTGAACGCTTTGCATTATTTTTTTCCTCCCTGCTACGTGTGCCCCCCATCTCAGTTCTGTCTACATGGTCAAATTCTGTGTTAGGCAGAAAACTGTACCCCCATGGGGGGTGCCTCTCTAAGCCAGGGAATCTTTATCACTTGCAACATCTGCATGTGGTGATGTCAAACTGTCCTCTTATCCTCCTTACCATGAAGGTTTCCTTTCCCATGAAGGTCGTGGGAATCTGTGCCCCCAGTATGCCCTCAAACCTTAACCAAATTTGAGTTATGCCCAGGCTCATCAGGCATCTCCCTCTTTATTCTCTATGACAAGGACCCTGAGGGCTATCTCCTTGAGGTGGGGCTCCGGAGGAGTGGATGTAAGATCTCCACATATAAGTCTAGATCTAGAGCCACTAACAGGAATCTATGGAAAGAATCTTAGTTTAAGAAAGACCCCTTTCGATGCCACCATAATAAGTTTGGGCATGCTTGAATCTGAACTCAGCAGGAGACTGAGCACTTCATCAAAAGTGTCCAGGGAGGCTTGTTCTGCAAACCTCAAGGAAGGAGGGTGATTAAAAAAAAAAAAAAGACTTTCTACTCCATCTGGAGCTTCAACTGACTCCAAAAATACTGGCCCACAGTGATTATAAAATCTCCCATTTATACTGTTCCACTGCTGGGTGCTTACAACTCAAATCACTTCTTTTACATGCTCATAGGAAAAATGTCTTTTGCTCCAAGTCCTTTAGGAGTAAAATTGACAGAAATTAATGAAACACAGTTAGGGAGGCAAAAATGCTGGCTACTGGCCATAATTCATTTGGAACATCCGAACTAGGCCATTCATGGATTCAAGAGCTATTTTCCCTTGCCTTCAAAATTTCTCCTCTCATTTTATATAAACAGCAATTTGAATACAGTTATTGGCTCAGGGGTCATCAATAATTTATACAGCTGTGAGAAAACTGGCGTATTTTTCCCAGTTACCCAAATAACACAAAGAGGAATATGTGGAAGTGGGCATATGAAAAAAATTGGCATCTCAAGGTCCATTTAAAAAATGGGGGGAGGGGGAAATGTAGAAAAGGAGGAGGAAGATTCCAGCCCTCTGATAACCTCTTTTACTAACAGTCAGAGACTCCAAAGAAAGATCAAAAGTTTCTGCTAAAGAGGGAGAACTAAGAGAGAGAGAGAAAAGGAAAGGAGAGGTCTTAAATGAAAAGATAAAACACTTTAAAAAATACAAGAGAAATGAATGAAAGCCCTCTAACTTGTCTTCTCCATCCTACCCTGTCCCTCCCCAGCCTTTTGTCTTGCACCACAGAGCAAATTAGGGAAATTCCGTCTTTGTGTGAAACTGGTCTTATCAGAAATTACCTTCGATGGTGGGAGAGTCGCTGTGTGAAGGGCAGCAGACACATGGCCTGGCCCATTCGTGCTCCACCAGCCCCCATTCTGGCCTGGCAATGAAATGCTAAAATACTGCCTATTTTAGGGAACAGGTAGAGTGGGGAGACAAGCGGGAGGCAATGGGTTAAGTAGGGAAAAGAGTGCAAAAGAGGCAGATTCTTTTCCCCCTCCAATTAGGTTTTTTACTGCTAAATAAGCTGATGTTTTTATGGCAACTGAGTCCTAGCCACCTGACTGAAAAACACTGCCTTCTGTCTCTTTGACACTGAAGAGTCTAGTCCTGCTCCCCACCCCACCCCACGGCCAGACTGATCAGCTCTGATTGGTGGACGAAGAAAATGGCCCAATAGCAAAGCGCTGCTGTTGTATGAGACCTCCTGTGCTGGCAGCAAGAGGGAACTACAGGTCAGCAAAACTAGAGGGGAGCAAAGTCAGGGAGGGAAAGCCCCACAGGGACTGCTTGGGGCATAGCCCTCAAAAGAGAGGGCAGAAGAAGAAACAAAATAGGTCTAAAGAAATAATGAGAGAGAAATTACATTAGCTAATAGACACATTCTCAGGAATCCTCATTAGAACCTACCTTTGTGGGTAGGCTATCTCCTGCCATTTAATAGGAGAACTTTCTGTGTATCATTTCTGTTGGCATTTTTAAACCATTGCTCCTCTCTCTCCTCACAATCTTTCTGGATGTTCTCATTCACTGTCATGGTTTCAATCATTACGTGTAGGTTATGACTCTGAAAATCTCTAACTCTAGCTCTCACTGGGCTTCAGACTTACATATTCTTCCTTTGTTTTCTCTCACAAGCTTCGAACTCAGTAAGTCCCTATCTAAAGTCTTCATCCTTTTCCTCTCAGTTCCCCAAACAGCGGTCTCATGGAAGAGTGACCTTTTCTGGGGCATTGTCAGGCTATTTACTGTCTCTGGCCTCTCTGGGGAGAAAAGAAAGGTAAGTCTCCTGCCATCAACTAGTCACACCTTTCTCTCAGTCCTTTGCCCCTATTTTGACTTACTTCATCATTGGGCTGGGGCCGGGGGACATTAATAATTATCATTTGCAGTCAGTCTTCAAGCAAATAAAATGTAGATTCAGAGGCTGCAATGCATCATCTACCCAGACATTCAATCAGTCAGTCGTTCAACAAATATTGCCTGCTATGTGCAAAACCTCTTCTAGTGTTGTGAGAGATGTAGAAGGCACACTCTGCAATTTCTAAAATTGGATAACATCACAGGGAAATGAGAACCGAACACAAATAACTATAACACACTGTAGAAAAATGAAATACTGTGAAAGTGATGTAAATGCTAAGGGAGTTTAGGAGAGGAGGGATCAGTGGGAAATCCATATGCAATAAACTAAAAATCAGCATGTTAGAGAAAGAAAATGATGATGGAGGCAATGGATATAATCTTGAAGTAATAATTTACCTAGAAGCATGCAAATTTCCTGATACACTGTTCTTCCTACTGGCAAAATTGCAAATGAGTGGATTTCTTTTGATTTCTCCATGTTCTGCTTTCTGAAATCCCCTCTTTCTCCTCCCCAGGCAGTCTTTTTGCTGATGGAATTTCTCCCCACAAGTGAAGAGGATATTTTGAAGATGAAGGGTACTCCCTGTTGCCCCTGAAATCACCTAGGTTTGTGCAAAAATGAACTTATTTTCCCTGGAAAATCATCCCTTTATTTCCTCAAGTTATCAGCACTCTTCACTGGAAGTGATGACTTCATTATTGATAGTGATTGTTTTGTTTAGGACATCATATAAGCAGGAAAGAATAAAAATTAAAAATCATCTCCAGGAGGGGAATCATAAAACCCAGCCTAATGTGTAACCTGAATATCTGAGATGAATAGCCAAGTGAGGTATGAGGCTTTCATTTTAGTGGATGACATTGATTTTTCCTTGAGACAATTGTACAAAACAGGTACTTTGCACAAAGACTTCAGAAAAGTTTTGCCTATATTAATATTTGTAAGTTGATTATATTACATGACTTAAGGAAAATAATAATTTAGAGGAACCTGATACTAAATCTTTTTTTGCAATTAAATTTATTGTATCAATTCACTTTTTCATATGTTTGTTTTCTTAAAAACGGAATATACTTGCATTTGATATGTTGCAATGCTCTTACAATCATGCAAGACACTCTAAACTCCAGACATACTGATCAGTAATTGTTCTGTATATACATATATATCATGCTCCTAGTGGAATCTAGGAACATGCTGCTTTCTCAAGCTAGAATCTTCTACTATACTGAGTCTTCCTTAGATGCCACCTCCCTGGGAAGACCTCCAGTCTTCTCCCCAGGTCAGTTCTCTCAGATATCTAGGTGTTTGGGGACTAGTCCATTTTGGAACTTACCTAACTTCATTCCAACTGCCTGGTGCCTTCTCTGTGTCCTATCGTATACTGTAAACTTTGAAGGAAGGGCTATGCTGTTTTCATTTTTATATCTCCACTTCTTAGCACAGTACCTGTCCCATGATTAGGTGCTCAAATTATGACTACTGAATGACTGAATGGGTCCAAAAATGTTAATTCCGATACCCAGAGGCTAATGTATCTTGCCCAAGTTTTCAGAGTTCACATACAAAAGTCTTTTGTAGTGCTGAAGCAGTTAAGTGTAGTTACCTCTCTAGAAAGAGTTGAGTGTGGGATTTTAGCAATGGAGAAAAATAAAGGGGCCTTTCACTATTAACTTTATGTAATCATGTAGCTAATTAAAAATGAGTTTAAGTTTTTAAAATAACAGGAATATATGATTTCATAATTTAAAAAATCAGATTAAAAACAGATTCTAAAACAGGAAACAATCCCTTCAAAGCTTGATAGAGTTCTTTGTAGAGTCTAGTTGATTAATTGATTAGTAAATGTACTATAAGGGTTACAGAAGAAAGAATGCTTTGTCACCATGCATCTTTAGGTACAAGGATTTAGAAAAGTGTACAGAGGGACTGTGTAACTGCTAAAAGCAGAGCCCCAAAGAAAATCACACAAATTCTACTCACAGGTAAGCAATCAGATGTCTACTTTGGAGCCTTCTGATTGATTATCAATCCTTGTGAAATTTTATATGATGATCCTTAAACGTTTTAGTGATACCTGGAATAAAAGGATGATGGAAACATAATTAGGCAAAGTACATTTTAGTTAATGTACACTATATAGAGATTACATATATTTTAACCTATTATTCCTTTCTTAGTTTTTTGTTAGAACTTTAAGTGGGAAATAAGCCATGTATACAAATAGCTATGGTGCATTCAAAATCATGGGGATGGAGAAGATGGTATAGTTAATTCAAAATATTGACTATTAGAATTGCCAGTAATCAATGACATAGTCAAAGACACTTTTTCTCTAAACTCAGCCCTGAAACCCTCTGAACTTCAGATCCTCAAAGCCTTTTATCCAAAGCCTTTTGCTGCCGTGGTTAGGAACTTGACTAATCTGGTGGAAGAAGGGGCTCTGAAACATTATAAATAACTAATGAAATTTACTAGTGGATAATCTGGATTTAATGCTCTTGTACTTGAAACACAGCAACAAATATTAAATGTTAGATGGGACAAAGTAATAATAACCAGACAGTAAATTACTGTCAGACACAGAATCTACTCCAACTTGAATAGTGAGCAAGGGAGGCTAATGCCTCTTATGAGTAGAGAAACACACCTGTGCCTTTTAATCTTTGCTTTCTTTTGCTAGGTTGATGGATCAATTCCAATGCCACTTTGCATTGAAAGAAAATAGCCTCAGAGAGGTTAAGGGATTTGCTTGGAACCACATTGCTGGAAATTTGTCCTGGATTCCTAGATTCTCAGTTCAGATTTCACAGGTCTAAAAAAAAAAACTGCCTAAAATGCTATGTATGGCTTATATGTACTTGAGAAAATAAGAAAGACTGCAAAACAAGGTGCCATCCATTTCTTGAATGGTTATCCAGGCTGCCTTTGGTCCTTCTCTCTCAATCTCTACACCTCTTCCTACTTGTCCCAAATGTTCCAATATAAGCAATTGTTGCATTGTCGATACATCTAAAGTACCTTGCACAGCATTCTGGGGATATGGGCCCTGATCTCAAGGGGACCAAAATCTAAAGACATGATCAAACATATATTTACACTTTAGGTTACAGAGCCAGAAAGTGATAAGAACTCTAAATCCTATTCAACTTCCTTTTCTCTCAATTCAGGCCAGATTTTGGAAGTCTTTTCTATAAATAGGAAGAGAGGAGACACAAAAAAATCCATGAGCCATCTCCTAGATGGAAAACTTGCCTAAACTTGGAATTCACAACCTGGTTCCACATATCTCCTAGTCCCTGACCAGCAGACAGGAAGACAAGAAGAAATATTTGTTGAAGGAATGGAACCCATGGATAAGCTTCAGGAAGATTGTGAACTTCCTGAAACAATTTCTCAACGCGACCAACTTCCCCACCCTGCCCCTTCTTCCAAACTAAAGAATCATTTGCTAAACAAATAACTGAGCATTGCAAGATGGAGTTTAGATGAGAACACATTTCAAAAATTTAGTTATTATATTTAAATTTATAAGCAAGTATGTCTTAAGTACCCTCTATGTGCCCAGCACATACTGGAAATATGACAATGAACAAATAGCCATGGTTCTTGGTCTTGGGGAGCTCTTGGGGTACTCAAACTAGCTGCATATCAGAATCTTCAAGGGAAGCTTTATTGTTTTTTTTTATACCACATGGGAAAATGGGGTCCGAAATCTGCACTTTAAAAAAAGTTCCCTACATTCTGATACCAATGTAGAGTACGGTATCTCCCACCAGTCCTTGACCTCCATACCTCAGATAAAACCAGAGGGGACTAGAAGAAAGCAAGGAGCTGCTTGCACCATTGGGTCTTGTAAATTAACATGCCTAGAAACATTTATATTTGTAGAGAAAAACAATTCACAGTACTGTCCCTAAATCTTCTAGCAAGGTTGTATTTATTTGCCTAGTTTCCCTTGCCCTGCTTCCAATCCCCTCATTATTTTTATTTTAAAATTTAGGATGAGGAAGGGAGAATTAAGGAAGAAAACACTACAAATGGGAAAACACTTTTCCTGTCTTTAGTGTCTGCACTTTTCTTGTCAATGACAGAAAAATTGAATGGCTTTAAAGAGAAAATGAAGTGAATGGCAAAGTGACTAAAAGTAGAACTTGTCTTCAAAAAACTTTCTTTTCTATGTTTAGATTTAAGGCCTAAGAGTCAGAAAGTTGAGGGACGCTCTTAACCCCCTGTTATAAAATTGTTCCCTTGGATCAGAATTACCATGCAACAAAAAATAGATGCCCGAGTGAACAATTTCCCACTTTATCCTTTTAAACTACACCTTTTAATGAAGTTCCCAGCTCAGAGATTCTGGCTGACCTGGTTCAGAGGCAGTTGCTTAAGTTCTTTGCCAGCAAAGCTGAGTCTAGACCAGACACGGTAAGGAAGGAAAAGATGAAGAGGGAAGAGAGAGGGAGCTGGGTGAGCCAGGCAAATGGGCCTATCTTTCTTTTCCTGGTCCCCATCCCAGCCAGTAGCAAACATCCAGGTGCTATTATTGCTCCTTTTATTTAATTGTCTGTTCAAGCATGGAGAGAAACTTGGGTTTTATATGAAAGTATTCACTATGGGAGAACCAAGGTATAAAAATAACTAAAGGAGGAATTACTCTCCTCTAAATCAGATTTCAAGGCCTCCAGAAAGTAGTGATTTTCTTAAAGCCCTTGGGAAACTCTTAAATAAAGCCATTCAATAGCATGAGAAAGTATAACTAGCACCTCTCTATATTACACAAATGGGAACACGTTGCTAGTACATATTTGCAAAGGTGGCTAAAATCCTATCTTAAAATTCCTAACACACATGTTCACAGAAAGATGCCACTCTCCAAGTGGATGCCAAGGAACTGAGGGAGGGGAAACACTCAAATGCTAACCTATTATAACAGGAAGTTATTGGCAAAAGTTAAATGAGGGATTCCTTATAAAAATATATAACTATATAGTCAACAAGAGCCATGTTTTTATTTCATTTTAACTTTTAACTTACATGGTTGAATAAAGACCCTTTGATTTCAACATTGATATGTATATAAAAAACATACCCTGGTGTCTCTTTTCTAATATGCTTTCAATATGGAGATAGTAACTACTGTTTATTGAGTACTTATTAGTGCCAGGCCCTGTGCTAAGTACATTGAACACATCTGTCTCATTGATCCCTGTAACAACCTTGCATGATAAACATTCCTATCTTATGGTAAAGATTAAGTTCATTGTATTTGGGTCATTTACCTCAATTCACACAGCTAGTAAGTATTGAAGTCAGTATTCAAACCCAGGTGCTGACCCACCATGATGTGGACATTTGAAAGATACATGCCCACATTTCCTTGTTGAGTTGGTGCTCTGCAACCAGGCACACAGAGAGGAACATGGACCCTGCTTTCACGGAGCTTACTTTGTAGTGAGATACAGACAACATAGCTCCTGAGAGTGAGTAAATAACAAGCATAATGTGACAGAGGGTCACTTTAGGTTGGGTGGTGAGAGATGGTCTCTCAGAGGGGGGGTCTCACCAGGCTGAAAGCACATTTACTAGAAGGTGTCACCTATGTGGGGACCTGAGGGACTGTGCCAGGCAGAACCCTTGAGCCTCCTGGTATGAGGCAGAGGCCTTTATGAGGATCGTTATGTGCTCTGTGATAGTGAAACTCTTCCAAGGTATTTGGTCCATCTGAGATTCAGGCTTATATGTCTGTTATCAGAGGACACAATGTTTACAAAAACAGCGATTCTCAAAAGGCTGCCTTTGCTGGAAAGCAAGAAGGTGGTGGGGCTGTGAGGGGGCAGGGGTGTCCCAGCCCATAAAGGACTATGCAGAGCATACATGTGGCTACCTTGTCATCCGGTGCCCAGGAGGATTCAGCTCCCCCCCCCCCGCCCCGCCCCCCCCCCAGCCCCCCAACTTCTTTCATTTGAGAAGCTTGAAGATGGCTGCCACCTCTGGCTTTCCATGAGTTCCCCTCAGTCTTATGGGTTGGAAGGTAAGGCAGAATATTTCTTCATAATGGACATAGAAATAAAAAGCTGCAGAACATAATCTTTGGAATGGGAAAGGAACGGTAAGTAGCTATTTCAGTCCTAGTTGGCAGGAAGTCACATAATTTGTGGGGATGGAAATTAAAATGAAATACTTAAAATACATCTATGGGTTTTAGTAAGACTGAGCCAATAACAATAAAACATTAATAATCGTCTCTTGTGAATTGTCTCTGTCTTAATTTACAGTTGAATGTAGGAGCTAGGAGTATATTAGA
Organism: Tamandua tetradactyla; assembly: GCF_023851605.1. Classification (NCBI taxonomy): domain Eukaryota; kingdom Metazoa; phylum Chordata; class Mammalia; order Pilosa; family Myrmecophagidae; genus Tamandua; species Tamandua tetradactyla. Next base: position 177,403,082 of record NC_135327.1, on the reverse strand, counting down.
AGAGGGGAAATATGTGATCTTAGGGAATTTGGGCCATTTAAATAAACCCTAATGAGTGAATTGACCTTGAAGAAGTCATTTAACAACTCTTGGCCTCTCAAGCCTTCATCTGTAACATTAAGCATCTGAAATAGATTTTTAAGATCTCTTCAATTCAGATGATTTATGTATAATTCCACGACTTTTTCTAAGAGGGAAAAGTACATTCTGTATATCTAAGTATCTGTGAATGACCTTGTTATGGCTGTGAATAAAACAAGCTCAAATAATTCCCTCTTTTCAGCATCTAATAGTGTGCTCAGAGGAAAGTATCACTCTTTAGGGACCACTGACCCCCACTTCTCTATCATTTCTAATCTAGTTGAATGTATTTTATAGCTCTAAGAGAAATGATAATATATCACCTAATAATATTTATAATTTACTGAATAACTACTATGTGCAAAGTATTTGATATAAGTTACTTCATTTATTCTTTAAAAGAAAACTGTAGGGCGGGCCATGGTGGCTCAGTGGCAGGGTTCTTGCCTGCCATGCCAGAGACCCGGGTTCGATTCCTGGTGCCTGCCTATGCAAAAAAAAAGGAAACTGTAAATATGAATGCTGAATCAATGTATTGATATTTCTTTTGGTCTCCAGTGTCTTGGAGCAGCTAGAAGAAAAAATGAAAAATCATAGAACTATAACCCATACCAAACCTTAAAATCTGCTGAATAATAGCTTGTTAAAATGTACTTGGAAACGTATTGCTTTTTTGTATATATGTTATTTTCCACAATAAAAAAATGTTAAAAAAAGAAAACTGTGAAATTAGTTATTATTATTCCCATTTGAACATAAGGAAACTGAGATTCAGACCACTGTCACAGTTAGTAAGTGACAGAGTTGGAATTTAAACCCATATTGTCCTTATTCCAAGGCTCTTTCCACGTCTCACCACGTGGACTAGTCATGGCTACCAACAACGGCAATTTCTTTTCCCTTTTCGAGAGCTATAAAAAAAAATATGTTGTAGGTAAAGGTTTTAATGATTCTGTCTGACATCGTTAGACTGACTGAGGTGTCTGACTATAATGGAATAGCTTGTTAATGGAATATTCTTATCAAGAACCACTAGGATAGCTGGATAAGAGAACAAAAATCTGTTTGAAGGCATTGGAGAGCTGCTGCAGTAACTAGGACTAAAGGACCAAGATTTTACAAAGAAAGAAGGCCCAGAGATATGACTTCACATTTGGTGATTTCCCCCTACAAACATTTGCTGAATCCCTAAGATACACAGGACTATACAAGAGAATAAGGAACTAAGCAGAACATTTCTGAAAAGCAGAGCAGAGTGTTCAGCAGTCTCATGGAGTTCAGTAGGAAAAACTTAAAGCCCAAGAAGGGAAGACCATTTGGGGTTGATGGAGCTCTTCTGACAACTTGATTATCATGGTTGTTATACAACTGCACGCATTTGCCAAAACTTACAGAAGTATACAGTAATTGGGGTAAATTTTACTAAAAAAGGTAAATTATACTTCAATTAAAAAATGGAGTAAAGAAGAAGAAGGGTCCTGGGAGCTCATCCGAATTAGGACTCCTGGCATGTTCTTCATGGGGAGGGGCAAACTGAGGCGAGTGGAGTCACACGCAAATGGCAGCTGAGTTTCAAATCGCCTTACTCCCTGATTCAACTACAGTGAACTTTCCCCACCTTATCATCCTACCAGAAGATAGGATAACCCCTATTTGGAGAAAAATAAAATCATCCAGAGCTTCAGTTAGATACCCCATATGGAAAAAAGAAAACCAAATCTTGACCTCTACCTGGCACCATATGCAAAAACAATTCTAGACTGGTTGTAGATCTAAATGTGAAAACTTAAATATTAAAGTTTTCAGAAGGAAAATAAAGGCTTAAAAGATAGCCTTATGACCTTGGGATAGGAAAAGATTTTTACAGGACATGAAAATCATCAATCATAAAAGAAAAAAAAAAAAAGATTAAGTGAACAGCATTAAAATTAAATGAGTGAAGGGCAGGCCACAGTGGCTCAGCAGGAAAGTTCTCCCCTGCCTTGCCAGAGACCTGGGTTCTATTCCTGGTGCCTGGCCATGGGGGAAAAAAATTAAATGAGTGAAAAAGCAAACCACAGATTGAGAAGAAATATTGGCAAAACATATGTATATCTAACAAAGGACTTATATCTAGAATGTATGAAGAGTTTCCATAAATCAATACAAAAGACAAACAACTTAATAGGAAAATGGATAAAGACTTCAATAAGCACTTCTCAAATGGCCAAAAGCATAAGAAAAAGTGGCCAATCTCATTAATCAGAAAAATTCAAATTAAAACGGCAGTGAACTAAACACTACACAACACTAGACTAGCTAAAATATAGACAACTGACAATTCAAAGTATTAGTGAGGAACTGTAACTCTCCTATACTGCTGTGGGAGTGTAAATTGGCACGATCACTTAGGAAAAATATTTGGCACCATATGCTAAAGCCGAATATTTGTATATTCTGTGACCCAGCAATCCTACTCTTTGGTATATAACCAACAGGAATTCATACATATATTCATCAAGTATATGAACTGGAGTGTTCAGAGCTGCACTATGCATAACTGCCACAAACCAGAAATAACCTAAATGTCCATCATTAGTAAACTGGATAAATTATGGTAGTCACACAGTGAAATGCTATATAGCAATCAGAATGAACTAAGTATTGCTTAGGGAATCTCAGTCTCATAAACATAATATTAAGTGAGAGAAGCCAAATACAAAAATATGCTATAGGGTTCCATTGAGGTAAAATTAAAAAATAGGCAGAATTAACATTGGGTTTTAGAAGTCAGAATAATAGTCCCAGGGCAGGGGTGAGGATGGACAAAGGGGCATAAAGAAGACTTCTGGGGTGCTGGTTAATGTTCTATTTCCTGATCTGGGAGTTGACTACACATTTGTTTTAATTTTGCAAAAGTTCATCCTGGTGTACAGTTACAATTTGTGGACCTTCCTCTCTGTTCTACATCACTAAAAAGATTATTCTTAAAAAACATGAATAGAAAAAGATGAAGCCTTTATCTTGAGAGATGACAACTAAAGAGAATTTATGTGCTAAAAAATATATATGGAAATCACAAAAGTTCAATAACCAAGTCATATAGTATACCAATAGGATAATAAAATAATAAAAATAAAGACAAGGTGAGAGAAAACAATAAGGTGATATAAATCAATGTACTCTGCACTGGGAAAATCGTAGTTGGGGAGGCCGAGGTCAGCTTGGCCAGTTATTTCTAAATTAAAAGTCAACACTGGATTATTTACTAATGGCCTAGTGAACTTTCCATATATATTTTTTTGGTTTATTGTATCTTAGAAGAGAAATATTTAATGTTTTTACAAGTGGCCCATACCAAAGCAACTCAAATACAAGGACTGCTTATCAACTAAAAATATCAGAAACTTTACAGTCCATGTTGATCCTTGCTTGTTATCCACATCATTTCTCATCTTCACATCCAACCACCCATCTTCCCAAGCCTATCTCCAGTGTCTCACATTTGCATCAAGCCCTTGAGCAAAGTTTCCTCTCTACTTTTTAAAATTGTATGCTTCTACTTAAGTGTTTGCCTGGGTATCCTTAGTAAAATTCATCTGTAGTATGCTTGTATTTTAGGATAAATTTATATGACTGCTTGTGAATCTTTTGATTTTCATGGGATGCATTTTTTGTGTTACTATGAAAGTATGCATATGGGAAAATATATGGATATTTGTGTAAGTGAGTAGATGAGAGGGGCAAAAGGTATTAATAGGATAATATGGCAACAGTTTAGCTACCAAGTAGGCTAAACAAAGTGGAAACCAAATAAATTGTTCTTGTAATTAAAGAAAAAGCCAGCCATTCAATGAAAGTAAGAATTCTCTTGGCATTCTGCAACAAACAGATTCACTGGATCATGGACAAAACTTCAAATCAGTCTATTGGATTGGACATAGGGCTTTCTGTTGAAAGAAACATGGACCTGTAAAAGAAGACAGGCTATAGGGTAACATAGAACTCTACACTTAATAGACGTGTGACCTAAGGGAAATTCTTTGTTAGACATCAGTTACTCCAATTATAAAATGAGGATAGCAATAACTGCCTTGAAAGGTCTTTCCTTCTCTGTACCCCATAGTACTTTGCTAATACCTGTCTGGTAGCACTGTCTCAGTGGACTCATTTTGTAAGAGTATGGGCATCTTGATGGCGAGGTCTTACATAGTCTTATTAATATTTCTGTCCCAAACATTTAGCATATTCCCTAGCCTATAACATGTACACCAAAAAGTTTGTTGGGTGAATGAGTGAGTGAATGAATGAATAAATGAGATAGTATGTAAAGTATCCAGGCCTGAACCTAGCTAGCACACTATATGTCCTAAATGAACATTTGCTGTTTTCATTTTATTCTGAATTTGGAAAATGGAATGACTCAACCCTTAGCTTATTTCTATTCCATCCCAGGTGGCCAGGACTAGCAAACAAAGCCAGGGAAATTTTACTAAATTCTCCTTAAAATTTCACGGAGGGTGTGGGCCATAGTGGCTCAGCAGGCAGAGTTCTTGCCTGCCATGCTGGAGATTCAGGTTCGAGTTTGATTCCCGTTGCCTGCCCATGCAAAAACAAACAAACAAAACAAAGCAAGCAAACAAACAAAATTTCATGGGGAGCAAAGGATGTAGTTTAGATATATGATTGTAGTCGATCCAGTTTTGTACTAATAGGAAGAAGAAAAAATTCTTGTTCAGACAGAACATCATATAACAGGGTTTGATGTCTTGAAACAGTCTGTATTCACTGAGGCCTTTCCTCCTATTTTTTTCATGAACAATTTTTTAACTAAGAATAAGTCATAAGGCTATTTGCATTGGTCAAGATCTATCAGTTGTTAAAAAAATAGGTGGGTCGTTACAGGCCAAATAATCCTGATCAGAGAAGCAATCAGAAGGTATCTATGACAAGGTGAAGGTCAGATGTTTATTTTTAAGCTTTATGAAAAGTTCTCTACTTGTCTGAAGCAAACAGGAAAGAGAAAGGCGTTTTGGCGGTAGGAGATTTCTGGACGTCTCATGAGAAAATAGCTGACATCTGTGTTTGATAGGTCTCCCCTGGCTACAAACATACAAGATGCTTACTCCTGAGAAAAATGTAATATTGCTCTTTACAGAATCATGGTGTACCTGCAGCTGGAATTTGGTCTAATTCCTAGACATCAGGAAATACCTGATGAAGACATTTAAAAAGTTCAAAAATTGTAGAGAGACAGTGGCAGATTTTCTATAGCCATCCTCCTCCTCCTCCTCCTCACCACTATCATTTTTATCCTTATCAACAAGCAGTGATATTTGTTACATTAATTGTAAGGTATATGGGCCTTTTTATTTTCATAAAGCCTAAATACTTGAAGTCCAATGAATTATAAGAAATTGTACACTTAATTTTTGTCTATACTAAAATTCCTGATGGATGCAGACTTCCTGACTCTATTCTGTGTGCTGTTTTTTTAAGTATGACTTTTTAAGTAAACAGGATTTATATAGAGAGAAGCAGCTACAAAAATTAGAACTCTCACGATAGAAAAGAGAAAGCTGAGGGTATATAATTGACGTCCATAAAAGGTCAAGGACCATATTATCCATCTTTTATCCGTAAAATTTAGCACAGAATAAGTTGGATAATTGTCAAACTAAATTGAACAACTTTGATTCCATTAACTTTCAATTTACTGATGATCTCATTAATGAAGGTGGCATTCAGGAATTTTGGATATTCACAAAACAGCAGTGTCCTAATTCAATTCTTTCTGGTTGAGACTACCTGTCATCAAAGAGATTGGATTATTTATTCGATTTGGTCAATTCAATGAAAAATTAAGCCCACTCTGTTGATTTAGTAAATCATTTTTCAAGTTTTTATTATATATTATGTGCTTGCTTGTTTAAGGTGTTCTTAAATGTTTGTCTAGTGTTAGTGTCTAATTGAAGTGAAAGTAACTAAGGACAGGGCTCTATATCATATTTCTTCTATGGCCAGTTGCTTAAGGAAAGCAAAAATCAAAGCACAAAACATCCAAAGGGTAATGATTCCATTCTTCTTCTCTCCCTTCCAACTAGCCAGCACTGCCCACCCACAGGGTTTGTGTGCTGAGACATAATCAAGCCTTGCACTCAATCATTGTCTGCTCAGTACAGTGATGTAGGGACTCTGGGCATCAGTAGGGCTCAGGTCAGAAGGTGGAATTGTCTTGTCTCATCCACCTAAGGAAAGGAGAGACCATCAGTGTGTAGCCTTGAAAAAAATTGCTAGCAGATACCACTCTTCAGCATTTCAAAGAAAATCAGCCTCTGAATTACTTATGTGTACATCCAGCTGAAAGAGTAGGCAGCAAAGTCTGCAGTCCCACAGACAAGCCTCAGAGACCTTTGCACCAAAAAAGTGGTAAAACATCACACTCACTGTCACTGCTCCTCATCACCCAGATAATCCGCTGGTAATTGTCTTGCAAGCTGCAGACATCAGCAAACCAGGAATAACAATGCACGGGGGACCATTTTGTGCACAGGCCCTGGGAAGGGCCAGAGACATTCCTGCAACCAGTCTCCTTTTGACTTTTTCCCATAGACCTTGTCCCTGCACTGAAATGCCTGGAATGCTTGGTAGGGACAAAAATGGGTTGGTCACAGGGCAATTAGGCTTCTATCATCAATGGGATCAGCTGCTTGTGGGCTGATTTCCAAATAGCTAGTGGAAACACAAATGGGTTAAGAATAACAGTTACATGGCACTTTTACAGTAAACAGGGCTTTTAAATCCCTTTTCTCAAATGATTTTCATGGAAGCCCCACCATTAGATACGTATTTTTAGCACATTTAGAAATTGTATAAATGGGACCTAGAGAAGTCTAGAGAGGTTCAGTGACTTACCCCAGACCTCTCAGCTAGTAAATGGATAGAGGTAATCCCCAAATCTCTTCTCTGCAGAACACAATTCTGCCTCTATCTGGTTACACAGCAACTGAGTTCATTTAGCAGGGGCTGGTTATTTAGTTAATTTTAGGACAAATCAATTACTACATCTGACTTCAGAAATCAGGTCAGTCCACTTCATGATTCCTAGCTACCATCATGGCTAAAAATATTTCTCAATTAACTATTCCAAGAACTGATTCTTAATGGCCCTTGCAATTTGGCCTGATTTTGCAACAATCACATAGTAGGGACTTAGTGATAAGTACTTCAAATATCTGTCCTCTTCCCAAAGCCCTGGAACATCAAAATAGATCTTCTGTCAGGGTATGGTGGCCACACAGCAGCTTTCCACACAGAGTTTCAAATACAGCATCACTATTGGCGAAGTGTCATCAGAAATTTGAGGCTGTACATGATTTACTTTTTTTTTTAATGCGTTAAAATTTTTTATTTTGAAACATTTTCACACTTACAGAACAGTTGCAAAAATAATACAGTCCCCATACAGAGAACTCAAACATACAATACACCCCACCCAGATATCCTATCCAGATCCACAAATTTTTTAAACGTTTTGCCACATCTGTCATATCATTTTGTCTATCTAACCACTTATCTATATTTATATCTATTTATTTTTTAAACATATGAGAGTGGGTTGTATGTATTATGCTTCCTGAATACAATACTTCCATGTACATTTCCTAAGAACAAGGATCGTCACTTATGTAACCACCTCAAGAACAGTTATCAAATTCAAGAAATTTAATATTGGTATAAATTCTAAGGCCTATACTCAAATTATTCATACGTCCCATTAATGTCCTTCTGGGCATTTTCTCCTACAGTATTAGATCCAGTCTGGGATCATCTATGGCCTTTAGTTGTTATTGTCTTCTTAATCCCTCTCTTTCTTTTAAATTGTAGAAATAAATACACAACATGAACATTCCAATTTTGATGACTCCCAAGTATATAATTCAGTGAGATTAATCACACTTACAATTTTGTGCTACCCTCACCGCCATCCATTACCAGAATTTTCCCATCACCCTAAGAAGAATTTCTGTGTCCCATCAAGCATTAATTTCCCTTCATCCTCTTTTCCCACTATCGGTACTGTCTCTATGAATTTGCATATTCTGGCTATTTCATATAAGTGGAGTCAATATCTGTTCCTTATTGTCTTACTTATTTCATTCAACAAGATATCTTCAAGGTTCAACCATGTAGTAGCATGTAATAGAATTTCATTTCTTTTTAGAGATGAATAATATTCCATTGTATGTAAAGACCATATTCTGTTTAGTCATTCTTCTACTAATGGGCCTCTGGGTTGTTTCCGCCTTTTGGCTATTGTGAATAATGTTGCCATGAACATCAGTATACAAATATCTGTCTGAGTCCTGTTTTCAGTTATTTGGGATAAATATGTAGAAGTGAGATTGCTGGATCATATGGTAGCTCCATGTTTTAACTTTTAAAGGAACCACCAAACTCTTTTCCATAGCAGCTGGGACATTGTATATCCCCACCAACAATGTACCCAGTTTCCCATTTCTCTACATCCTCACCAGCACTTGTTATTTCTCTCTCTCTTTTTTTTTTTTTAAGATAACAGTCATTCTAGTTGGTGTGAAGTGGTATCTCATCATGGTTTTAATTTACATTTTCCCCAACGACTAATAATAGTCAGCATCTTTTCATGTGTTTATTGCACATTTGCATATTTTCTTTCAAAAAATGTATATTCAGATCCTTTGTCCATTTTTGTAGTAAACACTTAGAATATCTTCTCATTTCTTTCTGTGTGTATCTTTCAAATAGTTTATTTGTGCTTACCATGAGGTTCGAATTGAACATCCATAATCTATAATGGTGCCATTTGGTTTGGTATCTACTTATCTTCAATAGTATACATACATACTTTTTAAAGGTAAAAGGAAAGATGCAAAGTTACTTAGAGAATGAAAAACAAATGGACTGTGAATAACTTAAAACAAATAAACCTACATACATCTAAATGCCAACTAGGAAGCTCTACTGAACCTTGAGTAGAGCTACAAATAGATTAAGTAAAATATACTAAAGGAGTGAGAGAAGAAAAAGAGGAAAATATTAAATTCTGACCTACATTGTCTACAAGACACTCAGATTGTTTGGGGAGAGTGGTTCTTGTTTTTCCCTACTCCCCATCTGTGTCCTTTCATTTCCTAGTGGTGGCTCAAAAAACAAAACAACAAATCTCAGAGATGAAAATCAAAACTGTCCTTATTATGTGTTTATGCTGTTTGAATCCAAAGGAGAGAAATCTGGAAGTGCAAGAGCCCTTAAGTTCCCAGGTTTCCTGTGAAGGAATCACAACTTTATACTGCTTTATATCCCCACAGCAACTGCTACAGTACTCAACAATTATTTATTGATGTAGAGAAATACTGATGGTTTTCAAGACTTACGCTCATTTCTATTTTACTTGTCAGAAGAAGGCCCCAAATCCTCAAATTTAAAAACTCATACCTATTTCTGAATTCTGTACAAATATACATTTTATTATGAAGAACATACAAGTATGCATTTCATTGAAGAAAATTTAGAACCTACAGAAATATGTGTAGAAAACAATCTAACAGTCTTCTTTTAATCCTCCCTGAGATTATTTAAGGTCTCAAAATATTGCTTTCTAGTTCTTTTTCAGCAAATGCATATGATTCTATTTTAAAAACAAATATGATATATTATGCACCCAATTTTTACTTATTGTCATACATATTTTCCTATACTATTATTTTTTCATGATTAATAGCTTCCTGGTTTATGTACTCATACCTTTATTACTGGACATTTAGAGTATCTCAAGTTTGGGCTATTATAAATAATGTTGTCATGGCCATTCTTGTACGTAAATCTTTATCCTTAAACTTCGATAGCTTTGTCCCAAATTGCTATGAAATATAGAGGGTTTAGTGTTCTATCAAAGACCCTCAGAAGGATCAAATTGCTCACATTTTCTTTCTGCAAATTCTTCTCGTTCTTAAATAACCCACTGGCAATGTTAAAACTAATTGCAAAGCCACTAAAATATTTATATTTGGGTTATAGCAAATAAGAGCAAGACAGAATGACAGAGATTTCTAGTATCATTCATTCACTACCAAGAGTATGGAAACACCAAATAAAAGTTGCTTTTGAAAACCTGAGTTTTAAGATTCACCTATTTGAACCCTGATAAATGAGATAATTCAAAGTCACTTCCAATCAAATTATTGTCATCAAACACATTATATGTCCACATATGCAGGAATGGAGAAGAGAGAGAAATCCTACTAGGGAAATATCCCACCCATCACAGAGCTGTGAAAACCTGTTAAACCAGTGGTGCAAGCACTCTGGGGACACAGATTATAGTTTATATATCTCCTTGACACCTCACAAAAAATTTAAGCACTGTTTCCTTTCCTGTCGCAAATAGAATATAATTAAACAGAGATTATGTCCTTGCTTTTTTTCTCCTTCTTAGTAACCTCACCAGCATTTACCCAGTGGCTCAAGCTGTGGACTTAGGAATCACTCTGAACATTTCCTTTTTTCTCACTATCCACTTCTCATCAGTCCCCATAGAATAAATTATTAAATCTGGGGAATTCTCTCTTCACAGTATTTGCTTGCAAATGTCCATTTATCTTCATTATTGCTACTATCCTAACCCAAGCCAGCGCCATTTGATCTGGACCATTCCAGGGGTCTCCTAAATTTTCCAATCTGGTCTTCCATAAACAATGGCATTTTAAAAAATAATAATCTGTTGTCATTGACCTGCTTAAAATAACTGAATAGCATCTAGAATATAAGTCAAACCCTTACAGCCTACATTGCCTACAAGGCTGTGCCTGATCAGGCCCCTGCCAACCTCTCCACCTTCCTCTTCCTCCATCTAGTTGCAATAGCCTTCTTTCAATTTCTTGAATGGGCTTGACTCTTTTAGACCCATGCCCTTGGGGCATGCTAGTCTCTAAGACTAAAATAATTCCCTCTCCCCATCCTGGTAATACTGGCACACTTCTCACTTGGATAATTCTTAGCCTTCCCTAAACTCACAAAATCAAAGTGGGAATAGTAATTGCAATATCTCCAAACACTGACTTTGGTTTTTCAGCACGAGCACAAGGCAGATATTAAGGCTTTTCAAGTATCATACCCATTTATTGTCAAGGTTATAGAAAATTCAAAAGTTTTGCATAAAAAAAAAAAAGACTTTTACCCCCATGTTATCCTCTCTTATAACTCTCTGCTTTTTATCTTCAGAATACAATCACAATTTGTAATGACATTTATCTTTGGTACTTATTTATTTAACGTTTTCTTTCCTACCCAACTGAAAGCTCCATAAGGCCCTGTCTGTTTTGTTTAACATTGATTTCTCAACACTTTGCAGATGTATTGAATGAATGAGTAATCAACCATCAAAATATTTCAAAAGAGTCAAATGATGAGACAGTTGGGAAAGTTTTATATGTTTCTCATCTCTTTACAGAAAGAAGATTCATTAAGAGCTTGGTACTTGCTAAATGCTCAATAAGTTGAATAAATGAGTAAATAAATGGATAAAAATCTCTTAGCTGTCAGAGCAGAATTTACTTAAGTTATTAATGAAGGGCAGAAAACTATACTAAAGAAACAAGGAGACCTGAAGTTATTTTCTGTGCTGTACCTTCAAAAGTTCTGTGAGAGAAAGGAAGGAAAGCAAATAAACATTCTAATAGTTGAATCATACATTATTATATTAATTCTCATAAGAACTCTGTGAGATAGGTAGTATTGTAATCCGACAGACAGTGAAATGAACTCCAGTATGTAGGATTACTTGAAATATAGTGGAGTCAGAACTTCAGTGTGGTAGTTAGGTTCAGGTGATGATGCCCTGTTACTCTGTTTCTTTGGATTTACATCATCAGTATGTGAAATTCATCTATGGCTGATTAGATTTGCTGTTGGCTAAGGGGAGTGCCTTCCACAATGAGGAAAGTTAATTCAATTAGCTGGAGGCTTAAAAGAGAGAGGTCAGAAGAGAGTTAAGCAGTTTAGCATGCCTCATCTCAGCACTTGCAGCTCAGCCCAGACATTTGGAGATGAGGAAGGAATAGCCCCAGGGAAGGCTGTTGGAACCCAGAAGCCAGGTGAGAAGGCCAGCTGATATCGCCAGGTGCCTTCCATATAACAAAGAGCCTCAGATAAAAGCTAACTGCTTTCCCTCTGAAGAACTATAAATTTTAAACTAAATAAATCCCCCTATTAAAAGCTGATCCATCTCTGATGTGTCGCATTCTGGCAGCTTTAGCAAGCTAAAATAACGAGCTTTGGTTTTCTGACTCTAGAGACTCTGCATTGGTAATAAGACAAAGTGGAGAATGATGGGACACTGGTGTTGTTTGGGTGTATTAGTTTGTTAAGCTGCCAGAATGCAATTTACAAGAAATGGAACAGCTTTTAAAAATGGAATTTAATAAGTTACAAGTTTGCAGCTCTAATCCTATAAAAATGCCCAAACTAACTCACCCAGGGAAAGACATCTTAATTCAAGAAAGGCCATTGGGTCTGGAAGACCTCTGTCAGCTGGGAAGGCATGGGCTGGCATCTGCTGGGGTCTTTGGCTTCAGGTTTCAAACAGCTTCCCTGGGGGCATTTTCTTTCCTCATCTCCAAAGGTCCCTGGTTGTGTGGGTTCTGTCACTTCTGCTCTTTAAATGTTTGCATTGGCTCTGCTCTCTGTCTTTTCTCCAAAATGTTTCCACTTTTAAAGGTAAATCCAGTAAAATAATCAAGATCCATCTTGAATGAATGGAGTCACATCACCATCTACTCAAAAGGTCACACCCACAAGTGGGCACATCACATCTTCATGAAGATAATCTAATCAAATGTTTCTCATGCAATTTTGAATCAGGATTAAAAGAAATGGTGGCCTCCACCAGACTGAATCAAGGTTAAGACACGACTTTTCTGGGGTACATGACAGTTTCAAACTGGCACATTCTACCTTCTGGACTCCTTAAAAGACATTTTCCTTCCCTATCCAAAATACACTAACTCCATTACAATATCACAAAGCCATCAACCATTTCAGTAACAATACAAATTTAATACAAAGGCAAAACAGTACAAAATCTCATCAAAGTCAGTTACAGAAGGCATGGTCTGCCCTAAGGCAAAAAATTCTCTTCTGGGTCTGGACCTGTGAAACTTAGAACAAGTTATCTCCTCCCAATATACAAGGGAAGAACAGTCATAGGATAGATGTTTCTATTGCCATAGGGAGAAATCGAAAGGTAGACAGGGGTCACTAGACCCAACTGGCTCTGAAAGCCTGCCAGGCAAATTCCATAGGATTTCAAAATTTGAGAGTCATTTATCCTTGGGCTTTAGAAAGTGGCAGGTCCACCCTTTTCAAGGTCACTACACAGTGACCTTGCTGTCTCTCCAAATGCTGGAGTGAGTTACAACACTGTGGCTCATTGAGGGGGACCACCTTTTCCTTGGGTCCACCCTCTCCAAGCTTTGGGACAGCACCTGGGATCTCTGCCATCTCTGGGCCACATGCTCAGCACCCCCAGACCAATGGGCTGGCAGACAGGCTCCCCTCATCCCAGGTTTTTGTGCTCTATCCTTTTTGAAGCCTGGGGTGGCCCAACTCTTCCTGAACAACAAAGTGGAAGGCCCACCCTCTGCTTTCAGGGCAAACTCACCCTGTCCACATGTATGGGTGGGTCCTGTCTCCTGCCCCCAGATTTCCTGGCTCCAGTTTTAGCTTCCATGGTTCTGCCTCTGAAGTAATTTTTCCTTCATTTTGTCCCTTTTCTGTCCCTTTTAGTTCAGACTGGCAGTGGTTCATTTATATAGATCTCACAACACTCTTATTGGTTTTCTATGTAGTATACTGGGATCATACAATCAGACAATAGACTTTCCACAAATCCTTTCTGGATAATTCCATCTCTAATTCTCACTTGTCCTGTAATGGCTGATTCCTTCCTTGTTGGGATTAAGTCCTCATGTGGACTCTATTCACAGGGATCTCACTTTCTGGAAGCCCAGAATTTTCCAGATCATCAATTTCTCTTTTCTTTGTACCCAAGAATTCAGTTCTTAATTTATCTCTTTCTTGTCATGTTTTACTATAAGCTGCAAGGAACAGACTGCCTTTTCCACATTTAGTTTGGAAATCTCTTCTGCTAAATATCCAAGTTCATCACTCTCAAATTCTGCCTTCTATCCAATTTCAGCACCTAATTTTGCCAAAATTTCTGCCACTAGAAACAAGGGTCACCTTCTTTCCAGTTTGCAATGACACGTTCATTATTTCTGTCTAAAGCCTTGTTGGAGGTATCTTTAGAATTCAAATTTCTACCAACAATGTCCTCAAAACATTCTAGGCCTCCTCACAACTTCTCCAGAATCTTCCCCTTATCCATTTAAAAAGCTGTTCCAACATGCTTTGTATTTGCAAATCACAGCAGCAATCTACTTCTCTGATATCAAAATCAGTATTAGTTTGTTGAGTTGCTGGGATGCAATATCCAAGAAATGGAACAGCTTTTAAAAATGGAATTTAATAAGTTACAGGTTTACAGTTCCAAGCCTATAAAAAATGCTCAAACTAAGGCATCCAAGGGGAAGATATCTTAATTCAAGAAAGGCCAATGGATCTGGAAGACCTCTATCAGCTAGGAAGCCTTTCAATAATAAACAATTAAAAATAACATTAAAAGCCTTTCAATAATAAACAATTACCCAATCTTCAGCTTAAAAATCTGGTTTTGTTCTCAATGGCTATTTCTAATTCTTTTTGAATCCAACAGGTTTTTTTTTTCTTTCCAGCCATATTTCAAAATGTATATTTGGGACCACATTTATCTCTACTCCTTTTAAAACAGTCAGAAAAAGTTCCTGAGAAGACTGCCTTGGTACAGAAGACATACTCATATACCAGCAGTGAGGTTGGCTTATTTCCATACAACCTAATATGGCTAAGAGAAATGTTTGAGTGGAACAGGATGAAGAGTGCCAAACTTAACAGCTTTTTAGTACAAGAAAAGTGCCACAGAATCCTTCACTTAGAGTTACTGTAATTTCAGTTCAGATGCAGTGATTATCCATTCACATCAGTTGAATCATAATTGTAGTCAATGCAATAACAAAAACCAGACACCTGTCCCTTTGCCCAGTCACGGGCAAGATGAAGAAATAAAAGCTGCCCCAAAAGGCTTTTGGTGATAGTCTGTTGAACATGTTGCCTTTCTTGCGGTGTAAAAGCTGAGCCCAGGACAGTACCAATTCAGATTCAAAGGAAGTCCTTTGAGTTTGTATAAAATCAAAAAGAAGAAAATTAAAAAGAAGAAAGTCTCCACCTCACACCTCAGATACAAAAGGCCTTTCGTGGACTCACCCTTGTCCTTTTCAAATAGCACTTCCGACACTTCTCTGTCTTCTTATTCCCTGTATGCTGATACATTTGAAATATCAGTATTATCTTAAGTGTCCTCCTTCTCACCACAAATCTAACCACTATTCATTGATTCCTCAGGATTCTACTTGGGTGAAGTTGGTCAGGAGGGTTCTTTCTGCTTCCATCACCATTGCTGTTTCTCTCATTCGTGCACTCTTTTGTGTGCTTACACGATTACAGATGTCTCCTGGCCAGGCACTGCAATCTCTCTTATTGGTCTGAGGAATGAGTCAAGGTTTTAAAGACACATCTGGGTTTGAATTCTGGATCTGCCACTTGCTTTTGGGTAATTTAATTTCTCTGTAAAAAACTGGAAAATATCTACCTTGCAGGATTGAGTTGAGAATTAGACGAGTTAATATGCGGCAGTGTGGTGCCTGGCGTGAAGAAAACGCTCAGTATACTCCCCTTTCCTGCTTCTGTTCTTTTCAGTCTGTACAATACTGCTAATCAATTTTTCCAAATAAATATATAGAAATTAAAAGGACCCATTGACCCTTAAAATTTGTCCTGGTCACTGAGGAAGGGAGCTCTACCTAAGAATCCAATCTGGCCCAAGTTAAAGAAAAACTAGTATCAAAACTTCTGTTGCACTTTAGAGTTGCTAAGGGTATGTGTCAAGGGTAGATGACCGTTTCTTTTTAGTGAACGTCTTGACCTTCCTTTGTGGTTGTAAAAGGTGAAAAACCCACTTCCCTAAATTAAATGGGAGCGAATTAAGACAGAGAGTTATTTTTTTTTCCACACCCGTATTAGTCTCAGGTAACTTCCCATTGGCCCTCTTTCTCTTTGGGCCTTACTAATCCCCACATCTAATATTCAGTTTTAAGCTATGACTTATTCTTGGCTGCACTATCCTGCCCCTTGATCACCTCAAATCATTCAACAATGTCTGTTAAGGACAGCAGCTTTGGGTTAATGAATATGAAGAAGAAGGGATCTTTTCCATGCTTATAGTGAAGCAGAGAGAGAGAATGGCCTGGAACTGTAAAATCAGGAAACTGTAAATAGGATGACAGGAATTTGAAGCAAGAGATAATAGAAAAACATGTCACCTCCTCCTACTGTGTCTCTTTTGGAGAATTCTCAGAAATATTGAGATGGAGGCCCAAATCATTTTCATTTGGATAGGAAAGGAAAGAGGAGCCCCTGGAAGACTTGGGCATATCCAGGTTACATACTTATGAACAAGTAACAAACGATATAAAAACAGTATTGTAAGTAAAGTATCTGTAATCATGATGAATTGAAGTAATTTGGGCAGCAGTTGCAAAGTGGTGAAAAGCACTGACTAAATACCAGAAGATCTCAATTCCAAGGCCTGGCAATACCCTTAACTAGCTGCATGATCTTGAGCAAGTCATAAGCTCTGTGGCTCTCAGACTCCTCACCACTGAAAGAATGGAGGTGACCACAGAAGCTCCTGGCTGTTGATTAGGTAGGACAGGAATACTCAGGAAAAGCTCCCAAAAGAAAATCAACTCTTTTTTTTTTTATTAATTAAAAAAAAAATTAACTAACAAAACATTTAGAAATCATTCCATTCTACATATACAATCAGTAATTCTTAATATCATCACATAGTTGCATATTCATCATTTCTTAGTACAAGAAAATCAACTCTTAAAGAAGAGTTAAGCATTGATGACGAGAAAGGAGGAATGAGGATATTTCAAGTCTGGCGAAAGAGCAAAGTCAGTGGAGCAGAAATACTTAAGGATTATTCATGGAGAGCATGTTTCAAAAGTCTGGCTGGAGAGGGTGGGAGGAAATGGGTTGTACTGATAAGTCCTTGGATGTGAATATTGCCCTTTATTCTCTGGAGTAAGACAGTAGAGACTAGGACTTTTGATATAAATGATAGTTTAGGAAGACTCAGAATCATTGTAAAGAATGAGATGGAACAAGGAGAGACTAAACCAGAGGTGGGGAGATATAAAAATGTGTGAAACTGAATTAAGATGCTGATATTGAAACTTGAAGGAAAAGATAGTCTATGAGCCATCTAGAAATTTGCATTTAACCCCCACTTGGGATATTAAATGCAAATATCCGAGTCTTCTAAGGTGAGTCTGCAGGGAAATCCTCTCTTGGTTGCAACACCCTAACCTCTGACCCTTGGGTCAAAGAATTGAGCTATTAATGACTAATAAATCATTTGGGAATTAATCTACAGCAAAGGCTATGATAATTTTTATCAAAGACATAAAATGACCTTGGGTTATTATTTGATTAGAGGTTTTTACATTGACATAATTCACTATAATTTCGTAAATTGTACAAACCAACAACCAACTCCAAATGACTTCACTAAAAGAGATATCCCTACACTTTTATGAAAGAATATACACATAAGATTTCTACAGAGCTGAAAGTTAAGGCTATGAAATTATCCTTAAACAAAGAAAAAAAAATACTAATTTCCCTCATCCTCTTTAGTATTTAGAAATTTTATAGATTTAAAGCCTTTGAACTAACCCAAACCCCTTTAAAAAAATGTTTTGAAAGAATAAATCCAAAATGAAATTTCTGGTAGAGATAACAAAATTAACATAGCCTTTCTTTTAATGTGGGTATGAAGCATCTTTGTGATGACTCTATGTACTAAAATGAGACAAGTTGGAATTAGGTCCAGGTCTATCTGAACGTGAGCCTGAGCCCATCCATTTTCTATTAAACTTTGCTGTCATCTTTTATATATACTAGTTCCCTTGCCCTTTTCCCATGCCCCATTTCTCCCACTTTATCTAATTCCCAATGCTTTAACATGATAGTTTCCAGCAAATTAATAGAACCTTATCACAGTGTATATAGTAAATGTTCAGAATATATGACTATTGTACCAGGCTAAAAATGCATATGGGATCAAGAGGAGTTTAGATTGATTACTGGTTGTTAGATTTAAAGGGCTTCTGAAGGAAAGGAGGAATTTTGAAGGGTGTTACTAACTTCCAGAAGTTACTAACTTCCAGGGAATAACACAAATTCCAAGAATGATATCTTACTACCATCATCAGAAATATCAGGTCTGGACCTCATATCTAACCAAGTGAATATACCTTAGGTTCTAATATTTATAATAGTTTAATGAATTGGATGTCAAATATTTTCTTTACTTTTGGTTGAGAAGTTACCATCACCATGCAAAACAGTGAAAAAGTAGACGACGCCATGTGGACAATTGAGGGACAACTGGGAAAAAATTCACAACGACTTTGTCTGCCAAGTTGTGTCAAATGCCATAGCATCTCTTAATTCATCTTCCAAACAAACCCAAGAGGTAAGTATTTCTTTCTCCATTTATGAGAAAATTAAGGCTTGAGAAGTTAAAAAAAAAAACAACAACCCCAAACCTGGCCAATCATAGAGATGGGAGAGTTGGAACCAGAGCACAGGTATTAATTATCTTCCTCTACCACACCAAAGGGAAATACTCACTGGAAAACAAGAAAAGATCGTCCAGTTTTTTTGCACATTGTTGCTTGAACAGAAGCAACTGGTGTCTTAAATTAATCTGATGAACTCCACAAAAATTGGCTATTTGGATTTTTTAAAGGATTTGATTGAAAACTAGTTGTTTTAGTGGCTCTGTTGAGAACTGGCCTTAACAAAACTACCACCTTTGAGTCTCCCAGTTGGGAAAATAGAAAAGAACCCAGGCATAAGTCAAAGGCAAATTACCACCCTAAACATATTGCATTATGTAAGCTCTAAAATTTGAATTACACTTCAAGGATTAAGGCTCAAGACTGTGAAAAATTAAAAATGTTGTATAGCCTAGGAAATAGCATATGAATAAAAAATATTATTAGACATAACTGCATTTCTACTAAACGGTTCTGTTATTCTTAATGGATCAAATCCCCCTTCTGGTAATGTTCTGGAAATTCTATTTTGGAGCTAATTAAAAAAATCATATGACATGTTTTTTATATTTGGCTTGTGTAGGAGTTAAGATCACTTCAAACATACTTTTCTTTTTTGGAATGTTGTCTATTTAATATTGTGTGATTCACTGGTTGAAATAAAAGTGGCATAATCTGTAAAAATACACGAACACCCAAAAAAGGATTGAATTGTGCCTTTGAGAAACGGATTTTTCTGAGTCGGACATTGAAGACTATATATTGCAGAAAGTTTATTTTGAGAAGGTTCAGTCAAAACAGCTTGAAAACTATGAAATGAGTCATTTTTTTTCCTCAAAGAAATGTAACTTTGTCTATTCCAACTGCATTTTTGGTTTGGTAGAGGATATCTTTATTGTACAGGATTTTAAAAGCATGTTTAAGATTCCATAGGTTTAGTATTACATCACTAATGGTTTCTAATGAGATCCAGGCACTAGCAAGAAGGGGAAAAAGACGAGTACAAAAGCTGAATTCTACAACACCAAGCACCATGTAGAATGTGAAAAAGTCTCCATGCTTTATCTATTGCTGGAGCCATCTGGGTAGAAAGGAAGATATTCACATTCAATCAGCCAGATGTTTGGATTACATGCTCTACAATGTTTGGCTATTTGGAATCGGTCATCTAACAGGTTTGATGTTTTACTTTTCATGTAGATATGGCAGCGCCATGGTCATGGTCAAAAAGTACTAGTAAAACATGAAAATATCTAGATAATTTATTCATTTACTAAGCACTTGGGGCCTAAGCTACTTGTTTGTTTTTTCTTAAACAGCTTTTAGACGAAAACCGCACAATTTTACTTTTAGCATCATGTCTATGTACACATAGGAAGAGAATGCTAAAAATAAATCCTCACCAAGCCTCCAGCAACTGTGGCATTTTAAGGAAGGGTGATGAGGGGACAATGGGGATTTGTCCACAGAGGAGGTATGTTCCAGGAGAGATCAGTTTATTTGGTGAATTATAAAGGGTAAAATGGGATGACAAAGATTTTCTAGAATTTCTGCCTAATGGCTTTGAAGTTAAACTTTGCAACCTACAGATGGGTGTGATAAAAATAACTACAAATGCTGGTTGGAACTTTACAGTGCCCACAATTGTTTCACCTTTATAATCACATTTGATCCTCATTTGATAGATAAGGCTCAAAGGCAAGAGAAATCACACGAAGTTATTTTTCTCTAGACCTACCCTCAGTTTCATTTCAAGTCAATTCAATAATTATTGACTTGAGAACAGAACTTCTATACGTAGAATACTCTTACTAGTCACATCAGATAGGAAAGAAGGCAAAGGTGTAAATTGAGGTGTAGTTTCTGCTGACAAGAATCATACAATGTAGTCAGGGAGATAGATACAACTAACCGTATTACAAAATAGAAATTAAGAGTGTGAAAAATATGTAAAATAATCTAATTTTCTTCAAATGAAGTAGAACATATTTTAGGATTTGGGGGAAGAAGTTGGAAAAGGAGATGGTAAGAGATGTTTTAGACAGTTGAAATACTTTTATACAAGAAGATTCAGTGTCAAACTATTTAAAGTTTAAAGGGAGTGTTAGCATTCACTCATACAACAATTATTGATCATCTGCAACATTATAGGAGCAATCTAGGTAAGATACTATCTTTCTTTAATTAAATTACACCTCATTAAACTTTGTCAAATTGCTTATAAAAATCACCACATTACAATGTTCACCTGAAGAATAAAGCATCAGCCAGTCCACTAAATATGTTGCTTATACCATACAGGCAATAAATTTGATAAGTGAACTGATCAAATTTATACCTTACTCAGACATAGGATTCCAGAAATTTTAGAAAGTCTTCCCTCATCTCGTTTACTTAATATCATTTGCCAAATGAACTGATAGTATGTGGAGAGCAAAGAGAGGTAATATTTTTCCATGTATCTGACAAAAACCTGGGCCCAGATCTTGTCATAGTAAAAATAGCTATTGGTATTTTATCAGTTAGAAAATTCTAAAACTAAGACTTCTGGTTTCCACTCAATATGCATATTTGACTTAGCAAGTGTTCCTAAGACAATGCAGAGTTATCTTAGGAACTAAGGATTGGCACTACCTCTTGCAAGAATTTGGTGAGGTGCCAAAAGTTGTTAGTTGTTCAATTTTGTTTTATGATTCTCCTCTCAGCAGTTTTATTGATTGCTTAGGACCTTCCCCTACTATATAAGTGCCTAGTCAGTAGGGGAGTACAGTATACCAGTTTACCCAATTGTATAAGAATTAATTGCTAAATCCTTGAAGGATAAAAAGAGATGGGTAGATAGGTAAGTAGGCAGATAGATAGATAGATAGATAGATAGATAAATGGATGGATAGATAGATAGACAGATAGATACTAGATTTAATAATCTATATAAATACCTATCTCTTTTATTAAAATGATGTGAAATCATTAAAATTTAAACAGAATAAAGAACAAATTTTTAAAAATCTTATATCCCACTTATAAATAAGCTTTGTTAACATTTGGTGAACATAATTTTGGATATTTCTATGCATACATGGATAGATAGATAAAAAGATATAATTTATCTATTAGATTATATAGATAAACAGATATAATTAATAAATATTACTGATTTTAACAGAGAGAACTGAGCTTAAATCTAAGAAGTTGGAGGACTTGAGATAGACATTTCTTTACAAGAGATATTAACTTTAAAAATTAAAAATTATGAAAAATATTAAAAGTCTGGGATTTTTATTGTTCTTTTAACTAAAGCATCATCTTTTAACATATTCTGACCCCTCACAATAAAGCATAGGGAAATTTGTACATTTACACTGTTTTCACACACCCTCCCTTTCCCTATTTTAAAAATAATATTGTCAAGTACTTTGTCAAAGTTTATAACTTTTAAATTTTGTAATCAGAATCCCAACAGTTGCCTACCCTTAGTTTTATATTTAAATCAATTTCTTGTTCTTTGTCAATTCATTTTCTTTACTTTCTCCCTTCATGAGGTCTTAGTTCTTGATTTTCATTATGATGGATATTTTAAAATTAAGAAATGCTTTCAGAAAAACTCATGAAGGCTGTGGTCATTTTGTTTGCTTGGCTTTTATTTTTTAAAACATATTTGAGTATGCCTTTCTGCTAGAAGGAGAATTCATTGGGTAAGGGGCATTTTCCTTCAGGTCTCTATAGTGGCTGCGCTTGTCTCTTCTGGCATTAAATGTTGCTGAAGTCTGAACACAGTCTGGCTTCCCACGTTGTGGGTGATATGTTTTTCCTGTCTAGATAGAAAGAGAATTCTTTTATCTGTGAAGTTCACCAGGCTGTCGACATTGGTCTTTCAAAAAAAAAAAATGTTTCCCCTGGGACGTGGCGAGCCCTTTCAGTACAAATTCACTTTTTTTATTTTAGGAACACTTTATTCTATCTTTCATTATTTCCTCCATTTGTTCTAGTCACTTGATCAGAAACACTAATTAGGTATATGTTTGCTCTCCTTTGGGTCTCTTTCACACGTGTTATCTTTGGGGATATTTTACCTTTAAATTTTTTTTTCAATTCATTTTGTGTAATTTCTTCAAATATGTCTTCTTTGTCCCTGCCTTTTTTTTTTTTTTTTTACTTCTTGACATATTAATTCTATGATATGTTGCATCTAAAATGACTTTCCTTTCCATGATAGGTTTAGGTTTCTTTTATTTCTCTCCTGAGCTTGACCAGCTCACTTTTCATGCCCTTCTGCTGTGTCTACTTTTCCTCTTTGCTCATATATCTCTTTCTCTTCCCTGAACAACTTTTTCAGACTGTGTTGTCCTGTGGAGCAACCGGGCCTCCAGATGTGATGCTTATTTTAGAGAAATGTGTGTCCTCTCCTAAGTCTGAGGAGTATGTTTCAGCTCTTGACATGCTCCCTTATTTGGTTCAAATTTCACCATACTTAACAATTATCTTTCATCATCGTGTTCCGGTGTTGAGCTATTTCTTTGTCTGAATACTGAGTTTTCTTTTTGTTTGTGTGTGTGTATATGTGTGTGTGTGTGTATGTGTTTACTTTGGTCATTTTTGTTGGACTTTAAGGCAAGGAAATGGAGTGAAAATGCTTTTACGCTACATGTTTTTTGGGGGGAGCTTCTTTTTCTTCTTTTTTTGGGGGGGGGGCTTCTTTTTTTGTTTCACATATGTGTGTGTTTGTGTTTCTCAGGATTCTTCCTAAACATCTATTTTTAAATGCAATTATTAAACAAAACTTAAAAAATTCTTTAAAATTATAAGGACCTTTTAAAGCAAAAAGAATATCTAAGGGGATGTAAGGGAACTTCAGTGATAAAATTCTCACCTGCCATGCAGGAGACCCAGGTTCAATTTCCGGCCCACGCATTTCCCCCAAAAAACAAACAAACAAAAATTCAGCAAATGGTGCTGCAATAATGGTATACTCACAAGGAAAAAGAATGAAATACGACCCTTGCCATACAGCATACAAAAAATAAAAAAGAATGTCTATGCCATATACATGCACCTTCCTTAAATAAATCTGTAATGCAGTATTTTTATATAATAATGAGGATTTTGTGGTTTTTTTATTTTTAATCTAGACTATAACTTTTATGAAAATAGAGACTGGGTTTGTCTCTCTTACTCTTTTTCCTAATATTAGCACAGGGTCTAACCCATAGTAAGTATTTAATAAGTAGTTGTTGAATGAAGGATTGAATGAAGACATATGGCTTAGGTGACTACACATTTAATAGAAACAAATGATGCCACCATTTTACCAGCCAGAATGCACTGGAAGCTGTGTATACAGGGTAAAATAGGCTAATTTACTGGAGGAAATGAATCAAAGTTATTGACAAACTTGGCAAATTTAGGGAGTGAGTTAAATGATCAGTTCATTCAAAATGACTTTTCTCCCTGTAAGAAGAGTCTAAAGTTTAATAGGAAACATAGAAAAGCAAGTAAATAGCCTGCCTTTTTTCCTCCCTTCCCCACCAGTGGTTATTCTGATTTCATTTAAAATTGAAATTTAAAATTAAAATTTATCATTTAAAATTTTCTAAAAAATATATCCCATTGTCCACAGGTTACATTATTAGTCTCATTTTAAATCATTTAAAAAAATGGAAATGCCAAAATATATTTTGAAGTCACTGTTTCCTATAATTCTCTACCATCTCCCACTCTTCCCTCCTTCCCCCCAAAATATTCCCTCCTTGCCAGAAAAATATTTGACCAATATTACAGAGTGACACATAGATCTCTTTGTAATTGGGCAACTATTGAAATCTAGTGTTTATGGGGGATCTCAT
Organism: Tamandua tetradactyla; assembly: GCF_023851605.1. Lineage (NCBI taxonomy): Eukaryota > Metazoa > Chordata > Mammalia > Pilosa > Myrmecophagidae > Tamandua > Tamandua tetradactyla. Next base: position 177,378,355 of record NC_135327.1, on the reverse strand, counting down.
TTTAAGCCATAATAATTACTAAAGGTATAAGGTAGCTCTTCAGATCATCTAAACATTTGTGGTGGGCAAAAAGATTTCGAGTAGTAGCCAAAAGGATGTCTCTCCTTGTACTGCAAACTTTAAATATCCCATAATGGTGTCTGGATAAGATCACCCAATATCTAAACTTACAATATATTTTCAGCAATCTTTAGGGCCAGAAGCATTTTATCTGGCAGATTAAATGTACTCCACTCACTTTTACCTATGCCAGATTTCTCCTTGAGTCTATTGCTCCCCTTTTCAACAGCATGGAACCAAATATTTTCCTACATAAATAAACAGACTTGGTAGAAAAATGGCTCCAAGAACTGTTCTAAGCATAGCTCCTAGTACACTATCCATCTACACAGTGGTATCATGATCAGATCAGTCAGTTTAATCTAACTACAGTGTAGACGGACCACCTCATCAGCATGAACTGAAAGTTACAATTACTAACATTTCTGATTACCTTAAGTGTAGACATGAACTCAAAATTTCCCTTTAGTTATAAATTCCTCATGAAAATCAAATTGAAGTGTGTAGAAGCATGAAAAAAAGGCACATTAATATAATTTTAAGGTGGTGCCTGATTTTCATTAGATCCATTATTACAGTTGCGGTTTTATTTCAGGGTGTGAGTTTGTACGCCAGTGTGTGTTTTCATGGCTATGTTGATCCTTTCTTTAAAAATGTGCTGACTGAATTTTCCAAAGCTTGGTAGAGAGAGAATTTCAGTACTATTGGACTATGTTAAGGTTAAAGATTTTTAAACGCTTTTGTTAAGCAATCTGGAATTTCCCAAACATTAGGAATCTGGGTATTATCATTTTGGCCCCATGACATCAACTCAGAACAACACATATGTATTAAGCATTACTAAGTACTTGACACAGTACTAGACAAATAGGATACAATTATAAACATGAGAGATATGGCCCAGTATTATCACACTTGCAGTCTGGTAGGGAGGTAAAAATGAAATATTATAATGCTGTGTGATACTACTACTCTACAGAAAGTATCAGGCATTGTCAGAGCCCAGAAAAAGGTGAATAAATAAGCCAAACTTGAGTCTGTTAAGCATTCCTGGGAAAAGTGACATCTAAGACTTAAAGGAAGAACGGAAATTACCTGAGTGAAAGAGGGTGGGATGGAGTGGGGAAAAAAATGTTTCCTAATTTACCAGGAGGTGCCATTCATGTCTCAACTGTGGTCTCTTGCCCCAGGCCCTTTCTGTTCTTTCTCCTGGGCCTCACCTGGGTCACTACTCTATCTGGTCAGGCTCCTTGTCCTCGGTCCCACTTTGTGCAAAATCACAAAGAGGAAGGAGGCAAGAAAATTTGTCTGGGATTTTGACTTTGGCTTTACGGTTTTTCCTTTCAAAGAAAGGCCTTTTAGAGTGGCCAATTTGGATTTTCTCAGTGATTGAATATGATTGAAATTGCTACCACATACCACTGGCACCAGTCATTTTTTTTTTTTTTTTTTACTCCAAAAGTTTTCCATTACAAATAAACAAAAATGTTGGCATGTGAACTGCTGTCATCCAATTGATCGTTTGGTTTCTATCTTGGGATGTATGTCACAGACACCAACTTCACATTACATCCAGTTGCCTCTTGGAGCACAGCTATCATCTGGTATGTTTATGTGGTGACCCACAGAAAGCTGTGCACGATGGCAGGTCATTGAGTTACATTTTCCAGAGTGGAGTGATAATTGTAAGGCTCACTGAGCAGAGAAATACGGCCCATTAAATTCAGTCCAGAAATAATTTTTTGCTCTGAAAGAGAGAAATCTAATTACCTTGCTCTCCCGTGTGAAAAAATTTGGTTAATATGGGTAAAGAGATATGGAATCTGCCTTTGAAGTAGACCATACTTCCAAAATGTCTCTGGCAGAGTCTGGGGTCTGCTTCTGATTAGATGGTGGATGTAAAACTCCCCCAAATAAACAATGAACCCTTCAAAAACAGAGACGCACAAAAATAAAATGCCAAGTGTTTTAAGCAGAAGGCCTTTTGCAATAATTAGTTATCAGAAAACAATTTACTTTCCCTTTTGTTGACCAGCATTAAGCCCTAAGAGGAAAAAGTAGGCTGGGTGAAGCTCTAGTTGAAACTTCAATTCAGTCTTAAATATTATCAGGTTCAGTGTTGATGTTAAGTGAGTACTTCCACATTTAGGATGTTCTGCTCTTACCCCTCAAAACTAAATTTACTGCTGATAAAACACAAATCTTGAGGAGTAAAATATTTTTTTATTCCACTCAGAATACTTTAATAGTTATACTCCCAACAGTATAAATACGCTGTGAGGGAAAAACAAACACAACTCTGTGTGTGTGTGTGTGTGTGTGTGTGTGTGTGTGTTGTCTCTTTCTATAAGAAATGTGATCTATGTATACACAACTCTAAAACAGGTAACCAATAAAAGGGGGGAAAAAGTAGACTCCTGTAAGCTCGTTACAGATGAAGGCATCCAGACGGGTTTCAAACTACTGTTTGAGAATTCCAATCTTGTTGCCATATACCTGTGACTTTTCAGGCACATCCTGTATGAGAAAAAAAAAATGTCTTCCATCTTGAAAGGCCCCTTAAACAATAGAATGAGTAAGAGAATGCCTGCTTCACTTAGCTTTTTCAATACTTGGTGCCAACTGATTTCTAACTTCCCATATGGTTTTATCATGTAGCTTTTGTATACCTCATACAACAGAACGATGACTTTGTTCTATATTTAACAGGTCAGTATTTTGGGAGATAATCTTTTAGAGGAAATGTAATTTTAAAAAAAGAGCTCAACTTCTCCTGAGTTTATCTCTGCAAAGTCTGGAGAAGTGCTCAATAAACAAAAAATAATCAGGTACTTTCTTGTTAAAAGAACAGGTTCGAGAGGAAGGCTGTGGTTGTTCTAAGTTATTACTTATTTTTTAAAAGCCTTTTCTATCTGAATAAGGCCTATGTATTGGATCAATGTCAATTTCCTGGTTTTGAAATTGTACTCTAGTTATGTAAGATGTTATCACTGAGGAAAACTGGGTGAAGGGTTCTTGGGACTCTGTACTATTTTTGCAACTTCCTGTGAACTTATAATTACTTCAAAATAAAAAGTTAAAAAACATTTACAAGCTAAAATAAATATCTATTATCAAAAAGAACAAATTTTAAAAAGTTCATTCTAACCTCTAACCATCTCAAGAAGATACATGTCTATATTTTGAGACTATAACTGTTTGTTGAATAGAACCCTTCCTTTAACATGATCTTATAGAACCCCTCAAGAGAGGCCTGTCAATCTGCCTCGCACACCCCCAGAGATGCATTGATGAGATTTTGGACTCTACATGAGACAACTAGAGTTAAAAAAGTAAAAACAAACGTGAAGCAATCACCATTTCCTAGCAAACATAAACACTCATTTCACTGCACTGGTTACAACATAACTTTCTTTACAACAAATAATCCAATTCAGCAAACCCTGTCTCCAGTCTTTAGTCTTACAATGCCATTCTTTCAAAGCAAAAAAGGCAGATGGTTATTTATAAAGTCAGACAGAAAATAGTTTCTACCAGAGAAGTTCAAGAAAACTCAAGTTCTTTGCTTCATCTTCTGACTCAGTAGGCCACACCTACTGAAGCCAGGGGATGGCCAGTGAAATGCAACTAAAGTTGTAACCCATGGAGTATCCCTAGTCCCTGGCTGGAGACATTGATTGTATGACTTCAGAGTTCATTTTCCTTACCCCCCCCAAATTTCATCCATTAATTTGGAGACTCCCAAAATCTCTGATCAGTTCAATCAAAGCAGCAAAATAAACACAAATCTTCCAAACTGATGACTCTGTGCCAACTTGATAGCTTAAATGGGCTGAACAGAAAGGGATTATTCAGGAATGGTTTTGCTTCTGAGCACATACACATGATCAAAAAAATGATATCATAAGCTCTTTTAAATATTTTGAAAGGTAGAACAAAATAAATCTAATTGGTCAAGTTCCCACCAGCATATGAAAATTAGTAAGTATAAAATCTTGGAACTCTAACAATTTCTTTCAAAAATGGTTGTTAATTGGCAAAGAATAAATAGCATCAGCCTTTATTGATGGGTTAGAACTTACCTTGGCATCTCCTATGCACTTACCGAAATATATGGATAATAGATTATGCTTGATGTTTTTTGGCCTTCAAACTGGATGCCTTTTGATTAAAGTTACAATGTACTTCAACATTTAAAGGGGTGGTGATTTATATAATACAAAAAATTCCACTAAGCGTAGGGACAGGAAATAAATTACAGCTAGGCCTCATGTAAACTGAAACTGAGAATGAGAAAATCAGGAACTGAGTCTATTCTATCCTCCAGGGTCACAGGTTACCTGTCATTTGTGAGTCTTCTTTTCATATATCAAGTTTTTTGCTTATTCTTCTCACACATGCCTTGAGGTGGTGATTAGTTTTACTTTTACTTCCTAACCTCTCAGCTCTAGGGCCCTCCATTGACTGCCAACTATCCTTCTGTCTAAGTTCAAATTTTCAAGAGACAGGATTTGCTAGATTCAAATTATCTATGTTTGGGCAAAGAGCTCCTCATACCAAGCTATGGCATAGGTGATGGGTCAGCTTGATGATTTGTTCAACTTTGGGCTAAGCATTCACCCATAGTTCTATCTGCCTTGGTCAGAGGATTGAGGTTGTGTGCTTCATTACTCACTCACAGAGCTGAGTTGGGGCTTAGATAATGAGAGAGAGAGAGTAAATATTCTACCTCAACTGTGTCCCCATGATATTTAGCCTTTTGAATGTCTGACTTAATGGGATTCAATATATTCCAACTGCTTGGTACCTCTCCATGTAGGCTAAGGCATGAACCAGGTTCAAGATGTTACCATCTCAGCAGAGCTGATAAATGGAGGAGTGAATCCAATCAGCATCCAGAATGTAAAGCTAAAACAAGAGCAATCCTTGCAAAGAGCTCTTTTGTTGAGGAGTAGTCCATGCTCCTTCATAGTTGAGATTATTTGAGTGTGAAAGACATTCTCTTGTTTACTGAGCCAAAGTGGATCTTAAAAGAGATTGAGTCATTTGTAGGCCAGAAGGTCTATGCTGGTTGAAAACAATCCCATCATATTTAATAGTTTTAAAGTCTGCAACTTGACAGACCACTGGAGACTAATAACACATGTAATATTAACTGTTTGCAGAGTTGGACTGTGTCCCACAGTTTCGTACATCCAATTGGACATTGAGGAAAAGAAAGATTGGTAGAAAACATACGGTGGCTTAATACCAGAATGCTAGGCTCTTTCTAGGTGAATCTATATCTCTTGTTTTGTTCTAACCTGTCTCTATAGTAAATATATTCTAGAGTTTCTTTCTAAAGATCAACAGAGGACTCTCCAAGATCAATTCACTCTGATTTTTTTAACTTTCTAATATTTGCTCTAAATTAGAAATTCTCTTTTTGAATTACTAATGAGTACCTATTCAAAATTTAAATGATTATGTATTTAAAAAAATAAATGATTATGTATTTGAAGGATATTATAAAATATAATGCAATCAAGCATATTTCTTTCTTTCTCTTTTAATATTATTTAAACTAGATTGTTGGCTGCTTAACAAATTCAAAGAATAAAAGATTAATGTGGGTTGAAATCAAAGTATGAAAGAATCATATTATTCTACAGCTTTGTTCCCAATAACAGGGACTCTTATAATATCTTTGACAGATAATTTTTAATTTCTTTATTTTAACTTCTTGATTGAAGTCATATGAGATAATGAAAGTTAATAGGTTAGAAACTTTTAAAGTCTATATAAATTAACATGGCAGTTAATTGACTCAGAATATGAAAAATAATAATATTCACAATAATACTGATTCTTTCTTTTTCTTTTTATTTTTTACATGGACAGGCACCAGGAACCAAACCCACGCTCCAGCATGGCAGGTGAAAATCCTACCTGCTGAGCTACCATCACACCGCCCAAAATTGATTCTTTTTAATTTCTTTTTTTACATCTGGAATCACCTATTGAATTAACCTGGCTCTGGTTCTCTAGGGATGTCTGACAAGTAGGTAAAGTAAGGAAATCAAAAATCTCCAGAATATTTTTGAAAAACAATGTTAATGACTTCTCTATAGTTTATCCACATATTTTCATTGATGATAGTGATGTAATTCCAGCCCCTCTGCCAGCACAGAGGCTGTTTTCATTCTTGTGCTACTCAAATTGAATGATAGTGGGCTAACAGAAGCAAGCCAAGAGAGAGAATATTGGTAGGAATGAAGAACCAAAACAGGAAAATAAAATAGGAACTATGCAAACCATGCAGAAGGCCAGGTCAAAGCCTGGAGTTCTTGAGAAATGACAAACAGGATGGTAAAGAAGAGAGGTGCCAAAAACTTGAAGAGCAATCATGAATCTGGAAAGTTTTATCTATACTGGAGATGATCAGGAACTAAAAGGTATACAAATACTAGAAGGTTGGCAGACATAAGTCTACACTAACATGGAAACTTTAAAACACATTTTGGCTCATCCAAGTCATATGCTTCTTTTTGGATCTGGAGACTTTGACAGGTTTTCTGGCCTGGAGTTAGGAACGGGAGAGTCATATTAGAAATATATAAGAAAGTTAGCATAGCTAATGGAGGTGAATCATAAAATCAAAGGCAAGGACAAAATCTAACAAATTACTTATTAAGTTGACCTTTCTTGGTGCTTCTTTCTCCAACCAATCTGCATTATCAATGGGCTGATTTCCATAAATATCAAAACCACCTATTCCCCCTATCTGTCTGAAGTCCACTAATCAGTTCACCGTATCTCCTTAAAACCTGCCTCATCAAGTTCCTCCAGAATCAGGCACCACACTCTTATTAGTTTAGGTCCTCAGAGAAAAAGATGCCAAAACAATATTAGTTGTGGAAGAGATTCATTCGGGGAAATATCTACAAAGGAAAATGGAAAAATTGCCAGGGGAACCGGGAGAGCCATTAGAGTATAATGCAGGACTCTAACCTTGTCAGGAGAGAGGAAAGAAAAGCAGGCTGGGTAGAAGCATCTCAGACTACAGTAAAGTTCTAAGAAAGTTAGGCAAGGCCTTTAGGAAGTCCTCAAGATAAAACTGTCCATCAGAGGAGTCCCACATCTCCCAGGGATAGGTCTGACTTAATATCCCTGCCAAGCTTAGTTGAAAGCATGGCTTCCACAAAAACATGGATTTTATAGTATAATTACTGAGGCATCAATTATACTCCCCACAGGAGAAGGTCTGGAAGAGCCCATTTCCATGACCACCACAGTTGACTCAACCTTCCATTTCATTACTCCTGTATATTAACTTTCTTCCATCATCATCTGTTCATCATCATCAGTTCAGTAAATTATTGTCTTTTATTGTAAATAACTCCATTTAATGTAAATACCTCCATACAAAATATTTTTTTCTCTATCTTAATTCTCCAGATCTATTTGAAACCCCATCTCCTCTAAGAATACTTACTGAATCATTCTAAGTATTATTTAAGCTCCCTTTCTCTGGCTAAGGTCTGAGCGTTTTTTCATTAAACACCTACTCTCTCACCTTGTACTCTGTGGTTTTATAAGTGACCATGTATCTTTGCCTAGATTAAGATTATAAAAACCTCAAAATCCCCTCAGGATTCATCACAAAATGACAGAAAAATAATATTGATTGAAAATAAATATGATTCTAAGAAAGGTAAAGAATTATAAATGTAGAATTTAAATCTTTTAAAGTAAATCCCCAGTTAGTATCAGTCATATCAAATTCTCTAATCCACCTCTCATATTCCCTCCAGGAGTTTCAAATTGAAGCTTCCTGAAGCTAATTAGAATGATAAGACGAGATAGAACCATCAATGAATTATACTAAAGAATCCATGGCAATCACGAACAGTGGTTGTTTCAGGTGGAAGGGATGAACCAGGATATTAATTCTGAGGGCCACAAAACTTCTCAGTGGCTAGCCCTTATACCTGTGAAGGAGGAAAAGCTTGTCTTAGTCAAGATGATCTTTCAGAGTTTGGCAAACAGTGAGCTGGGTCAGGTTGGAAGAGTTGGGCTTGATGATTGGACTCATCTGTTGGGGTTGTATCCAGTTATGGATGATGGTGAAAGCCAGTCAGAAAGACAGAGGGTAAAAGGCAGAACTAAGGCTGCAGGTGAGACTCCAGTGAGTGTAAGAGTCAGGAGGAAGAGGTCTATTGAGGAGGGATGGAGTTGGGGACAGAAGCTGCTTCTCCTTTCATAATTCTCATTAATTTCTATATCCATGAATGTGATCCTTCTAATATCCTGACCTTTTAGTTCCTTGAGCACCTCTCCTTCAATGACTTCCTCTTCCAATGTACCATGATATCTACTCTCTTTTAACAACTGATATTCCATAATTTGTCATTCTGGACACTACTTTGCATGTAGCAGGCAAGCAGCTGAACCCAGCTGGAGGAAAACATACAGCTAAACTGATGGGTTTTACTTGACATTTATTGGCAAAGTGTGTCTTTAGTGCCACCTTGCAATCCTACTGTTTCCTAAATTCAAACATCCTATCTTTTCTGAAAACATCCCAAACCTCTTCCTTTCCTCCTTGAGCTTAGCTGATGAATTTGCTTCCTATTACACTAAGAAATGAAACTAATTGATGAGAACTTCAGAGGTTCCCGCCACCTTATTTTCTGACCTACATATTCTGTCTTTCCTCCTGTAATGGTGCCTGATTTTTCCATGCTTCTATCTAAGATGAACACCATATGTTCTGGATTCCATTCTCTCTCCCCTACCTAGGATATTGCACCAGCATTTGTAATGCTCTTCTGCATCATCCATTTATCTCTCTCTACTGGATGATTCCCATCAGCATACAAACATCCTATAATTAGCTCTTTTAAAAAAAAGAGAATAAATGAAGAAAGCTTCATTTAACCTACTTACTTTTCCTGCTGTTAATCTAGTCCTTTGACCCCTTTTCAACAAAAATTCTTGAAAGAATTGTCTCTACTCACTGTTTCTATTTCTTTTCCTTCCATTCCCTCTTAAACTCATGTCAATCAGGCTTTTCCTTCACCATCCTCTTGACTTTGTTTATATCATCAATATTTCTCAGTTTTCTCATCTTACTTTACCTATCAGCAGCATTTGATAGCCAATCACTTTTTTCTTTTAGAAGCCCTTTCTTCTGTTGGCTTCTAGCATATCACACTTTCCTCATTCTCTTATTACTTCATTGGCCATTCTTCCTGGACTACTTTGCTGGTTCCTACTCTTCTCTCTGATCTTTAAATGTTGGTGAACCCCAGAAATCAGACCTGGGACTTCTCTTCTCTATCTAGTCCATTGCTTTGATCTCATCTTGTCTCTTGGCATTAAATGCCATCCAAATGCTGATGACTTCTAAATATATATCTATATCCAGTATCTCTTTCCTGAACCCCAGACTCATAGGCCTATTTAATAATTCCAATTGGATATCTAATGGTCATCTCAAATTTAAAATGTTCAAAACCAAACTTACGATTTTCATTCCCACAACTCTTCCTTCTTTATTCTTCCTGAAGTCTATAAATGGAAACTCCATTCTTCTAGTTTCTTAGACCAAAAATCTTGAACTCATTTTGGGATCCTCTTTCCAGTGGTGTGCTGATATTTTTTACTGGCTGCCTCTCAGCTTTGAGGGGTTAGAGCTAGGGGAAGCCTGACTTTCCTGTATAAATAGTCCAATCATTGTTAATTTCAAGCTATAAATGTGACACCATTAAACAGTGAGTTGGGAAGAAATGCATAGCAGCACATAATAATGAAATATTTCCATCATACAGACACAAAAGATGTAAATAACCTCATGAACATGGATAACCATAAAATGCAGCAAAATAATTAGGAAATAAATTTTGATTATTTATTAAGCTAACTTTATATAATTTATTTAATTGTAAGTTTATATAGTTTAACTTTTAATATTGTCTGTGTTTAGCAACTGGCTCACAACATTTCTAAAAATTTAACAATCCATTTTCATGTACCCTTATGAACTAGCTTCTAGTACACCACTACCTCTTTTTCTTTCAGGTTCCAATTCATTTGCAAATCCTGATGAGTCTATATTCAAAGTGTATATCTAGAATCTGGTCACTTCCCAATATCTCTACCTTTGCCATCTGGTTCAAGCCATCATTATTTTTCACATACATCAGTTCCTATCCACCCCTCCTTCATTCTGTTTTCAGCAGAACCTGAAGTAAACCCACATCAGTTCATATTACTTTCCTGAACAAAACTTTCCAACTGCCTCCTGAGTCATACAATATAAAATTCAAAGTTCAACAAATGAACACCACAGCACTACCTGAAAGAATGAAGAAAGAAAAAGGAAGAAAGAAGAAGAGGGATGAAAGAGAGGAGATAAAAAAAAAGGCTGGGAGGGAGGGAGAGAGAAAAATGAAAAAATGACAATGACAGGGACAAGACTCTGCTATGAAAGCAGAGCAGCACATAGTATAGATAGGGGGCCAGGGAAAATTTCTTAGAGGAAGGGGCCACTAAGTCTCCTTGGGACAGCACAAATATAATCAATTGAATTCCAGTTTTGCATTCTGCATGCTCATTCTGTGTAGTTCCAGCTTTGGAGAATTAGTTACAAGAACTACCCTGGGAACTGCATTCTTGTTCCTTTTTTATAGAAAATAAAACAACTTACCACCATACCAAGCTAGATTGCTAACGAGATAATCCTAAGAAACCGGAGCATAATGGTAGCACACTGCATACCAGGAACAGTAACGATCTGGTCTCAGGAAAATGGCTAATTCCAAATATTTGATAAGTGCTTAAAAGTTTTCCCCAAGCTCCCAATCCTAGGGGAAGATGGAGTGTTCCCAGGCCAGACTAAAACCTTTTAACCTTAAAAGTCCTTAAACATAAATATGTTGCCAAGATGCCGAGTGGATATTTAAATCATCCACTTCCTGTTTCAGTGCTATCTCTCTGTTTTGGGCAGGGACCAAAAATGTCTCATTCCTTTGGCATTGCTCTCTCCATTTAAAAAAGGATTTATACTTCAGGGGTTTGGACTCCAAAAAAAAGAGCACATATTTTGGATGGCAGATTCTGAATATTTTGACCCATTCAAATAAAAACACATTGCTCTGTAGCCAGTGGGGTGAGAGAGCCACATCAGTAGTAGGACATGTTCAAATGGGCTTCTAAACTGACAAGCAAAGAGGGAGAACTTGGCCCATCTACGATAACTTGTTTAGGAAACAGTAAAAATAGCTCATCCAAAAAGTAGATTTTTTACTAGGCCACTTGTAAATAGTTTCATCTAAATGTAATTTAAGATAATCTAAGTATTTCCATTATGCCTGAAATACAAGTCAATTAAATTCCAAATATGATGAAAATACAACCATGACTTGTTTGGTGAGGTTTTCATTAAAACAAATAGGAGTCAATGAGGTAGCTTATTGAATGAGGTATCTTAGACAGAGAGGCCTCTTTGAAGGTTCTCAGCCAGACTGAGAGGTGGAGAGTGGTGAATGAGTAGGGATATTTTCCAAAGTGTACTGCAGAGCTTTTCCAAACAGTGTACACTGTCAGCCTGCATAGTTTGATCAAACTCTCCAGGTGATTCTGATTGTGCTCCTTACCACCTCTCCCCAGTTGAGATTCACTAGGGAGACAGGATAATATTAGAAGTATTGATACAATGTTAGTGAGCATTCCTTTCTTTGATTAATTGAATTCAGTTCAATTCAGTTCAACATTTGTTGAGCCCCTATATAACATTTGTTGTACTTAATCCTGGAATTGAGGGCAGGAGATACAAAGATTAAAAAACAAACAAACAAACAAAATAGCTGATTCCTGCCTTCTGGAGGAGTACAGGGAAGAGAGTAGTAAACCCTATTGGTCAGATATAACATTCATAAATTAAGCTAGGAGGATCCAGTATGAGAATTTTAGTTCTGATTGGTGGATAAGGAGGTTGTTGTATCTGAAAGAACCTTGAATTATGGATTGACTTTCAGTCAGTAAAGAGTGAATAGAAAAGCTCCCAACAACAAGGAAATCATCTTCTTAGCTGACAGCAATGTCAATAGACATGTCTTGGAAAATCTGTTCGTGACCTGGGTGGTGAGGCATTCCTCCATTGACCAAGGAGTTTCCAAGAGGCTTGTTCACACACACCTAGCCACCGCACTGTCAGTTAAAAGGGGGTGGGAGAGGCAAGGCTTGCACTCTCAGATTAAGAAGGCAAAGGCTGAAGACAGAATAAAGACTCAAACAGACCTCATGTGCAAGCTTTGGGTTTCAGGAACCTGCTGCCATTTCAAAAATAAGCACAGAAAAGAGAAGGCATTCTCCATCACAGGGGGAAGCATCAATGAAGAAGTTAATGGGTTGATCCTCCTTTTGATCAGTTCAAAAGTTGGATTTAAGTCTATTCATTGAAAATGCAGGATTAGGCCAATTGGGTTGATTAGACAGTAATTGGCAACTAGTCATAATATGTTCATTTTTGGTAAGCATTTACAATCTTTAAGCTTATGACACCTCTGATTGCAGGTGTAGCTCTCACCAGTGGAGCCACTCAGAGAGCACAGTGAGTCCTAGGGTGCTTGGCAAAAGTGTCTTGATTACTGGAAAAACACTGTGCATATAGCCTAATAGTGAATCAAAAACAATATTCTTATAAATAAAGCATGTATAATTACAATTAGGTGGGGGGAGAGTGAAGAGATTGCCCCACCCCCATGTTCTTGCAGTTCAAAGGTGTGTCAGAAAAATTGAGAAAATTTTGTAAACACTGATACAGGTGAGAGTAACTCATTGGAGGATCTGTCACTTCCAACCATTTGATTTATTTCATACAGGTTGGATTTAAGTCTATTCATTGAAAATGCAGGATTAGGCCAATCGGGCTGATTAGACAGTAATTGGCAACTAGTCATAATATGTTCATTTTTGGTAAACATTTACAATCTTTAAGCGTATGATACCTCTGAGAATAATATTAATCAATTTAAATACTTTCTGATAAATTCAAGATCTAAAAGTGTTCTGGTGACCTTACTATTTCTGTAAGCCATCCAAGGTTCCTTTAAAAAGTTTATAGTCTTTAGTTTTCTAAATATTGTCAAAAAGATGGAAACAGAACTTGAAGCTTGGGGGTGTTCTTTTGGAATTTGGCTCCCATGTCCCATTTCTGTCGGTACAGCTTAATTTTTTTTCTAGAATCAAAATACGTTCTCATCACCTCTGTAATACAAAGCAATACTGGATCATAGCCTTTTGCAGTTGTGAGTAAACTGTCAAGACACTAATATTTTAGTGGCTCCAAGTTGATTTGAGGAAATTTTAATCTTATTTTCTTTGTTTTCTAATCTGACTACCCTAAACCTCTTTTTCATGTTAGAAAATAAAAAATGACAGGCATGACTAAAACTGACAGTCAAAATAACTGTGCCCTGTTAAATGTACATTTTATTCTAGATGAAGTGGTATTCTGTTGGAAAAGACAAGAGCAGCTTGTCTTTTAACATATACCAGCTTAGTAAAAAATTAATGCCTACAAGAGAAGGGAACTAGTATTTATTGAGTCCCTATAGGCACTGCACTAAACAGTTTACAGTATTTCATTTAGTACTTATACTTCTCATCGTCCAACCCCTGCCATTTTACAGATGAGGAACTGGAAGTTCAAAAATGTTCAGTATCTCACCTAGGTCTCATAGCTTGTACAAACCATTGGTCTGTCTGATTCCAAAGCCCACACGCTTTGTATTATACCAGGTTCTCCCTTGTGTGTCAGTTCTGATCTATCAGCTTCAGTTGCCTGGAACACTGCATTGGAAAGAATTCTGAAAGCATATGCGAAAGAATGTTATGTTCAATGGGTAATGTCAGCCAAGAGCCCAGGAGCAAGAGTACACCGTGTAGCATGTATGCTGTGTATTTGTGCCCCCAATAGTATATTAGGATGCCTCCTATTGACTTTTACTAGTAATTAAAATTTGGAAGGAGGTGCTTGAGAAGAATCTAAAATCCTCATGAATTCCAGTTTTAATAGTCTTTTCTTAATAGAGATTTTCTCTGAGTTGGTCTTTTCCCTGGTTATACTATTTCTTTTTGTTGTTGTTGTTCTCACTGTTATTTTATTTTCATCCTAAAAACTTCACATTTTTTTTTTATCCCTAAGGAATAAGTGCCTCATACCTATACTCAAAGAATTAGCTCAGTGTTGTGATCAACATTATATTGTTGGACATGTATTTCAAAATACTTCGGCGTAGACAGTAAAATTCATATGTGTGTGTATTAGTTAACTCTAATCTGCACCATAGGGACTGTTGTTAAAATATGAAGAAACTTAGAGGTGCATACACCAATGGAAGGAAGGTTGATGTTTTAATACCATTATCTAAATCCATACTTGAGGGTCTTCAAATTTACATAAAGTTATTAGAGATAATTTTTCACTAAACAAATGACTTGGTGCTTGATATGTGTGGTTGGGTTGGCTAGAATGATCTGTATAGGCATGTTCATCCTTGTGTGCATGCTGTGTGTACAGAGATTAAGAATCTGGCAAGCCCAACACCCAGTGTAGTGCCGTGGATCTAGCTAGGATTCTATTCAGCTTGCACCCATTTAATGAAATATTCTGGTTTGAATAGAATGCAAGGGAATCCTGCCATCTGGATATTTGTAGCATTTGCCAGAGAGTGATCCTTTCGTGCATGGTGCTTGTCAAAGTGACTAAAACGACAGAATGAGGATCTCACCAAGTGTACAGAATAGTTTTGTAACTGTTTCTGGGCTGGCTTTTTAATAAATGTTTGTATATGTGGGAAAATTTAGTCTCTGAGACTTGTTTCCATTGGAACATACCACCTGGTGTTGAGATTATGCAGGAGGAAGCATCACATACATTCAATAATTGGAGACTATGCAATTAATTCACCATTTAAGAGCCTGACCACTGTAAACAGTCAAATTAGCTTAGTTCATTTTACAACATCAGCAAGTGTGGGAAGTCCTTTCCCTTCTCCCGGTCACGATTCCATTTATTTACTGGGATAAAGAAGGGGAAATTGTTTAAATGCCATAGCTCCACAGCTCTAAGCCACTAGACTTTAGTCTGGAGGCAGTGGATAGAGATGGAAGCAAAGACTTAAATCAGATATGAAGCCATATTTAAATTTTAAAGTGAACAATTCTTTCTTGAGTTTAGTTAACAGCAGAAATGTGTTAATGCTTCAACATGGACATACTGTAATGTTTCCAGATCTCATTCTTCATAATCCTCAAGGTGCAAGATTTCCATTGCTCTTATTTGGAGAATCATTCCTATTTAAAAGGTTGAGCATGGAAAACTAGAAAGAAGAATGGGGAGCTAGCCCTTCTGACAATGGCGACTGTTTTCCACTTGCACACAAGCACAGGACATTGATTTTCTGAGTCTTTTCTCTCCACCACGGCCACCATTTCCTATGTTTTCAGATGCTCTGTTATATCATCAATCAAAATAAACATAAAATACTTATAAGAAAATCAGGGCCGAGATTGTAAGCTCTTGCAGCAGGTGCATTTAGTCCAGAGTGATAATTGTAATTTCTGGATTTTGAGGGGTTGTTTTATACATATGAATAACCTGGAACTTAGAAATAAGAACAAAGCCAATTAGGATGAGAATAAGGTAATTCATAATACAGGGTAAGGAAGACATTTTCTGTAATTTAGAAATTCACCTACTCTTTGAGACAAAAGGAAGAAAGTTTTATTTCATCTAGAACCTAAATTTTCTGCAGCACATCATCTAACTCAATCTGTCTGGATAGTTCATTTGAACAATTGAAACAAGGGGGGGCCAGAATAAGAATGAGGGCCTTTAATCCTGTATAGGTTAATGTAATGCCTGGATACATCCCAGAGTATATTAAGCAGAAAATCAAAAGATATTAACAAAGTCCCTTGAGGGATGGGAGAAAAAATACGGAACAATTAAACTTTATCACCTGGGAAACCCTAGATACTGTGTCAAACATTAGGGATACCCAAATCAATAGGCCAAGCCCCCGATCTTGGAGGCTCACTCTTGTGACTCTTATGTATGTAGTAAGAAGTTTAGCCTACCTGTAGGTATGCCTAAGAGTCACCTCTGGAGGACCTCTTTGTTGCTCAGATTTGGCCTCTCTCTAAGCCCAACTCTGCAAGTGAAACTATTGCCCTCCCCCACTACATGGGACAAGACATCCAGGGATGAAAGTCTCCCTGACAACGTGGGAGATGACTCTCAGGGATGAGCCTGGTGCTGCCACTGTGGGATCAACAATGCCATCCTGACCAAAAGGAGGAAAAGAAGAGTCACAAATAAGATATCAGTGGCTGAGAGAGTCCAAATAGAGTTGAGAGGCTACTCTGGAGGTCACTCTTATGCGAGCTTCAGTTAAACATTGCTACCTATCATAACTTGCCAAACCCCAAACAAAACCATTCCTGCCAATCATAAAGAATACCTAGGACATTATATAAGATTCCACAAAGGTTCCATGCGGTAGGATAACTTTCTAGAAACCTACAACCTCCAGATAGGTCCTTGGACCAGATAAGTCCTGAAACCTTGAGGGACCACCCTCTCCAGAACATCAGATAGTTCTATCCCCCTAACCTATTATTGATATCCCCTTCCAACATGAAAAAGTTAGAATGGGCATAGCCCAAGTACCCCTAAAGAGTGGGAGAAATATCAAAGTTGATGGTGGAGTTAGACAAAGAAGTTAGGGTTTAAGATATGAGTGCTGAATCATTACACTGATATTTCTTTTAGTCTCCAGTCCTTAGAGCAGCTAGAAGCAAAAACCTAAAATTGTGGAGGTGTAACTCATACCAAACTCTGGAATCTGTTCTACAACTAATTGTTGCGATGTACTTTGAAATTTATTGGGTTTTTTTGTAGATATGATATTTTCCACAAAAAAAAAAGAAAAGAAGGAGGAGTATAACAGAAAAGAGAGAATTTAACAAATGAGTATGATTCCTGAATCATTATATTGACATTTCTTTTGGTTTCCAGTGTCGTGGAGCAGCTAGAAAAAAAAAAGAAAATTTGTGGAACTGTAACCCTTATCAAACTTTAAAATCTGCTTTATAACTACTTGTTAAAATGTACTTGGAAATTTATTGCTATTTTGTGTATGTTTTATTTCACAATAAACTCTATGAGAGCAAAAATTTAAAAATCACATAGTGGCTTTAACTCACACGTCAAGTGATAGAAAGATTTCTAATTGATTTTAGAAGTCTATATGCTATTTATGAGCTATCCACTTAAAATAATTACACAGAAATGTTGACAATTAAAAAGTTTTAAGTTTATATAATAAATAAATAACAATCGAAAGAAAGATGTAGAAAAATTAATAGACAAATAAAATTTAAGGTGAATTAGTTAAAGAATAAAAGAATACTCCATCACATTTAGTATTCATGAACTTACATGTATCAAATAGCATAGCCTTGAAGCACGTGAACAACAATTATGGAAGATTTTATAGGGAGAAATGCACACATTCACAATAATTGAAGGATACATTGACACAGATCTCTTGGAAATTAATAGCTTAAGAAAACTTTGAAAATTAGTAAGAATACAAAAGATTTGAACAACATAGTTAAACTAAATTGAAAAACTTCATACAAGTTGAAGTCTTCAAATAACTGTGTTAGTGTGTGTTTGCATAATTTAGGATAAAGCATCCAGATTAAAAGAAAAATTTAAAACTTTAGTGTTAGGTGCTTTTATTGAGACTGGTCATTTAACCAAAAACATTTTTATTCACCGTCAGAAATTTTTAAATTCTCTTATTTGTGTACAATTGTCAAGATGCTCTGAAATTTACCAAACTTAATCCATTTTTACAATTCTATTTAGTACCATATAAACAAAATAAGTTTTTCTTTAGGTTAATGAATTCTACTCTTTTTCACCTTTTTCCCCCCATCCTCTAATCATTTTCATCTGCTGGCCCTTTCCCATCAGATGCTGAGAGACTTTATAAATATTTATGAACTGTTTCTTGTCTTTTTTGAAGAAGAAAACACATAAACACCATTTACCTCTAATCACAAGCAATTCCCTCTGTGTGCAAGCTTGGAAAGCCTTGCCTGATGATCACTGTCATGGTATTTGCTACCAAGTCTTTTACAAATACTAAATGGTGCATTCTTTCACGTTGTGCCCCCAAGTGAAGAATTTTCTCTTTATGGACCAGAAGGCCAATCCAAATGACACATGTTTGCTTTATCAACCTCTGTAAAAGTCTTGTGGTAATTTATATTGATTACATAATAAGAAACACCATCCCTGGTACAACATGTTCTTTCAGCTGCAGAGTCACACCTGTAGAAATGCTTACTCACATCTGGTTCCATAAATCTGTTCTTTCTGATCCTCTGGGGACATACTGTTATGTAAACTATACAGCTACATGTGGACAGGAAAGAACAAAGCAGATGTCTAACTTTAGTTACTATTTCCACCCCAAGTCTTAAGCTCTTGCTGTCTTCTTTGACTTTGATGTGTCTTTTTTTTTTTTGAGTTAATTCAATCATTCATTTTATGAAGGGTGTCCTTTAACAGCTTTATTTATGCTTAAATAGCCAGTCTTTAAGTCTTTATATTATTGTTAGTATTCTTGAGAATTATTTCTGGGCCAAGATTGTTGGTTTGCTTCCTTAATAAGTAGATTCTCTGCCCCAATTAATTTTTTAATATGAAGATATCAGATTCCAAAGGTGATACTCCAATTTCCACACAGTTGACCAACTGAGTGTTAGATTGTATCTCACATGA
Organism: Tamandua tetradactyla; assembly: GCF_023851605.1. NCBI lineage: Eukaryota > Metazoa > Chordata > Mammalia > Pilosa > Myrmecophagidae > Tamandua > Tamandua tetradactyla. The sequence continues at coordinate 177,359,448 of NC_135327.1, read as the reverse complement.
AATTAACTTTTAAAACAAACCAACTGTAATATATCAACTAGCTGGTTACCCTGAGGGCAACACATTTAAAACTAGTACCTCAACAAAGTTTAGCCTTTATAACCCTTTTAAAGTGATCAGTCAACAAAACACAACATTAAGGAAGTAATTCTCACAGAAAGAACAACAATTAACCTTATGAGGGAAAATTATAAAGCCATAAATCCAAACAACTTTAGAGCTGGAAGAGACCACATCTAGCCCAACTCCTTCATTACAAGAACTGAAACTCCAGAAACCTGAGTCACTTACCTAAGGTCATTAAGTTGCTCAAAAGCAGGAACTGGATTCAAAGGATGCTTTCCACTATTATCTGTGGCTAACTCATGTTTCAAAGCAAGTTTTTAAACAAAGGATATGGAAGACAGTTATTGAAATGATTTCAATGAAGTCCCCCATAATTTATTTATTTGATAGCAATAGTCATTTTTCATGGATTGTGGTGCTTTTAAACTGGCCAGCACCTATGGATTTCCAGATTTGGGGGAATGCGGATTAGGTGGTTTTTTTCCTTTCTGATAGTATCAAAGTTCTCACAAGTAATTAGTGTGAGGCAACTTAAGAAGGAAAGTTTCAGCAGTTCAACAGACAGGTAAACCTTTCACACTATTTCTTCTGCCTAAAATTGTGGAGTGGGAGGGAGTACTAATGGATATTACCATCTATCTAGGATGACCAGCTTCAACGGTAGCAGTAATAGGGCTCGAGCTTTTGGCATCAGGTTAAGCCAACCTGTGGAATCTGCTAATGGCCTCTGAGGAAGCAAACCAGAGACCAGAGGAGGTCTAGGGTATTTCAAGTGGAAAGTCCCAGGAGATTGCTGGCCCAGCAAGCATATATTCAAGAAAAGGGTTTGCTTACACAATTTTTACTCTCGTATTAGAGTTCTGTTAATATCTCAATAGTATCAAATTAAATTTTTCCCAAATAAAACATTATTCTGTTTAAGAGACTTAAAAAATAAATAAAAGGGCATTAGATAAAACCTAGGGATGTCCAAATAAAGTGTGGACCTTTGTTAATCATAATGTATTGATATTGGTTCACTAATTGTGACAAATGTCTGATAATCGTAACAATAGGGGAAACTGGGTATAGAGTATATAGGAATTTGTAGTATTCTTGCAACTCTTCTATAACATAAAACTGTTCTAAATGAAATTTTATTTTAAAGAATAATACAAATAGACAATTTGACCCATTTATGTGATTGCTTGTGTGAGCTTGGCTCCTCACACACCTGTTGGGATCAAGTATGCTCTTAAATTCCCAGAGCATTTTTAAACTCTAATAAATTCAGCCAAAGCTATAATAATCATAGAGATAATAAAAAAATAAAAGCACAAGCACTTTCACATTTTATACCAATGAAAGAAAATTTTTGTGACTCTGAGGGCAATAACATTCTAAGATTCTGCAACTGTTCACTACATGCTTTGGTTTCAGGTAAAACTTCTAAAAAATGTTTCAGATGACACCATAAAAAGGTTTTGATTGGATTGTAATCTGTTTTAAGCATCACTCTTCAGGACCTTAGGGTTCGGATTGTGTCCAGCAAGGTGGTTGTCAATATTGCTTTTAAAGAGTAGAACAGAAAGGAATATACTTTACTCAGAAGCCTAAAAGAAAAGAAAGAAGGAAAGGCTGGAACTGGGTTTGGGATAGCCAAGACACAGTCAGATGAAACTGTCATGCACAAGATAAATATTGGGAACTTCAAATCCTGAACCAGTGAATACAGAGTTTTCTTTATGAATATGTGGCTTATATCACCCCCCCCCAAAAAAAAACCAAAAGTCTTCATATTTCAAAGGAAAAAGAAAAATGTGTGCAAGCTTTAAGACACTCACTGCCTGAAGTCCCTTTATACAAATGTTCTCACTGTTGCATACCTTATAAAGAAAGGCAAATGCTATTGTCATTTTATAGTTAGGAAGTCTGGGGCGCAAGAATCTTGTTCAAAGTCACACAAATTATCAGCTGTAGATATGAGACAGGAATTGAACTCACTTTTCTGTTAGACCTCCTACTTGGAAGCAGAGACACCCACAAAACACAACAGCTAAGATATCAAAAACGTAAACCTCTTTGCAAATACTCTAGAAGAAAAGAACTGGCAAACTAGAAACTACTCTGAGGGAAAAGAGCAGTTGTGTATATTTGAACAGCATATCTAATATGGAAATGCATGAAAGTTAAAAAGAAAAAAATAATCTGAAACTCCTACACATTTTCTATTTACTTGGGCACAGGTGAGTCAGCAGTTCTGGGCTGCCTGATACTAAATATTCCATCAAGTCTTAGGGCAATAGACCCTTGGATAAATATTTCCATTCCATGACGGTCATAACTATATACCTTCCACGAAAGTGTAGTTGGAGTATTTCAATTTTTTTCTTTATCATCATCTACTTACAAGATATCTCTAAGTAGGAGAACCCTGGGACCATCATGATGAAACAGATGGCTCCTCAACAGCAATAGGACGTTCCAACTGTATTAATCTCAATGTGAGATGAACCAAAAATAGTAGGAAAAGATGGAGAAGAAGAAGAAGGAGGAGGAGGAGGAGAAAAAGAAGGAGGGTGAGTTGTTGGGAGAAGAGGAGAAAGAGAAGCAGGAAGCAGAGGAGGAGGAGGAAGAAGGAGGAGAAGTGGGTAGGCAGGAAAAAGGAGGAGGAGGAGGTAGAGGAAAGGGGAAGGGTGGGGTGAAAAAGTAGGAAGAGAAGAAGGAGCAGAAGAAGAACAAGAAGAAAAAGGAGAGACAGAGGGAGGGAAGAGGGAAGAAAAAGTAAAAAAGGAAGGAGGAGAGAGGGAAGGAAGAAGGAAGGTCTTATGTTAACCTAATTTCCTCTCCTTGTTTCTTGTCCTCAATCATTAATTTTTAGGGAACATGAGAAAAAGGAGAAAGAAAATTATCATAAAACAAAACCAACCAACCAAATGAATAAATAAATAAGGATGAGAGCAGCTTTCTCCAGCTGACAGTCAAGGGCTATGATGGCAAGTATTTCAGACATCTGTGGTTTGGTTTCCAGTAATTTGTAAAAGGAGAACACTCTGCCTTTCTCATTTTAGTGTTCACAGTTTAAGAGAAGGAGGTTTAGGCCTTCCTATCCTCACATTACTCTAAGTCTAAGACTCAGAGTCTAAGAAATTCCCCTTTTTCAGAATGAACCATGAGTTGCAGATGATTAATTATATAAAACTACAGTTGAGGGGGAGTGAAATGAAAATTTACTCTATCCTTTTGGTTTATTTCTATTTTATTAATCCTATAGCAGTTATTGCCAGATCTGTGGTATATCTTACTTTAGAGTATAAAAAAAAATCCAGATTACTGAAATCATAATGAGAACAAGGCACAGTTAACTTTGACTGTTATTTTAAGTAACATATATATTTATCATTTTTAACTGTTTGTATACATATGTACACATATAGGAAATGTGACCTGTGAGGGCCTAGACACATACACATAACAGGGACACACGATACTGATAGGCCTGGCTGCTTCTATCGTGTAGGGATTGTTCTAAGCTCTGGTCACAGGCACTTGCGTGGTGGACACTAAGGACTGAAATCAAAATCAGCTCATAACATTTAGTGGTTTATTTTAAAGTAAGTGGATTTGTGTGTGTGTGCTTGTGTGTGTTCATGTAGTGTGTTGAACTCTCCCTTGATTTGTTTCAGAAATGCATGGAATACTTCCTTTATATATTATGACAGACAACATAGCCTGCTTGAGGTAGTCAAGATTGACTCAAAACACAGGGAGGTAAAAGGAGAAGACGGGCACAAGTGGTGAGTGAGATAAAAAGGAGAGGAGAGTGGTGGAAAGTGAAGAAGTAAGGAGAGCATAAAGGAAAACAGAAACTCACATTGACAAAAAGACATAAATGTTCTTGGGGGGGAGTGAAAACAAAAAGAAGAACCCGATCATAAAATATGAAAAAAAAAATTAAAATACAATAAAGTACAAAAAAACAGAGAGAAAGTAGTTAGGCAAATCAGGATCTATGCAGGACAGAAAATCACAGCATGGATAGGATAATCATAAACCAGTTTGCCTGGTGCAGTCCCTGTTTAACTCTAATATTTTAGCAAAATTATTAATAGTGCTTCCTTTCATTCTCAAAAGTGCCCTGATTTGGTCAATAAATTACATGGTCACCCTATTTATATACCACCTCTGGCATAAGGCAGAGAGAGAAGCCATCAGCTGAACTGAAATGGGGAATGGATACCAGGAGGCATTTTAAGGAATGGGTAGAGAAAAATGATGGCTAAAGACTGGGGGAAAAGGAAAGAAGATAAAATATGTGGGCACTTTTTACATAACCAGATAAAGTTATGTTTACATATATAAAGATAGGATTAAGAAGGCCACTGGGCGGAAAAGTGTACACAAATTTAATGATGGCTATAGAAAGAGGTAGAGGAAAACAACAACAAAAGACAAGTGATTCAGAGCACAAGTATGTGTAGGCTTCTAATAGTTTCTCCTGTATTTGGAGATCAGCAGTTGTGATCAGTATTATTAAAATGACTGAAAATGGCCACCGGCCCTATCTGTCCTGTGCATGCATGAAGTCTTATCAGTTACTGCCTTCCCCGGCAGCCCCAAAGCTCCTCAGTGAGTTTTAGTGCTGTCTGTCTCCCAGACTTGCAGGCTATCCAATCCAAGCCATCCCACCAAGGTCCCTCCTCCATTTTTGATGGCCACATAGCAAGCTGACTACCATTGTGGTTTCACAGGCTTCCACAGATTGGCCACATTATTTGAAGTTGTGCTTCAGTGCATCATTTCAGAGACCTCTTTCGACTTTTAACTGGATCAGAATTTCATATTGCCAAAGGCAGAGAGTAAATGTCAAGGGTAAGTTCAAAAAACCGAGTGGTTTTAAGCAAAGAATTCCATAGACCAGAAGAAAGATGCAATGTACCAGCAAGAGGGCTCTGGTACTTTAAGAGCTTCAGAGAATATGCCATATAGAGTTCTACCACCATTTTGAATTGGGGCAGATGCAAGTTGGATCAAAGATGGAAGTTGGAAGAAGTTGACCAGACTGTTTACAGTTTTATCATTTTTTGAAGAAGAGTTGAGTAATGCTTCCTCTGAGCTATCTGGAAGGGTAAGATTGGACTGGCTGAATCCAGGGTGTATAATTTCAACAGTTTATGCCTCAGTTTCTCCCTCCACGAAGTTGGCTATACGGCCTGCATTCTGAAGTTCTCAAAGTGACTGATTCTCAGCAAAGCGTGATCACATGAATGCTCTTTGCTTTGGGCAGAAAGGCCAAATTTCAATGTGGAGTCTTTCATGAAATTTGAATCCACTTGCCTTGCCAGCCACTCCCAGAAATAGTATTTATTAATAAGTCAATCATTGCAGAAAGAATTAGTCTTCTACTTCCCACCTGATCCTCGCAGAATTGGCTCTGTCTATGTCTTCTGAATACCTACATTTGACATAATCCAACACTAAAGCAGCTTGAAATATCTGGACAAGAGATACCCAATTCCAGAATATCTCCCCTTGAGTCTGAAAGAAGGGTATAAACTGCTTGATAAAGTAACTCTGCTACCAGGAAAAGAAAAATGCAAAAGTATTTTGACAGAACTCTTTAAAAAAAAAAGCATGATAGGCCTACATTCTCATCCTAACTCTAACCGGAATAATCTCTTGAGTCAGTAGTGAAACAAATGGTATTTAGCCCTGTTTCCTTATATGGCAGAGAAGGACAATGTGCTTGTCTGTTTGAACTGCAATATGGCTCTCTGACAAATTATAATTATTGGTTATGGAAACCTCCTTCTCTGGTTTCCATCCCCTTCCTGAGGGAAGAAACAGAACAGGCAGTTTAGAGAAATGCAAAGGGCTTGGAATCAGAAAGCAGCATTTGGCATTTGACTCCAGCTCTACAACTTGCCAGCTCTGCTGTGACTTTAAGCTACTAATTTAATATACTTTACTGTTGTGAGGTAGTAGTTTCAACTAGAACAGTGTCTGTCACATAGCAGGTATGTCAACAAGGGTAACTGAACGAACTAGCCTATCTTCTTAACCATCCTGAACCTACAAGGGCTCAGGATAACTATCAATCCATTTCTATTTGTTCTTCCTTCCACATTCAGTACTTTTTCTCCAGATAAGTCTTTCTCTCCTTCTCTTTTACCCTCTCTGCCTCCCTCTTTTTACCACACTAGACAAAGATTATTTAAAATCTTTAAGGCAGCCCAGACCTAATGATAAGGGTAAGGAACTAAACCTTGTGGTTGAAAGGAATAGTGAAGGTTTTCTGGTTTTAGGGAAGCACGACAACCCTCTGGGACAACACCAACAGAGGTAGAGCAGTGAGGTCCATGTTTTTGAAATAATAGGTCTAGTTAAAAAGTGCTTATAATGACCTGAGATCAGATTTCCTTTCATTCGTGTACAATGAGCCCAGTGCTAGCCCCTGGAGAACCTAATCAAGAAAGAAGTCTGCTATTTTTACTCCATTTGCATGATGGTCTTGGAAAAGGCAGCATAAGAAAGCATGTGGCTAAAGGTGCAGGACTAAAGGTAGCCCCACACATATAATAGCCTCCACAGGAAGTCATGGTTGATTGATGATGATTGTTAATTTAGCACCTATAATGTGCAAAGCAGTTTAGAGATATTATTTCTAATCATCACAACAACAAAATGGAGGAATTATTATCCCCATTTTATAGGTGAAGAAAATGGTTAGAAAAAGGTAAAGTAGAGATTCAAACTCACATCTTCCTGACTCCAAAGCTTCTCAAAAAATCACACCTTGGAAGCCACACACACAAAACAGGATCCTACATTAATTAATTAGCAATAGACATCATGACATGGTGGTTAAGCATGTGGACATAAGCTGTTTGTTTTCCGGCTCTGATACTCACTATTTGACTATTAGGCTAACTTGGTAGTTAACCTAACTGTAACTCAGTTCCTCATCTGTAAAACTGTTGTTTTGAGGATTCTTTGTTTTATTTTTATTTAAAAAATATCTACACAGCACTTAGCACGCGCCAGGCACTGTTTTAAGTACATGGTAATGACGCAATTAGAGAGGGATCAATGAACTCAAATATGAAATTTGGCTTTGGCTTTATTACTACGAAGAAATTATGGATGCTTATTCCTTTATCATTTAACAATTCTTTATTAAGCACCTACCACATGTAGGGCAAGGCACTTTTTAGATTCAAGTCACAGCACAGAAAAGACCAGACAAAATCCTTGCTTTCATTAAACTTACATTCTAGTACGGCAAGAAAAAATGAAGAAACAAATAAATATTCAGTCAAATGCATATATTATAAAAATGCATGTAACTAAACAGTAAATGTGATCTGATTGGCTCTCCTGTGGAGAGGCTAATTTTCCTCACTCCATACGTTTGGGTCAGTGGTATTCTAATAAGTATCTAACAGCAAATTCTGCGTGGGAGAAGGAATGGACACCTTTTCTGTAGCATTTGCTAATATCTGTGATATAAATAGTTTATTTGTGGTTAATTTCAAGGTTTCAACATGACATCACTGAATATCATTACATAGTATTTCTGCCAAATAGATAACAATAGATGTAAATAACATTAAAATCATAGGTGATAGTAAAACATAGTAAAATAATGTCTTAATTTGTTAAAGCTTCTGGAATGCAATATACCAGAAATGGAACATCTTTTAAAAAGGGAATTTATTAGTTGTAAATTTACAGTTCTAATGCTGTGGAAATGTCCAAATTAAGGCACACACAAGAAACTACCTTCACTCAGGAAAGGCTGATGCTGTCTGGAAGACCTCTGTCAGCTGAGAAGGAACATGACTGGTGTCTTCTGGGGTCTCTGGCTTTTGGATACCTCTGTCAGCTGGGAAGGCACATGGCAATGTCTACTAGCTTTCTCTCCTGACTTCTCATTTCATAAGGATTCCCTTAGGGTGTTTTCCTTCTGCATTTCCAAAGGTCTCTGGCTGTCTGGGCCCTAAAGCTTTGTGCTGGTTTGAAAGGATGTATATCCCCTAGAAAAGCCAAGTTTTAATCAAAATCCCATTTCATAAAGGCAGAATAATCCCTATTCAATACTATATGTTTGAAGCTATAGTCAGATTGTCTCCTTGGATGTGATTTAATCAAGAGTGGTTGTTAAGCTGGATTAGGTGATGACATGTCTCCACCCATTTGAGTGGGTCTTGATAAGTTTCTGGAGTCCTATAAAAGAGGAAACATTTTGGAGAATGAGAGAGATTCAGAGAGAGCAGAGCAGAATAACATAGCCACGAGAAGCAGAGTCCACCAGCCAGCGACCTTTGGAGATGAAGAAGGAACATGCCTCCTGGGGAGCTTCATGAAACAGGAAGCCAGGAGAAGAAGCTAGCAGATGACGCTGTGCTCGCCATGTGCCCTTCCAAATGAGAGAGGAACCCTGACCATGTTCACCATGTGCCTTTCCAGATGAAGGAGAAACTCTGACTGTGTTTGCCATATGCCTTCTACTTGAGAAAGAAACCCTGAACTTCATCAGCCTTCTTGAACCAAGGTATCTTTCCCTGGTTGGATGTCTTTGATTGGACATTTCTATAGACTTGTTTTAATTGGGACATTTTCTCAGCCTTAGAACTGTAAACTGGCAATTTATTAAATTCCCATTTTTAAAAGCATTCTCTTTCTGGTATATTGCATTCTGGCAGCTAGCAAACTAGTACAAAATTTATCCAAAATGGTTTCCTCTTAAAGGACTCCAGTAAGCAATCCTGTCTTGAATGGGTGGAGACACAGCTCCATGGAAACCACCTAATCAAAAGGTCCCACCCACAACTGAGTGGGTCACATCTACATGGATACAATTTAATCAAAAAGATTCCACCCAATAATATTGGCAGGATTAAAGAATGTGTCTTTTCTGGGGCGCATGACAGTTTCAAACTGGCACATTCCACCCTCTGGACCCCAAAAAAGACATGTTCCTTCCATATACAAAATACATTAACTCCATTACAATATCACAAAGTCTTCAACCATTTCAGTAACAATACAAATGCAATACAAAATTAAAAAAAGCACAAAACCTCATCAAAGTCAGTTACAGAAGGCATGGTCTGTCCTAAGGCAAAAAATTTTCCTCTGTGTGGACCTGTGAAACTGAGAACAAGTTATCTGCTACCAATATACAAAGGAGGAACAGTCATAGAATAGATGTTTCCATTGCTGTAGGGAGAAATCAAAAGGTAAACAGGGGTCACCAGAAATTAAAAGGTAAACAGTCCCAAAAACCTGCAGGGCAAATTCCACTGGATTTCAAAGTCTGAGAGTCATTCATCCTTGGGGCTTTAGAAAGCAGCAGTTCCACCCTTTCCATGGGCCTACGCAGCAGCCTTGCTCTCTCTTCAAATGCTGGGGTGAGTTGCAGCACTGGGGCTTACAGGGGAATCACCTTTTTCTCAGCTCCACCCTCTCTAAGCTTCGGGATAGCACCTGGGATCTCTGCCATCTCCAAGCCACATGTACAACTCCTCCAAAAGAATGGGGTAGCAGTCCGGTTCCCCTCAATCCCAAGTTTATGTGTTCCACCCTCTGTGATGCCTGGTGTGGTACAACTCTTCCTGAGCAATAAAGCAGAAGGCTTACCCTCTGCTTCCAGGGCAAACTCACCCTCTCCATATGTATGGGTAGGTCCTCTTTCCTGGCCCCAGATTTCCTGGTGCCAAACTTCAGCTTCCATGTTTCTGTTTCTGAAGTGATTTTTCCTTCAATTTGTCCCTTTTCCATCCCTTTCAGTCCAGACTGGCAGTGGTTCCATTTATACAGATTCCACAACACTCATGTTAGTTTTCTATGCCCTATACTGAGATCATACCCATCAGACAATAGGACTTTCCACAAATCCTTTCCAGATAATTCCATCTCTAATCCTTGCTTGTCCTGTAATGGCTGACTGCTTCCTTGTTGAGATTAAATCCTCATGTGGGGCTCTATTCACTGGGGTCTCACTTTCTGGAAGCCCAGAAATTTCCAGATCATAAATTTCTCTTTTCTTTGTATCCAAGAGTTCAGTTCTCAATTTATCTCTTTCCTGTGGCATTTTACTATAACCTTCAAGGAGCAACCAGGCTGCATTTTCCAAGCCTAGTTTGGACATTTCTTCTGCTAAAGATCCAAGTTCATCACTCTCAAATTCTGCCTTCTATCCAATTACAGCACCTAATTTTGCCAAATTTTATGCCACTAGAAAACAAGGTTTGCTTTCCTTCCAGTTTGCAACAACACATTCATTATTTCTCTTTAAAGCCTCGTTGGAGGTATCTTTAGAGTCCACATTTCTCCCAATAATCTTTTCAAAGCATTCTAGGCCTTCTCTATTAAGATCCTCACAACTCTCCCAGAATCTTCCCTTAATCATCCATTTAGAAAGCTGTTTCAACATGTTTGGTATTTGCAAACTGCAGCAAACCCCACTTCTCTGGTACCAAAATCTGTATTAGTTTGTTAAAGCTACTGGAATGCAATATACCAGAAAAGAAGCAGCTTTTAAAAAGGGAATGTATGCAGTCATAAATTTAGAGTTCTAATGCCATGAAAATGTCCAAATTAAGGCATCAACAAGAGGCTGCTTTCACTCAAGAAAGGTTGATGCCATCTAGAACACCTCTGTCAGCTAGGAAGGCATGTGGCTGTCATCTGCTGAGGTCTCTGCTTTCTGGATACCTCTGTCAGCTGGAAAGGCACATGGTGACATCTGCTAGCTTTCTATCTTGGCTTTTCAATTCATATGGATTCCCCAGGGGTGTTTTCCTTCTGCATTTCCAAAGGTGTCTGGCTGCCTGGGCTCTAAAGCTTTTTCCAAAATGCTTCCCTCTTAAAGGACTCCAGTAATCAACCTCACCTTGAATGCATGGAGACACAGCTTCATGGAAACAACCTAAACAAAAGTTCCCATCCACAATTGAGTGTGTCATGTCTACATGGACACAACTTAATAAAAAAGATCCCATCCAATAATATTGGCAAGACTAAAAAATGTGGCTTTTCTGGGGTACCTAACAGTTTCAATGTGGCACAAATAATTAGGAAATGATGAATTTGAAGTATTTAGTAATTTTGGTTTTTAATATAATTTAAGTTTTAATAATGGCTCATTATTAAAATATATATATATATAAAATAACTGGCTCACAAAATTACTGAATATTTAACAATTGACTTTTTGGAGCTGGAATGAGCTGACTCCAGCCCAGCATGCTTAGGGTGCATGGAAAAGGGGGATAATGTCAGAGGAAAAGGGAGACTGTATTGTGTCATTATACAGATGAGAATTCTAATCTAATCCATTTTTAGCTGCCTTTTGCCAACAAGCTCCGCTACCATGTGCACAAAGGAAGTACCCACCCTGTAAACTAAATAGCATCAGTACAAATGCAATACCAATTCTGGCATTCTTATTGGACCAGTTCACTCACACATGGTAACTTTTAGCTCTAGAAGCCTTAGTAAATATAATTTATGTACTTGCTGCTCTGAATGTGATAGATTCTTCAGTGCAGTACAGAGGACCTAACTCCTGAACCCTGAGTGAAGGAAGACCCTAGAGATAAAGTTTCTATACTAGTGCAAAGCAAAAAGTGACCTTACTCAAAGCCATTTGCCTCTTGGGGCCCACATACTTCTGAAAGAGCCACCCAAGGGAGAATCTAAGCCAGAGGTTATGTTGGTCCCAGCCACAGAGGAGATGTAGTTGAAGGTAGAGAAAGCATCTCTCCTCTTCCTGCTCAGACCTTGCACATTCCTTATCATGAAGCAGAGAACTGATAAAGACATCTCCTGTTTCTTTCCAGGTATGTTAAATATAACATCTTCTGTTTTTCCTGGTAAGTTAAATATCCAAAGTAACTGATTTTCAAAATATCTTAAGGACAGAAAATCTTAAAAAGACATTTTTCCTAGATTCTCCCCTCCTGCTGGGCCTAAATTTCACTTAGGAATGGTGACTGGAATAGGAAGTGGAAATACTATAAGAAAATTTATTCTTGCCGCATTTCCAATGCTTTGTAAAAGCAAACACTGGAAACTGTATCAGAAAGTTTGAACCTTAAGGATTTATTGCTTTGTGTCTAAACCAGTAGTATAGGAAGCTGGAGAAGTTTTCAGATAAGTATTCTAGATGTTCTGGAGAGATTCTTTAGCAAAACTGACTATTTGGAATATGCAGCACTACATTTTAGAAATAAATTTTCAAAAATAGACAAATGGGCTTCTAAGAATAAGTAATTCTGTACATCTACTATGAATTCTTTAAAGCATAATGAGCCAGTTGTGTTTCTGAACCAGGGGTAGCTTTTACACACCACAGATGCCTGTACACCAGTCTAGACCAACTGAATCAGAATCTCTAGGGGATGGTATATTAGGATATGTATTTTCAAAGCTCTCTACAGTTGATCTGATTAAGACACTATAAAGTTCCACAGGTATATAGAGAAAATGGGCTACACTGTGTAATCCAAATCTGTGCACAGTTAAAATGGGAAATTCTCTCTTGCTATCAGCAGAAGCAAGTTGGTATGCTATAAAGTGTAATAGCCTGGGACTTAGGGGCTTTGTGTTCTGGAACTATCTCTGCAACTAATTAACTGGGTGTCCTTGGTCAGTTCACTTGGTTTGTTCTTTCATTCAATAAATACTTACCGAGTTTCTGCTATGTGTCAGGCACTGGGTATATATTCATGAAAAATTCCTTTATGAATCTTATCAGCCAGTAAGACAAGACACACAACAATCAAATAAATCTATCTATATATATAATATCACCTCGGGTGCTAGTCTTTAATTTTTTCAGTGAAATTAAACACTGGTTCTTTTTTTTTCTTAAAAATTTCTTCAGATAGCAAATTTCTTACCCCCAACCCTTCCCCATACAATATAATTATATATTTTAGGTTTGCCAATTGAGAAAACAAAGTGCCAAGAGCTACTATGATTTCAATAACCCTTTTAAATGAACTAGCATTTTATCATCTCAAAGTAGGTAGCACACTTTGTGTAAGATGTATTATTTATTCAGTTTGCCAAAAATACTTGCTGAATATATGGATTCATTTACCATGTACAATAACTCTGTGGCACTCCAGGGATCCCAGGCTGCGAGGTTAGGAACATACAGACTACCTAAATGACTTGATATTTGAGTAGCCATGGCTCTTTTTTCCACAACAGATATCGCTATTGTTTTAGTTTGTCAATGCTGCCAGAATGCATTTTACCAGAAATGGGTTAGTTTTTTTTTGGTGGTGGTGGTGGTGGTGGGGTGCACGGGCAGGCTCTGAGAACTGAACCCAGGTCTCCAGTATGGCAGGCGAGAACTCTCTGAGCCAACTGTTGCCCGCCCTGTATTAACTTTTATAAAGGGAATTTATTAAGTTGCAAGTTAACAGTTCTAAGGCCATAAAAAATGTCCAAGATAAGGCATCCAAAGCAAAGTACTTTGACTCAAGAATGGCTGAAGGGTCCAGAACACCTCTGTCAGCTGGGAAGGCATGGGCTGGCATCTGCTGGAGTCTTTGGCTTCTGGTTTCACACAGCTTCCCCGGGGGCATTTACTTTCTGTACCACCAAATGTCTGGATCTCATCTTGGCTCTCAGCTCTGAATTCTCTCCAAAATGTTTCCCCTTTTACTTTTTTTTTGGAGGGTGCATGGTCCAGGAATTGATCCTGGGTCTCACGCATGGAAGGTGAGCATTCTATCACTGAACCATCCATATACCCTGTTCCCCCTTTTACAGGACTCCACTAAACTAATCAAGACACACTTTAAATGGGTGGAGTCAAAGCTCCATCTAATCAAAAGGTCATATGCACAATTGAGTGGATTATATCTCCACAGAAACAATCTAATCAAATTGAATCAGGATTAGAAGAACAAGGCTTTTCTGGGGTATATGACAATTTTAATCCAGCACAACTATCATTTACAGTCCTTTCCCCCCAGTGAGCTCAGACTCAGCCTCAGAAGCCTCAACAGTGTACCAGGTGGTCACTCCAACTAGTTGGAGCTGGCATACAAAATAAAAAATTACTTGCCCTCTCTGGGCTAAATGCTCTCTTTAGGTCCTGTACAGCTCACACATTCTATGAATCTATGTATTCAGTTCTGCATTCTTGAGAAATGCAGAATGCCTCCTCCTGTCTCCACATGAAAATACTCCAAATATTTGAAGACATGCATGTGCCCCCTACATTTTCTTTCCTCTGGGATAAACAGCTCCAGATCCCTTATCAGTTCCTCATATACTCTGTTCTCCTAATCCCCTCAAAGCTTTGACATCCACCTCTAGATACATATTTGTTAGTGCCTCTCGGAAGAATAAGTCTAGAGCAGAGCCTAGGGATCCAAATGAGATCAAAACTGCACAGAATGCATAGGCTTCTTATTCCCTTTGACAACCAATGTAACAGGTGTTTAATGAATGAAAGATTACATTGCAAACATTGCCTAAATCTGAAACTTCTACAATTGCGAGTACTTTTGGCTTTTATGCATTAAAATTTTTAAATACTATGATTTACATTAAGATGTATTAGGGTTTTTTAAATTTAATTAAAAAAAATTTTTATTGGAAAACCTTCACACACATATAGTCCATCCACAGTATACAGTCAATGGCTCACAATATCATCATTTACACAACAATACATAGTTGTGTATTCATTACCATGATCATTTTTAGAACATTTGTATCACTCCAGAAAAGGAAATTTAGAAAAAGAACTCATACATCCCATGCCCCTTACCCCTCCCTCTCATTGACCACTAGAATTTCAAGTTGCCCAATTTTTTTTACCCCTTAATAATCTATTTACTTTTCCTTATTTTTTACTCATCTGTCCATACCCTGGATAAAAGAAGGATTAGACACAAGGTTTTCACAATCACATTGTAAAAGCTATATGGTTATATAATCTTCTTCAAGAATTAAGGCTACTGGAACATAGCTCAACAGTTTCAGGTATTTCCCCTTAGCCACTCTAATGCACTATAAACTGAAAAGGGACATCTATATAATGCACAAGAATAATCTCCAGGATAACCTCTTGACTCTGTTTGAATTCTCTCAGCCACTGAAACTTTATCTTGTCTCATTTCTCTCTTCCCACTTTTGGTCAAGAAGACGTTCTCAATCCCATGATGCCAGGTCCTGGCTCATCCTGGGAGTCCTGTCCCACATTGCCAGGCAGATTTACACCCCCAGGAGTCATGTACCATGTAGGGGGAAGGGCAGTGAGGTCACCTGCTGAGTTGGCTTAGAGAGAGAGAGGCCACATCTGAGCAACAAAAGAGGTTCTCTAGGGGTGACTCTTAGGCATAATTATAAGTAGGCTTAGCTTCTCCTTTGCAGGAATAAGTTTCATAGGGTTGAACCTGAAGATCGGTGGCTCAGCTATTGACTTGATTTTTCCCACTGCTTGTGAGAATATCAGGAATTTCCCAGATGGGGAAGTTTAATGTTTCCTCCTTTCTCCCCTATACTCTACCTAAATTACTCTAGAGTATATTGGGGCACCACCTAACCTGTACAAACCAACAAGATCTAAGATGCATTAGTTTTTAATTGTTGTCATTATTTATTGAATTTTAAAGATTGCGTTAGTTGGGGGCTATGCATCTACGGCTCAAATGAAATTTCTTGCTTACAAAAATACTCACATTTTTCTTTAGAATATTTCTGAAATGGGTGATTCTTATCTTTCCCATTATCAGTAGTGCAACTTCCAGGTTAACCTCCCTCAAGATTGGTTCACTGGGCCATACCAAGGAGGTCATCAAGTACTGACATTGAGTGTTTGCCTCTCTAAAAATTCAATCATATAAAAATTCATTTGACACCTATTGAGAGCCACTGAACATTTGCCTTCTACACCCCACTTGCCCTATAAACTAAAATTGCCCACTGGGCTTTTCTTGGCACAGGATGACTACTGACTTGAATAGGGTGGCTGCCAGAACCACTGGTAATTCATCCGTAGGCATGCCAGTTGCCTGCTAAGGGATTTGCCAAAGACAATAGCTATTAGCTAACCCAATAAGATATCATCTTTCAGAATTTGATCTGGAAACACAGAATTTTCCAGTTGGTAGAACAGCAGAAAGAAGAAGGCACAAGGGCTATAACTCAGTTACATTAATGGAAGCCCAGTCGGGTAGAGATCCATAGACTTCTGCTGAGATCCTTTGACCCATCTTTCTGGGTACTGTTTTTGGCTTATGTTATTGGATTTCCTTGTGATTCCATCCCCCTTATTACTCCACATGATCATATAATCCTGTCCCTTTATTTGAGCTACTGAAGTTTATTTCAATGAGGGTCCATTTACTCTGAGCAGTGTGCCAAGTGCTCCTACATACTTTATCTTACCCATGCATACACTGCCTTGCTGAGCTCTTATTTTTAACCCTTTGCCTGACTTCTGATTTTTGCTGTTTCTGTTTTACTCATCTGGCTGAAATTCATAGCTTAGCCCCATTATGCACTTTAAATTCACTCTGGCTTAGATTGGCCCTCCTGACTCCAGTGAAATAATATCCTTGATGTCTAGTACTGGTCTTGGATTCCTTAGGCACTTTGCCCTGGCCTGCCCATCTGAAGCACACAAGTGAAATCTGCCTAGTTCCCCACAATATGTTTTGACACAAGTAGGAGGGAATGTACATGTGGATGTAAAAGGAATTAATAATATATAACCACTAATGTGTTCCCTTCTTAGTGATAAAGTTTCCCTGCGGACAAGTGCTTTATCTGCCTGTCTACAAAACAATGCCAGAATCTTTAGGAATTGATGAAAAAGCAACTATCTTCAAATTATCTGATATGTATTAATATATATATATATATATATATATATATAAAAGTCAGGTACTAAAATGAGCACTTACTATAACATTCAAATCATTTAAAATATGAAAAATACATATATTTTCCTTCAACTAAGCCTCACTGCTCCTTAGTAATCTTTTTATTAATCTCTTCATGCTCTCTTAGCACACACTTAGCAACCATTGCTAAATTTCTGTAGCATCTACAAGTTCCCTATAGCAAAAATTTTCTCTAGGGATAATCTCTTCTTTCAAATGGAGGCCATATGGGGTAATCTCCTCCTATATATTTGTGTATTTACACCCACCATTTCCTCCTTCTGGAAAATTTTGGAAATATGAAAGGACATTTCCACTCATGTTTGATCCCATCTACGCTTGTCTCCTGTTGAAATTAAGACCTTCCCCCACTCCAAGCTCAAGGGGTCTCACTGGTCCATAACTTTAGGTGGGTTCACAAAGGGCCATAAAGGTTCAGAGTTTTTTTATCAGATTCTTAAGGGATCAATAACAACAACACAGGGAAGACAGGAACGCTCACCTCACCACCCCTTCCTCACAGCCCACAGTCGTTCTTCCTTTTCTGCCCACTTTTCAGAGCATTCACCCACCTCCAGCTAGTATGAATTTGGTGGTGGGAAGCAGAGTGGCTCCTGATCACAGGGAGTGCACTAACATCTTTCTCTCTGTCTGTGCTAACTTCTTCTTTTGCCTAAAAAATGAAGAGACTTTCACCCATCTAGAAACATCTGTACCTGACCCTTCTGCTTCTTCTGGGCTTCACTTACTGAGTGCTCCCGATTACTTCACCCTCCCTACAAGGCTCAGGCTTGGCATGCTGGGATGAGTTCCACGCTTTTGGCTGGAGGCAGAGAAGCCACCTCATTTAATAAGGTTTTTCTGTTGTCAGGACCTTGTCATTGCTCTTCTGTTCAGCAGGATCTTCAGATTTCCTGGGTCTTGGATATTGCTTTAGATCACTGATGGTCCATGTTATTCTGCCTGCTGGTCATCAGAGACCTCATGGTATATGAGGTCTGATATATATTAATATATATTAAGACCTCATGGTTTCTGATCATCAAAGCTAAAATTCAGACAGCATTGGGATGGGCCAGTGGATGCTGGACTCAGAGTTCTAGAAAGAACTAGGAGCCAGAGGGCACCACTCAAGGAAGGAACAGATAATTAGGGTTACTAAATAAGAAGTGGAGGATATCAGTCAAGATGAGTATAATGTTCAGAGAACTCAAATTGCAGAGCCTTATCTAATTTAGGCACCTTAATCACTATGGGAGTTAGGAGAAGCATTAGAACACCCATTCTACAGATGAAGTCAAAGAGTTGATGACTTCCCATAAAGGTCTGGGTTATTTAAATAAAGAATGAGTTCTGGATCTGAGGCCTCATAGTAGTGCTCCTGAGTTAAGTTTGAGCTAAAAAATTACCCAGTTACTCAGAACGTAAGGGCATCTCTCCAATAACAAATTGGATTAGCTTGACAAATGAAGGACTTTCAGTTAGGAGCTAATGTTTTATTTTCAGACTCTGAGAGAATTTATCCAGAAAATCCTTTCTTAAAATCTGAAGATTATTTGGCAGCATCTTTCTAACCTCCTTCTTAGTCCTACCATGCTATTTACATACCAAATTCCTCTTGGTCAGCATTTTCCCCCTTCCCCCACTCCACATTTCTGAGACATGTATAGACTCCAAGCAGATGAAGAACTAATAGTTGTTTTTTTTTTTTTTTTGCACGAGCAGGCACTGGGAATTGAACCTGGGTCTCCGGTATGGTAGGCAAGAATTCTGCCATTGAGCCACCCTCATGCTGCCCCTAACTAATCCGTTTTTGTGCCCATTTCTAAGTCACATTTTTGTCTTGCTTGAAAATGACTAATTAGTAACCATGGAGGCAACTACATATGTTTTTAAGAAAAGATCTACCTGGGTGCATTTTATTCATCAAAATAGACACTGTCCAGGCCGGAAGGAAACCTGAAAAGTCATTTGGTCCTTTTCTTGGTGAGACACAGGATCTCTCTATTCTATCTGCTCTAGATATCATTGACCCAGAGCAGGAAATTCTCAGACTAGTCACAGGAGCCATTAGAATTACGAATAGCCTCATGTCAGGAAATGCTTTCATGTATCTCATTTAATCCTTTAAACTGAAATTTGAACTTGGTTATCCTCTGATCTTTAGTTCAGTAATTGTGTATTTATTTAAGGCAATCTTCTGATATGAATATTTAAATCGTGTGTTCCATTTGGTTTTGAACAATGGCAATGTACAACCCAGTATTTTTATCAGTGGATCAATCAATTATGTCTGCTAAGATCAGCTTATTAAAGTGGCTTTTTGTTCCATAAATTTGCCGTTATATTTCTCTTTATGAAATAATTTTAATAAAACGAAAGTTATTGCACTGCAGTTTCACTTTGCTCCAATTACCTCCCGATTTGGAGAAATGTGTCCTATCTAACATTCACCAAGAGGAAAAATAGCCAAAAGAGCTGCCTAAAGCACAACATAAGCTAAAATTTCAAACCCCCTTGCTCCGTCACTACATATAGTAGAACATTTAAAGCATTATTTTGCAAAATGTGTTCTTGTAGTTGGTAAGTGTGGGGAGCACATGAAGAGGATGGAAAAGAGTGGTTGTCGCAAAATTGGAACTTTCAGGCATTTGGAGATGTTGGTTTCAAAGTGGAATTTATCCTCAAATCCCAAGATTATATATTTCCTTCTAGATTGCATCCCCTATGTGGTTTAGAAAGCAGTTGAAAAAGAAATTGCTCTCAATATTTTGATTAACATGGAAAACACTGTGAAAATAGTTTGAAACTTGATCTCTTCAAGGGAAGGCAATAATCAAACTATAACTTTCACCCGCAGTCTTTCTCATACACTTTACTCAGAACTGTTCCAGGAAAAGAAATTCACGGGGAATTCTGTTCTCATATATCACTTCTAGAAAGAGAGAGAAGCATTTTCAAGAAAACTATCCCCAAATTTCTAAACACAAAGAGAAAAGACTATTTAATGAGCCAAAGCACAAAACCACGTCAGTCCATGAAATAAAATCAGATTGAATCAGTCATTTGGGGTTGGTAACCTTTAATATCCAGGTTTATATTATAAAGCATTAGCTTTGCCCTTCTTACTACATAGCACCTTGTCTTCAATGAAATTCTAGCTATACATGCCTAGTTTTGCCAAATACATCAGAAAAACTTTACTGTTTTAGTTTCTAAATCTATCTGCATAGCCCTGTTAAGAGAAGGGATTTATGGATACCAAGTACTCTGTTCTCACCCACTTTTGTGACCATGTATTGCTACAGTACTAAAATTCCCCCACCCTTTACAATCAGCCCTTTCTAAAAGGAATTCCAGGCTACTACCAACTAGCAGCCTTGTACTACTGTTTAAGATGCCCAAATATGTCTGACTGTCTTGATATGAAAGACTGTTTCCTTCCTTTCTGGAACACATTTCCAGCCTATATCTTTCCAAATCCTCCAGTCACACTCACGCACACTTGCAAACAGAAAATACTTTTTTAAAAAAAGTTGGTAATATGTTAAATGTGATTTCTAAAAACACACCCATTAGTGCATGCATTCTCGCTACTGAAGTTTATGGGAAACAGATCATGGGAGGCATTTTCTGTCTTAGCAAATATCAGATTAATTATGTTAACCCAATCTGTGGTCTTATTTCCACCTCTGACCTTATTTCCTTGCAGCTCTCCAAGCCCAATTCTTCAACACTGGTAGCAGAATAAAATTTAAATGCCTTTGGTTAAAAATCAACACTTTTTGGCTCCTCAGCAACCTAAGAAACTTTTCCTTTTGATTTTTAAGCAAGACCTCTTAAAATTTCTGCTAATAAAAGATGCAAGAGAGACTGCTCAAGTACGCAGACTGGCACAGTGCCCACTAACTCTGGCCTGTGAATATCAGGTATAATCCCCATGACCCTATTAAACAAAAGGTTATCCTAATCAAAGTTGCCGGTGGTCCCTGAATTTGTCTCCCTATGAGCTTTCCTCTTGTTGCAAATTGAGGAATAAAATCTGAAACCTCATCCTGTGAGCTCCTGTCTTCCCTGAACATCTGCAGGGCAGCGAAGCCCAGTCTGGTTCTGAGAGTTCACAAGTGGATTGGCTTTAACAATCCTGCATCTCTAGCTAACCATGGCCAGGAATGTGGACTGTAACCGGGAGAAAGTCCCAAGACTCTCCGGAAGAGGAAAAAAAGAAAGCCCTCCGTGCCTTACCTCTTAGGCTGAAATTTCTTGCCGAGGACTAAGTCGGAAAGGAAAGGCTGATTTCTTTCAGCAGAACAGCAAGAGAGCAGGCAGGCAGGCAGCCTAATGCACACTGCTCTATTCAATAAAACTGCAGACCGCCCTTCCTTAGCCCCTCCCAGAAGTCCATGCTAAGTGAACACATATCCCCTCTGTTTACAGTCGGCAGTCGGTGGTATGCATTGTCCTGCAGTTTTTCTAATAGGCAGCCAATGACGACACCCTGGCCAAGGTGGATGCAGCCTGCCTGTGGAGAAGCCTGTCATTCCCTAGGCATGCTCAGGAAATCACTCATCAGAAAAACCAAGACCTTAAAAGCTCTGAGACTGCGTGCAGGCTGCCAAAACCAGCCTGCTACATGCCCTTTTTTGGTTATCCTTAGCAGGGCCTCTGGAAGTGGATCCATTGTCAGGAACAATCATAAGAAATGTTAATCTTGGAGAAAGAGGCTGTCTTGCAGAACACAAATGGAACTGTAAAAAGGAAGCACAGGCTGTGAAACCAAAAGTTAAAAGTATATAAGTTTATTGAGGCTTGGGGTGGGGGTGGGGGAGCTTTTCAGTTGAGGGAGCCTTAATAGTATATCTCTTTTCAAAGTTTATCTACAAAATGAATATAAATAGTTATTCAATTCTGAAGTCTGAAATGGGCAGGACCCAGGTCTGGTGTACAGGCTAAATTCTAGCCCAATACAGCACAGATCCCTAAAATACACCTACATGCGTTTTCAAAACAAATTACAGAAAAACCTTAGCTCTTCTTTCGGTAGTTAATGTAATAGGTTGGCCAGAGTTAACATAATACCAGAGACTCGACTAGGCAGGATACTGCAGATTTGGATATCCTCACTGTTTTCCCACATCACCTTCCTCTCCCCCTCCCCTTTGTTTCCTCAGATGTGACATGGGAAGATATTGTTAAAAATTGCTAGGAATTGATGCACATCAGAGAAAGCAAGTAGAAATCCAGTATCCACTTTGGGGTTGGTGTAGATGGACGAATATGCCTGCGAAGGTGTGCTGATATTCTAGTAACTTCTTGAACAAGCTCCTACCAACTTTCCACTGGAAGGATGTGTGCTATGAGGTAGTCAGAATTAGGAGATGCTGAATGAGAATGAAGTTAATTAGCCTGCATATGCATCCAACCTAGTCTCGTACTTTTAAATATAAAATTTACTCAGTCAATCAGGACTTAATTCAGCAATAACAAAAAAATTTTGAGCACCTACTATTTGTCAGGTCTGGGGCTAGGTGCTAGATCTTTGTCTCATTATAACTGCGTGTTTGCAGTCAGTTTCATCACTGACCAAGAGATTTTAAAATATTTTCCCTGGCTAATCCCAAGCCCAGAAGCTTAGTCTTCAAAAAAAGTTGACATTTTACTGTATAAGCCTTCCCCTATTTACAGAGATGTGAGTTAGAAATTATCTCCACTTTGGAGAAGTCCCATCTTTTCTGCCTCAATCAGAACACCTGGAAGTGGCAGCTCCACTTGGGTGCTTTCCTTCTTCTGCTCTGAAGCATTAACAAATTAGGTGTACAGGTGGTTCAGTGATTGAATGTTCACCTCCCGTGTGGGACACCTGGGTTCAGTTACCGGCCTATGCACCACCCCACCCCGCCCCTCACAAAAAGCAAAACAAGTTACCCAGAGGCAGGTATGTCAACTCAACACCTCTTTCCTTGTTGGAAAGGGGACCTCTGGCCCCTCTTCTGGATTGGCTCCTCCCGACTGCTCCCACAATCCAGAAAACTTTCCAAGCAGCAGAAGAGGTGAGTTTCAAGTGTTCCAAGTTAGAGCTCAGAATGTGCTCTCCCCAAGAAGTAGAATAATGGTTGTATTTCAAGTGCTCAGTGGCTCAGATGTTTATGGAACACCATCATTTCTTAATGTTTTCCAATCCCAACTAAATGATTTTGGAATAAACTTTGGAACACAACCAATTTTACTATTGGGACATTGATATCTAGACAAGTTGTAAAGATTAAATAATACTTCATAGGCTGGTAAACTGCTAAGTTTGAAGACATTGAAGGATAGGTATCAGTGAGTTCTGAAAACAACTCAAAGGGTGATGTCTGGGTGAAGATGAACTGTATCCAGAGATGTTCAGGATTCATGCTCTCTAGCCAGTATTGCCCATTACTTGGTGAGGCCTGTTTTAATGCACTACTTTATTTTGCCACTGCAGGTTATATTCTAAGCAACATTCTCCCTGCTTATATGAGTAATAGCCTTTGGATGAATACCATCAGGGTATAATTTTGGCATCTATGAATAAAATAAGTACTAGCTTTCCAGAGGAAAGAAAAGTTGTGCTACAAATGGAAAAAATATTATCAACAGGAAGCATGGAGAGGGCATGTATTTTGCATGTTTTTAAGAAGATAAATGGCTAAGTACTTGGGGGCAATGTCTTTAGGAAAGAGAAGTATGTTTCCCTAGATAAATTTCGGATGTCTCATATGCAGGGTATAATGGAGAATCAACCATTCAGCCTATTTTATGTAGTCACAAAATTTTTTCTTTCTTTTTCTTTTGTTTTTTTCCAACCAAGCAGGAATATGAAAAGAAAGGAAAGGAAATATAAAGGAAAAACAAAGATATTTTAAGTTGGCCAATTCCTGCTACGGGAAACTTTAGCTTTATAGTATTTTTTTCCCAGAGATCATTTATAAATAGCACTAAAGATACACAGGGTTTACATAGGAAATTTCTGTGGAATATATTTCCCACTTGAATCATCCCAATATAGGTCAGTTTGTCTCTCATATACCTACCTTATCAATGCAAATTCAAAGAAATGTTTGGAGACTATCTGGATGATTTGTTGTATTTTTTCAGCTCCAAATGAATATTTGCTAGTATATAGAGTAATGAGTGATTATATTTTGCTTATGTGTCAATTTGGTAAAAATAAAAACAAGTCATACTTTTTCCATTCAAAATGAAAATCACTTCATTTAGTACCATGAAAAAAATTGGTACTCTTCCAGATTAAAATGTCTAAAAATAGCAGAACATTTCTCCCACCCCAGCCTCTTTTAACCAAATGAAACTTTTCAGAAGCCCAAGTTTATAAAATAAATAAATAAAAGCAAACAGATAGAATCTTGATATCAAAATTGGAACAACAAATATAGTATGAAAAATGAGGATTTGGACTAAGTGCATTCATGAACCTAGGTGAAAAAAATAAGCAAACCAAATTCAACAGTCTAACAAAAAGGTAAGAACAATGCAGGGATGGTTCAGAATTTGAAAATCTATCCATGTGATCTATATTAGTTGTTAACAATTTAAAAAAATACCATCTCAATAGATACATAATACTCGTTAAAATTAGTAATCATTTATGAAAGAAAAACATCTCATGGCACTCTAGAAATAGAAGCTTTATAAACATAATGAGAGACGCTTACCAGAAATCTACAGCAAGCATCATGCTTAATAATGGAATTTTAAAAGCATACCCATTACAGTCAATGAAAAGACAAGGATGATTACTATGTCTTCTACAATTAAAAAATGTACTGGAAATCATAACCAAGACAAAGAAAAGAAAAACGAAATAAGAGCTATCGGGATCAGAAAGAAACACAAATGTCTTTATTTGTTATAATACAACTATACATGCAGAAAATTCAAGAGAATCTACAAATTTATTAAACTAATAAAAAAGTTTAGCAAGAATCTTGGAATCAAGTTCAATATGTAAAAATCCAGAGTTGTTGTATGTCAGTCATAACTAATTTTAAAATGTAATGAAATATATACTATCATAATAATTAAAAATGTGCATTATTTGGGAATAAATCTAAGAACATATGTACAAAAAACATCAAAATTTGATTTAAGGGTGTAAAAGATTTAAATAAATAGTGAGCTATACCTCTCAAATAAATGGCAAGCCACAGAATTGTAAAGAAATAAATTTTCTCAAATTAATAATAATTTATTATTCCAGTTAAAATCCCCATATACTTTTAGAACTTGACAAAGCAATTCTTAAAATCGGATGGAAAAGTAGAGATCTAAAAATAGGTTAGATGAATTTCTGTAGAGCAGTTCTAATTAAGATAAGTGTTATTGATACAGAAATAGACAGATCCATAGAATAGAGTAGAAAGCTTAGACCTAAGCATATACGGAAACTTTTAAATAATAGAGAAGGCATTACAAACCAGAGGGAGCAGGATGGGCTTTTCTATTAAATGTAATGTTATAATTGATTATATGGAAGCAATAAATATAGATTTGTAATTCCTACCATACAATAAGATCAATTAGGTTATTAGAAAAACAAAATTTGGAAAAGATTAGGAAAGAGTATAAGCGAATATTTTTATGATAGAGTAGGAAAGGACTTTTTTTAAAGTTCTGAAAAAACAGAACTTACAAATAAAGATTAATAAATTCGAGTATTTAGTTAAACATGGCAGATCAAATGCACAACACTCACTTATTTCTGTTCCTTCTCCAACCCTCATAAATGATGGTAAATTAAATTTGAAAATCATAAATCTTACTAGGCAAAAAGTACTGGAAAGGAGAGTAAAGATACCAAATATCAGCCAAATGTTGGGATGTAGAAAATTGATGGACGATTGGTAGCTGACTTAGAGCTGAGGAAACTGAAATCTGGTCCTGTAGTGAGGGAGGCCAACAAGAAAGAAACTGATTCAAACCTCAGAACCAGTGAAAATTTAGGATTTGGAAGCCCCAAGAAATTTCTGAAGGTGAGGGGTGGAGCAAAAAACAGGTTTGGTTGAAAATCTGAGCAAGGAGAAGTTAGAAAGCCCACTCAAAGAGTTGAACAGTTCTACCTCAACCAGACAGAACACTGGAATTTTATTCTCTGAAGAAAAAGAAATGGACAATTTCTAAACTCAGAGGTGTTAGGCAAAGCAGAGGACAGGGTAGAAGCTGTGTATTACAAACAAGGCAATTAAGTTAACGTCTATTCACTGAACACTGAAACCTCCCTCGACCCATGTGGTAGTTTGAAGCTGTATGCACCCCACCTCTCAAATGCTCCTAAATCCAATCCTTTCCTGTAGGTGGACACTCATTGTAAGTAGGCTCTTTTGTTGAGGCTACTTCAGTTAAGGTGTGACCCACATCATTTAGTATGAGTCTTAATCCTCTTACTTGGGTCTTTTATAAGAGAATGAAATTCAGACAAAGAGAGGGAAAGCCAAAGGAGTAAGAAACTAGACAGCCAGGAGGAGAAGGGAGAGACCAGCAGACACTGCCATATGCCTTGCCATGTGGCCGAAGAGCCAACAGTCACCAGCAGCCAGTCTTCAGGAAGAAAGCATAGCCATGACGATGCCTTGATTTGGACATTTTCTCAGTCTCAAAACTGTAAGCTAGTAAATTCCTATCATTTAAGCCAAACCATTTCGTGGCATCTGCTTTAAGCAGCCTAAGAACTAAAATAGCCCCTAACTCTGCCTGGATCCCAGGACAGCGAGTGTCAGGTTTGTATTCCACAGTCAGGAAACTGAAGGATTCTACTCTTGGGAATCTGGTAGGGTGACAAAAAAAAAAAAGATAAAAATATATATACAGATATATAGATAGATATAGAGATATATATCTAAAGGTACAGACATTCGAGTGACCAGTGAAATGTCTGGCTCATTCCCTAAGGCTCTTTAATGAAGCACTGCGTGAGAACTTTCACTCTTACATATGAACATCTCATTTGAGGAAAGGTACTGAAAGACAGAGATTACAAAAAAGAACAGGAAATAGAAGCTCAGAAGAAAGAGAGGCAGGATAGGAAATGGAAGAAAACTACAAATACTACTCAGCGAGATGAGAGGATGTTATGTCCATGAAACAAGAGGAAGATGAGTTAAAAAAGCAATTCCAAATTATAGGAAAGAATTCTTATAAATGAAAAAACACTATGACAGAAATTTATAAAAATTCAATTAAAAATAGATTTATTTTTTAGAAATATCTTCCAGAAAAGTAGAAGAAAAACACAGATGGGAAAAAAAAGGAGAAAAAAGATAAGAATACTAGAGAATCAGTTTAAAAAAATCTAACATCTGAGTATTCCAGTAAAAAAAAGGACATAGAAAACAGTCGAAAGGAAATGATCAAAGAAATAATAAAATGAAATTTCCTCTAGCTGAAGGGCACAAGTTTCCATATTAAAAGAGTCTACTAAGTGATAAATACAATGAATGAAAACATGTCATTCTGAAGTCACCAAGTTCTTGAAGGCATATGCTCCCCACTCCGCTCTCCCCACCCCCAAAAAAAGAAAGAAGAAGAAGAAGTTGGGGAGGAGAGTAAAAACCAAGAAAGAAGACAAGGGGATCAAGAAATAGTATGCAAACCCAGGACAAAATTAGAGGCATTTTGTAATGATGGTAATTGGAAACCCAGGACAATTGCTGTAGAGCTTGTTAAGGAAGCAGCCAGTAGAGATTGAAACAGAATGGTTTAGGGAAAAGTCAAGTTGACAGAATTCCTGATATGTCTCATTTATTGAGATGGGTTTTATAGTTTTCTCCAAGATGTTGGGGGAAGCATTTGTGATAGATGCATAGGAAAATAAGTAAATGTAAGACTGAGTTCATTATAATTCCAGAAAAAGACAAAAAGTTTGTAAAAAGAAAAGTACCATGGTATCTTATATAGTTCAACTATATTTATACAGTCATAATAATATAAATACTGCATATTGATTTCACCAAAAAAATGATGATGTAATTAGATTTGGAGAATAATGAATAATAACACGTTAGAGGAACAAGATGGATAAGAGAGCTACCTCTTCATTTAAGAGCTAAACTAACCATAATAGGAAATAAGTAGATAATGTCTAATATTAAAAATTCCATCAACAGCAGAATCAATATATCATTTAGGAATATGGAAATAAATATCCAAAAGAACAACAAAATAGTTCATTCATTCTTTTATTCATTCAATGAACAAATATTTATTGAATGCCCAGCATGTGCCAAGGCCTGTTCCAGGTATTGTGAACAAATACATTTTGATGGAGAGAGATAAAGAAGCACATTAACAAATACATAAATTTGTAACATCAGGCAGTGACAAGTGTTATAAAGAAAAAAATAACAAAAGGTAAAGGAATGGAGGAAAACAGAAAAGTCCAATCTGAAGAGATTTTTCCAATAGAGGCATGGAGAAGCAAGCAGCGGGAAATATGAAGAAAGAGCATTCCCAACAGTGGGGAGAGCAAATGCCTACTGAAGGAAGAGCAGAGTCCAGAGCAACTGGGGAGGAGGGATGGCCAACAACCTGATGACCCAGAGCCTTAAGGTCATAGTAAGAATTTTAGGTTTTGTTCTAAATAAGTTGGAAAGTCATTGGAAGATTGTGAGTTGAGAGAACAAAAATCACTTGAACTGCCCTATGTAGAGCAGGCAGCAAGAGTGCAAGAGTAGAAGCAGGAGAGCAAGGAGGAAGCTATGTCCTCACAGGCAAGAGCTGGTGGCTTGGTCTGGGGCCATAGTGGTTGAAGAACAGAGAAAGTACTGAATTTTGGATAAATCTTGAA
The DNA here is from genome assembly GCF_023851605.1 of Tamandua tetradactyla. NCBI lineage: Eukaryota > Metazoa > Chordata > Mammalia > Pilosa > Myrmecophagidae > Tamandua > Tamandua tetradactyla. Next base: position 177,330,657 of record NC_135327.1, on the reverse strand, counting down.
GCTATACCAAATAGGACTCACCGATGCTCTTGATGATGGATGTGAGAAAAAGAGAAGAATCAAAGATAGCTTTCATGGTCTAAATAACCAAATGAACGATAATGCTGTTTATTGAAATGGGGACCACCAAGGGAGGTGTAGATTTGCAGGGAGAGGTGGAACTCATATTAGACGTAGGTTAGCATATTAAGATGACTCTAAGGCATCCAAGTGGGAGTGAGGATAGGTAGTGTGATATACAAATCTGGTGTTTAGGAGCAAAAGAGAGAGGAGGAGGGTACTAGGCAGTAAATCAAGAAACTGAACATGTATCTGTAATGTATGGAAGAAGATCTGAAGCAAATATGACCAAAATTATTAAATTTTTTAACTCTGCAGTACATGTATAGAGCTGTTTGTTATATTATCCTTAAATTTTATTTATTTATTTATTTGTTTGTCTGTTTATTTTTATTTTACAAGGCAGCTATATAGAAGTAAAATCTCTCCCAGAGCACTAGCACCTGGTCAACTATGCAACACAACACTGGGAAAGGCCTTTCCCCTCTTTGTCCACAGGCCTGCAGTGCAGCTCACTTAGGGCCAGAGAGGACTGTCCCTGAATTTCAGGTCTTCATCTTAATCACAAATTTGTATTAAGGCTTTGATGCTGTAAAATCAGTAGCTATTCTTTAAGCACTAATATCCTATAAGCTACATAGCCTGTGGTAGACTGAGTCATGTACCCAGAAAAAAAAAATTTAATCTTAATCTGTATTCTCCTGGGTAGGAAACAATTCTAAGTAGGACCTTAATTATTTTTAATTAAGGTGTGGCCCAACTGAATTATCCAAATTACTAGAAATTTTATAAGGAGAAGGCCACAGAGAGAAGAAGGAAGTTAAAGGTAATCTGGAAACGAAAGGAGAGGACATTGCCATGTGACAGGAAAGCCAAGGAATCCCAAGGATTTCTGGCAAGCCAGCACCAGAATGCCACAGTCTTTAGGAAGAAAGCACATTTATGCCAACACCTTCATTTGGTCTTTTGACCTCTGAAACCATGTGCCAATAAATTCTTGTTGCTTAAGCCGAAACCAGGGTAGTATTTGTGATAGCTGCTCTGGCAAACTAAGACAGTGCCTTAGTGCCAATTGTTTTAACAGTAGGGTGTGGATGAAGTCATTTCTTGCACTGATTCATTTTGATAGTTCTCAAGAAGAAGAAAAAAAGAGCGGCTTCTGTCTTGGGACACCAAGTGGACTGAGAAGGGCGTTAGTTGTCTGGGATAAGGGTGAGGACTTAATGAAGTGGAAGGAGGTTGTGATGAGAGAAGACCCAGTGTAGATGAAGACGCCCCGACCAAAGGCAAATATTTCCTTTTCTCACTTCAACTAGACAAGACTGGCCAATTCCCTTGCCTCCTTATAGAAAACATCTGTCTCCTCATTTCTGGAGTTACAGAGGATAATTGGATATTTCTAGAGTTCCCACTCTTCCCAGTTCATCCATATTTATTGTTATTAGATTTGCTGTACCCTCAGAAAAAGCAAAATGTTCTATCCAGGACAAATTCCTCTCAGACTCCAATGAGATCTGTGTCAATCTATGTCACTTAGAGCTGTGACTGAATTTTTCTCAGGTACTTTTGTTCATTCATGTATTCATTCATATATTCATTTGGCCAACATCTGAGCATCTAATATCTGCGAGGTTTAGTGTTAGGTTCTATGCCTTTCATAATCGTATAAAACATACCACGTCTGCCTTTAAGAACTGCCATTCTAACAGGGAAGCTCAGATGTGTGCACAAGATGGACTCCCATATGTCAAATCCTCAGAGAGATCCCTTGCTCAGCATGTGTTTACCCAGCTGCGGTTGTTTCCTCTTCCTGCCCCATGCTTCATGAAGACTGTCTGCAATCCAACCAAGACCATGTGGTGAGGCCTGGCCTCCCCTCCCAACCAGAAAACATATCCTTCACTCATTTCAGAAAAAGGCCAATCTTATAATTGGCTTTGCATTGCAGGCATACTTGTGAGGGGTGCAAATAAGGAAACATTTAAAATATTTGATCTATTTTGGGTGAGGTTCTGTAGCTTTAGCCTAACAGACTGTCATATGAGAAGGAGAAAGCAGTGATTTCTCTTGAGGAGCAGACTATTTTTAAGATCCAAAAAAACAGAACGAGAAAACATATTTTCAAAGAGATAGCTGTGTCTGGTAATATCTGGGGAAAGATGGTTGTTTGGATAAGATGCCAACTGTGAGGCATAGATGTTTCTAACCACTAATCAAGCATGCTAGAGGTTTGATCACTTTAGAGTGTATGTGTTTGAGAGAGAAACCTGAACTATCTTTGCAGCTTCCCATCTCTCCTCTTTCTCAGACTGACCCTTCCTGTGCCCTCAGCTCCATCTCACCTCATGATCCTCTCTTTCTCCATCCATCACTCCCTCTGTCTATAAACATATCCAGGGCTTGGGGAAAAATGTCTTTGACTGACTCTTCTGTTTCTTGTAGCTTCACTCCTCTCTCTTCTCTTTCAGTGTCAAATTTCTCAAAAAGATTATTTTATGATGCAGCCCCCATTTCTTCTTCCATGATCTCACTTCTTGGTCCCTGGCCATTTTGTCTTCAGCCTCCCTCCTTCTTCTGAATAGCTATTTCTCAGATCACTGGGGAGCTGAACCCTTTTGTAGTCCTCCACTGTTTCTGTTTGCTAAAGCTGCCAGAATGCAATATACAAGAAATGGGTTGACTTTTTCAACAGGGATTTATTAGGTCACAAATTTACAGGTCTAAGGCTATGGAAATGTCCAAATTAAGGTATCAAGAAGAAAATACCTTCTTGGAGGAAAGGCTGCTTGTATCTGGGGTTCCTCTGTCACGTAGAAAGGCACATGGTGATGTCTGCTGGTCCTTCTCTCCTGGGTTGGTTTCAATGGCTGTCTCTTTTCTTGGGAAGCTTTTCACTGGATTTCATCTCTTAGTTTTATCTGTCTTTTAACCTCTCATAGAGGACTCCAGCAAGGGGATTAAGACCCACCTTGAATGGGCTGGGTCACAGCTCCATAGAAACAACCCTACAATGGGTGCCTCACAGGGATGGATTAAGAAAACGTGGCCTTTTATAGAGACCATAACAGCATCAATCCAGCACATCCTCTATGCTTCCTGATACCTCTTGGTTCTCTCTTTGTCTTTGACAGCTCTTAACACTGGTGTCCAGCCTCTTGCCTTACCTCGTTGGCCTCCTTAATGGTTCCACTTGTTCGTTCTTTTCCTTAGATGTGGGCTTCTCCAGAGCCTAGGCCTGGCCTCTGCATGTGGTACTTCCCTTAGGAAATCCATGGAGAAGGATGCCTAAAAGTTGGAATCCAATTTGGCTGTTTCTGGTGCTTGCCAAATGCCATCCCTTTAAGACTGTTGTAGGCTCCAAAAACCTGCTTGCAAGTATTTCAAAAATAATAAAATAAAAAAAGGTAAATATCTATATGTGTGGGGGGTTTTGTTTGTTTGTTTGTTTGTTTTGGCATGGCCAGGCTCCAGGAATTGAACCCTGGTCTCCAGCATGGCAGGTGAAAATTCTGCCACTGAGCCACTGTTGCATCACTCCATATGTGTTTTTAAATTAAGTTCTTTGGCATTTTATTTCAAAGAATTGTGTCATCCATATTACCATCACTTTTCTCTTCCACATCCTGACAAAATTAATTGGCAAATGTTTTGGGGGGCAAAGAGATTAAGGCCTGCATTCAGGACACAGAAAAAGTTCTAAACTACTGATTAAAGATTAAGCAAACTTAATAGGTCATTTAATCACTCTATGTTTTAGTTATTCATTTGTAAAAACAGCTGCGTTGCAGAGTTGATATGAAAATCATGCAGATTAATAAATGTGAACAGCCTTTGTAAACTCTTAAAAGGTACTTAGCTATGAGTTATTATCATTATCAGTACAGAACTGAGATTAAGATCCAAGCAGACTTCTGACTGCCAGTCTTCTTTTTTAACTTGAAATTAATTCTACCGCTAATTTTCTTTCTATGATAGCTTTTGCTGCCATAGATTATAGAACACCAGTTTAGCAGCCACAGAACTATTTTCTGATACTTGTCATTCCAGAGAAATTGGTAGAATTCCACTAAGTGCAGAGAGGAAAAATACTAAAGTTTGTCTTAAATGTCAGAATAGGAAATCTTTTGGAAAACTGGACTGGAGAGGTAGGGAGAAATAAAAATTAAACTTCATCCAGAGCCAGTTTTGCCAGAAATGTGAAGGAGATGAAACTTGTTTTCAGAAGTGTGTTTCTCTCACTTCTTACCCCCCTAAGCACCTAGTCCTGGCTGATCCCATGAAGCTCATCTTCCTGGGCCTGTTTTATCTAGCATCCCTCCATCCTATGCTACCAAATATTGCCTGTCCTAAGACCCTTTCTCTCAGAAGTCTACTCTAAACTAGACTAACTAAATAATCAATACTAAGTTGTTAATGGTTAATAACATTTAGTGTTTTGCTCTGTCTAAAAAAAAATACTTTTGAAGGGAACTTCAATTCTTTAAATTCAAAAGTGGTACTGTACTCAGCAATTCAACTCCTATACATAAAGCCAAGAAAATGAAAATATAGATCCACACCAAAGCTTGTACATGAATGCTTATGGCAGCATTCTTCATAATAGCCAAAAGGTGGAAATATCCCAAATGTCCAGTAGCGGTTGACTGGGTAAACAAAATGTGATATATCCATACAATGGAATATTTTAAAGCCATAAAAAGAAAGGAAGTGCTGATACATGCTACACATGAATGAAACTTGAAAACATGCTAAGTGAAAGCATTTGGTCACAAAAGTCCATGTATTGTATGATTCTATTTGTTCTAGTTTGCTAGCTGCTGGAATGCAACATACCAGAGATGAATTGGCTTTTAATAACAGAGGATTTATTTAGTTAAAAATGTATAGTTCTTCAGAGGAAAGGCAGCTAACTTTCAAATGAGGTTTTTTCTTAACACGGGAAGGCACAAGGCAATCTCTGCTGGCCTTCTTTCCAAGCCTCTAGGTTCCAAAAACTTTCCCTGGGGTGATTCCTTTCTATAGTTCCAAAGGCCTGGGCTCAGCTGCGAGTGCTGAGATGAGGTATGTTGAGCCGCTTGGGCTGTGCTACGGTGAGTTCTCTCATTTAAGCTTCCAGCCAATTAAATCAAACATCATTCATTGCAGCAGGCACGCCTCCTAGCCGATATGTAATCAGCAACAGATGAGCTTCATATGCCATTGGCTCATGTACACAGCAACAAAACTAGGCACCTTCACCTGGCCAAGTTGACACCTGAACCTAACTACCACACTAATCAAATGGAATCTATTCCAGAATAGAGAAATCTATAGAGATAGAAGTTAGATTGTTGGTTACTGTTGGGCTGATAGGGAAAGAACTGACAGAAGAGTGATAGCCAAGGGTAAGGGTTTTCTTTTGAGGTGATGTGACTGTGGTGATTATTGCATGTATCTATGAATATACTAGTAATCATTGAATTGTACACTTTAAAAGGGTGAACTTCATGGTGTATATTATATCTTAATAAAGCTGTTTTATTTTGTTTTTTTGTTTGTTTTTCAGAAAAAAGAGATACTCTAATAAGCATCCTTCAGTCAGTATGGCAAGTAGTGGTAAAGATATTTTGGAACCAAAGAGTAAGACTTATTAACACAACAAGCAGGCTTTTGCTTAGGATTTTTCTATTTGCTGTTCCCTGCCAGGATTGCTCTTCCCTTGTGAATATCTGCCAATCTCACGCCTTTATTTCCTTTGGTCTCTGCTGAATGCCACCATATTAAAGAGACCTCACTGACCCTGCATAAAATGAAAGCCATCCCATGTCACACCTTATCCTCCATCCTGAGTTATTTTTCTTCATAGCATTTATCACCACTTGATATATTCTATATTTAATTTGATTACTTGTTCATCGATTTCCCTCAATCCTTCACTAAAATGTAAGCTTCCTGAGGTCATTCTCTTTATTTCATTCCTTGCTTTATTCCCAGCACTAGTTCTTGGTGCATGGTACATTCTCAACAAAATTTGTTGAGAGATTTGGAGACAGCAGAGAATGCTCAGCACCACGAAGCAGAGAGTCCAAGTCAGCGACCTTTGGAGATGAAGAAGGAAAACGCCTCCTGGGGAGCTTCATGAAACAGGAAGCCAGGAGAGAAAGCTAGCACATGATGCTGTGTTCGCCAAGTGCCCTTCCAACTGAGAGAGAGAAACTGTGACTGTGTCACCATGTTCCTTCTCACTTGAGAGAGAAACCCTGAACTTCATTGACCTTCTTGAACCAAGCAAATGCTAAAGGGAAAAAGAAAATGAGAAGCATTTGAATGAAAATGGCCTTCATTTGAAGAGTTTTTACATTCAGCAAATTGCTTGAAACTCTAGAATCCACCCATCAAGCAAGAACCTGAAGTCCTGCTGCAGATCTGTCTGTCTAGACTTGAGTTGCTGTCCTGGCTATTGGTTGCCAGGTGTGGCCCACCATCTTCCTGGTCAGTCTTTACAGCTGGTTTGTGTTGATGCTTCCTACTTATCCTTTCTGCAGGGTACTCTAGGTGGGCATCTTCAAACAGAGAGAAAAAGGGACCTGTATTGGGTAAGATCCATCTGCAGACCTGTAGTAAATTTACCTATAGTAAATGTCTCTGTATTGTGAGCACTTCTTTGTTGGGTTACCTTTTTTTTTTTTTAAATATTTTTATTGTAAATAACAAAATGTATGTCAAAAATATACAAACATTCTCGACATACAAATATTCTTGACATACAAACATTCTTGACATGGTTACAATCAATGGCTCACAATATCATCACATAGTTTGTATTCCATGTACACCATGTACACCATGATCAGTTTTTTGAATATTTGCATCTCTTCCTGGGTTATCTTTTGTGGTGGGTGAAATGAAATGTCATAACAGTTGCAGAAGTCTCCAGTGAGCAGCCCTCAAATGGTTAAAATAAAAGAGCAGTTCATTTTCAATTAATGAAAGGCAAAGTGCTCTTTCCTGAAACCTTGCTTGTGGAAACTTTAGATAAATTTCTCAGCCCTACAATGCCATATAATCTCCCACCCACTTACCTTTATGGAGCTAGAAGGAGGGTTGCTGACTTCTGCAAGATTATAGCACAACACCCTGAACACTGGATATTGATGATATAGACCAACAAAAGAGTGTGGGTTCTAAATAAAAAGGGGAAACATCAACTGCTGGGCACTAATCAAGCACCTCCTGGTAATTATATCTGTAAGAGATAGCAAATCTCTACTCTCAGTTCTGGTTTGGGTGTTGAGACTAGACGTCTACTTAATAGGGGAATAAATTGTGGCATTCTTTGATAAAGGTGCAATAAACCATGCCCTTAAACATATTAAGAATCACAGTCTCCCTGAGGAGACAGGGTTAATAATTATCCATATATGTCTATAAAACAGTAGCTCACTGTGTGAAAATTTGCCATAATGCAGTCAAAGAATAGGGAAAAATTTTACCTTAAGATCCTGGAAAATAAGGTTCTTCCTGACCAAGAAAGATTACAAAAGTTCTTCCAGTTCATTAATTTTCTCTTCTGCTGTGTCTGACCTGTAGCCAAATACATACACTGAGTTATTTGTATTTTTTTTTGGTTCTTGTATTTTTCAGTTATGGATTCTTTTTAAAATCTGCTTCATCACTTTGTATAATTTCTGGTTCCCTGCATGTATTTTCAAGATTGTTTTTATTTTTTTAAAATGATGATCAAAGTATTTTATAAATTTGGATTTGATTATTCCAATATCTGAAATTGAAATCTGTATGCGTCTGTTTCTGTGGTCTATGATGATGGCTCTTGTTTATATTCAGGTTGTCTTATTTTCTTATATGTCTGGTAATCTTTGACTGCTTGCTAGTTGTTATTTTTGAAAAATTATTCATGAGGATTCTCTGAGGTCTAGGACGGATATATCTCCCCCTGAGATGCCTCAAAAAAGGTTGAGAGCCTCTGGCTTAGGACCCAGACCCTATAGAATAAGGTACAAATTTGTAAGAGGACTAGCCCTTGGCCACTAAAACCCAAGAATAGCTTCTTTTCCTTCTCTTTCCCTTTTTCCTTTCCCTGGTGGGATGAGATCTGATTACTCTTGATTTGAAAGCTTAGTGTGGGAAAGGGTCTCCCCCAAGATTCTGCACCCTCGGGGGCTTGCTTGAGCCCAACTCCTGTCTCCCTGGGTCTGAGGCTGGTGATCTGAATAAGGTGTTTGTGTTATTGGAAATACTTTCTGTGATGGTTAAGTTCTGGGGTCAACTTGGCCAAGTGATGATGCCCAGCTGTCTGTTCAGGCAAGCACTGGCCTGACCATTGTTGCTAGGATATTTCCTGGCTGATTGATAAACCAGAAGGCTGATGTATTAAATCATCAGTCAATTGATTGCATCTGTGACTGATTATATCCGGATGGAGTAAGGCATGTCTTCTACCAAGCAAATAATCCAATCAGCTGAGGACTTTTTAAGGAGGAAGAGAGACTTTTGGCTGCTTCTTCAATCAGAGAGCCTCTCCTATGGGGTTCGTCCAGACTCTTCATCCAAGCTGCCAGCTTCATAGCCTACCCTGCAGATTTTGGACTCTTCCATTCCCAAGGTTGCATGTGACACCTTTATAAACCTCATATTTACAGGTATCTCCTGTTGGTTCTGTTTCTCTAGAGAACCCTGACTAACACACTTTCAGATCACAAATGGTTTTGTAGGTCTCATTTTTTGCTTACCTGTCTGTTTATAGATTTTCATCCAAAATAAGCCTGGAAGTTCCTCAGATCTTAATGTTTTTAACTTGTTTTTATTTTTACAATTATAACCATCATTTATCTTTGATTTCAGCTGGGAGGTTGATCTGAATAAATTTAGCCCACTTTTCAGGGTATTGGAAGTTCACAGGATCTTTTAAAAGTGAAACCAATGCAAATTTCTCTTCATCATCTATGACTTACGTGTTAAAAATTATTCGTTTCTAGTTGTACTCCAGGCTACATTTAGAGAGTTCCAGGATAAATTTCAATTTGCTTAGCATGGAAAAAAAAAAAAAAAAAAAAAAAAAAAAAAAAAAAAAAATTTGTTGAATGAGTGACTCATGGATAATATCTAATTGTCAAAAAAAAAAGAAAGTCAATTGCAACTCTTAACAATCTAGCACCAGCTCAACCTTTCAGACTCATCTTGCTTATCTCCCCTACCCACCCCCATCCACAAACACATGAACATACCCATCCTTCACTCTATGTTCCAGCCAGATTGAACTTTTTAAAATTTCCTTGAATGTAGCATTCGTTCTCTTGTCTTCAGGTGTCCACACATACTTTTCTCTTTTCTTTGAACACTCTCCCTCCACATCTGCCTAGCTCCCTTCCGTCTTTTTGACTGCTTGAGTCTGAGTTCAACACCCCTCCTAGTTCACAGCACAGCGAACATCCACTACAAATACACCTAACGTACTCTATTACAAATGCTTTTATAGGTATCCACCATATGCCTCGAGCTTCTTGAAGAAAGGAATTCAAGAAGCTCATTTTTTCCCTTCATCATTACCACAGTGCCCAGTATAGTGCCTCAATAAATTTTTGCAGTGCTTGGTCTCTTGCTAGCACACTTGTAGACTCTAAACTGCTGGAGGGAGCAGGCTATGGGTTTAAACTGATCTGAGTGCCTCTTAATAAATATTATGGTAATGCACCTTGGAGTTGAAGCATTCATAGGTATCACAAAGCATGTGCCTCTGCTTTTCTAGGCAGATAAAAAGTGCTAAAACCTCAGAGGTGTTAGTTTGGTATTCAGAAGTAGTCATGTAGGGATGTGCCTAATCCAGTGTCCCATGGGATTTTTAAACAGCCCTTGAGTTGTGGAATTCCCATATGACATGGTTTTATCAGGAAGCAGGGCCCTGGGGCTGGAAAAGAAGGGAGTATAAGAGGGTACTGAGCTGAATGACAGATGGCTGACTGGCTCTTCTGGGTTATTTTAAGCATATGTTCCCAGGAAGAGAATGTCAAGCTCTGTGTGAACTCAGTTTTCTCACATGTTAACATGAGAATAGCAATAAAGGCAAGTCTCCTTCCTGACATTCCTTGGAGGAATAATAAATAAATATGATAAAAAACTGCTTCACAAAATAAAACAGACTGGAGTAAAAAAAAACAGCCAGCCAGAATTTCACATGTAGCTGGAAGTCCCTCCATGTTTTAACCATTCCCATCAGTCTGATGATGGACACACACACACACACACACACACACACACACACACACACACAATAGAAGCCATGCATATTTAAAAGAAAGGGGAATTAAACTCACATGATTATAAATATCTTCAGACTCATTTAAATGATCAGTTTATTTAAGTATAAATGTGTACTAATAAAATGAATATTCATTTATATGGCTAATTTACTATATTACATTGTATTATAGTATAGTATATGATATTAAATATATTGCATATATTCAAATCAGCAAGGCAGCCATCCCAGTTCTAAAATTAGATAGCTGGACTAGATGTCTTAGGTGTTTTTGATTTTAGGAATCTATGAGTCTAGGAGTTTTGACTTTCCAATATTTCACACTTTTCTTTAAGGAAAGAAGAGCAGAGTTGCATGCAAAAGTCTGAATAAGCCAGCATCACTCAAACAAATCAGCTTACAGGATGTACATGTAGAAAATTTCTGGGTGGGCAAATACAGGCTATGCTTACTACACTGAACAGAATCTATGTGCCCAGCTGTGTCACAAGTTTGACTTGTGCTGTCTTCAAACAGATGCTCAGGCAGAGTCAACAATGCTATACCTTGTGTTAGTGAGCAAACTATCATACTATACAAAATATTTTAAGAGAGTTTTGCTGTACTCCATATGTTTAAATAGTCACAAAGGAGACCATTCTAACTCTTTAAAGAAAAGCCCTGATAAGAACTCAGGGCTGAATACTGCTAGAAGTCTCTGGGTTAATTACATGAGTAACCTTTGTAGTATGTGGAATGAGATCTTTAAGGTACACAGAGCTGCAGGGTCTACGTGTCTACAAGTTAGCACACAGCAGATAGCAGCGTAGTCAGAGTCAGGCGGCTCTCTCTGATTAGAGAAATATAGATAGAGGATGGGTGGGGGTTTAGGACAGTACTGTGCTCACTCCAGAGGAAGCCATTCATATTCCATACTCCATAGACAGACAGTACTCCCCGGAGAGAAGAAAGAATAAGGTGCAGTTTTCATTTAACTGGTCCATATGGAGAGCAAATACAGGGAACAGGATTTATGCTTTAGTTGTTTATTTTAATCAACAGCCAAACAACTAAGTCTCAGGTTTAAATAAGACCCAAATAAAAGAATTAAATTAGCTGAAAGTTTTCTGCCTGGGAAATCCAGATTCATGCCAAGTTCTAACACCATAAGTCTAAAAGCAGTAAGAGCAAATCAGCCACCCTGAATGAAGCAAGTCAGTCAAAAGCCTAGAAAAAAGAAAAATGACACTTTCCAAATGAAGCCTAGTACTAGCTCACTCATCCAGCAAAGATTTATTCAGTGTCTATTATCTGTCCAACTGTGCTATCAGACAGATTCTGTATTTAAGGTACTCACCACCCATGGAAAAGCTCATACATTTATAAATATCTTTGGGCTCTTATTCCAAAAGATTAGTTCATCTAAAGTTAAAAGGTATATTAATTAATTTCATTTATTCACCATGCATATAGTTAAATCAAGTTAGGAATTTTCAAGTTAAGCATAATAGTCAGGAAGAAATAAATTTTTTAAAAACAAGCTGGCTACTTAACTGGGCACCAGGAGAGTGTGTTTAAGAATCAGGTAAGATTCACCAGGTCTAACTATAGATTTATAACAGCATCTAGAGAGGGTTCTTCAATGTGAGGACGCTATAAAGATGACAAAAGGGTTATTAAGCTTGGCTGAGCCTCTCCTCAGAAATGAGAACTCCCTGTGATTTGTAGCACATTTATTTAGCACAACATCAAGTTGTATACTACAAATTAAAATCATTATAGGGTACATTTTTATTTCAACCTCTTGCTTATTAATAGGTGGTGATAACTGTTGACTATTTTGGCTAAACAATTTCTACGATTTTTTAATGATTATTTAATCATGAAAACAGAATATAGGGGCCAAAAATTGGACCTATGAATATAGGGGGGTAAAAGCATATGTCAGAGGTAGTATTTTAGGTAAAGAGAAAGAATGTCCATTCAATAATTTTGGGGGACTATTGGTTAAATCTATTTGGAAAAAAATAATGCTTAGATCCTTCACATCTTTCACCAATAACTCAGGTAGATTAAAAACATAAGCATAAAAAAACCTGAAAAAAAATCAAAGAAACAGAAAAATGTTTTACCTTGGGTAAGAAAGACTATTCTTTATGAGACTTAGAAGGCAAACAACATAAAGAAAAGGACTGATAAATTTGCATACAAAAAATAAAACACTTCTCCACTAAGAAAACTACCACTAGCAAGTTAAAGGTAAGTGAAAAATTGGGATAAACATTTACGTATTCATCACAGACAACAGATTAAGAACTACCAAGCATAGCTGTCCAGGCTGTGCACTACCCACCAACAAAGGAAGCCAATCTAGTAGACTAGGACATCAGTGGTGCCCCCTGAAGTTGCCCTGATCAAAATCTGCAATATATAAAACACTTCTATATCAATACGAAAAAAAAGATAGATAAACTACCCAATGAAAAATGGGCAAATTGTGAAAAGCAGATTCACAAAGGAGGATATCCAAACAGCAGCAAGCATATGTAAAGATGATCAACATCACTTGTTATCAAAGAAATGCAAATGGAAACAATAACGAATTATATTTTCACCATATGAATAATAAAAAAATGTTTCATGCCAATAAAGCAGCAGAATTTTCAGATTGACAAAATATAAAATATGAGCGTTGGTTAAGGTGTGGTGCAATGGTACTCTCTGGCTTTGCTAGGCAAAGTGTAAAATTGGCAATACTTGAATTAAAATTAAATATACCCTGTAACCTAACCATTTTACTTTTCCTGATCTATCCTACAGAAACCTTCAACAGGCATATAAGGTTATTTTTGTAGGTAATCACATAAATTGGAAACAGCTTAATTGCCCATGGAGACAGTTTGAGATGATTAGAATGAGATTGATCTATATGTGGTGAAATGAAAAGTCTCCATTATCTACTGTTCAGTGGAAGCAGTAAGTTTCACTATAATACATATTATATGATACCAGTTATCATGTGCACACATACACATGCATAGAGAAATGATATATATTATATTACATATATGAAACATTACCTATACATGTAAAAGGTCTAAAAGGAACTACACATTTGGTTAACAGGTTACTTCTGAGGAGGTGACTGGGTTAAGACTGGAGATCAATGCCAGATTTGAATTTATTTTTAATATACAAATTGTTGGAAGTGAGAATATGTGTATTATTTTATTGACAATTTATTTTGACTTTACACTTTCATTCCGTGCTTGTACCTTGAGACAAGGGTGATATTAAAAAGAAGTCATGGGGGCGGGCCACAGTGGCTCAGCAGGCAAGAATGCTTGCCTGTCATGCAGGAGGACCCGGGTTCAATTCCTGGTCCCTGCCCATGTAAAAAAAAAATTTTTTTTAATTAAAAAAAAAAGAGGAAACATTTAAAAAAAAAAAAAGAAGTCGTGGATGAATTTAAAAATATGAAGTTTTAGCTGTACCAGCTATAGTCACCAACACTAACATTTATACAACACATGTAGGTTTACCTAAAGAGAACTATATTAATTGTCATTCATTTCTTCTCCCTTCCCTTTATAATTTTCCTTCTTTCCACATCTCATGTCTCTGCTCATGAACCTGGCTCCTAAGTTTTTTATCTCTCCCTTTGTTTGACATCCTTGCCCAGGACTCAAACCCAGGCTGATTTGACTCCAGAATTGCACCTGATGTTTCATAAGACAAGAAGACCATTGAATAGATGGATAGGCCCAGACCTCATCTGATCCCAAATGAGTTACACTGAACAAATACATTCGATGGCTACCTGTGGTGATGTCTCAGCCTTCTCCTCCAGTGGACGGACTTGGCCAGACAAACTCGACTGAGAGCGCTGAGTCAGACTCCTGCCTCATGGCAGAGCAGCCGGAGGAGCTCACAAAGGAAGTGGGAAATTAGGGGTCCAGAGATTGTAATGTAGTGGACAAGGACTTAGTAGAAAAATCCAAATTCTGGAATCTGAGCAGGCCAGGGAGGGACTAGCAGGTACCTGGAAATCTGAAGCATAAGGCAAAGGTACAATCCAATCCATAGTCAAGGGTCAAGGCAGGAGGTTAAAGAGCACAGGAGAGGAAGGACAACAGCCGAGGGGGAAAGGGCCCATTGTGGTCTTATTTTATATCCCTGAAGATGGACTTTGCCATATTTCTCATGAAGCAGGAACCACACCAGGGCTAGGGCTTCTTACCTAGTGAGCTTTACAAAACTAACTTTGCCCAGGCTTTACCACAGACTAAACTAACATTTCTTAGGGTGGAACTGTGTACATCAGTACTTTTTGAAGATTTCCAACTGATTTCTAGGGTCCTGCAATTTTAGAATGGATAACTGGTGGCGTCTGTCGAAGGTGGGGAGTCTACAGCATAGAGATTCCTGGGAAGCCATTCCCTAGAGGACTATTTTAAATCAATACTCTAGTAAAGGATATAACATACCCTCTTATTCTGGAATTAAGATGCCTACTCTTATTTTTTTTTCCCCCAAGAGAGCTGAGGCCCATGCTTCATAAAGAAAAGACTCGTTAGAACTGAGTCTTTTCTTCTCCAGAGACTTCCCTCCCCATTCCACTTCCCCCAGAGTTTGCAGCATGAACCCTATATAACATTCCATTGTTTATTTTCTTTCTGAAATAATATGTTCAAGATTGTAAAATGTATTTTTGATAACTGGTACAAAGACTGAATTTATAGTCCAATCTGACATAAATCAGGTAGAAAATTTATTGGCAGAAATGTAAGTTGCATAATTATTCGGCAGTGTTTAAACATTCTTGACACATTTATCTTCTAGATCCTGAACTCTGTACATGTATGGACATCTACGAAATTCCCCACTTGGGTTTCCTCTTCTCTGGCTCTTGGAAATAAATTTATGAAGGTATTACTGTACAATATATAGGTTTACTTTTATAATTTGGATGGTGTGGTGTAGCCAAGAGAAGAAGCTAAATTTTTGCGTGCTGAAATCATAATTTATTCCTTTGAGAGTCTTGAACTAGATATACAAATGTAAACACCAAAATGAAAAATAAATTAACTTGGAAATCATTATCGTCACCAAAAAATAGATTTCTTTGGCATCACACAGATAGCTTCATTTTCTGACAGGCTGAAGACTCCCTACTTAACCTATTTGAAATAGACATTCTTTCTAAGACATATACCCAAGATGGATCACCAGACTCTTGAAAGCTATACCATTAAACTCTCAGGCTTGCTCTTCCCCATTCCTCTGCTGCTTGAAGATGCCTATTAATTTGCTCCTTTAAATCTCCTCCCAGCATATCTTGAGTTTAACATGCCAGATGGACAACACTATGAGGCTTTGGAGAAAAAAATCAAAGGACTTGATAGCACAGTTGGCAGACAACTTTTTCTCTACCAATAGTCTTTGAAAGAGCAAAGAAGACCTGGATATTGCAATGCAAAATGAGATTCATAAGACAAAACCATGGTTTATGTTTGGGGATGAAGGATGGATACTTGGCCAGGAAATGATATTTGACCAGAGTTTAGATAACCCGATTGAAAATAAAATTTGAGTAAATAAGGAAAGGGAGACAATCACCTTTATAAAGCTATGAAATTTGTTCAAAGGAGGACAAGTATATGATAGGAAGAAGCTTAAATGTGGGAGGTGCCTGGTAATTTGCACCCCAAACTATTGGAAGAGAGATGGGAGATGGGAATACTACTTACAATTTCAAACTCTTCATACCATTAATAGCTGTCATTGATTATTCATTATCTGTTTATTTCTTTTAACCTTAAGAACAACCCTATGGCACAGGAACTATTATTACGTCCATTTTTTAGATGAAGAAAATGAGGCTTATAGAAGTTAAATAACCTGCACAATCTGGTCCGTGGGAAAACAAGGATTTGGACACAGGCAATGTGATCCAGAACCCACACTACACTATTCAGTCTCCCCATCTGGCCAAGTGTTTGCTCTAAATAAAGTAAGCCTGAGATTATACTATAATGTGATTTCTGAGACATGGTAGGAAGGGACACCAGATTGAAATACAGTGATGGAGAGACATGTCCTATTCCCAAACAAAAAGGTTTATGAGAAGAGACTGAAAGGTGCTATATGTCAAGAATGTAGTCTCATGAGTGACCTGGGAATGGAAATATTGTAGAAAATGGGAGAGTTAAAGAAGAATGTAAGTGACTTGCTTTGGAACTTTGCTATGGGCCATCTGGCCACAAAGAGAAAATGACAAAGAGGAGTAAGATATACATTTGCTAATTGAACATATATATATATATATATACAGTGGTGATGAGAAACTTCAATGATTTATATGCTTGATAGAAAGTTTGGTTACACATGTTTTTGCCTTGTCTTGCTACAACTTCACCTTTCAGAAGAAAGTAGAAGTAATTTGGGAGCATTTTTCCCAGATATAATTTTAATAAAGAGAGAATCATTGGCAAAGTTGACTTGGCATAAATCTGAATACAAAGCACTCCTATAGTAGATGTTTTACTTTTGGTAGCTAGAAATGGAAAGGATATCCATAATCAAACATGTGCTTTATACTTTAGTGGGCAGAAATTTTTTAAGTCTGGGGGAAATAGGCATGGGTCTCCCTTCCAAGTGGAGGTACCTGGAACAGGCTGATATAGTTCTAGTTGTGATCAATAATATATGATTCTAATAGGAAAGAACCATTTATTTTCACAAAGGGAATGCACCAGTTATTAAGTTGTTACCTCTCAACTCTGGACCCACCCTTCTATATTCTGCTTCTATATATATTCTTCTATATATTCTATATTCGGTGCTGGCGCTAGGACTCTGTAAACCACCTTTCTGCTTTGCAAGCTGACTCCCTATTCGGCTCTACCAACAGTGGGGTGCCAGAAGGAGACAGCAAGGCTGGATGAAGGAGGGAAAAGGTTGTTTGTTTCTGACTGCAAGCAGTTCCTGAGGTCACCCCAGCAGTACTGGATCATCTGAGCAGCAGCATGACCTTCCTATAGTGGCAGCTGAACCCGGCTTGCCATTTTACCAACCCCAGGATCAGTGCTCCACTCACCATTAAGACAGTTGTTCCACGCTCCCTCCTAGGAAGTATGGTTCTCACGGGGTCCTTCATGAGGTCCTCAAGCTCACAGGGATACCAGCCAAGTCATTTTTCCTCTTCAGAAGTCTGTATTTTAGCCCTGTGGGTAACTTGGGTAACTTCCCTTAAGTGTCTCTTCCTTTTGTTCTCCCAGTCCCAGGGATCTCTCCGTGATACCTCCGAGTTCTCCTTTTACCTGTTCGGTTATCTTGTTAACAGATCTTTACCTTGTTTGTAGTTTTTATATTAAATTCTTTCTTCTGTTCAAATAACTGGTGGGAGGTTTGTCTCCTGACTGCATTCTAACGGACAGAAAAAATATTGAAATGCTAAAGCCATAAATGAGCAGAAAATAACAACAACAAAAAAATGCTCAGGGTAACAAATGGGGTTATTTAAACTAATTTCCTGACCAAGAAGAAGATCAAGAAAAGGCCAAATGTTTGGGGAAGATGGTAAGATGGTAATTTTCATTTCAATGGAGGATTTGGAACCTAAGCTGAATAATCAATAGGCAGAAATGTGGCAGGGGAATTCATATATTGATGAGTATTTAACTAGATAACTCTCATGTCCCATGATTCTCTTTTCTTTGAACTCCTCTCTCCCCAGGGTTCTGAAAGACAGTATGCATCATGACCCTAGAGCTTCCAAAGTTCTCACATTATAAAAATACTTATTTCAGGATTCCTGTGGAGAGCTTTCTCTATTTCTTTCTCAACTTCTCTGGTTCCAGAGGCCTGGACTTATTGGTTCCCTTCTAAAGATTGTGAACTGTCTTCCCCATAAAGATCTGGGAATTTGCTCTTCTTGTGAGAACATCTTTTTTCTCTTCCTGTGTTCTAGAAACCAATGACGATTCTCTAAATTAGATTCGAGAAACATGATCACCCATTGCAACTCAAATGCCTCATAAATCTATCCATTTCCTTAGTACCATTGTACTTACCTGGTGTTTCCTGGAACTTTGAAAAACCTGGCTCAACCCAAACTAATCCTTCACAATGTTAGAGTGACCACCTGGCTCCCTGGCTCCAGGTCTATCTTGACCTTCTGCATCAGAATTCTGCAAGGCTAATCTCAGGCCACATCTGGTCTTTACCCTACTCTTCTGGCCTTGTCCCTTGAAAGTCCCATTTCTTACTCTGCACTCTTGAATCACATTCATTCTTGGCTTCAGGACTGACAGGTACAGTTGATTCTCATCATACATGGCATTTATGTTTTACAAAGTTGCTGTGAACAGTGATTTATCAAATACTGAACGATGGTTCCTAGGGAAAACATAGGGTTAGATTCCTACGAGTTTCTGGTCACAACAATTTTTTAAATCTTGTTTTATGTGTGTTTCTGTTTAAAGACATCTTATTTAATACATATTGTTGGTTCATTAGCTTTGAACTTATGGCCAACAGCACCCCAACTTATGCCTGAACAAAGCTTATCTAACACACATATTTTCTTCATAAGATGCCTAACAGCCTTCTTGTTCTTGCTAACACTAGACAGCACTTCAGTACTACATTTTGGGGCCATTTAAACAGTGAAATCACCAGCAGAAAGCATAAAAATGTAAAAATCTGACACTATACTGAGAACAGGACACTAATTTACAGTATGAGATCTGAAAAAGAAGGCAGAGTGTTGCCATCTTCCACCTCAGCTGGGAATGTGCACTTCAAGTGATTCTTTTTGCTTATTTATTTATTTTTTGCCACTGCACAAGGTCTTGAATGACTGCAAAAGTCTGCAAATATTAATTTTGAGGTTACAAATACATTTCAGCAAGTAGGTGAATTCACAAATATGTAATCCATAACAATGAGGATAGACTATGTTTCTTCAAAATCATGAAGAAAAAAATTCTCTTGTCTCTCTTTAGTCAGTCTCATTAGACTAATCTTCAATTCTTCCAACACTCTCACCAGTTTCCTCCCTCCATATTTAAGCTCATTCAAAATTGGGGGAAACATTAAAACATGCAAATGACAGAATCCAAGCTCTGAACCCCAGAAGTACCATTACTGGAGATTCCAGCTCGATTAATCTCTTCCACCATCTTCTCCATAGGTTTTCTCCAGTCATCCTAAACCAGTAGCAGTTGCTTCATCGAAGCCATACAAGGATGTTAGATAATATTATAAATTGCAAACTGAGAAATAAATACCACCACCACAACCACAACGACCACCCAAAGTTTTCCATAATCCTCTAAAACTCTTGGATGATGAGCAAAAAGAAGCAGAAATTGTCTTCACTGCTCTTGTTCACTCTCTTTCTTCTGATTCTTCTATCACTTGCTCTTTATCTTCTTTTTACTTACATATAAAGACAACAGTACATCAGATATTATATAGAACAATTGGGAAATACAAGGCCTAACTTTTAGGACATTAAAAGGAGGCAAAGTGTTTTTTAAATTGTTATCCCTATGAAATGACAAAACAACCTTCTTTTTTTTTTTTTTAAAGTTAACCTAGAAAAACTTAGCAGAGGAGATGAAGTATCGGGGTGAGAACTAACTGGCAATTGCCACTTGTAATTGGGTAAATTAAATTCAACCTTCTAGCAGATGTTTTGATTTTAAATAGTTACCATTTATTCAGCTTAACTCTCAGCTCCAAAATCTTTCTGCTTTCAATTCTTCAAGGAAGACAACCCTGAGTAGAGTTTGAGGGAGGCAATTTAATCCAGAGGCCTTGAAAACAGCTTGGTATTTTCAACTAAATCCAGTAGTGGAATGCAGGTTGATCTGGCCCCACCCTATCTTTCCCACCCAGATCTTTTTCTTTTTGTCCAGAAAAGTGTCATCTGCTTTAAAAAAAGAGATTACTTATACCATTAAACCCTAAACTGCTCTGTCAATGCTGACCAAATTTAAGATGCCTTATATTGAGTCATGATGTAAAAAATAAGTGAGGTATTGTTTGTGTTGCTCCAGAAAATAAGTTTTAACTTTTCTTTATCCTCATTTGTAAGAACATTAGGACTATAGGTTTCTACTGTGCAGTAGATTTTTGCTTTAGATGAATTCATTTTATTAATTAAACACACTCATTATGCACCTTTTAGGTACACAGCACTGTGATAAATAACATGGAGCTACAAAGCAAAATAAATCACAGTTCTTGCCTTCATGGAGCTTTTACAATTCAGTAGGAGAGTTGAGATAAGTACACATGAGAAGATGTGAACATAAAATTGCTATGATATGTCGCATAATAAAATGAATTAAGTGTCATAATGGGGATTAAACAAGGGTCTGTGGGTGTCCAGACAAAGGGAGGCCATTTATTTTCTTCGGAAAAGGCTTCCAGGAGGAAGAGGTACTTGAACCGCCCTTGCAAGATCAAATAGAGAAGGACCATCTAAGGCTAAGGAAGAGGAGGAACAAAGAGGTGGAATCAAGGAAAGGGTGAGTCTCTGTCTTAGTTTCGCAGTTGCTAGAATAAATATTATTGGCTTACAGTTTCAGAGTCTAGAAAGCTTGCTTCCTCCTGGGGTTGGTATGTTCTGGCCAGCAATCTTGCAGTTCCTCGAATTTTCTGTCACAAGGCAATGCACATGGCAGTGTCTTCTCCGTTCTCTTCTGTGTTCTTTTGACTTCTAGCTTCTGGCTGTTTCCCGTGGCTTCTCTTCCTATGTCCTTTACTTATAAGGACTTCAGCCATATTGGATTAAGGCCCACCCTGGTCAGTTTGGGCACACTTTAACTAATAGCAAGTTCAAAGTTCTTCCTTACAAGTGGGTTCACCCCCACAGGACTCAGGGTTGGGATCTGAACATGTCTTTTGTGAGGTCAGAATTCCCCCACAAAGGAAAATGGCTAAGAAAGTATCAGGCCTGAAATTTTGGGGGAATGACTTTAGGGAGTGACTTGAAGATAGTTATCATAGTGACAGGGAAGACAGACATAATGTTTTGTGAAAAATCTTATCTAGTGAGCTTATTTTGATTTTGTGTAGTTTCAGATAAATTCAGGTAGTGTTTACGTATATTGGTGAACCTTCTGTGCAACGATGGGACTTTCAATATGTCCAGCATATTTCATCTCTCTCTTTATACACACATACACAACTGATATTTCCTAATACAAAAAATAGGATAAATACTTAAAGCCTACCCTAAAGAGGCAGGGCTTTTGATTTTCTCCATTGAATAAGTGACTTGAACTCCAAACTGTGCACTAAATACCATTGAAACATCTGGAGACTGTTCCTGATCATGCTTTGTGGAATAGGGTAAAAAAATTTCAGGCCTGGGGACAGACTTGGAAACTTCCTTAACCATTTTCCTTTGCCTAGAAAGTGTCAGTTCTATGTGTAACACCACTCATTTTCTGCTTGAATGAAAATATTTCTTATTATCATACAGTACAACAAACTGCTGCTAGAGAATGTTTCCCATTGGCCAAAAGCCTAACCCTGGGGCCTTGTTCTTCCATCTTTTTCCCTTGACCTATCCCCAAAAACATGGGAGCTGCAAGAAAAGAGACTTCTATTTTCTAGACCTCAGCACATCCACTTGTTTTTAAAATGACATCAAACAACTAATCTGATCGACTTTTTTTCCTTGAATTTATTACAGGGCCATATTGAGTAAATTAACAAACTGCTTGAGGATCATATAAAAATAGACCTGAGTTTTGCAGGAGTTAATTCTTCTGCCCAGGGGCACAAGTAATTTCTGCCATGCCATATATAAATAAATTAGATTTGTCATATATTTATGAGAAACTCTTATTAATAAAGTCATGCAAACCTCAAAATATGAATTAAAAAGTGAACAGAAACTAGACTACAGCATTGTTGCAGATTATATGAGGATGCAGATACTTTAAATAACCAGTAAAACTTTTTCCAGGGCGGGTCACGGTGGCTCAGCAGGTAAGAGTGCTTGCCTGCCATGCCCAAGGACCCGGGTTCGATTCCTGGTGCCTGCCCATGTTAAAAAAAAAAAAAAAAAAAAAAAAACTTTTTCCAATCAGGTGCAACCTACTATTTTCCAGCACACGCTGTATTTTTGCTAGTTCATTGACAAGATGCTGAATTGAATGATTGTACAAACAGAGAACATTTTCATTTGGAAAGAGATGTTTTGTTGCTTAGTTAGTGGCTAAACAACAAAATCACTTTACCAGGCATCAAAGAAAAGAAGCTAATGATTTGCTGAAATCTCATGGAAAGAAAAATGAACTCCAATCTTCCCTAGCCCCTTAGATTTGCTCAGTATTGTCAAGAGCTGAAAAACTTCAAAGTATAACAAAACTGTGGCTCGATTTTAGAAATATGAAGCATTTGGAGTACTAATTTGGCCAAATATTTATGTTTTTGTGCATAGCTGAACTGCTTATCAGAACTTCAGGAATTCTTTGTTTTTCATTTTTCTGCTTTTATTTCCTCTCCTATCTCCTCTTCCCCTCCCTAAAAACAAAACACCCCCTGACAGTGAAAGTCAAAGATGCTTCTCCTTAGAGGAACCAAGCTAGGGCCAAGAGGGCTGATCCCTAAGCCCCTGCCAATTTCACTCAAAGTCGTCATCTAACCCTCCCCCTTGTTCTCTTCTGGGAAGTGCTGGGAAATGAAGAAGTCTCTAAGGCTCCCCCAGTAGAGCAACAAAAATCTTTCCCCTGATAAGCATACTAAACTACTTTGGAAATTCCTGTATTGCCTTGAATTTTAAAAGCTGCTGCAAAGGGGCTGGACTTTGCATGTTCACAGACTGAGGCAGAGGGTTAGGCATAAAAGAGTCCCTAGGTAGTCCCACATCTGGAGTACCCAGGGACATCTCCACTCTTCTCACTATCAACACTTATTACCCTTCACTGTCTGGATTCCACAATCTCTTCTCTCTCTCTTCAGTCCTGACCTTAATAAAACGGAAGACAACTCAGAGAAAAGCTGACGACTTACAAGGAAGAAGAGTGAGCAGGTGATATATATATATATATACGCATTTTTTTTTTTGCATGGGCAGGCACCAGGAATCAAACCTGGGTCTCCAGCATGGCAGGTGAGAATTCTGCCATTAAGCCACTGTCACACTGTCCCGTGATACACTATTTTAAATTTCAGCCAAGAGAGTGGTCAGGGAAGCATTTAGAGAGCTTTCTGTTGGAAGTTATGCTGCAAGGGTGGCTATTCGTAAGAAGGGACAGAAGAACTACAATCTCCTATTTAACTCCATGCTGACATCTGCTCCCCAGGGGCCCGCATTGACAAGTTCTGCATTTCATATTCATTTCTTCACCTCCCGGCCCTGGGGGCTGCTGAACCACACCAAAGATTTCAGGTGGGTCCAGACCAGCCCCTGTTGGCAGAGCCCTACTGCTCCCAGGCTCCACAGCCCACACGGATTCAAGCACGTTCCAGGACATTCCACAGCTGGGATGCTGGGAGCCTGGAATGTCTGAAGCCCACAGAAGGGAGGTGTCCCAGCATGCTCCCCGACCCCAACAACATTTCCCAAAAAATGCCAAAGCAGTAAGGGTGATCTCATTTTTTAATATGTGTTTATTTCTATTTTCATTTCTACTATTAGTAATGTCCTTCTTTTGCATGAATGTCACTTTGATTTTCTCACATCACCCATCTTATTGTAACAATATTATATTAGGCAGCCAGAGCTCAACTACTAGTTACTCAACTAATTAGATATCACTTAACCCCCTTTTTAACCCACATGGCTTGAAAGTAAGCAAGGAGGCAAGGATGAGATGACCATTTCAATTCCACCCTTTGAAAAAATAAAGTAAGGTGGAGGTCAGGCAGTCTTCAGGGACTTCCTTATCTGTGAGATGGAGAGATGAAGATAATAACAACTATCTTTTAAAATCCTTGTGGTAGTACCCGGACTATAATAGGTACTTAACAATTGTTTGTTAAGTTTATTGAATAAGTACATAAATGAATGAATAAATATAACCTTTCTGGATTTGTTTCTTTATCTCTAAACATCCCATACTTAATTCACAAGGCAACTGAGAGGATCAAAGGACATTAAGATTTTTTTAAATGTCTTTGAAACTAAAAACAAATCATAAACACGTAGGTTATTGTTATTCAGATGACTCTGGGTTCAAGACCCCAGATGTGTCAAAACCTCCTATGTGGATTTCACTTATTAGACACAATGGGAACTAGGCAAATACCCAGTACTATCAAGGAAATTGCTCTGCCCCTCTTTGGATTTTTCTAGAACTTGTTTTCTATGTTTCAATCTTCCCACCACCACCACCACCCTCAATTAAAATTAATAAACATGAATTGAATGTTGGAGGTTGGGGAGTTTTAGAGCTTGATCAGACAGATTGGGTAAAAGCATACCAGCACTAGAGTCAAATTGCTTAAGTTTGTTCACTGAATCTGCCATTTCCTAAATGAGTGGACCTCAGCCAAGGTACTGTAAGTACCTTCAGTTCATCCAAAAAATGATGGGATACTAAGAGGACCCATCTCATAGAGTTGCTGTGAGGATTGAATAAGATAATACATGTAACACCGTTAGAAAAGTGTTTGGTACATGGTAAGAAATTAATGAATGTTACCTGTAATCATTGTAGCTATTATTTCATTGTCTGTGCTTTACAGTCTGGTGGATGAGACAGACTACAAAGATAAAGGAATAATACAGCACTAAATAGGTCCCAGCAGGATGCTGAGGCATAGGAGACATCTTTATTCACTACCCTCATCACCAACTCTCTGTAGTCTCTAGATTATCAATGTTCCCACATACACAGCATTTAAAAATAATACCCCTGATTTCATCTGAGAAATACAGAGCCTAATGCTTCTCATGATCATTGCACAATGCTTCCATTAATGCAATCTAAGTGTGTGGAGCCATATCACACTGTTGGCTCTAACTGAGCTTTTGGTCAAATAAAACCCCAAGGGCCTTTTTACATCAACTGCTCCAAGTTAGATGCTCTCCATCCCGTATTCTTACAATTCATTTTTGGACCTAGAAATGAGACTTTGCATTTATGCTTCAGGTTGTTCAGGTTGTTAGTTTTAGCCCAGCATGCCAGCTTATCAAGATAATTTTGAATCTTGATTCTGTCAACAATCTTATATTTCATTTATATTCCCTCCAGACTTGTGACACCAGAACCTATGATCAACATATCTACAACATATTCATGCAAGAAACTGATAAACCTGTTGACCAAAACAAGGCTAAGAGAATAGCCCTATGGTTCAATTGTAGAACCCTCTGAATATTTAAATGTGTCCATTAATCATTTGGGGTATGATTGTTTAAGCAGCTATGAATTCATTGAGCAATAACTCTATTTCACTATTGTATTCAAATGCCTTATCAAATGTCTTGCTGATATCAAGAAACACTAGGTTTAATGACATTGTTGAATATAATTTTAAATTTTAGATGTTTCTGGAGTGTTGGTCTCTCCTTTAAATTCAATAAGAAAATGAATTCTTACATACAGATCATCAATAAAGAACCTAGGTGATATAATTTGATAGATTCTCTAAGAATAAAGCTATGTCATTTGCCACTCTTCCTGTCCCATTTTGGGCTTTAATTTGAAAAGTGCATTTGTTGACGTAATGCTAGCTGCTATAATAAAAAACCTCCCACATTTCACTGGCTTAAAAAAAAATAGAACTTTATTTCTCACCCACATGAAGTCCAAACAGGAGATCTGATTGTAGGGCTGCCTTCCATGTGTCATTCAGGATTCTAATTTCTTCTCTGTTGTGCCTTCACCATCTACTTGGGCCTTGGAATTATCATTCAGCAGTGAATGGGGAAAGAAGACTATCACGTAGGGGATTATTGTTGTCCAGCCATGGAAATAGTGTGCATCACTCTGCCCATATTTAATTGGCTAGAATTCAGTTTCAGGACCACCCCTACCTGCATGAAAGGCTGGGAAGGGCAGTCTATTCATATGCTCAGAAAAAAAGAGGAAATTAGTTTTACGAACAGCAAGCCTGGTTCTAAAAGAGACAACAAATATAATTTAGATGGAGTCCACATGCTGCTATTCCTTGCCAAATGTAGGGCTAATGCCATAGTGGCGTGTGATGGGTCAGCAGTTATAAGAGCAAGGTGTGAATGTCGATTCCAACAGTTATTGGGCATATGTAGCCTTGAACTGAACACAACTTTCAGTCATAGAACTGAAAGATTGCCAGGTTCATGAGAGTAATGTCTTGGCCCATTTCATCCATTGCTGAATCCCCAATCCTAGCCCAGTGCCTGGGACATAGTGAGTACAATCAAAACGGGTTCAATTGTTGAGAGAATAAATGAATAACAACCCTTCTGAGCTCTAACTTTGCTTTGCCTACCTTATAGTTTATCGTAAAGATCAAATGGGACCATGATTATAAAAATACCTTGAAAGCTAAAATTATTGTAAAAAAGTATAGAGTATAACATTACTCCTATTAAGACTGCCATTTGTACCCATAGATCCTCTATCATCTTCTCTGCACAGTTTTCTCTCATTGCACGCAATAGAAAATAAACAAGTTTTAAAATCTGTTAAAGGCAAAACTCTCCCACACTTATGTTGAGTTGAATAAAGTCAGAAACCAGATAGCCTTTCTCTCCCCCAATTAAATTTAAATATGCCTGTTGAGGTCTGGACCTGTGCTAAGATTTGAAGTAATGTCAGGGTTTATTCAACCCATATTAAATTAGATCTTAAAACAAACAAACAAACAGAAACAAAAAACAAAAAAGCACTGATCCTACAGTTGGGGAACAATCTGACATTTTTATATACCAGATAGTACATGTCTAATTTGTTAATAAGAATATTCAACAGAGAAAATTCAAGATCTTCACTGAACCAATAGAAAAGATTTGAAACTGGAGGTTAGATTATAAATGATCTTGAATGCAAGGATAGGGAGTTTAGTCTTTAATCTACAGGCAATGTGGAGGTCATTAACAGCTTTTCTTTTTTATTTTTTATTTGCAAGCGCAGGCACTGGGAATCGAACCTGGGTCTCTGGCATGGCAGGCAAGAACTCTGCCTGCTGAGCCACCGGTGCCCACCCCATTAACAGTTTTTAAGTCAAGAAATCACATGATCTAAGTGGTGTTTGGAAAAATCAGTATGACAGGTGGAGTTAGACAACTTGGAGGAAGATGAGATGCACAGGTACTGCTGCAGTCTTGGCATGAAGATGTAAGGTATTGATCTAAAAATGCGGGGAAGAAAATATTAAGCATATATAAAAAGCTTCTAACCTGGCAGGCTAAGATAATTTAAAAATACTCCTTCAGGCATGCCTAGGATAGGCAAATTGCATTTTTAAAAACAAAACCAAGATCATAAGAAAAAACAGGGGAAATCAGAGAGGGAGAAAAAGTGAAACCTGATAAGTTACCTCTCATTGTCCTCAAACTGGAATGAATCTCCATAACCCACAGAACATGGGTTTTAATGTCCACAGTAGATAAGGCCATGGACCTGACAAAATGGTAGTGAAGATGAGACCCCACACACGAAGGCAAAACCTTTGTAGGCCAGAGTCATCTGGGAAAGTATGGACCAGAAAGGAGAAAAACAAAATCTTCCCAACCAGCACAGCAAGATGATATGAAGAATCATTTGTCAATCTCTGTAGAAAAAAATCTTCCCTGAGAATTTGAAACTTTAGGTCTGGTCTACACACAGATTTGCTTTTTAAAATTGCCCAGGAACTTCCAAGCCAAGAAATTAATGTAAAAACTGATCCCTGGCTAGTTATACTGTGGAATGCTTGGCAGAAACAATTATAAACACACTCTAGGGAGATATGTCACAATCCAGAAGACAAAGTAGCGTCACAGAAATAAGTAAACCCCACACGAGATGAGCTCAAAATAAAAGAAATTACAAAACACTGAAGGGAAAGAATCCATCACGGGCAAAAGTTGGTAAAAGGTACAGACAGTAGAATTAACTACCACCACCATCCACCTACCAAGAACTTGAGGTACAAAACAACAATCTGAAAAAGAGTATAAAATTAGCATGTTTAAAATGACTGAAAACATTATAGAAAAAAACAAATCCACAAGAAAAGACAGGGTACCATGACAACCCCTCTTCATTCGGAAAAAAAAAAAAGACACAGGAAGGTTTTTTAAAGAGTCATATAAAAAAATCTAGATATAAAATATATGTTATTTAAATTAAAATGCAACGGGGTGGTGCAGTGGCTCAGTGGCAGAATTTTCGCCTGCCACGCCACAGACCCAGGTTCGATTCCCGGACCTTGCCCATGCCAAAACAAATAAACAAACAAACAAAAAATGCAATGGACTGACTAACATTAAAATGGACATATCTGAAAAAAGAAATGAAAAGTGAATGGGAAGCTAAAGCAACATACCAGAATGCAGCCAAGAGAAAAAAAGAGATGGGAATTTGGAAGGGAAGTAATGATAGAAAAGACAGCATGAGAAGGTTCAATACCAGTCTAAGAGGGTTTCTAGAAATGAAGGAAAGAATGGAGCAGAGGCAATATTAGAAAAAGTAGGCATGTCACTTCTTTTGGCACGTCCACGTTAACCTCTCTAATGTGTACTCTCTCTTTTAATAAACTTTACTACTTATGCCTACTGGCCCTCTCATCTCAAAATTTAAATATACAGTATACAAGAAAAAAATTTTTTTTTAAAGGAAAGATCTCAGGAGAGGAGCATCTTCCACATAAGACTCCAGCCCTCGAGACCTGCATTTTAGTGACAGAGGAGGAGAAGGCAAGGAGAGACTGGAATGAGGCATGCCTCGTAGCTTTGGTTATGAATGGTAACCAGCCACCTCAGGGCCACTTGGAGCAGAAGCCACTGGGAACCTGTTATCAATGTGTAGAGTTGGGACACTAGAAGCGGGAGTGCCTGCAAAGACCAGAGGAGCCCCAAAGATGGAGAGAGCCTCCAGGGCCCTGTCCACGAGGTGGGAGGGCAGGACTCTGGGCCCAAGAGTGTGCCAAGCCCCCAAGCAGGAGTGGAGCCTCTCCAAAAGCCCTGTTGGCCGCCCCCTGACCAAAACTAAAGGCACTAGGGCCAGTGGCTCCCTGGATCTTGCCAAAGAATATCAATATTGTGGAGGCCTGAGTGTCTCTTGATATGGCGGTGTTTGCAGTAAACTACCAATCAGAAATTCATCCCAACAAAAAGAAGCTTTTAAAAGAAGCAAGGCAAGTATAAAAATTTTGTTCTACTTGTTAATGTGACCCTAGTGATGGTAAAAAAAAAAAAAAAAAAAAAAAAAGTAAACCTCTGTTTTAACTGAAGTATTTGGCAAATTCATTCCAGCTTTAAGTAACTCTAGCCTCCCATGGAATATTACTGTTTATCACCTATGTTCCCTCGAAAGTGGCAACTACCTAATTCTAATACTCTCTATAACTATTCCATCTCTGTTCTATATGTTATCTCTATTGTCAGAGTACATCTAAACAGGACCTGCCCATCTGTGAAATGTGTTTAGAACAGCTCAATCTGTATAATTTCCAAAGGTGGCATCCTGAGCATCAAAACTCCTGATTCAACTGCACCCCAGTACATAGGATGGTTGTCCACATTGAAGTGTGACCGGGACACCATTATATGACAAAATAAATGGATGGGGAGCGGGGGTTGGGGTGGAGGTGGCAAAGCAGTTCTAAGAGAACCAAAGCATACCTTCCTCCAAATGCTATTTTATTCTCATTTCTCAACATTGCAAACTGTGAACTGATAATCTCCTGATCCCACGCTCAGGAATTTATGCAGAAGAGGTGGCAAAAAGATTATAAAAGTGGTAGGATAGGATGAATTGTAACATAATAATATTTTTACATTTTCCAATAACCCCCAACCCTTCCAACATTGTCAGCAATTATGCACATTCCTATATGTACTCTCTCAACTTTTGGTGTGAAAACATCAAAAGTGTATCCCTCAGCCTCCCTTTAAGATTAAAAGGACAGAACTCTTTCATGGTGGGAGTGAAGCAGGATAATAGGACAACTGTAAGTCCCTGGTTTCCTATTCAGCTCTGAAAGAGTTAACAGACAACTGCAAGTCCCTTATTTCTTATCTAGCTCCAAAGGAAAGAACACACAGCTGCAAAGTTCCTGGGACAAAAATTTCCCTAAAGCCCCCAAACCTCCCCAAACCATTGAAACCTTCCCAAACCATTGAAACCTTCCCAAATCATAAAGGCTTTAAAATTCAGGGCCCAAAGCAAACTCTCAGTTAATAATAGAAAGCACAGGGTCATAAAGATTGTTAACCATTTGCCCAAAGACACATTTTAGGTATGTGACAGCAAACCATGGACTCTGCTAGCTATCTCCTCCTAGAACAAAGAAGACACCTAACATTCAAAGGTTACTATGGAAACCTGTTACCTAAAAACTTTTCTATAAAACAAGCTGGCCCACTCCACTCAGTGCATATCCCTCCTTTGGGCATGTCAGTGTTAACTTCTCTAACTTGTACTCTCTCTTTTAATAAACTTTATTACTTATGCCTAAAAAAACAGAAAAGATAATGGCTGGCAATTTTCTAACTTTCATGAAAACCATGGATCTTCACATTGAAGGACAATGAATCCTGAGCAGCATTTACAAAAATTTGCCAAAGACCATCCTCTCTGTGATGTACCTACTATGAAGCACCATCAATTTTGGCTCTTTGGGGTGCTAAGGCCATCTTGACAGAGTCTCAGCAAAGTTGGATGTCATTGGTAAGATGATGTACTACTTAGCTTTGTTGTTTAAGGAATGGAAAGTTATCCTCATCTTATCTATCTGTGCAAAAAATGTAATTTCTCTTGGAAGTGTATGAGGCATGAAGAGAAAGAGAGGGAACCCTGTGCTCAGAAGTTCAATACTTTTAGATACATAAGCTTGTGTACACAGACTTTAACTATATAAATATTTGGTCCTATCTGCTGGGTCACATCCCAAACTGAAAATTGAAACTCTCTTCACAGGCTCTCACTGACTTTAAGCCCCATTAAGAAATTTTTGGACTTCATCCTACTTGTTCAGATATAATGTAGTTATTCTCCCGATTTAGGAGAGATGCTTGGTTTAGGTTTTTGTTATAGTTGATCATGACTTTTAAAGCAGAAGGTAACCTCTGCCTTGGATTCCTTTTCCTCCAATAAGCACATAAAGGCAAAGGGCTCACATTCCCATTTCCCATATAAGGAACTGTATGCAGGCAGCACAGAGGGACACTTTCTTTAGTACAACATTCTGTCTGGTCACTCCTCTCCATTCTGTGGTATTGGATATGAGTAGCTCTTGTAGATTACTGCTCAGAGTCTTGGAGGATTTTTTTCCTTTTAGTAGAAATGTCAGTTTCCCAGAGAATGTACATCAGTGTCCCTAAGGTATCTCCATAAGATACTGCTCAAGGACTCTTTAAACACCTCTTAACATGTACCCCACCTGGGCTCTCAGGAGCCACGGTTATCTATAGAAGGGACTGAACAGAGTTTCTAGGTTTACCTAAAGCACTGCCCTAGCCTAGAGGTCATTGTCCCCTGATTATCACACTGCTGGACAAGTAAAACCACATCACCATGAACACTCTGTTGCCCCAAACGTCATCCACTTATTATACTGGGTTTCTGTCAAGGAACTTGTTATATATTTCTACCTCCCAACAGTGTTCAATCCCAGGAAGCCAGAAAATTTGACAAAGAGTTCCAAATTCAACTTTAAAGTCCCTTATGGTAATAAGAAAATATATAACTTAAATCCCAAGAACAACTCTAAGGATCTCAGTACTTGGAACTGTTACCTAAATTTATCTTTTTCAAGAATGTCAAGTTCCATCTAGAGCTACATACACATGAACACACACATTCACATACAGAGAGCAAAAGAAAGAGAGATGAATACCATTTCTTTAGGAGTGTTTGACAGTTATCCAAATAAATGTGCTGCATTATATTCACACGCTCATCAGATTGTAGGCATATATGGTATTACCACCCAAGTTCAAGTTCCAAGGTTTATTTCTATATTTCACCCATCCTAACTCAGTTATTCAAATATACTCAATGATGTTTGGTAATATGCAGTGCAATTTTTCCATCAAGATGCCCCCCAAATAGACTAAGGTATCTAAATTTTGAATCATGTGCTATGAGGTGATGCATCAATATTAAGGCACTTCAAAGAGATATCCTTGTGCTGCATCTACTTGAAACCAAAGAGATGAAAATTGAAAAAAGTGAATCTCAAACACAAATTTTCTTCATATCCAGATGGTGGACATTATATGGAGGGTCTCAACTGATATATAGTGGTGCACTCTTAAGAAACAAAATGAATAACTTTCCTCATGACTTCTGGAAAGAAAGAAAAAGCTGATGGCTTTGGTAAGACTTTAAGAAATAATCCTTTATAGGAAGCATCGTTTTAGTTTGATGATCACCTTTGCCACCTCAAAGGAACTAGAAGGGGGTCCATTTTTTCTATGAATCTCTTCTCAGGCTATGCAATCTTCAAGAATAATTTATTTTTCTGTGTAATCATTAACTTCATCTCTGTAAGACTCTGGTGATGTCAGTATTGCATACTATCAGTTTTTTAAACAAATAGAATTTGTTAAGATAAATAATTTTACATATTTTATATATGTTAGTTCATAATATACAAACTATGATATATAAATTTAAAGATATATAATTATGGTATCACTTGCATATGATAATATATAATATAATTGAGCAGACATTAAGCACCCGATATATATTAACACTGTACTGTGGGAAATAAAAAGATGCACAAAATATGATCCTGCTTTCAAGAAGTCTACAGTGTTATCAGAGAGGATTTGTGGGGTCAGGGAAACACTTCCCAGGTTTCTAGGAGAATAGATTCTTCCCTCAACTCTCCTGGGCTCTTTTCTCATCCCTTACTCCTTCCCACAGAGGAGTCACCTGGACGTAACGCTCAGGGAAGAACCGACTGGGCACGTGTGGCTTAGCCTCTTTCTCTCCCCTTTACTCTAGGGTGCCAGGAGCCCCTCCAAGCTTGAGCCTAAAGGGACAGACCCTGGAGTAGGGAGGCCTGTGGCATGCGACCCTACCTGTGACTGAAGGAGAGAGTCTGCCTAGTTCTGGGGTTTCATTTATCAGGAAGTCTGTTGTCACAGTTCAATAAAGGCAACTTCTTCAATACTGGTTTTATCATTAATTATGTGTTGTTTTGTTCTTTTCTTGCTTTTCTCTTTTTCCTTTGGTTCAGAGCTCAGGAGGGGAGGAGAGAGGTATAATTCACCCAGGCCCCGTCAAATCCCAACAAGGATAAAACATATAACAGGTATGTAATAAAGAATCACACTGGGGGTGCAAGGGTAGTGGGGGTGCAAGGTAGTTCAGTGGTAGAATTCTTGCCTGCCATGCAGGAGACCTGGGTTCGATTCTCAGTCCATACACTTCAAGCAATCAAACAAGCAAAAAAAGACAAACAAAACAAAAAGTCAACAAATGGTGCTTCAATGACGTGATACACACATGGAAAAATAATGAAATGTGGCCTCACCATACAGCACACACACACACACACACAAAGGATCACACTGAGCTCAACGCAATGTGAACAACAAAGAATGAGGAGATCACAAGGAAAAGAGAAATCATTTTGGTTGAGAGAATTGCAAAGAAGCAGTTAGAATGGGATATCCATATCCATATCTGGGGCTCATTCCACTCCAGAACTTCTTCCATGTGAGACAAAAAATTTAGTTATTGATTACGTAAATTTGAGTTTGAATTTTCTGTTACTTGCAGTAGGACCATACAAATATAGCATGTGATTCTGAGTGGTGGTGGTGGGTTAGAACCAGTTGGGGGGGAAGGAACCGCAGGGGAAATAAAAATGGAGAGATCATTTGGAAGTAGAAGTGCATTATCTGAATTTAGGTCTCTCTGCTTTAGGCATTGGACGGCCACCAAAAGTTTTTGAGCAGGAAAATAACCAGCTTAGATGTATGCTTCAGGAAGAATAATGTGGTAGCATTGTGTCAGGTATCAGATGCAGGCCAATGGTGCAAGAGTTGAAGCAGGAGATTATTGCAGAAGTGAGGAAGTCAGATCTTGAACTAGAGGACGACCAGTGGGAATAAAAAGTAAAGAATATGCAGGTGCTTGGGGGGTTCAGCGGTAGAATGCTCCCCTTCCTTGTGGGAGACCCAGGTTCAATTTCTGGACCATGCACTACCCACCCCCCCCACCACCAAAAAAAAAAATGTAATGAACAAATATAAAAGATATGTTTCCAACAAAATTGTCAGGTCTTGACTACTGATAAGACGTGGGGCAAATGAAAGGAAAATGTGATTGGAAAGATCCTGATGAACAGAAATTGAAAAAAAATAAAAGTAAGTTCAGGAAAGAAGGGGAAAATTTAGTTTTGAACCCATCGAGATCACCACACTGGTAGGCTATATAGGTGGAAACTTCCAGCAGGGAATTGGTAAAGCCAAATTGAAACCAACAGAGTTGTCAGCGCTAGAGAAGCTTCAGAAATGAGTCACAGAGAAGAAATAAATTCAAGCCATGAAACTAGATGAGTTTACCAAGAGAACACATGGAAGAAAGGAGGAGAAGAGAAGCAAGGGCAGATTCTTAAGGAAAACTTATATTTGGAGCTGGACAAGAAGAAGAAGTGGAGGAGACAGGGAAGAAAGGGGGGAATAGAAGAGGACATCATCAGGACAGCAAAGGAGGAGGGACTAGAAACAGGGTCAGTCATATGAGGAGGTTAGACAAAAGGAGAATAAAATAAAACACTGAATTTGACAACTGGCTGGTGACCACTGACCTTTAAACTATTATCATAGAGTGATAAGAGACAATGCCAGACAGCAAGGATTAGGAAGGTAATGGATGGTATCAAAATGGAAGTAGTTGACAAAGATAACTTTTTAAAGTAGTTTTGTGGTGAAGAGAAAGAGAGAGCAAGGAAATTTACTTTAACTGGGAGCAGACTGGAGGAAAAGTGTTTTTATGTGTGTGTTTTGGGGTTTGTTTCTGTGGTTGGTTGGCTGATTTTGGGTAGAAGAATCTGGTGAGCAAGATGCAGGGGTGAAGGTGAAGAAATAATAAAATTGATAGAGCAATGCTTCCGGGTAGGTATGAGGAACTGGAGTTAGAGCCAAAAATGGGAGGTTAGCTGTGGGGAAGGAAGATGCTGCAAGAAGGCTGGGTGGATGCTGGAGAGATAGTATCAGAGCCAGAGATGAGAGACATCTAGAATAGATGGAACAGATGCTGGAGATGACCACGGAAGAGCAGTGCAATAGGACAAGTGGGTTCAGAGAGGCAGGAAGTGCTGTGCAAGAACAGCTTTCCTTTGGGTCGATCCAATCTAAACCTGGAAATCCTTGCCCCACCACTCAATCCTTCCAGCCTGCCCCCGCATAAATTCCAGCCTGTCTGATGTAAAAAAAAGTCTTATGAATCACAAAAGCAAAATGTCTATTTTAATCCTATAATTATCTCTACATTGCTATTTGTAACTGGTGTTGTTCCTAATTATGGTATTAAGCAGTCAATGTCTTCATCTTTTTTTACTCCAAAAGACGAATAAGGCCAAAAATTTATAAATAGACTAACTCACATTATTAGTTTTAGTGTTTCTTCAAAAAACAGGATGCCAGATAGAAGCCATTTTTGAGATACAATCTGTAATCTAAGTGCCATAAATCTGGGTTTTTGAAGACGTTTAAGTCATATGGTGTGGTGCCTGCATGACCACTTTAAAGCCACCTTCTGCTGATAGTACCTGGCTGTCTTGATGATGAAAGAATTGGGAAGTTGCAGTCACTGCATGAGGGATGTGGCAGAAGCCCTCCTGTGTTTCTCTACCATGCCTGGGCTGA
The DNA here is from genome assembly GCF_023851605.1 of Tamandua tetradactyla. Lineage (NCBI taxonomy): Eukaryota > Metazoa > Chordata > Mammalia > Pilosa > Myrmecophagidae > Tamandua > Tamandua tetradactyla. Next base: position 177,294,373 of record NC_135327.1, on the reverse strand, counting down.
TGGGGAAAACTGACGGATTGACTTTATTTCTTTTATTCACTTTATTTTCTCATGTTTCTGGATGTCTGATTTGTATTTAGAGTGAGTCAATGTGGGTATTACTAGAAAGAGAGAGTGAGAGAGAATGTATCAGTTTGGGTTTTGAATCCTGATTTGGATTCAGTATTTTCTGGAAAAGATGCATACCCTAGAATTAATTCCTGATTCACTTTAGGCTGGTAAGTTCTCTCAGAAGCAGCAGCAATAGCCTCATGGCTTCTGCTGTCGTATCTGTCAATATTGTTGCTTATATGGTGCTTTGTGGCTTCCTTTCTCTGGGGAAAATGAATGTGATACAGTCCAGAAAGCCCAATGTCCCAGTTTGAAGCTGTTATGTACCCAGAAAAGCCATGTCCTTTTTCCTGATGCATTCTCGTGGGGGACAACCATGCTTTTTTTAATCCTGGTTCATTACCGTGGAATGGAAATTTTTGTTAGATTGTCTCCATGGAGATTGATCTACCCAATTGCAGGTGTGCACTTTTGATTAGATAACTTCCATGGAGAGGTGACTGCCCAATTGTGGATGTGGCCTCTTGACTAGATGGAGATGTGACCCTGCCCATTCAAGGTGAGTCTTGATTAGTTTACTGGAATCCTTTAAAAGAGGAAATATTTTGGAGAAACCTCAGAGGTGACAGAGCTGACACAGGCAACATGAGATCCAGATATTTGGAGGTGCAGAAAGTAAATGCCCCTGAGGAAGCTGTTTGAAATCAGAAGCCAAAGACCCCAGCAGATGCCAGCCATGTACATTCCCATCTGAGAGAGGCATTCTGGACCCATCAGCCTTTCTTGAGTCAAGGTATCTTTCTCTGGATGCCTTGGTTTGGACATTTTCACAGCCTTAGAACTATAAACCTGCAACTTAGAAAATTTCCTTTTTAAAAACCATTCCATTTCTGGTATATTGCACTCTGGCAGCATTAGAAAACCAATACACCCTATAACCAGGAGCCATATATCCATCTATCTGTCCAACTCTCAACCCACATCTAGATTTAGCTATGGCACCAGCAGCTCTTTTTCTCTGTTATCATGGGCTTGCCTTGCTGTTCTGTGTGTTGTTGACTTTGCTTCTAATAGCCAGAAAAACTGTTTCCATTTCCCTTAAGCATCACTCAGTTCCCCTTCATATTGCTTCCTCTCCTGCAACTATGTACTGGAATCTCAGGGTGGCAGAGATAGTGTACCGATTTTATTAGATAGAAAAGTAATCAATGACTCCTTCAGAAGACAGAACGCTGAAATAGGTTTATCCAGACTTAGCCATTCTGCACAAGAAGGTTAAGTCACATCTGCCAGGAAGAACGGAGGCCCTTGGTCCCGGGAGGATTTGTGTTGTGCCAACCCTCCAAATCTTTCCCTATGTCTCCCCTTGCACAGTCCCCACCCATACCTAGGCTGGCCCTTCATGAGCTGCTTGCCCTGCACTGAGGCTTAGTCTTCTCTCTCCCTTTTATCAGCACTGACCTGTACTGTGTTCTGTTCCCATTACCACGCTTACAGGAAAGAAGCAGCAAAGCACAGAGGTTAAACCGGTGGACTTTGGACACCAACTCTCAGTTTGAATCCCAATCCTACCATTTACTAGTGATGTGATCTAGAGCAAGTTATTTAACTTCTCTGTGCCTCAATCTCCTTATTTGTAGAAAAGAATAATGGCATCTTATGAAATTGTGTTTTTTATTATTTTTGTTGCTCAATTTCCTATTCTGGAATAACCTTACACTTACAGGAAAGTTACAAAAATAATACAAAACAATACAAAGATCTCCAACATCCCTTCCCACCCAGATACACAAATTTACCAACTATTAGCATTTTGCCCCATTTGTTCTTTTTTCCTTCCTTCCTTTCTTATCTACCATCTATCTATCTATCTGATGGGGTTTTTAAAGGAATAATGAGTTAAATTATGCATGAAGCTCTCTTTAGTGCCAAATACATATTAGTTTTTACTTGAAAAACTCACTTTCCAAAGGTGTTTAAAGAGTTAACTGTTTTCTGTGTTGTCCCTCCTATGGTTTTTGAATTTTAAAAGCCTTGTGGAAAGGGTCAAAGGATTGAATCTCAAAGTATAGAATCTAGGAACAGCATCGAGATTGACCGCTCAATCTCAAACTACACTAATACAGCTGTCAAAAACCTTGGTCTTTCTGATCAGATGTTCTCTGACCTGATATCTCCTCTTGAAAAAGGAGAATGGGGTAGCTGCTTAATAATCATCATAGCTCAAAGACTTGATTAATCCAGGAAGTAAGTTGTGCAGGGATAAAACAAGCTCAAAATGCCAGTCAATAATCTCTGCACTAAATACCACAGCACAAAAGGAAAGAAAAGTCCATTTAACTACCTGCTGTTCTTTTTTTCAGATTTTACCTCTACCCATCCAACATACAAAGAGGATAGGTTAGTAGCCAATAGGATGTTCTCACAGTAAGTAATGTCAGTAAAGGAAATCACCAGAATAGAAAGTTAATAAGAGACTCAGATGCTTTACTTCGCAATGATCACTCATAAGTCTCAAAGATGTCTAACTAAATTGTATTCACTAAAATTGGAAAGCAAAGACAGGTTTGGGTAAGTGACAATCTGGGTCCTGTAGAGTTACTGAAGCAAAGATCACTCTGCACATATTGCTCACTAACATTGATAGAACCTGAACTCATGTAACGGACCCTTGTCAGTTGTTACTATTACTCCTATTGCTATTATCATTATTACTATTACACCATTCAGGTTCCAGTGCTCGGGGGGGATTTCTTTTCCTAAAAATCTTGATGAAGAGGCAGAAACTGCTTACTATTATAGAAGCAGAAGACTCACTTTCCAAGCCTCCCTGGCAACTGGGGTTCACAATGTGACTGAAGCTCTGCCAGTCAGAAGGACCCATTGCAGTTTTTAGCTAACGGGGCAAAGAAGTAGAGAGAAGGAGAATCTACTAGGCAGCTGGCAGCAACAGTGCCAACAGTGTGGACTTGCTAGCCACAGTGGTGGTTAAGGAGCAGTAGGTGCAGCTATGACTAGTGACTCAGGAAAGGAAGCTGCGGCATCCAGTGTTATCTTTACTAGATAGGCTTTGGGGCAAAATTTCGGCTGTGTTCCTGCCTGCTACTTAGCCTCATTTGATCCTGCTCAATTTGTAAACTTGGGTCTGAAGCCTGTGAAATATGCAATATCCTTTTATTAAATGGCGTTTCTGCTTAAATCACCACATCTGTTTCTGTTGTTCGCTACTATAAAACCCTGAATAATACAACTGGCAGGACAAATTTAATTTTTACTAAGGGGGCAGGGACTGACAGTTGTCTACCACTGTTCTACTCTTTGCCCTGTGGTAATAGAGCCCCAGATGTTAGGGGATCCATGGGATCACCCAGGTCCTTCCCTTAAAATGAAGGGGTACATTGGAATCTCAGGTAGGACATGAGATTTTGTTGGTTTGTCCAGAGTGATGCCCCGATGAATCCCAGAGTGATTTGATCAGTGAGTGGAAAAGTATTTGCAAGCCCCCTTCGGGGAGTGGTGAGAGCGGGGAGAAATTCAACTTCCCCAAGTTGAATTCTTGATATTCTCACAAGCAGTGTGGACAACCAAAGTTATAGGCTGAGCCCCCAGTCTTGGGGTTTGTTCATATGAAACTTAACCCCACAAAGGATAGGTCAAGTCTACTTAAAATTTAGCCTAAGAGTCACCCCCAAGAAAGCCTCTTTTGTTGCTCAGATGTGGCCTCTCTCTCCAGCCAACATGACGAGCAGTCTCACCACCCTCCCCCTCTCTGTGTGGGACATGACTCCCAGGGGTGTGGACCTTCTTGGCAACATGGGACAGAAATCCTGGAATGAGCTGAGACTCAGCACCAAGGGACTGAGAAAAACCCTAGAATGAGCTGAGAATTAACATCAAGGGATTGAGAGAACCTTCTCGACCAAAGGGGGAAGAGTGAAATGAGACTAAGTGTCAATGGCTGAGAGATTCCAAACAGAGTCAAGAAGTTATCCTGGAGGTTATTCTTATGCATTAAGTAGCTATCACCTTGTTGTTCAAGATGTAGTGGAGAGGCTGAAGGGAACTGCCTGAAAATGTAGAGCTGTGTTCCAGTAGCCATGTTTCTTGATGATGATTGAACAATGATATAGCTTTCACAATGAGACTCTGTGAATGTGAAAACCTTGTGTCTGATGCTCCTTTTAGCTACTATATCAACAGAAGAGTAGAACATATGGAATAAAAATAAATAACAGGGGGGAACAAATGTTAAAATAAATTTAGTTTGAAATGCTAGTGGTAAATGAAAGCAAGGGGTAAGGGGTATGGTATGTATAATCTTTTTTTCTCTATTATCGTTTTATTTCTTTTTCTGTTGTCTTTTTATTTCTTTTTCTAAATCGATGCAAATGTTCTAAGAAATGATGAATATGCAACTATGTGATGATATTAAGAATTACTGATTTATACGTAGAATGGAATGATATCTTAATGTTTTGTTTGTTAATTTTTTTGATTAATAAAAAAAAGCTAAAAAAAAAAAATGAAGGGGTGCACTGTATAACACCGAAGTCTTAGAGTTGGAGTTCTGTGGCTCTGAAAGTCAGCATTTCTACATGCAACAACTCTTAAAGAAATTGAAAAAGAGATCAGCCTTCAATTAGAGATAAGAATGAAGCTGATCTGCTTGGAACTAAGGTAAATCAGAGTACAGGGTAAAGGATGATAATTGTCTGTAATTTAGAACTTCATCTTCATCTAGTGTATGAGACTAAAGGACGGTCTTCCACCTAAATTTTTTGTAGCACATAATCTAACACAACCTGCCTGGATAGCTCATTTAAACAATGCAGAACACATGGAGCCCAAGAATGGGAATAAGGGATTGTAATTCTGTATAGCTTAATGTAATACCTTGGTAATTACTATTTCTGGATTTTGAGAGACTGTTTTATATATGTATAACATGGTATTTACAGATAAGAATGAAGATAATCAGGTCAGGATTAAGGTAATTTAGAACACAGGGGTAAGGAAGACATTGTCTATATTTTATAACCTTACCTACTCTTTGAGACCAAAGGAAGAAAGATTTATTTTATCCAGAACCTAAATTTTCTGTAGCACATAATCTAACTCAACCTGTCTGGATGGCTCATTTAAACAGTTGAAAAACAGGGAGCCCAGAATAAGAGTGAGGGTCTTTAATCCTGTATAGCTTAATGTAATATCTGGATACATCCCCAAATATGTTGGGCAGATAATGAAAAAGTATTGGCAAAGTCCCTTGAGGGACTGGAGAAAAAATATGGAACTATTTAACTTTCCCACAGGGGAAACCCCTGATACTATCTCAACCATTAGGGATTCCCAAGTCAATAGGCCAATCCCTTGATCTTGAAGCTTGCTCTTATAAACTAATTTCTGTAGCTGAGAAGTTAAGCTTACCTATAGTTATGTCTAAGAGTTACTTCCAGAATCCTCTTTTGTTGCTCAGATGTGGCCTCTCTCTCTCTAAGCTTAACTCTGCAAGGAAAATCATTACCCTTACCCTTACATGGGACATGAGATCCAAGGGGGAAGTCTCCTTGGAAACATGGAACATGACTCTCAAGGATGAATCTGGTCCTGGCATGGTGGGTTCGACAATGCCTTCCTGACCAAAAAGGGGAAAAGAAATGTAACAACATAAGTTATCAGTGGCTTAGAGAGTTCAAATAGAATCGAGAGGCTATTCTAGAGACTACTCTTATACAAGCTTCAGCCAGATATTGCTAATTATTGTGGTTTGCCAAACCCTAACCAAATCATTCCTATTAATTCTAAAGAACATCTAGGACTTTATCTGAGATTCTACAAAAGCTTCATGTACTAAGATACTTTCCAGAAACCTATGAACTCCAGATGGTTCATAGGCCAGATAAGTTCTGAAACTCAGAGGGGCAAGCCTCTCCAAAAACATCAAACTAGTTCCATTCCCCATCCCATATTGTTGACACCCCTTTCCAACACGAAAAAATTAGAATGGATATAGCCCAAATACCGCTAAAGATTGGGAGAAGGATCAAAGGAGAAGGAGGAGTTATAACAGAGAAGATAGGATTTAACAAAGAAGTATGACTGCTTATGCCAGTTTGAAGCCATTATGAACCCCAGAAAAGCCATGTTTTAATCCTGATCCAACTTTATGAGGCATCCATTTCTTTTAATCCTGATCCAATACTATAGGGTGGAAGCTTTTGGTTAGATTTTCTCCATGGAGATTTGGCATGCCCAATTGTGGATGTGACCTTTTGATTAGATGGAAATGTGACTCCATCCATTCCAGATGGGTCTTGATTAGTTTACTGGATGCCTTTAAAAGAGGAAACATCTTAGAGACAGCCAGAGCCAACAGAGACAGCAGATGTAGACGCTTGGAGAACAGTTGTTTCAGAGAACAGAGACACGAATGTTTGGAGATGTTTAGAGCCTAACAGACATTGCCATGTGCCTTCCTATGAGATGCTAAGAGGACCTGGAGAAAGCCAAGAGAAGCTAAAATATGAAAGCTAGCCCCAGAGGAGCGAAGTGAGGAACTCCCACAAGAACAGAGACTGAAAGCAATGGAACCGAGGAGCAAGGGACCAGTAGATACCAGCCACCTGCCTTCCCAGCTGACAGAGGTATTTCAGACCCATAGGCCTTTTTTGAATTAAGGTATATTTTACTGGATGCCTTAGTTTGGACATTTTCATAGGCTTAGAACTGTGGACTCATAACCTATCAAATTTCCTTTATAAAAGTCATTCCATTTCTGGTGTATTGCATTCCAGAAGCTTAACAAACTATTACACTGTTAAATCATTACATTGATATTTCTTTTGGTCTCCAGTGTCTTGGAGCAGCTAGAAGGAAAAACTTAAAATTGTGGAACTGTAACCCATAACAAAATTTGAAATCTGTTTTATAAGTACCAGTTACAATGTACTTAGAAACTTATTGTTTTTCTTTGTATATATGTTATATTTCACAACAAAAATGTTTAGGAAATGAAGAGTTACACAAATTCTATCTCTGTGTCTTCTCTCCGTTAGTTCAATTGATTGATTGATTTGCCTCCTGATTATGTGTCATATTTTCCAAATTTTTTGCATGCCTGATAATTTTTGGTTGGATATTAAATGGTGTGACTTTTACCTTGTATAATATAATATTATACATTATAATTTTATTATATTATTCAATAATATTTTGTTCCTCAAAATTTTGCCATGGGATGCAGTTCTTCGGTGTTTTAGTTTCCTGAGGCTGCTGTAACAAATGACCTCAAACTTAGTGGCTTAAAACAATAGAAATTTATTCTTTCACAGTTCTGGAGACTCAAAGTTCAAAATCAGGGTGCCTCCCCATGCTGTAAGGGAGAGCCTGTTCCTTTCCTCTTCCCATTTCTGGTGGTGCTCTGCATTTCTTGGTGGCATCATTTGAATGTCTGCCTGTTTTCACAGGGCCTTCTCTGTGTGGTCAAATCTCCCTTCCCCTTTCTATGTAAGGGCGCCTGTGATGGCAGTTGGGGTCCACCCAGATAACCAAAGGTTATCTCCTAAAAGCAAAATCCTTAACTTAAACATATCTTCAAAGAACCTTTTTCCAAATCAGGTAACAGTTACAAATTCCAGTGATTAGGACTCTAATATTCTGGAGGCCTCCCTTCAGTCCACTATACTTGGAAACAACTTGATGACTTCAGGTCTTGCTTTTAAGCTTTGTTAGGTGGGACCAGGGCTGTGTTTTGTCTAGGGCTAATTTCACCCACTACTGAGGCAAAATCCTCTGAGAATTCTATCTGATGAGTCATAAATTTTGAGATTCTCCACTCTGGTTAGTGGGAAGGGGAACTATGCCTGGGCCTGTGAGAACTCTAAAGTAATTTCCCTCTAATAATCTCAGGTGGTTTCTTCCAAGGCCTTGGGCAGTTTCTTCACACACATGCAGTGATATCAGCAGTCAAATGAGACTTGAACTGGGGAGACTCTGCAGATGTCTGGGGTTCTCTCTGTGTGGCTCTCTCTTCTCTAATATACTGCCCCGCAAACTGTAACTACTCAGGTTTCCAGGGACTCCCAGCTCCATTTTCTCAACTCTGGGTTTCCCCATCCTGCACCATGGCCTGGGCCAATTGCAGGATTCAAGTTACTTGTTTCCTGTCTCTCAGGGATCACTGTCTTTGTTGCCTGGTATCCAGTATTTTGAAAACCTTTGTTTCACGTATTTTATCTGTTTTCTCTTTAAATTATTTCGGGTGAAAGGATAAATCCAATTCCTGTTACTCCATCTTGGCTGAGAGTAGAAAGCAGTGCTATTTTTTAAAAAATAAAAATCATAACCAACTATGCCCTTCCTTTCCATTCTCCCTTTCTTGCTAGCTGGAATATACATATGATGGTGGGAGGCAGAGCAGCCATTATGGAGTATGAGATGAAAGCTGGGTGTTGAAGTTTACAAAAAAGTAGATAGCAAGAATCTGGGTTCTTAGTACCATGGAGCCATCCTGCCAGCCCTGCACTGGCTACTCAGATTTTACATAAGAGACAGACATATTTCCATCCTGGTAAAGATATTTTATGTTTAGATCTTCTTGTTTCTGTAGATTAACTGGTACCCAATTAATACAACCACTGCTTATAAACCATGAGTAATGTCATATATTTTTGTCCTTTCTGGCAGAGTGATTTGAAAAGACATCTGGTTTTTCATTGAATGGTGTCTATGGATTACTATAGTCTACAGTCACATCTTCTCAACAATTCAAGAATAATTTCCCATATGAATAAGTGCAAGTATGTGTGTGTGAGTGTGTTGCATAAATCAACAAACATCATAACTTATTTTTAGTTCTAATGAAGTGTTTAAACACAATAAATAATACTTAATAGCGTTTTATGACATTTAACTCCTAGTGCAGGCTCACAAGCCAAACTTGACCTATCATCTATTTTCATACATCTTCGAGCGCCAAGAAGAGTTTTCACATTTTTATATAGTTGAAAAATGAAGAGAATAATATTTCATGATGTGAGTAAGTGATGTGAAATTCAAATTTCAATGTCCATAATAAAGTTTTATCAGGATACGGACTTATGCGTATTAATGGTAACATAATGTCTATGGCGGCTTTCATTGCTACATTGGCAGGATTGAGTAGCTGTGACAAAGTACATATGTCACATGAAAACTAATGCATTTACTATCTGGCCATTTTTAATAAATGTATGTCGACTCCTGTTTTAGTCAAAGGAACAGTTTTTAAGTTCTAGCTCCACACTTAACAGGCTGTTGATGACATTGCTGTATGGCATAAAAAGGATCTTCAATTACACCCATAGCAAATGATAGAAAACAGGGCCATACACACCAAACTCACTCACAAAGTTCTGGAAAATATAAATAATAGAAAGTTCACACATTGTACTTAATGGACATTGCCCCATGTGGTACACAGCCTCAACGTGGCTTTTACTCACTCTTTCCACCAAATCTAGAATGAGACTATCCTTGATGTTTCCCTTTTCCTCTGTCTCTAGGAAAAAAAAAAAGAGAAGAATCATATTTTTAAAATTGTGTATATAAATAATTTATTGGACTATTTCAAATTCTCATAATTCAAATTAAACAACAATGCAACCAAGCCATAATGATAGATTTGTCACTCTTTTTCTCATAGATAAGTATCTTATTTGTTTTATGCTTTACTTTAACAGCCAAAACTTCTGGAGAAATGTTTTCAAATAACAGAGGGAGTGCTTTATTGCTGAATTTAATGGGACGCTAAGTTAAAAACTTCTGGACCTAGGATGGCTAAGGCTCTTCATGTCTGAGGGAGGAGTAAGTAACATTTGTCAGGCACCAACTATTAGAAATGGGGAGCACTGCAGAATCAAGGGGTAAGGTTCATATCATACAGGGACAGGAAGCAAGACTAGCTGAATGCTGTACTAAATCACCCACTTTTGAAAGCCCCTGTGAGATAGATATATATACAAATTATGAAGCAAGACAAAATAACACCTTATTCTCAGCAGAGTTTTGATCCCACGAGCAATATAGAATTCAAGGAGCTAGGATGAACTTGTTGAGGCCTCCCTTTGTTCCATGGAAAAGAGGAAACCTAAGGAACTGTTTGCCAATTTCTGCACCAACCTCCAAAAATATTTGATTAAGGAAAGACTCCATGGAGCAAAAGAAAGAGTTCTGCTTTGATTCCTAGAGCAGAGCTAGCCTGGGCTGTCCACAGGGCAGTGGCCCCAGAGGACAGAGTGTCTTGAGGGCAAGAAAGATAAGACAGGTCTTCTCAACTCTAAGGAGATAGCCCTAGGCCACCTAACCTCATCATCCTCAGAAGTGGAAAAGGCAGGTACAAGAGAAGGAGTTGACTGCAGCTGTCAGCAACAGCCACATCAAATAGAATTGACCAAACTGTCTTGCAGACAGAAACAGGAAGAAGCAAAACCAGTCTCCTGGATAGGTACAGGACTTTTAACTAAACATGCTGACATCGCCCATGGGTGCCTGGCTGATAAATGTCCTTAATTCCAACCAACCACAGCAAAAGAGCCCAAGGAGGTAGAAAGGAAGGCGTGTTGAGCTCCCCCTGGAGGTCAAGACAGACTACAGGCTAGAGGTGTCATGAGTTGCTATTCTCTTTCCAACACTCCTTTGGAGTGATATGACCTTGCCCATTTAACAAGTAAGGAAACTGAGGCTTGGGAGACACTGTGGTAGAGTGGAGAAAACATTAGCCTTTTAGTCAAAACAAACAGCGTGACTTAATTAGCTACTAACTATATGATTTGGCTAAGTTATTTCAAAGTGTTATTTTAAAATTAAAATGAAATCATATCGTATATAGAAAGCTAGCATTAAGTCTGGGCAGTAATTTTAGTTAATTTCCCTTTCTTGCCCAAGGTCACAGAGTCAGCAAGTAGCTGAAGGAGTTGGAGTTTAAACCCCTGTATTCGTAATTCAGAGCCGCACCCCTCCATGATGCCTTTCCCTCTGCTTCCCTAAAATAAAGCCCAGGTTCCCTTTTCAAAGGCATTTCCCAGTCAAGCTGGTTAATCTTCATATCTAAGAAACAAGAAGATGGTTCCTAAACAAAACCTTTTTAGGGCTATAGTTCTGTCCCTTCCCTACACAGCCTTTTCACTCTCACTTTCAGAGAAGTAACATAAACACTCCTTGTGGCTGGGGGTTGGGTGAGCATGGGGGTGGGGGGGTGATTAGAACTCAGTAGATTAGCTGGCCTTGCCCTTTCCCAGTGATTTTGCAGCTCACAAGGGAAACCCTCGAGGGGAATCCCTTTGGGCAGCAAAGTCCATCCTTTTATGGACAGATTCTCCTGCTGCCTGCCGCATAGCAAACCCTGAGCACATTTTTGGCATGCATGATCCCACAGATCTTTTTGCCCAAAAGGCAAACATGCCTTTCTGAATTCATAACAGCAGCTCAGTTTTAAAAGGTTTACAGATTCCATTGAATGCCTTCTCTATCTTCACTTTCCTCAGATTTAATAAATAGTATGAACAGAAAGCCAAAAGGATTCCCCCATCCCACCTCTGATGATATTGTCCAACTAGCTGTCTCTAAACCAGAGTTTCTTAACCTTGGCACTGTGGATATTTTGGACAGGATAAGCTCTACATTGTGAAATATTTAGCAGCATCCCTGGCCTCTACCTACTAGCTGCCTGTAACAACCCATTCTCAGACATAACAATAAAAAATGTCTCCAGACATTGCCAAATATTCGTGGGAGGATGAGGGGGGACAAAATCACCCCCATTTTAGAACCACTGCCCTAAATCAACCCAGCATAAAGTTTAAAACTATTTTTGAGTTTCTGCTATACTTTACAACTCTAACCATTGGTGATTCAAATGGAAGTACTGGAGGACCAGTATGAATGGATTTAAGGTAGTCAAAGCAGTGATATACAGCACCATACTAAGAAGCTCATCACCTTATTTCTAACTTGGTTAATGTTAGGACAAGAGGTCCAGAGCTGAGTGCTTAACCAAACTGACCCTAAACTATGCCTAAAGTAAACAAAGCTATTGTGAAAAATAAAAATCCCAGGCCAAGATTCAGAAATTGCAGAAAGTCTCAAAGTACACTGAGTGCAAGTATATAGCATTAGCAGGGTGGAAAAATAGTCAACAACCAATCTATTTTGGTGTCTATTGTCTGCTAGGTACTTTACGTATGTTATTTTATTTCATACATGTTATACAAACATATAGATATTATACTTTATACAAAGTATAGACATTACCATAGAATTTTACACAGGGAACTAAAACTTGAAAAGTTTAAGTAATTTATCCAAGCTCAGTTAGGTAGTAACTGATAGAGATGGGGTTAATACTCGGGCTTGGAGGTAGGGATGATATTTAATATTAGAAGTCAACCAGTGTTAGTGCTTGGCCTGAGAACTGAATACATCAATTTCAATCATACTATTTGGAATTTAGATAATAAACTTGGGAGAGACTTTTTGGTTCAGCCATTTTTTTTCCCTTCAGGTCAAGCAGCCCAGATACAGGATTAGTCAAGAGTTTTGAATCAAATACATTCTTCTTAAGTATGAGCTAATGCCTTACCTTTCTAAACCACAGTCACTCTGACTCCCTCTTCCATTGGCTGGTTTGAATCCAGTATTGGAGTCACCATGGCCCCAGGCAGGTGCTAGGTTTTAACCTGATACCTCTAAATCCAGAGCAGCTGGATTTTCTGAGGTCAACTATCCTTTGGAAATTCAGCCCCAGTAGTAAACTGCAAGAACCATTTCCCTAAATTAAAAAAAGTCCAACTGCCCTTCCATTATTTATCTTTCAGGACAGGCCCCGTAGATGATACTGTAGATGAATGGAAGTAAAAGTATAGAGAACAAAAAGGAAAGGGGTGGAGGTGGTTAAGAAGTCACAAAGGAGCAAGGAAAGAAAAATACTACAAAATACACAGTATAGAGTTGGAAAGAAGAGAATGCTAAAATAAGATTAGGGGAATGAAAACAAAGATAAGAGAAATGTCAAAAGGTAAAGGATGCAATGGAATATTATTTGGCCATGACAAGGAGTGAGGTTTTGAAACAAGCTGCAATATGGATGAACCTTGAAAACATCATGCTGGGGAGTGAAAGGAGCAAGGGACACAACGACAAATACAGTATGATTATACTTAAAGGAAATACCTAGAAATAAAAAAAAATTTAGAGATGGAAATTAGATTCCAGTCTACCAAGGGATGAGGAGAGGGGGTATAGAGTTGTTGCTTAGAGGATAGAGGGTGTTTGGGAACTAAGAATTAATAATAAAAAATGTGAGTAAAAAAGAGATGAAGAGAAACTTAGCTGGAAGAAAGGAACATTAGAATAGAAGGAATCTGCCCCAACACCATCTTTGTGGCTACTGGCTTATGATTAGCTTTGTTTTTTTAAAAACTTTTTATTTTGAAATAATTTCAAACTTACAGGAAATTTGTAAAGAAAATAATACACAAACAATATATAGATTTCCATTATATCCCTTACCAGATTTGCCAACTTTTTCCATTTTTGACTTTTATTATATCATTCTATCTATCTATCTATTGAGCATCTATCTATTTATTATCTATCTATCCATCTAATCTAAATGTTTGAGAATAACTTGCAAACATCATGCTTCTGTAACACTTAACACTTCCGGGTACATTTCCTGAGAACAAGAACACTCAGCACACAACCACCTTAAGCACAGCTATCAAGTTCAAGAAACTTAATATTTATATAAAGCATGTAGTCCATATTCTAAATTTTTCAGTAGTCCCTAAAAAGTCCCTTTTTTATGGGTTGGAAGATTTTTTTTTAATTTTTACTTTAGTAACATATATACAACCTAAAATTTCCTCCTGTAACCACATTCAGGTATGTAATTCAGTGCTGGTAATCACAAATACAATGATGTACAACCATCACCATCGCCATCACTCATTACCAAAACTTTTCCATCACCACAAATAGAAGCCCTATATAATTAAGCTTTAACTCCCTACTCTGGTTAGCATTTTTTGGGGGGAAGTGCCTGGTTTGGGAATTGAACCTAGGTCTCCCGCACGGAAGGCGGACATTCTACCACTGATCTGGTTAGCTTTTAATGTGAACACTATCTGTGAATAAATGTCATGTGTCTTCACAACACGTGATAAAAAACTTCCCCTTATTAGAGCCCAACTATTCGAGACTATTCGATTAACAGTAATGTTTTGGCTATACTCTAAAAGGCAAGGGAAATAATTTGAGTAAAAAACTATTAACAGGGATTCAAAAGAAAAGCACCATAGTGGATTTTCAGTATAGATTCATAAATATGTAATGCCAAATAAAAGCCCCACTACAAAGTATTGAGGAGGCTTTTCAAAAATCACAGTGGACAAGCGACCCCACTACTATAAAATCTTAGCCATGTGAGTAAAAATATTCTTTACTGACCAAAGTAAGTTAAAATATAATAGTTACCATTTACTGATCCCTTGCAATTATTCCTGTAGCAATGCTGCAAGGTTAATACCATTATCCCCATTGACAAGGATGGAGAAACTGTGGCCAAGGAAGGTTGAGTAACCAGCTGAAAGTCACACAGCCAGACACTGGGTTTGGTTCTAGACCCTCTCAGCCTTTCCCTGAACCCACACCCACCCTCTTCTCTCTCTCTCTCTCTCTCACACACACACTGCCCTCTAGCTATATTCAATGCACAGTTTTTGCTAGAGCAGAAGAGTAGACCCAGAAATTCTAAGATTTTATACACAAAGGGTGAAACAAAATGAGCTTTGTGCTCAAGTCAGAACTGTAGAATTCCAGAGTTGGCAGGACCCTCCAGGGTCATCAAGTCTACCTCTCTTTCTTTGCACATGAGGAAAACCAGGCCCAGAGAGTTGAAAGGTCCAAAGTCATAATGTTAGTTACCACAGTTAATCAGACAATTAAATTAACTCAAATACTGCGTTCCTGGAATATCCTATTCCTGGGGGTTTTCTTGTACCACTGAGGGCAAATTTTTCCTTCTCGGAGGGTTGCTTTGCTGTGCTCTCCAGCTGTGGGGGGATACAGGCAGCTATAGAGCCTCCTAATATACAGTCTTGCTTCCTCCACTGGCTGGTGAGGGCACATTGGGAGCAGCCCCCCAGGTGTCAGTTTTTGGGGTGCAGGAAGAGAGGATAACCAGAAGGTCTATTTGATAAGACCACTGCTTTGATAAAAAGTTATGTGGCAAAAACTAAATCTGCAGTTCTCAACTCTTTGTTTGATACAATTACCTTTCTAACCTTTGGTTCCTTTTAAATATAGTGTAACATAACAAGCTTATAATTCAAAACACATTTGCACAAAATGTAAAATACATACTGTACATGCCTGTGACTATAAGAAGCAATGTTCCCTTCGGGCTTCCTACTGAAAGCAGACAAAAATACGCTTCTTCAGATAACCTGACTTTTTTTGTCTGCTTGCTTTAACACTCTGCATTATCAATTCACTGTTGTTTTCCTATCTGTCGACTGTTAAATTTCATATGGGTCTTCTTGCTGGTATGTGAGTGCATGTTAAGCGCTTGTTTTCTTTCAAGACAGACATTCCCTGCTGTGCTTTTCCTGGATTTGGGCTATTTTTATTATTTATTTTATGTTGCCATGGAGATGGGAGATCACAGATGGTAAGAGTTGGAATTTAGGGCCACAGGAGACATTTATCATTGGATTTTGTATGAAGTGGGCTCTTGTTCCCTTTTTCTGTAGAGCCTGGTGTTTATTTTATAAAGAAGTTACTAATGAGGACTCAAGCCTAATGAATAATATGAAACTCTACTTCACCTCCATGGCACATGTTTTCTACAACAGTGTAGAAAGGTAGAGCTCATGAAAGCGCAGAGATTAACAGCTGTCTGTCAGTTTTTTTCCATTGTAGGAAACAGAATGATGCCTTGAACAAGGGACCCATTCATCATTCATTCCCAGTCCCTGAAGAAGAGAAACTCTACCAAATTATTTCAACCATGCGCTGCAAGGAAACAAAGAAACTGGGAGTCTAACCAGGACATGGCCATCCTCATCAGTGAATCTTAGCAGAATATTGTGAACAGGTATGAGTTCGAACAAAACAAATTGTGAAAAAAAACAAAAAAACAAATTGTGGTTGGCAATGCTTACAAGGGCTGCATGTTCAAGTCGTATTGTTCAGTTACAACCTAAAATAGGGGCAAAAAGCAGCTTTTATTTACTTTTTTTCCCATGGCTCTGAGTAGCTATAAGTACAAATAAATTGAAACATAAATAAAAACAAGGAAACAAAAACTCACCACAGATGTCTTTGGTGATTGATTCTGATCATTTCGGCTTTAGAATTCATTCCCTTAAGGGCCAACCAAGGTAACTGTTAGTTGCTGCCAACTGTCCAAACCAGATCCCTTCTGTTCACAGACAAGACCACTGATGTCCGACCCCCCCCCAAAATAAAACAAACACTCAACAACAAACAAAATACAGTTCCACCATAATATTCTAGTGCTTTGAGAAAGATCTCTTACCTGCCCTTTCAAACTACCAGGTTCTCTCCCTTGATCCTCTGACCTGTTTCACTCTTTTAGGGAATTTTGACTGATGCCCCATTTCTTTGGTCTCCTGTTGCTTGATGCTTTGGGTTGACACTTTATTTAGATTGCCTATTTGGTTCCCTTCTGACTTCATCCTGGGTTCTACTTGTAAGAGCTTCCTTGGGTCTACACTAAGTCCCCTGAGGCCTGCCCCACATCTCCCTCCTGCACTCAATCCTGTTTTCAAAACCCTGGTGCTTCTGAGTTATTTTCCCAGGCCCTCCATTTGCCCCTGGAAGCCTGTGTGGACATATTTTCTCATCCTTTCTGTCTCCTTTCTTTCTTTCTTTTTTTTTTTTTTCTATTTTCTTTTGTTTTTATTCTTTCTTCACTTCTCCCTTTCTTTTTGTTCAAAACTCACATTCTCTCCTTAAACAATTATTTTTCCTTTCCCAGTAGCCTTTATAATTTGGTTTAGAATTAGCTATTTAAACATGTTTAGCTATTTAAACATAGCTAATATGTTTCAAGGAAAAATGGTGGCAGGAAGAACATTGGACTAAATTCATACCTTAGCTATACCATTTATTAGCTATAGAATATTGGGGAAAATAATGTCCTGAAACTTGTTTTCTCACTTGTAAAATGGGAATAATAATTTATACTGTACAGAGCTATTGTGTGACTTGCATACATGAAAATGACTGGTAGGCTCTCAGTAAAAGGTGATTCATTGCTTCAATTTGACTCAAAAGCTCAGTTGACAGATATTATTCATCTAGATAATGGTAATGATATTTTCAGAAAATAAAATAGATACAGTTGTCAAGAACTGCTAAGGGTCTGAAATTTTTCCCTTCTTGCAAACAAGTAAGTTAGCCTGCTAAAGTTGGGTAGAGCTATTAGAAGACATGAGACTCCTGGATCAGAGACAAAGGACTTCATTATTCTCAGCAATAGCAGCAACCAAAATATTTTGACATTTTTTGTGCACCAGTTTCCTAAACCCCAGTTCCTACAGGGCAACTTGAAGAAGGTTAGGTGATATCTGCACATGCAGTGGGTTGTATTACAGAGGAGGAACCCTGAGTTTAGCAACCTGGATCTTTTATAATAGGTAGTATGCATGCCTGCCCTTTACTCCAGAGGGAGAGACCATCTCTCTCTTCCAAACTATACAAATATCCTTGAAAATATAGTCTGGAACAAAGGTACTTAGTATCTCTGCTCACAAGATATGCAGAAATGCCAAAGACCCATGGACAATTGTGTCCCAAAACAATATATTGCTTGTCAGGCATTAATGTACTCCTGGTGACAAACAAACAATATTTGAAACTTGAATGTATGTGCAGGATTTTTAGGTTCATCTACATTATAACAGTACCTATATTAAAGTATTAAAGTATGGCAGACTAATTCTTCTAATTGTAGCATGAATATAAACAATATAATTATTCCAACTTAAAAACAGATATGGTCAGAATTTGTGCATTCCTAAATGCAGGGAAAGTCTTTTATAAGGAGCATTATTTGGCCATTTGTCTGTGCGCCCAGCTCAGATACATCATATATTAAACTTTCTTTCTTTCCTTTAGTATTGCATATATACACCCACATTCACAAAAATACTTTATGACAGTGTAGTATAGTAGTTAAGAACTCAGGGTCAGGAATCAGACAGTTTAGATACAAATCCTTGCCTTACCACGATAGAGTGAACTTGGACAAGTTATTAAACTTCTCTGTGTTTTATTTTCCACTTCTGTAAGATGAAAATTATAATAATCTACTTCATAAGATTGATGAATGGAGAAAATTTTATAATCCGTGTAATGTGCTTAGAACAAACATCGGGCTTAAAATGAATGTTAGCTATTATTAATAGTGTTTATTCACATAATCCCTTGGTTATAGTCTTCCTGCCCAAGTGGTAGACTTTTAAAAGTGATTTCAAAATCTAGAACCTAGAGTTTCAAAATAAATACATAGGTATTCCTTCCACTTTTCTACTCCTTACCACTGACCAACTTTTGGATGCTTGGAGTAAATAAGAAGAAAGAAAACTAGGTAACAAATAAAAAGCCTGGTGCATCCATACAGTCCGTTTCAAGTTTTTGTTCTATTACAAGTAGAATGTTCTTTTTAAACTTTGTTCATATACGGAAGGGAGATGTAGAGAATTTTATTTCGTGGATTTTTATCAAGAAATAATGTCTATTATCATTTTCTTTCTGTTTCAACTGTAGTCCAAACTTGCTATTTACTAAATTGGTAATATTCCAAAATAGAAATCCCTATCTTTATGTTTTCTCAATTTTTTTTTTTTTTTTTTAATTCTTGAACTCTCCACAGGTAATCAGTGCAAATACCTCGGGGCTTAAAGAAAAATGTTTTCCAATTGACTAAGCACATTCTGGCCCTGATTATAATTATCTGTACCCTCTTTCAATTGGAGCTAGAAGGGTCTTGGCAATCATGAAGTCAACCTTCTTGCTTTGTGGATCAGGAACCTGTCAGTTGAGATGGGAGAATACCCCCAGTTGGTGAGTGGCAAACCTGGGGGCTGGGTCCTGGAGTTCTCTGGTGCTCCATGTCATACCTTGCCATTTTCTATCCCCTTTCTTTTCCTTCATACTAAAAATCAAGACATCACCTTCCATGCAGGAGACCCGAATTCCATTACTGGACCATGTACCCTCCACCAAAAACATAAATAAATTAAAGCAGGTAAATTTAGCTGATATTACATGATGAACTGAAACTGTTTCATTTTCATGGCTGGTATATCACCTGCAGTTGTGAGCAAGGTAACAATGTCACTTTAATTTCCCAGCTGCCCTCTTTCAGCTTATTAAAACTGAAGTGATCCAGTCTGTTATATTTGAGAAATGGTATGGTCATGCAGTTTCTTTACCAACAACAATAACCACAAATAAACAAACAAAAACAGTGATTTCTTATCTCATTTGGCATAGGTCTTTGGTGTGAAAAAATAAATTCTAAAACTCCTATTCATATCTATTCATATAAATTTTTATCAAACATTGATAGTTTAGAATGTAAATTCTGTTCCTTAATGAAATTGACAATTTCTATAACACTATTTGACATAGTTAATTTTTTATTTTTTATTTTCTTAAAGAAAGAAAGAAAAAGACGAAGAAGAAACGACAGTACAAGCAGCTCAGGACACGAACAGAGCTGTAGACATCCCGGTCTGGTAAAGAAAAAGAGGCAAAGCAAGAGAGCAAAAAAAAGTCAAGTCTGTCAGTTCACACTGCAATTGAGGAGGGGGGGGTGCACCATTCCTGGAAGTATTGCAATACCAGGTCGATGCGTGGAGTGGATGGAGCAAGCTCTTATTCCATCTCCCTGCTCCAAAAATCCATTTAATATATTGTCCTCGGATAGAGGACGTATCAGATATTAAACTGATAAGAACAGATACTACACTTGATCTTAACCAAAAGGCCGAGAAGCGATTTGACATAGTTTTGAAAGCTGCTGTTATTTTATTAATACCTTGGTGCATATCTTCTCATCATACAGCAAATACTTGAACTAATTTTGTTGATGGTTTTGATATGAATTATTCTTTCTGAGCTTTTTTCCCCCAACACTGGTTGCATACTATCTACACAGCTAGCTTGTATGTTTGTCAATTCATTTGATGGTGTGTTAAAAACTGATCTAAACACCTAAAAATTTCTTCTGTTGTGCATGTCAAGAGTTTTAGAAAGCAATAAATCTTTCTGATATTTGCGTTTATTAATTTATCCTACAAAAACAAAGTAGACTCTTTTTTCATTTGGAGTTATAAAGATTTCAAAAAAATCTCAATTTTTGAATGAATTCATTAAGTACCTTGGGTATTAATTCTTGCATTATTTACTGGACTCTTGTCAACAAGGATTGTGGGTGAATATTTATAGTAGCTAGTTGCATTGTTAACATCACATTTAGCAAACTTTTTCCCAGTAATACATTAGATTCTTTCTCACAGTGTCCATTTACTTTGAACGGTGCTGCATCTGAATTGTTATGGTCATATTTAATTTTAGTTAAATATTCAGTTTTCTAAGAACAGTAAGCTCAAGGTACCATGTAAGATGCTTATGACCTTATTTTTATTCTCAGTATCTTCTGTTTCAAAATACCATTGTATCTTGGCAGGCACCATAGAAATATTTTACAAATTTTTGCTGCATTAAGTACACCCAGTTCTTTTTAGCACCATAAAAGGTGAACCCCAATGACAAATAATTATAACTGTTCTTGTCTTTGCATGAATTTATAGAGAGAACTTTCTACACATGGCCTTCATTTTCTAGTCAGGTACTTCATACTGGTCAGACTTGTCATTTTGGCTTGATCATTTTCTTGTCGCAAGCATAATGATTTCATCCCATGGGACAGGAATAAATATTAACATAAATTCTCTCACACACACTTACACCTATCTGTCTGTCTGTCTATCTATCTATCTTTCTATCTATCTATATAACATTACAAATAGAAAGGCAAGAAACAAAGAAAACAATTCACTAAAACTACTATAATACAACACTATCATAATGCAATCATTACATGTCCATTTGTTATTGCACAACTGATTTTCACCCCATAAGGAAAGCATGTGCTGAACATATGCACCCAAGCCTTGCCTAACACTTAATGGAGTGCGGTCACTCCCACCTTAACAGAGGGTACTCACTTGCAATAATTTACCTTATGGGACAGGCATAAGCCTGAATTCAGAAACAGATCAGGGCAGAGCGAGAAGCTCTGTTCAAAACCACTTCTATATGACATTCAAATATATACACAGAGATGTCAAGAAAAATGCTCTTTTCAGGTCTGAGCCAAACCAAGCCCACCCAGCAGTACGAGTCCCCATAGTAGTGCTCTCCAATATGTTAAAATCTGGTACATGTCAAATTAGAATGTGTGTTTATTATTGTAGTTTCTTTTTTAAATAGTTGAAATATATATATATATTTAAATGAAATTAACGTTTCCTATATTTGTGTAATCTTTGCAACAAGGCATAGCCTTGCTGCACTGATAACATATGACAATGTATGGCACCAAGTAAACAGGAATATGCAGCCCTCTCCCCTCACTAGGCAAAATGAACCACAGCTGGAACCAGCATGTGGAGATGCAGAGACGTGGTCAGAGAGGAGGGCAGCATGGCAAAGTGAGTTCTCTATGGAGAACTGTCTGAATGTGAAGTAGACAAGGATCGGAAGAAGACAGACTGGAAAAGACAGGAAAACATCCTCCTCAAGGAAGGGCAAGTCTGCCGGGAGATGAAGGAGGGAGAGGGTTGAATATCTATCTACATGATCTTGGGGTGCCATGTAATTGAGCCAGAACTTCTGCCTCTCCCCTAAACCAACCCTCCCCAGTCCAAGACATTTCTTCTCTTTGCACTTACAGTCCCCTGAAATCCTGCCAGTTCCATGTCTTTCCTTCACTTCATTAGTTTAGGTGTGTATTTCCCAATCTAATGTCCTGCAGACTATCATTCCATAGGAAAAAAAAATTCATCTGGGATAACTATTGAATTAAACAAATTTAAATGAATTTTTTACTGCAGGATTTCAAGTCTTTGCCATGGTAATGTTTATTGAAACTCTCCAAACGAGAATGCATATGTTCTATTTCCCGTACTCACTCAATCTCCCAAATTTCTTAATATCTTCCAAAATTTGTGTGCCATCAAACACTGCCTGAATAATACTGTTCAACATATATCTCTGCATCTTCTAAAGTCTTCTGCCACTGTGACTTACACAACATCTAATTCATAATGCTCTCCATAGGTCAGAGGAAAGTGGATGTTGAGGAGCCAATTGAATTGTCTACTACTATTTCCCTTGAAAGGAAACCTTTACAGTAGTTATTTTCCAAAGTGACAGCTAAATAAAAAGGAATAGAATTTGTGTCAGGTAAGTTTGGATTGGAGTGGAAATTAATAACTATAAGATTAAGTGCTAGGCAGGCATTAAACTGAACTACAAGAGAGGTGGATTCAGTAGAAAAAAAAGGAACGAAAAGCAGGAGAGAGGGGAAATAAACACAAATTTCACTTATTTCCCAGTGTTGACTGCTCAGAATAATTCTGGGAAGTCTTCAGAATTTCATTTGTCAGTTTGAATGTTGGGCTTAAAGCTCATTTTACACTTTTATCTCTATTCTTTATCCCTTGGGATATACATCTGAATATTATTTGTAGTATACATATGGAGAGAGAGAGAGGGAGAAGAGAGAGATTCCGTAAATACTTGAGTAAACAGCATGGACTGTGTTAGGGAGTTAAGGGAGTGAATGAATGCAGGTGGTCTTCAGCCAAATAATAAAATACATGAAAGTTTAATTACAGATATATCTTCCTTTCACTCTTCAATAGCTTTCTTCTCTTCCTCCTCTGCATTATACAGACTTCACACTAAGGTATACCTGAGTTCACCTTAGCTTTTTCCCTTTTCAGAAGTAGTTATTTATTTCAATACTTGTCAAATCTTAATTAAAAGACTGACTTGATGGAGTCAAACGATCTCTTTGAGCATTAAAGTCTCCTCAAATATCTGCAATTTCACCTCATAGAAGAAAACCCACTCGTAATTGAGTCTTGAGGATCATAAATTAATAACTCATAAGTTTTGTTTCTATTTCACCTCAGAAGATACTCTAGGTCTTGTCTCAAGAGGGATGTTTTCTCTGGAGACACAGCTCTAGTACCCTGAGTAGGTATGTGGCTGCTTTGTGTGTGACTCCAGCACATGCCAAGGACAGAAAGCAATGAATATATCCAACTGAAACCACAGGGAAAACTCTGGTGGTGAGGATGTAATCACCCAGCAATCTGATCCCGCGTCTTCCAGGTCCTATCTCTCCAACCAATCCATAATCACAGCAGAGTATTATGGCTGTGTTGAGACAGATTCCAGACTAAATACTTTAATTTAAAAATAAGATATTGTTGGCTAGATCTCCAAGTGAGAGAGATGAGAGAGGTGACTGATGAAGTAAAAGATTTGGTGGGGGTGTGGGGGGGCAGGGTGGAAATGGGAAGAAATATATGCTCATTACTTGATTTTAAAGTACGCAGAAAAAGAATACTTTAGGCATTGTTTAAAGGCTTAAAAAGAGAACAACTAAAGAAAACTCTTGCAACTCTCATTTCCCCCCTCTTTCCCTCCTTCCCTGCATCTCGCCTTTCCTCCACTCTCCATCCTCCCTTCTTTCATTCCTTCTCCTTTCTTTCATCTGTACTTGTAACTTATATACCAGGAATCGTGTTCAAGTTACAAAGGTAAATAGAACATGGTTCCTGATCTTCATAAATCCAATAGTCCCCTTTTTCCACCCTTCTTCACCAATCTTACCTAAGCATGCATCTTCTCCAATTTACCTTTTTCTAATTTTCCATCATTTTCCATTATACCAGCATCACCCTGAGGATCCTCCTTAGACCCAGTTTCTTCTTGTGATTCTTCTCTATACCTTATCTCACTTTCTCCTCCCATCAAAGTTCCCCCCACCCTCCTGTGAACACTATGGCAAAAATAAAAACATCTATTGAGTTCTTACTATTTACCAGACATGGTGCCAATTTCTCATTTAATTGTTACAACTGTATGAATTAGATGCTACTGTTATTATCTTCTCTTACCAATGAGGTCAGGCCCCTTGCCTACGGCCCTGCAGAGATTTAAATCCCGTCTTCCTGACACAAGATGACTAGACTAGGCTCCTTTCTTAATACACTGGATGTCCACAGCCAAAAGCATTCCCCCTCTACCCCCTTCGAAGGCATAGTTTGAGATTGTGAGCAGCTGGGGCTGCTGATTCTGTTTATCTCAATGAGTCAGCATAAGGAGTATGGCAGTGGTTACAGCAGCACATGCCAGAGCCTCAGTGGGATGTCCTCACCAGGGCACACACTTCTCTAGAGAACAGGGGGTCAGGAAGTTGCTGACCCATCCCAGTCCTGGTAAAGGACTTCCTAAACCCTGCAGCAAGGCCACGTCAAAACCTACTGCATGGAGTATTATGAAGCCATTTTCAAGTACACTGCAGGAGAATGTTTTGGGAAAATATTCATAATATACTAAATTAAAAAGCCATTTCCGAACTGTTTGCAAATATGAGTTAATTAAAAATGTTTATCATATATTATATGTATAGTATATAAATATATGTGTATATAGCTTTATGTACATATATAGACTAAAAGACTAAAAATATAGGCTCAAAATCAAATATAATTATGGGTGAGTTTGTTTTGTTCTTTATGCTCTTTGCACTTACCAAATTTTCTACAAATAAACATATATTACTTTTGCAATTAAGAAACAAGGCAAAAGAAAGAAACAAGGCATATATGAAGACTTTTAGATATGTAACTCTTCCTGGACAGTTTATTCCTACACCAGACTATTTTGTAAAAAAAATTAAATCCTAGAAATACTGAGCTTAGAAAGATCCATGTTGAGATTATTGGTTACAGATGGGATGTCAGTCCCTAAAGAGATAAGGTGCCTAGCCCTGGAAGGATCTTCAGCTCTCCCAAGAGGAATCTAATCCAACAAAGGTGTTTGGCTAAATGACAAGAATTTTCATTGCAGAAATATTTGCCATTCCTTAATCAGAGCCTAATCCAAAAGAATCTTCAGTTGCCCGTCATGGTACTTTCCATTTTAAATCTCCACCTCCTTCTCATTTCAAAGTCTCAATAGCATTCCTGTGCTTTGCAAATGGCAAAGAGAAAGCTGGAAATTGTAAAGGTCTTTGTCAAAATTGTAGCCCATTTTATTAATCCCTCAATTTGTAATAGTGTGACTGAGTTTTAACTCGCATTCCAGGACTAATGCAACAAATGAAAGTTGTCTACTTTGCGTAGACATTCCAATTAACTTTTATTGGAGCCAAGCATTTTTGGAAATCTTTACTTCAAATACTTTCACAGGCTACTGTCATTCTTTTAAATGGCAATAATAAATAACTATACTGTTTATTGTATACTATTTGTATATTTTTCCATTAATTTTTAAAATAGCCTCAATAATTTGTGTAACTTCCATGACAAGACAAAACATAAGTTCATAACTCATGAGCTATGAGTTAT
Organism: Tamandua tetradactyla; assembly: GCF_023851605.1. Taxonomy (NCBI): domain Eukaryota; kingdom Metazoa; phylum Chordata; class Mammalia; order Pilosa; family Myrmecophagidae; genus Tamandua; species Tamandua tetradactyla. Next base: position 177,268,601 of record NC_135327.1, on the reverse strand, counting down.
TTGCCCATGAACACACAGCTGGCAAAAAAAAAAAAAAAAAAAAGAACTTCTGGCTCCACATAAATTGTTCCATCTACCTCATGACATATACTACATATCTTTGAAAAAGGCTCAAGTTTTAAAAAAGTAGCTTTGAGTTGTTCAGGACAGTCTTGCACATTAAGGGGGTTATTCATTAATTGAACCAGTAAAAAAATATTGCATGTGCACTTATAGCCCATCTACAGTACTACTTAAGAGGGTTATAAGATGAATAAATAGTGGTCCTGGTTGTTACCACACTGGGTAATGCTAGTGTTCTGTCAAAAAAATGAGGTGTACCTTTAATGTAATAAGACGGTGAGTGTGGGTGTGTGTGTTAAGCCTTTTCTGAAATCCCCATTGGCATCCATCCCCCTGAAAGTATTGGAGACTTTTTTAGATGTTGAACTATGTATGATGACACGCTCACATACACAAGACTGATTTTAGAGTGCATCTATGGTTTCATCACTGAACATATTACTACGGTGTGCTAATTCATTAATCTGCAAGTCAAGACATAAAACTGTTAATATCTAGTTGTTACCTCTCATTAATATCCTCAGAATCAAACAGAGATTTGACACATCAGGCACTAGAAATCACATATTTCATTTTCTCTCTGGCTCTTTTTGAAATATATTACCTATGGTTTGAAGCAATATAAGAGTGTTCTTTTTAAATCAGGACATATATTTAAAACACAAGAATTGTTTTCCAAAGTATGACATCTCATACCTTCATAATGTTACATTCTGGCTTATGATTATTTATTTTGAGTGTGACATTTCTTATGGCCACTTGACAATTTTGCTCTAAGTATTTCATGAGAACCAGAAAATGCAGTAAGCTTTCAACAAAACTACAGGATTCTGAAAATCAAATAAGATGGATTGACATAGAACAAGTAAAAATCACTCTTCTGAATCAATTAAGATACATAATTTCTTGCTAGTTCCTAGGCATATAGGCCTCTCCCTTCATTGATTTTGGGAAAGGAAGGAAATAGCATTGATGCTCAGCTTAGGATTTATCCTCATCATTTGGCAACTATCAGGATAAACTGATTCAAACAGGACTTGTCAATGGATGCAGTGGAGTTTTGATGAGGAGTGGTATATATTTGAATAATTTCCTTCTCCTTTAGGAGGAAACATCCAACAAATGCAAATCGATGGACATTCTACAAATTTACTAGCCTGTACAGTTCAAAAAGTGTTAAGATCATGAAAGACAAAGACTGAGGAATTATTCCAGGTTAAAGAAGACTAAAAGACATGGCAACTAATGTAACATGTGACCCTGGATACGATTGTAGATCAGAAAAAAATTTGATATAAAAATAATTATTGGAACAGAAAAAGTTAAATGAGGTCTGTGAATTAAACAGCAATATTGGATTAAAGTTAATGTCCAGATTTTTATTTTTTTCCTATAGCTATGTAGAAAAGTGTTTTTGTTTTTAGGAAACACAATCTGAAGAAAAGGATAGAGGCAACATGACTGTAACTTGCTTGCAAATGGTTCAGTTTTCTTTTGAAATAACATATATAGATACACATACAGCAGATGTGTTAGCTATTTTGACAATTGGAGAACCTGGATGAAGAGTATTTGGAAAATTTTTACTTTTCTTGCAACTTTTCTATATGTTTGGAATTATTTCAAAATAATTTTTTAAAGCTATGGTTTTCACTTATATCATTTACTAACCCTTTTACTCCTTCATGCGCATTGAAACTGACGTTTTTGCTTTCCTCATAATAATGCATTACTCTTGCTGAAAGAGCTTATTTCTCATGCATTCTTCAAGTTTTCTGTTTTTCTATATCTATGATTGCTTTCTCTGCTCAGATGGTATAAAGAAACACTTTGCAAGCACCTAGGCCTTTAAATTTAGAGTGCGTAGTAAATTTAACGCTAGAGGCTCTGAAAATCAGGAAAGATAAACAAAAAAGAGTCACTATTCTTGATAGTTGAATTTACTAACCTCTACTTTTTTAGCTTCTGAACTTCTGAATCCAGGAGGTATAGCTGTGGTTCCCAAATGCCAGTCTGTCCACTGAAATTTGTCTGTGATACAGTTTTCATTGAGAAAGATTAAATCACAATGTAATATAAAACATAACATATTATAGCATAACATATCATGGTATAATATAATACCATAAATATACCACATTACAAATTACAATATAAATATATAAACTTAATATATTTATGAATTGGAATGTGTTAAGCTAAACCATGCTGGCAGTTCTAACAAACCACCCATAAATCTCAGAAGCTTAACAAAATACAGGTTTATTTCTCAGTAGTATAACCATCCATGAAGGTAAGGACTGTTCTATGTGGTCCTCCAGAGACCTGAGCTCCTTCTATTCAGGGGCTCTTCCATCTTCGATGACATGGGAAAGGAGGATGGGAAAGGGAACACCTGCTTCCGGCCCTTTGACCTCCAGGTAACATGCATTCCTTCTTTACTTGCATTGATGAGAACTAGTGATACAACCCCACTTAAAAGCATAGGGGCTGGAAAATGCAGTTTACCAAACTACCATAAGAGAAAATAGCACAGATATTGACTAATAGCTAGCTTGGAATATGCCACAAGGCTAAGTCTACCTACTGGAAAGGAGTGTCTGTTGTTCTCAGCTTATGTTCTTACCCTTTTAAAAAAAAAAAAAATGTGACAATATCTCTTCTTTTCTAGAAAACTGATATTAGATATTAAGATTGTTTAATGCTTTTATCTGGCAAAATATATTGTCATAGCATTCCATTGCCTCCCACACTCCCTAGCTGGGAAAGAAAAAAAAAGGTATTCTGGCTCATGAATTCCAGAAGTCTGGAGCCACTGGCTTATAGAACACTTAATTATTAGTAAATTATTTCCTGGACCTACTGACTCATATCATAAGCCTAATTCTATCTTTGAATGGTACACTTTGAAACTGCAAAACATTTCTTTGAAACTCCAATAGTTATATAAGTGCAGGAGGACAAAATAAACAAACAAAATTCCTAGATTGGTAGGAATAATCCTGTATTTTTAGTATTCTCTACTCAAAACAGTGTGCTTCCCCAAGTGATCTGGATGCATTAGCAAGAAAATTGCTCCCACTGGAATTTAGCATTAAATGTTGAAATTTAGCACAATTTTATTTGCAAAAGTTTTCCTAATAAATGTAAATGTGCTTCAGTCAACAGTGGAAGTAGCTGTTACTACTGAAAGCTTCTTAACCGAGTTTCTTTTATCTGCTAAACTGGTTCCTCTGGGATGGCCTTTTTCTGTCATTATAGAAATGTGCTGTAATCCATTTATGCCCAGAAGCACCCAATTTAGATTCTAACACCAGAAATGCCTTCCTGGGAGGGGCACAAATCAGCACTGGTACATTTCTAAGCTCAAACTGGGTACTCACCATGTGCTAGGATGAATGTCTTCTCTTTCTGGTCTTCATGACTCTCTTGGCAGGTTGACTAGTATATTATTCTTTTTTGCTGCCCCATTTATATTTGCAACTTTGTGAATTGCTTCACTACTGATAACAGTCTTGAATATATCACCATCCAATCTTTTTATAAACAATCCTAAAAATCATTCTTTTTGGTGGTTTGTTGGCTTAAAGATTTGTCAAGTTCGAATTGGATAGTGTGACCATTGGTAACACTTCTTTACATTTCCCAAACATCATTGATTTTACTCTGCATCTGTTCACAGAAAACAATTTGCACAATTCAAATAACCCACTTATCTATTCCTACTCTCTAAGCAACAAAAATAACAGCCAGCATGTTTTTGAGTCTTCTGTGTTCCTGGAACAATGTTGGGTGTTTGACACCCATGTTTTACCTCATTCGATGTTCACTGAAGTTCTGTGAGGTGGGGGGCATTAATCCTGCTTTATAGAGAAGGATCTGAAGTTCGCAAGCACTCTTCAACAACTAAAGCATAATATTGCTTTCGTAATTACTTGACAATATCCCCATACACTTATCATGTACTGTAGTACAGCTGTGGCGTCTGGTAGAGATGAATTTGAATCTGTCTTGCCACTCACTTTAATGGTGCTTTGGACACGAGCTTACACTCTCCTGAGACCATTTCTCCTGGGTGTGGGGTGTGCCTGGTGAAGCAGCCACAACACTTCCCCAGAAGCATTCTCAGTGGTGAGTATTGCTGGCATAGGAAGGGAGTTCAGATGCTAATGTGGAGTGTCTATTTCTGAGTCAGCTTTTTCCCTCTCTAGGATACTCAAGGAAGGACAGATGGTTCACAAATTCCCTCAAAGTCTCAACACCCAAGAAGCCTCTTCCTGGGAGTTGGCATTTCATCATGACTCCCTAGAAGTAGCTTGAGTTCTTCTAAGAGGAAATGAACTTATTATACTTCCTGAAACACTTTCCAGAATGGGTCTCCAGGACTTACCTCAAACTAAATGCAATGACAGGGAGGTCCTATGGTTCTTCACAGTTAAATTGCAATAGGTTTAGCCCTGCTACTGGCTCATTAACAAAGGGACCCTCTGCTACGTAGTTATTTCTGCATTGTCAATGGATCCCAGGCTCCTGGGCCCCTGGCAGCATTTGAAATATTGCTATGCAGTGTTACTAAGGTGACCCAGGAAAATTTAGCTATTATTTACAGTAAAGTTATAAAATGTATTCACCAAAGTCTTAACAAAGGGCTCTCTGAAATTTGTAACACTCCATCAGAAAAGTCTGCAAAAAGTCACTCTTCTAGATTCTTGGTTGTAAATATTTAAAGGTCTGAGCACACTGAATGCCAAATTTGTCTATCAGCTCTGCGAATAAAGCTACCTATTATTTTTCCATTTAGTACTACACATTTCCTAATTTATACATGCCCTCAATCGAGCTGCTCCTGCCTTATACAGTGGTTTGGCTGCTCCCAGGGGTGACCTGGAGTGAGTCAGAGGAGACTGATGTTTTTATTTGCAGTTTGTTCTCAGTCCCTGACCTCAGAGAAGCTATTTTCCTGAAAGGTTAGGGCTCTTCTTGGTGGGGTGGGAGGGGGCAGCTGCTCTGGGAACAAGCCCATTGGTACATTCTGATCTGCGATGCAAGGCCTGTGAACAGCAAGGGTCTTCTTTCTGAAGAAGATTTCTTTTCCTTCCTCCTCAATCTAGTAACTCCTGAAACCTCCCGTTTAGGCCACATTTATACCAAACATCAACACATTTTTGGTGTCAAAGGCTTATAAGGGGAATTAAATTTACTTTTGCCTGGGCCTTATGAGTTTTCTAGTGATTTTTCACCCACATTCTGCTTTAGGCTTGTTTTCTAGTTCCCTGAACACCACTAATGTAGAAGAGGGAGCAAAGGTGGGATCAAACTATACTTCTCTACCGAACAAATACTGTCTAGAAAGAGCGTAGAGAAAAAGAAATATCTGATCCTTGTTTGCAAATGAAGAAGATGGACCATATCAGTGGCTCTATAATTTAAGCATAAAAAAATCAGCTGGGGTATTGGTTTAAATGCAGATTCCTGGGATGAGTCAGTGAGTGTGGCTTAATTCAACTGCCCAAACCCATTGCTGATTCTGACATGGTAGGTTTCAGTATAATTATTCAAAAAGAAAACCAGGAAGAAAGGCTGTACTTCAACAGCTCTCAAATTATTGTACTATATGAAAGCAACTTTAAATGAGGACACTGATTTTGTAACAACATGTACAAAGGGGATGGAGTTATGAAGGTCAATGCCAAAGGCTAAAGTCTATATAAAAACCAATATCTCCTTTGCTCCAAAGGAAAGAAAAGTTCCTACTTTTTCTATTCTGTTGTAACGCTAATATCCACTTGAAGGTAAAATTCCACTTCAGCAAATGCCATTGTAACATAACAAGTTTTCAGCATAACTCAACTGCTTTCAACTTTTATGTGTAGCAATTCTTAATTGACTTGTTAACAACATTTCTTCACAAAAAGTCATCAGTCATTTGGTTCAACAAACTATTTTCTGCTTTTAGATAAAACATTTCTCTTTCTCTCAAAAGTAACTGATGAATTGTACTCACCTCACAAGAAGAGAGGTAGATCAGAGTGAAAGTTGATGTGGCTGACCTCACAGCTCTACTGGGCTCCAGCAAGAAGCAATTTCCTTTATTTCCCCTTTTACCTCCTTTCCACGACCCCAATCCCACTAACATACCTAAAACTCAAAATAATTCTATGACACTCTGAAAAATACAGGGATTGGAGGCATTCCCTACCTTTTTAGGTCTATGTAATGGTGTCTGGTGGTGAATTGTTTATACATTCCACCTAAACAAGTCAACAAAAAAAATTGAATCGCTCATATTTTTGTTGTATAGACTTCAGAGTATCCCATTGCATTGTCAGTTAGGCTTCCAGAATGGATGAACAATGGTTCAAAATCTAAATGGCAATACTCTGTAGAGGAACGAGCACTATACTAAGAGTCAAGAGACATGGGTTTTTCTCTTAGTTTTACCTATTAGCTGTGAGGCCTTAGGAAAAGATATGGCCTTTCTGAACCTGGGTCCTCTCCTTGGGGTACTATGATCTCGCAGTCTCTCCTAGCTCACTAATCTTAGCCTTTCTTTCACTGTTATTTATAACAGATCACCTTGTGGAACAGGACATCTTTATTCTTTTGATTTTCCAATATTTTAAGAGAGTAAACATTATTTTCAGAAAATTTTTAACTTCACACTTTGTCGTATACATTATATTTTACCTAAAGTGTTAATTCCTCTATCCAAGATGGAAAGACATTCATTGTTGTAGACAAGCATTCATCTGATAGTATTTCCTTTCACCTGGCATTAATGTGGAGAACCAAAAAAAGCTCATAGTGAAGGAGCAGCTACTTCCAAAAGTTGGGGAGAAGAGTAAGGGAAGAAGAATTTTCCATTTTTTTTTTTCAGGTAGGGTTACTCTTCTATGGTTTTTGCAACAGGGATCCATAAGTGGAAAGAGGGTCTCAGTGTATATTCTCCCTCAGTCTTCCTTCCACCCCAGATTCTTACCAAGGCACAGTAAGTTACATCATGACAGAGAAATTTTTCATTAATGCCTTCCCATCCCCTTTCTCAGACCCCTTCACCAGCTGGGGTTCCCCAATTTGAGCCTGGGGCCCTTACCAGAGGACTTGGTTCCAATCAGTCAGATAATAAATGTTCCTTGTTAAGGTATTATCTGATTACATTTAGGGTCTGAGCCTCTCTGGCACTATTTTTATTTTGTCATGGATTCAAAATCAAAACACATTTCTTACCGAGAGGAATAACAGTCTACAGAAAGAATTCTGGGAAGTGTAATAGGCAGTGAAGTAGCAAGGCCCAGGGAGCTGGCCCTGTCAAGTTTCTCAGATCACAGCTCACAGAGACAAGCATGAAGGCTGCTTAGATAGGGATGCTGACAAAAGTTAAGAAAGCCCTGTAAAAAAAAGTACAAACTTAGAGTGCTTGACTTGACAGTAGGGGAATCCAGAGTCCTTTCTGCTAAGCTATCCCTTAGCCCCTGCAATAGCTCCTGAGATACCTTCTTGGGAGTGGACTCAATTTGAAAATCACTGTGGTGGGTCACTTCTAAAGCCCTTTGCCCCTAGAATAGTTTCATGATGCCTCCAATAGCTCCTCTATGGTTAGCCATGACACCCATGCACCTTGACAGAAACACCCTAAGTGGAGTGGTGAGTTCATAAAACAATACCCAGCCCTCCCTTCACAGTTGTGCCTTAATACCCTTCTCATCCCCAGCTGCTCCACCCTCACAGTTAGACACTCACTTGGAGTCACACTGAGCCCTGCTAAGTCCCCCAAACCATGCCTTTCCCTTATCCAAGCCTCTTCTCAGTCTTCCTGATCCAACTCAGATTTTATGTATTAAAATGTAACCTTCTCAAACTGGCCAGTCTTTATTTTCCTTTGTCTTAGTTTTGAATTTATTACTGAATATGGATCTTATTTAAATCATTTCTTCCTAATGTTACTTCTCCATGTGATTATCAACTTTTCAAGGACAGGTGTAAGGTCATATTTATCTTTTAACCTCAGGGCTTAACATAGTATTTGGTACATGCGTATTAAGAGTTTATTGAACTATACAGGCTTGCTAGAAAGGAAAGGAGTTGTCGTATGTGGCTAAAGTCTGGATGAGAGAGGGAAAGCTGTTGAAAATATGTCTTATATATAGGACTAAACTAAATGACCAGGAAATAAACTACCTGACACTTTAAAAAATAATTATTTCTATGTTTATTATGCACCTGGGTACCATATGTGTACAAAAATATTTTAATGCAACTGGATACCTTAAATTTTAGAGATTCCCATGGAAATATCAAACTTTAAGTTAGAATGGGTTTAAGATACTGAAAAGGGATTTAGGCTGACACATAGCACATGGAGTAAAGGATATTGCTGTTTTATTGGGGATTTTCTGGAATCTATGGAATTTTGGGGGATTGGACTAAGTACTGCATGAAATTCCTAAACCTTCAGGGGTCCTCAAACTATTTTCAGTATTTTTAAAAGTCTTCTTGCAGTTCTTCATAGGCTCATTAAAATGTCAAACTTTATTTGCTTTGGGCTAGAATTATATTAACCCAATGTAATGATATCGGTTATCCTTTGGTGTTCAATATCTCTAATTGGCAATTGTATGCATCTTTGATTGATTTCTAAAAATATGGAAACATGGATCAAATCATGAACAAATACAGGTTGACAGCAAAATCTTCAAAACAAAGGAACCCAATAAGTAGAGAAAAGAGAGGAGGTAGTGAAAGGAGTTTGTGGAGATAGAAAGGTGGAGAGTCTTGGACTGGGTGATTGCAGAGCTCCTTCAAGGCCCAAGAGCTTTGTGAGTTCATCCCAGTACTTACTATTTGCCCACCAGGCTCTGGTAGCCAAAGAATAAAGAGTTTGGGATTGCTTCTGTGCCAGGACTCAATGTACCACTAGAGAGACTGCTCAGCAAGCCAGAGCATCCAGGCCAGGGACAGTGTGCATGCTAGACGAGCAACCACAGCCAGACGAGCAACCACAGCCATCCTGATCATTCCATGGCAACTGCAAGAGGTTGTACGATACAGTGCTTGGAAGCACTGACCCTCAGCCCAGACTGCCTGGCTTTGAATTCTAGCTCTGTCCCGTTCTGAACCTGTGCCCTATTTGTTCCTCATTTGTAAAACGATGCTGATTACACTTACCTCCTAGGGTTGTTATAAGGATCAAATAATTTAACAAAGAAAGTCCCTAAAATTATGCCAAGAGCAAGGGAAACCTGGACATTTGTTATATGTCAGATAATGTGCCAAGCTTTTTGCTGCCACCTTCTCAGAGTCCCTACAAGGAAGGTATATTATTATCTCTATTTTACAGATGAGGAAGCTAAAGCTTAAAGGGTTTAAAGAACTTGTCCAAGATCCCCGTTTATCCATAGCAGAAGGTAGGTCAAACAAAGGCTTGTCAGCAGCACCCTCTTCCATTATACTGGGATTGGGATTGGAAGTGCATCTCCCTGTGACATCAGACTCCTCACTCACTATATGCCTTTGGGTAAGGCACCAGCCTTCCTTAGCTTCTGTTTTATCATTTGTAAAACTAGAGGGTTGGATGCAGGGATCTCAAAGGTCCTTCCTGGAGTAATATTTTGTGAATCATAATCCCTATCTGTGCTAGAAACAGCCAGAACTATCAGTTCCCTCCTGGCTCAGGCACAGGTTCTGGACATGTCCAGCCCAATCCTGGTGCTGCGAGTCACATCTCTGTGTTTTATTTCAATTCAGACTCTGTCTTCCCCTGTACAATACTAGTTTGTTCAATCTGAAGCAATTGCTGCTGCCTTCAGGAGCACCAGGAAACCCCTTCTGTCAAATGTGTTTTGTCTGATCATATCTGATCAACATGGAGGTGAATACAGAACTAAAAAGGTCTCTGTATCTTGGGTGTAGTGAAAATATGAAGTAATGCAGGTGGGCTCAAAGTATTACTATCAGAAATAGCAACAAAGTGATTATTTTAAAAGTTTAATTTTTATTTTTGACTTAACATCCATTAGCTACCGGGACTTTTGTTCTAGACAGAGAGAGCCATGATCCTCTCCTTGTTTCACAACAATTAGACAGAGCCAGGACACATCAGTCAACTTCTCCATGCCTCAGTTTACCCATATGTCATTAATAAGTCCCTACTGGGTGGGAAGCACACTTTTATATACTGGAGATGAGGAAGCGGGGATAAAAATAGAATAGGATGAAGGACTTCTTTTTTCCTTATTTTAATCCATGGCCTGAATGTAAACAGCAATCCATTTTTAAAACTCAGCTGACCAAGGAAAACCAGCCAGACAATGCTAGCAGGGCCTGGGAGCAGGCTGAACAGAAAGGACTAATGTGGTTCTGCCCTGGTCCCTTTATAAACAACACTTGCCAGGAGCTCCTCCTCAAGGGCAGGCCTCTTGGGCCTTCTTGGGCGTCAGATGGAAATGATTTGGGCACATCCGGTATGGCCTGAATTTGATCCTAAGGGTAAGGTCTAAAAAAGAAAATAAAAGCCGGAGAAGAAAGAAGGCAAAAACCAATGCCCTTAAAAACTATGCGTACTGAAAGTTTGATATTTAATGCTTACCCCTCAGAGCTGTATTCCTAACTCTGGGTTTGTAAGACACTACATGTTTTTCCCCCTAATCCTCTCCAAAAATGCATTCCATAAATTGTTAGCATCTCTGCCAATGGACCCAGTAAATTCAGATGCCAGCTTTAAATTCAACCCCTTTTAAATCAATGCATCAGTCCTTTGAGTTAAAGGGATATTATTTTCAGATTCCTATAGCTGCTGGCTTCTTTATAAAGTTGCAAATGATCATATTTCTTTGTGGCTATTAATTTTTTTACACCTCACCATTGTTCACTGTTAGGCTTATTGAGAGAAATAGACACTGTAGCAGACACATGTATGTTCACAGTAGCTATGATATACCTCTAAGATTCTTCAGCCCATTTTAAGATACCCTGACACCCCACCACCATCCCTTGTTCCAATGGTTTTCTCCAAAGGGCTCAAGCTTGTTCAATATGGCAAAGTTACCATATATATATATATATATAGATAGATAGATAGATAGATAGATAGATAGATAGATAGATAGATAGATACATAGATTCTCTGGTATTATTTGTTTTATAAATGTGAAGTGTTTAACACGTGGGCCCCAGGGCCAAACTGTCTAGGTTTGAAGCTCTACCACTTAGCAGCTGTGTGATCTTGAACAGCTTGGTTACCTTCTCTGTGCCTCTGTTTCTTCATCTATAAAATGGAGATGATAATAGTACCTATTTCATATATTAATGTACATATAAAGCACTTAAGCAGCACTTGTACAGGAGTAAGTTCCACATCAGTGTTGTTTACTGTTACACAGTTGTCCTGGGTAGAACTTTCAGCCAACAAGGACTGCTGCTGTAACGAATTGCAATCATCAACATGGAAGAGGTCTAGAAGGATCTGAGAGCAAGTTAAAAAAAAGTAGGCAAAGAATGAAGGGAAACATGCCAAGCTACTTTGTGGTCCCTCTGAGGCCAGTTAGCTTATTTTCTTAAAAAAGCTGATGAAGGAGAGAATTACAGACAGTATGGACTAGGGAGGGCCACATCTTAGAACCTCTTGATAAAGTGAGGGAAAAACAAGTGCCAGTTCCTGGGTTCCCTGGTCCACAGTCTCTAGGCTTGGGGCTGCTTCTCTTAGGGTAGAACTGTAATTCCTGGGAAGGATCCGCTTCATACATATTATTTGGATTCCACCAACACTCAGGTAGTTGATCTTTCTGTTTTGATTTTTCCCTGCTCTGGTGCCTTCTACATCAATTTGCAAGGATAGTTTTGCTCAATTACACTTTTCTCTCACTCCACTCGAGGGCTGAAGGGGGTGACTCTGATTTTCATGGAAGTTTGAAGGAACCAGTTTCATTATTTTTCATTTTTAGGTCATTTCTTATTTCCTCCAGTACTTAAGAACTTGCTTTCCCAAAGGGTAGTTGCTCAGTAAATACTTATCACCAACAGGTGAGAAACTAAGAAATTATTATGTCCAAGGTTATAAAGCTTGTTAGTAGCAGAGTCAGGTCAAGATCACAGATCTTTCTGTTCCCTTGTGAATCTGATGGGAGTGGGATGCAGATGTATGACACCTCCACTCAGGTAATATAGGAGGTATTTTATTCTGATTGTTTAAGCCATCTATGATAAGTAGTAGAAAACAGAAGGCAACATTTATTATCAGGTGTCACTGGTGTGGTGGAGAAGATACAGAATAAGAGGTAGCCTAGGCTATCAAAAAAGGAGCCTGAATTAGAAGTCAGGAGGCTTCATGATTATTAGTAGAGGTTGTAACAAATAGAAGCTATTCTTAATAAAATAATCTTTAGTTTAAGAAGTCCAGCAGCCCATATATCTTCAAGCAGCCCATGTAGCTAAGAAAAGATTGTCTATCTTTTTGGAGAACCCAAGACCCATTACGGCCGCTTCCTCTGGCTCTTACACACAACCCATAAGCAGAGCAAGATTCATGCCAGATTCTCACACCCTGTCACTTACGCTCCTACAGCTGAAGCTATGTTTTGATGAACTGGAGGAGACTGTAGCCATCGTCCGAGCCAATGCAATTAAAACTATCCCAGGGTTTAGATCAGGCACCAAACAGATCCAGGAGAGGATGTAGCAGCTGAGTGGGAAAGGTTCTGGGGTCCCTCCTCTACTACAACTGAAGCAGCTCTGCTTTCAGAAAAAGTGTTCTGTCTCAAAAAGAAGGAAATCATGATCGAGAGCACTACCTTGTGGAATGAAGACCCAGGAGATGAAGCAACTGGTCACAGCCATTTAGCTAGTTGGTGGCTGAGCTTGCAGTAGAACCCAAATCTTGGGCTTTGTGTTCCCTTGTACCTCACCACACTGTGCTGCTAACTGTCCTGTATTCACACATATACTTCAGAGATAATGGTTTTTAAAAAGTGTTAAAAAAAAAAAACAACAAAAATGTCCAAGATTATCTATGGTCAACAGCCCAATAGGGCAAAGATGTCTTCATAGTTCATAATTATATTGTTCTCTCTCCTTCACCCCAACTACAGATAAACAAGGCCAATCCTTAGTGTAACATGTAAGTTAATAACTTTATTTTCCATCTTTTTTCAACTGGAGTCCTTGTTACTCTTTAGCACTCCTTTCCTCTGACAAAACAGGGAGGACTCTGCTACCAATAATTTTACCTGTGCCTCAGTTTACTGACTACCGTTTCATGGTGAATGAGTTTCTTCAGCGTGCTCTGCTCCCTAGTGGTATTTAATTTAAAAATCTTATTTTTAATTATTTAATAAAGATTGTATCCCTTATTAAAGGACTTTTAGGGATCAGTGACTAGAAAAAGGAAAGACACTTTTTCTTAGTAGTTGGGGGAAGAGCATATTATCATATCAGGCATAAACCTTAAGGTGCCTAAGAACAAATTATATTTTGACATTTTTAAGGCAGAAATCCCGTCATGGTAGTTTGGATCTAGGAGCAGAACTTAAAGCATCTCTGGATGATTTTTCAGGCACAGACCACCTCAAAAGCCCCTCCGAGCAGTGTGTCAGAATTCTGCCTGGTAGGGAGAGACACACAGGCGGCTGTGGCTCCTTTTCCTCCACCCATTTTCCAATTCTACCAAAAATCTTAACTTTCCCCTGCCTCTGCCAACTCCCCTGTGGTCTCCAGTGTTCCAGGAAATGAAGAGTAATTCTTCATTTCTTTATTTCTTGCCTCATAAAGGGAGCACTATGTGTGGGTGGGGACTTGGGGGGAGATGAAGTGGCTCCGCCACAGCCTGTAGAGATCCCGCTCAGAACTCTTGGGGAAGGAGCCAGCTCTGTCCCCTCTGCCTCAGCATCTGCTGGCTGGAGACTGCCTCAACTTGACCTGGCTCTACAGGACAGAGGCCACCTCTCCCTTCCTCCTCCCTATACAAATCCCTGCCTTCACTGAGCTCTTCCCTCCCTGTGCCGCAGGGCTCCTACTTACAATCTTTATATCTACTGACATTTGTCCTTTTGTTTTACTTTGTGTTTAATAATAGCTGCACATTTTCTTTTTTATCGGAAATCAAGAATCGTGCCTGTATTACGTGCTAACTTTGGAAATAAAATTTATGGTGGAGATTACCATTGGAATAATTGCTTTTCATTAACTCCATACTTCCTTATTACAGATTATTTGCCTAGACAAAGAAACTATCGCATTCTATTCACCAAATGTACTCGCCTTCAATTGCAACCAGGAATTGGAAGTCTTGGATTGTCTGTGCTTAAAGAGTGGCATTCCTGACTTTCTGCATCTGAGTTTGGCCACACTGTGGGTGGGGGAGAGGGTGGGTAATCCTAGATCTTTAGATTTCAAAGTCCAGGTTGTGATTCATGGGACAAATAAGGTTACTTAGCTTCTCTAAGCCATAGATGGTTCTGCATCTCAATTCTCAAATCTATAAAGTGGAGTTAGGGCGACAGAAAAGCAAGATATGTGTATTTAATAACCAGTTTACTTTAAACTCAGTTTTGAAAGCCCTATACTTCATATAATAAATGGGGATTCAAAAGCAAGAAAAAGAGGAAGAGGATACCCATCAAAAAGGAGTGGCAAAATAAATCCCAATGGAAAATTTGTGACTTTCTGTGGTTGGAGTCATTTGGTCAAGAAATGATGAAATTACAAATTTCTGAAAAGGGTGTGTGTTTTAGAGTTATTGAGGTCTAGGTCACAGCATGATACACAGGCAAGGCCAGCAGTTAAATCTGATGCTGAATAAAGAGAAAGAACTGGCCACGACCAACATTTTTCACCACCACAGCAGACTTCCTGTTCTAACATTGTCCATTAATCTTTTCATCTCATGAACTCAGAACCAGTCTCTCTCAGCAAGCTTGGGGATCCATTGTCCATGTCATAGAGCTCATCTTTTAACTCTTTATACAGATTGATTGATAAAAAGTGAACTGCAGCTAGATGCTTAGAAGAACTGCACAAAGGACCTGTGTGTGCAGCAGTAACAGCTGTTGAAGCTGAAAGCCTGGTGCTGAGGAGCAGTAGGGGTTTCTCTTTATAGAGAAGCCCTGCTACCCTTATATCCCAGACACTGATTTCACCACAATCCATTTGGTGACAAGGATCAGCCTCTGACATAGGAAAAGAGGGACGTAGACCCAGAAGAAAAAAAGAAGTTCAGAACCCACCTGTTCGCCTCCATAAACACAATGGTTCATTTCCTCAGTCATTCAGCAAACAGTACTGAGGTCCAACTGAATTAGTTGGGACAAAGACTAAGCTGCTATAACAAAGAGGTCCACAATACAGTGACACTGGCTTGAGAAAGTTTATTTCTCTCTCTTCTCTGTTATATAAAGTCACTCAGAGACCCAAATTCTCTTCCATATTATTACTCTGAATCAGGATCTCTGGTGGTGGGCCACAGGAATCTGTGTTCTATCAAGTGGTCAATGTGATTCTTATGCATACTTAGGTTTGAGAATCACTGCTCTCGAGCACTAACTTCAGTGGCAGGGTCAAAGCTGGATCTCTGGAATGTCTTTGTGTCAGCTTGAAGGAAGTGGGGAGAGAAAGTAAGTCCAGTACAGCAATTTCCTCTTAAGGATGTGAGATGGGATCCATTTATAAAGCTGTTTCAGCATTTTTAGTATTTGTAATCTCAGCACCCCACTCTCCTGGTACCAAAATCTGTTTTGGTTTGCTAACACTAATGAAATGCAGTATACCAGAAATGGGCTGGCTTTTACAATGGGGATTTATTAACTTATAAGCTTACAGTTCTGAGGCCATGAAAACATTCAGATTGAGGCATCAACAGGTGATGCCTTCTCCCCAAAGACCCGCTCCCAGTGTTACTCAGCTCTTCTGTCTCTCACATTGTGAGAGACAGTATGGTGCGCTGAACTAAAAATATTTACTAGCTGGCCGTTTACAGAAAAATTCTGCCAACCCCTGCTCAAGAGTAAGGTTCAGTGTTTAGTGAAGGTCTTTCAAGTGGTTCTGGCTGATTCAAAGCAAGCATCCAAAGTTAGGTTCCCTCATGACCATGAGAGAAGAAAGAAGTGTAGTAGAAAGCTGTTTATTCCAGAGGCTGAATGGTAATTTACACCTTCTTCTGTGGCCAAGCACTATGATAGACATTTATATACATTATTCTATTTAATCCTTACAGAACTCCATAAAGTAGGAATCACAGCTGTCCAGAGCTGAGCCTCATGGCTTCTTTTTTGAGTTTCAGGTCATGTCCATGGGCATGCCCATACTATCGGTACTTTAAGTCCAACATATTAAAAAGAAGCTCATTATCCGTTTCCTTTTTTCTTTAGACTAAGCAAGCTCCTATCACATTGGTATTTTATTCTTAGGAATTCCTAGAATTGCTCTACTTACAGATCAATTGCTTATTAATTAAGGTTATTCTAGCCATTCCTGTTTAAGACCTCAATCTTAGAGGTTGTTTTAGTCTTCTCATTTATTAATATCTCTTCTAATTAGACTCCAAATCCTGCCAATCTCTGCCAAATTCTGTTCCCCTCTCCATTCTCCCACTCATCTATCATAATCCTTCTCCTCCTTCAAGTCTAGTTCCAATGATGATTCCATTGAAAAACTTTCTGTGAACCCTGTCAGTGAACACCGAGAGTATTTTATTCCCAATTCATGACACTTTGTGCATTCCTCTAGAACTACACAAACTTGAGTTAAGTTTCTATTAGAGTGTAGGCCCCTTGAGGAACAAGAGCATGCCTTAATTTTACTACTGGGCCAAAATTCCATCCACAAATCTTTACCTATAATATGCTAGTGCTTTTTACCTACAGTGACATCTTTAAGACAGTATTTGCAAGTATGAAATCACAGCACAGATCTCTAGGGATGAAGAGAAGTTGATTTCCTCTAAAATACATTCCTCCCAGATGTTTGGCTGCTTATTCTTTATATTCACCTGAAGGTTCCTCTGGTGACCTCTAAATGATAGAACAGATTCCATCCTCTAAATGATGGAACAGATTCTAACAGAGGAATTCCTCTCTACTTCCACCTATTTCAAGAATTTAGGTGACAATTGGAGAAGGTACGAATATATTAGCAGGACCATTAAGATGAAGCTGCAATTGTGCTACTACTTTGTCCCATAAAAAATACATATAGTCAATGTGTACATTTTGACTAGGGGTCAAGGTAATCTCCATTCTAGACCCAGCCTTTTCATTTATTCAAAGTTTGATGTTTGGTAGGTCATTAAATTTCTCTGGGCATCAATTTCCTCCCCTTAGAACATAAGGATACTATACCTGTCCTGCCTGTCTTGTTATTGTTGTAAAGGGAGTAAAGTGAAATATGGTATGTGAAAGAATTTAGAAAATGTGTCAATTAGCTTTTACTGCTGATATGCTAAAATTTAGTGGCTTAAAGTAGCAACTATTTATTTAGCTCATGATTCTGTGCGTCTCCTGGACTGTCGTGCCCTGGACCTACTTAGTTGATCTCTGCTGGGTCTGCTCATGTAGCTGTGGTAAATTGACAGGTTGGTCAGTTTGGACATGTTCTTGTCTTAGTCAACATTCCGGTGGGTGTGGACTCTTGCAAATAATGTCTCTTCAAGATGATGGTAAGGTATGATGTGATGTGGCCCAACTGATTCAAGGTGGGCTTTAATCCAGATTACTGGCAACCTTTATAAACAGAGTGAAAGTCAGACAAAGAAAGAAACCAGAGGGGGCAGCTAGATGCCAGAATTCAACAGAATACAGGAGAGGAAGGAGAAGACACTACCATCTGAATTGGCATGTAATGGAAAAGCCATGGAACTCCAGTGATACTGGTTAGCTGGAAGAAAGCCTTCTGAACTCTGAAACTGTGTGCCAATAAAGTACTATTGTTATGCCAACCCATTGTGTGATATTTGTTTTAGCTGCTAAGAAACTAAAATACTTGGCAAGCTCTTGGCTGGGGTGAAAGGAATGACTGAGCCATATGTACCTCATCACTGAACAGGCTAGTTTGGGCTTCTTCACAGGGCCATATTAGGGTTCCAACAGCTGTAAGAGAGGATAAGCCCCACTGTACAAGTGTTTTTCAAGTCTCTGCTAATGTTGCATTCCCTAACATATCATTGGCTGAAACCAGAATCATGTGGAAGGGCTTTGGAAATTCTATAGTATAGGAGAATGAATATACAGGAGAGGTAAAAATTTGTGGTCACTGGAATAACAGCAGCAGAAGTTCTAGCATCCAGTGCCCAACATCATCAGCAGGAGCTGCAGAATCTGTGCCCACTGGCAGGAAAAATGCTGTCCTTGTTGTAACAAACCTGCAAGGTGTTTTAGGTGTTGTTCTCAATATGAGGTCTTCCAAGTCTCATTCTGTGGCCTTCCCAAAGAGTCTATTAGTCACTTAATATCTTTTTATAAATTCCTTTTCTGTTTAGACTAGCTAGAGCTGTTTCTACTATTTGCAAGTAAAGATCTTGGCACTGATAGTTCTCTGTTTTGATGGAGCTCTATGGCTTTAAACACTCCATACTGCAAGTACATTTTAAATATTTTATATTTTTTTACTTTTTTGCTAATAAAATGTTTAGTTAACCTATTGCTATATAGTTTTAAATTATACTCATATAATTCAGTTACGCTTTTGTACACAGATTCTGGACTCCTCAAATATGAAAGGAGATGGTTTGAGAAATGAAGGAAAGCAAACTCCATTTCTCCCACTTAAAAGGCATTTATTTCAAGTTTATGCGGAAAATCCAAGCTCTCTGGCTTCACTTACTGACCTATTGAACTGTGTGGCACCATATCAATTTGTAAGATAATGAAAATGAAACTTGCTCCCAATTTCTTTATTGGACAACTTTATTCTTTGACCAATCTTAGATGGATATTTTAATTTTTAAAAATTTCCATAACTAAAAAACAGTATGGAATAGTGGCCAAGAATATGGGCTTTGAAATTAGTTGGATGTGGATTTACATCTTGCCACAGCTATGTGCTAATTAAATTTGTGACTTTGGGCTCCTAATTCAGCTTTTCTGTCCTCCTCTGTGTGATGGGCATAATAAAAGTGTTCAGCTCATATAATTATTACAAGGATTAAATAAAATCCCAAGAACTGCCTTAATTTGTCATTGGAGAATGCCCTGACATTATACATGATGATTAAATTTTTTTTTTTTTTTTTTTTTTTTTTTTAAAGAAAGACAGAGAAGGAAGGAAGGATAGAAGGAAGGAAGAGAGGAAGAAAGGGAAACATCTTTAAACATTTTCTTATTTTATTATATTTTGTTTGTTTGTTTTTTACATGGGCTGGGGCCGGGAATCGAACCGGGGTCCTCCGGCATGGCAGGCAAGCACTCTTGCCCGCTGAGCCACCGCGGCCCGCCCGTGATGATTAAATTTTTAATTGAAATACATTCTTTTGTCTGACTTCAACAGTCATAAAATAGTTATTGTCGTCTTCTTTTCATTGTGATATTAGTCATAACATCATTTCAATAAGAGGTACATTTAAGAGTAACCAGGTCTCCCTCTAAATCTTTCTTAAAATATGATGGGATTTGCAATTCTCATAAGGACTGATTTATTTATTTGTTTATTTATTATTATTTTTTTTACATGGGCAGGCACCGGGAATCGAACCCGGGTCCTCTGGCATGGCAGGCAAGCATTCTTGCCTGCTGAGCCACCGTGGCCCGCCCAGGACTGATTTTTACAATAGTGGAATGTAAATGTCTTTGAGAAATCATACGTCCAGATGGTGGCATGCCTTCAGTGGTAACACATACTTGGGCCATTTGGCTACTCTTCTTAGAATTCTTCCATTATCTTCCACAGATTTCACCATGGCACAATCTGGTTTCTTCCCACCTCTCCAATCCCATCCTATGCTATTTACCCTTATAAATGTGCTCCAGCTGAGTTACAATAACCTTTTGTATGATCTGTTTCTTAAATACCCTTTCCCTGTCTAAGAGTTATTGCATTTGTTATTTCCTCAGCCTGGAACACTTGTACACACACACACACACACACACACACACACACACACACACACACACACACATACCCACACTTCACCCTCAGTATATTATTCAAAGTTTGGTATATTAAAAGTCTTCCATACCATCCTTGATGTTTTGCTGACTTTCAGTCATTTAAAAACCATGGCTTAACATATCTAATTCTTTTTTGCTATGAAGGTATCTTTATGGAGATAGGAGTATAAAACATACTTTATATAACAGTATGATAGCTTGATTTAAATTTTTGAATATTTAGACATATAGCATTGGACCTTGATTTGTACTCTTACATCAGGTCCCACAAACATTCAGGGTAGGCCTGGAGAAGAGTTAAATGAACAGAGTTATTTTTATAGCAAAGCATTGAAAGCACTTCATTTTTTTCCCTTTAGGACAGTTAAATTTTATTCAAATTGTTTGAAGCTTATGAAGCATGGAGAAATGTTTATGATGAAAAAAGAATACAAGATTGAACATAAATTAAGAATATATCTATGTGAAACATGCACATAGAAAGAAATGAACAAAATGGTTGATAGGATAAGAAGATTGGGGAATCTTTCCACTTATTTTCAAAATCCTTGTACTTCTATATTTACTCTTCAATTTGAGTAAGAAGGAAAAATGAAGACCCCTGAAGTAACCTGTTCCCGTACCATTATAACAGCTACTCTGTCTCACTTGCTTTCCTGTCCACCAGCAGCAGGGTTTCCATTCCTGCTTCTGCACTGACATTGAGGGAAGATAGCCAGAGGTCAAATGCCTGCAAGACAAAAAATATATATATTTTAAAGAAAAAAATTCACAAAAATAGACAATTTAGCACTCAAAGGGAAGAAAGCTGGGGATTTCTAGAGGGTACATTTCCATGACTGATTCTTGTGTTTAGTTTCATGAAGGTGGAGACCTTAAATTCATTTAGTTCTCTATCATCTTTCCTCCTTCAGCCAGAGAAGAGGGAGAAGTGAACCATAGCAGTCCTGTGGGTATAACTCACAGCGCTTTGTGGGAGCCCAAGAATTCTGAGGCCTGGGCATTTATTAGGCAAGTAGTTAAAAGGAAGGCAATTTAGAGAAGGTGATGGAGGGTAGTTCAAGGCAAAGATTGACCAGAGGAAAGGCAGAGCCTGAAAAAACTGATGGTGTCTCTGAAAATCAGCATCAAGTTCTGTGTGGCAGAGTTTTAGAAATGTTATTCTGAAATTTATGTGGAGAGAAGATTAGAGTATAAATGGAGGCTGGGACATAAGCTAGAGAATTGTTGAAATACTTAAGGAGGGAAAGACAGAGCTTGACTCAAGGTAGGTGATGGCAATTGTTCTAGTTTGTTAGCTACCAGAATGCAACATATCAGAAACGGAATGGTTTTTTAAAAGGGGAATTTAATAAGTTGCTAGTTTAATGTCCCAATTAAAACAAGTCCATAGAAATGTCCAATCAAAGCATCCAGGGAAAGATACCTTGGTTCAAGAAGGCCAATGAAGTTCAGGGTTTCTCTCTCAAGTGAGAAGGAACATGGCAAACACAGTCAGGGTTTCTGTCTAATCTGGAAAGGCACATGGTGAGCACAGCATCTTCTGCTAGCTTTCTCTCCTGGTTTCCTGTTTCATGAAGCTCCCAAGGAGGTGTTTTCCTTCTTTATCTCCAAAGGTCACTGGCTGGTGGGCTCTCTGCTTTGTGGTACTGAAGCATTCTCTGCTCTCTCTGAATCTCCTGGCTTTCTCTCCTGTCATTCTCTTTTATAGGATTCCAGTAAACTAATCAAGATCCACCTGAATGGGTGGAGACATGTCTCCACCTAATCCAGTTGAACAACCACTCTTGATTGAGTCACATCTCCAGGGAGATGATTTAATTACAGATTCAAACATAAAGTACTGAAAAGGGATTAGAAGAAATGGCTGCCTTTACAAAATGGGATTAGGATTAAAACATGGCTTTTCTAGGGTACATATATCCTTTCAAACTGGCACAGCAATGGAGAGATGAATATGAAATGTATGAGGAGACAGAATCAACAGGACTCACTAGCTTATACAGAGAGAAAAAGTCAATGGTGATAGCCAGGATGCCGGCTGAGTATATGGGTACATTAGTAGGTCCCATGATGCCAGGAAAGTCTCCAGAAACCAACAAGGACTGGATATTAGTTTATATTTTAGACTGAAAATTGAAAATTGAATTTCAACTTGATAAAAAAAACTGCCTGCTTCTTTTCCAGGATCCCCTGGGGATTTGTAATGTTTATATTTGCATTTTATATTTACAAAGACTGCACTCTAGAGTTGCATAATCAAAGAAAGCAAGGGGAAGAATTTCAGGCCTCCTTAAGCATGACCCTTTGTAGTCAAAAGGCCAGAGCTAAGCACACAGCCAAATCCTGGGGCATTTTTGAATAAATACTGACCCCCAGTGTCAGGGTGCAGAAATAGAGGTTCTAAAAGATTATAATACTGAGACTTCTTGGAGAGTACTTAGAATTCCAGCAGCAAATAGTGTTCCTTGCAATTCAATTCAGGATCCTGGGGTGCCACCACAATAAAAACTTAGTAACTAGCCAATTGATGGCTAGTGGCTGCCTCAAGCATTCTAATGAGTGTTCACAAAACGAATGCCACAGATCAGATCAAGTGGCCTCAAGCAAATTCCAGCATCCTTTCTTGATAGAACCACTTAAAGAAAAAAAGAAAGAAATAGAAGGAAGCTTCCTCAACATGACAAATGGTATATGTGAAAAAAATCCACATCTAACACTGTACCCAATGGTGAAAGACTGAAAGCCTTCTGCTGAGATCAGGAACCAGATGAAGATGCCCACTGTCACCACTGTTATTCCATGTTGTGCTAGAAACTCTAGCTATAGATGATAGGAAGAAAAAGAAATAAAAAGTCTTCCAAATTGGAAAGGAAAAAGTAAAACTTTTACTATTTGCAGATGATATGATCTTATGCTTAAAAAATCTACAGCAAAGCTACAAGAGCTTATAAACAAGCTCAGCAAAGTGGTGGGATACAAGTTCAACATGCAAAAATCAGTAATGTTTCCATATACCAGTAGTGAGCAATCTAAGGAGGAAATCAGTGAAAAAATTCCATTTACAATAGCAACTAAGAAAATAAAATATCTAGGAGTAAATTTAACCAGGGATATAAAGGACCTATATTCAGAAAACTATAAAACATTGCTAAGAGAAATCAAAGAAGCCCAAAATAAATGGAAGGACATTCCATGTTCATGTATTAGAAGACTAAATATTGTTAAGAGGGTGAAAAGGCAGTCTATTCAATGGAAGAAAATATTTGGAAACCACAAATAGATATAGAAAGAAACCCTACAACTCAACAATAAAAAGAAAAACAAGCTAATTTTTAAAATGGACAAATGACTTGAGTAAACATATTTCCAAAAAGGAAATACAAATGGCCAAAAAGCACATGAAAAGATGTTCATAACATCATCAGCGATTACGGAAATGCAAATCAAAACCACAATGAAATATTATTTCACACTTACTAGAGTGACCACTATTAAACAAACTGAAAACCTACAAGTGTTAGAGAGGATGTAGAGAGTTAGGAACACTTATTCACTGTTGGAATGTAGAGTAGTACAGTCACTGTGAAAGAGGTTGGTGGTTCCTCGGGAAGCTTAAGTATAGAATGCCATATGATTAGCAATTTCCCTACTAGGTATGTAATTAGAAGAACTGAAGGCAGGAACACAAACAGACATTTGCACACCAATAGTCATAGCAGCATTATTCACAATTGCCAAAAGATGAAACAAGCCAGGTGTCCATCAACCAATGAACGGATAAATAAAATGTGGCATATACATATGACAGAATATTATTCAGCTATATGAAGAAATGAAGTCTTGACACGTGACAACATGGGTGAATCCTGAAGACATTATGTGGCATGAAATAAGTCAGACATAAAAGGAAAATATTGTATGACCTCACTGATATAAACTAAATACAACTAGCAAACTCCTGGTATTAATCTCTTGAACACAGGTAACCAGAAGATAGAAAGAGGGTAGAGAATGGGGAGCTGATGTTTACTTTGTGCAGAATTTGCAATAAGATTCACTGTAAATGTTTGGAAATGGATAGAGGTGATAGTAACACATTATACTAAGTATAATAACAGTAATGATATGTGCGTGTAATTGTGGATGAAAGGGAAATTTTAAGGTCATGAATGTCACTAGAAGGAAGGTCAGAGAATGAAACATGGGACAATAATGTAGTGAACCCTCTTGTGGGTGAAAATGTTCTAGAATTGATTGCGGTGATGAAAGCAAAACTGTGAATATCCTAGAAAATATTTATTGAACACTTAAGATGGATTGCATGGTATTTGAATTTATCTCAGTAAAACTGCTTTTGAAAAAAGGTTTTGATAAGAAACCTACATAAGTGATGTTATGGACTTCCCACTGATGCATATAAGGAGACATATAATATTGCATAATATCCATTTGACTCATTCATTGAAGATGCTAAGGTTAATCATTTAGTATTTTCTGATCTCTGTCCAGGGTGAGGGCAGCTTTGTGCCTTTGTAATTAATAAGATTTTTGTGATTTGAGACTGTGCAAAAAGTGAGGTACCTATCAACCCAATAGTCTTAGCATCCACTGACAATTTTTGCTTAAATCAATTATTGTATTATAAGCTGGCATTGTTCTATAAAGGAATGGTTTCCCTTTTTCTCCCTCATTTTTTTAAATTTGTTTTATATCACTAGGGACTTAGGGATTATTTTTAAATTCAATCTTTTATCATACATTACCTTGATTCTTTATTTTTTTTAATCTCAAATTGTCTCAAATTTGGCTTTTCAAGCCAACTTTGTCCCGTCAGACTTTGGGTATTTTCTTCTTTTCTGACTCATTAAGATGTTTCAAGCTGCCCGTATCCTTTATCTGCCCAAAACCTGGCATCAACTATTTCCCCTAACAGGGGGAATAGTATTTAGAGACCAAGATCTGAGAATTAGAAAACTTATTGTTCCTGATTTATTGCCACTAGGCCCTTACCGAGAACAGAGCCAGAACCGATGGAGGAGAACGGGAAACATATACACACACTCAAAACACATATTCATCATATACATAGCACAGTTCAAAACAAATAACACAGGCTCTTCTTTACTTTCCTCTGCTCTGTATCTCCTTCTCCTACAATGAGTAACCTGATTTCCAACATAAATAAATTTGCTTATTTTTTTAAAGCCTACAAAACAGTTTCAGAATTGCCTATTAAAAATAGTCTCAGGAACATTTTCATTTTTAAACACTTGAATTTAATGCCAAAGGCACCCCATCAATCCACATTTCCAGCCTAAGTCACTCATAACAGTCTAACGGGCCTCTAGATGGCAACCAGAGATAATATAGATTACATACAAGTCAAAACTTTAATTGGGCACCTCTGTAATGGCTACCATTTTGGTTTCTATTGAGTACCAAAAAGGATAAAGTTCAGCACAGATTCCTGGAGGCTTCCATTTTAACTTATTGAAGACTACTTAAACAGTCTCCCTTTTCAAAATTTATCCTGTTCGACTTTGTTTTGAAAGAATCCAGTGGAGTGGGGAAGAGGAGAGTGAGGAGGTAAGTTAATGACGTGAAAGTTGGAGGATGGGCACATGAATGTTCTCTGTGTTGGTCATACTCTCTACTCTTGTGGGTGTTTACAATTGTTTATAACAAAAAAGATTTTTTTAAATGTATCTCTGCCAAATTAGAGTAAATGTAAGTTTAGTCAAATAAAGGGCAAAAAAGTAAGACACAGCACTATTGTGTGCACATAGGAAGCCAGTGGAACACTCTAGCTTACCTTTAGAAAATTGTCAAAGGAACTCAAATGTTTTGTTAAGTTAAGGATAAAAACTAGACCATATACCTAGATTATCCTCCAATAAACAAATCTTTACCAACTATGGAAAAAGAGTGATTTCAATTCTGTCTTTAATTTTGCCAAATAACTTTGTCATTAGAGGGTAACTGGATGATTAAAGTATTCCTATACTTTGGATGTTCCATGTTCGTGCATAGTCCAATGTGTAAACCCTCTGGTTACAGCATAGCAAAACATCTGCATAGTTAGATCTGCTGTGAGGCAAGGCATAGTTTAATGTGATGAAAGATGTTATACAAGTGAGCCAAAAACTTGCAAAAGCTAGTCGTGCAAAAGACAAAAACAGGAAACATGGTCAGAATTTTGGTATGTTTCTGAGGGAAGGAGAATATATGAAAGGCATCCAAAGGTGAAAGAAAAGCTGAACATTGAAGAAACTCTTACATGTTACTTGTAAAAGCATAAAAATATATTTCAAATGACATTGGGGATGATGAATATTCTGTCTAGTAAAGCTGTTTCCTCTACCCCAACCAATTTTCTTCAATCCCTAATAAGCTAATTTTCCCCATGATCAATAAGAGGCTAGGAAAATAAAGAAGTACAACAACATAGTAAAAAGGGACAAAAGGGCTTGAACTCTGGCCTTGGATGGCAATGTAACTGCAGAAGGATTTTTTGCTTTTGAGGCACCATGTAGGCTAATTGCTGCCCAACAGGAATTGGTTATCACAAGCCACACACTGATCAAAAAAGCATTTCTCCTTTAAAACTTACAGGGCATAGGGAAGTTTCAAAGACTAGAAGAAAATTAACAATGGCCATTAACGCGCACATGTAGGAATTGCATTTTAATAAGAGTGCTTAAGATCCAAGATGAAAATTAACTGTACATTTTGGGCAAAAGAATCTGGTTGAGTTTGGAAATAGCCAATCACAACAAGAAACACTCCTTGCACACTGCAATATGTTGAATTACAAACTATTAAAATTAATAAATGAGTTCACAAATATTGCAGAATACAAGATCAATAAACACAAATAAATTGCATTGTTCATCTTACAAAATTTAGCAAACAATCCCATTTACAATAGGATTAAAATAATAAAATAATTAGTAATCAATTTAACAAAAGATGAACAAAACATTCACTAAAAACTACAAAGCATTGCCAAAAATAGTTAATGAATATTTTAATAAATGGAAAACCATTCCACATTAATGGATCAAAAGGCTTAACAATGATACTTCATTCATACAAATAATGATACTTCCAAATTGATCTATAGATTCAATACAGTATATATCAAAACCCTAGCTTACTCATCTGTAGAAATTATCAATCCAGTTTTAAAAAATCATTTGGTATTGCGAGGGACCCAGAATAGCCAAAATAATACAGAAAAAGAACAAAGTAGAAGGACTCACACTTTTTTTATTTCAAAACTTAGAACAAATCAAGATAATGGGTGTAGCAGAAGAATAGATTTATAGCTCAACAGAACAGAATTGAGAGTCCAGAAATAAAACTGTACATCTATGGGCAAATGATTTTCAACAAGGTCAAAATGGAAAAAGAAGAGTCTTTTAAAAGATGGTACTGAGATGACAGGCTATCCACAGGGAAAATAATACATTTATCCTTCTATCTTTCACCATACAGACAAATCAATTCAAATTGAAAATCCCAAATGAAAAAGCTTATAAGATTATTAGAGGAACATATAGAGGTTTATCTTCATGACCTTGGATTTGGTATAAGATTTTTAGTTATGCCACTAGCCACAAATGAAAAAGTAAAGTGGATTTCATCAAAATTAAAACCTTTGTGCTTCAAAGGATATCATCTAGAAACTGTAGCAGTAACCATCATATTGGGAGAAAATGTGTACACACCATATATCTGATAAGAGACTTAAATCTTCAGTATAGAAAGACCTCTTTTTAAAAGGAATCAACAAGTTTATTGGACAAATGAACACAATTACTTGGCAACAAAATGGAAATAAAATGAAGATTCGGTATGCTACAAATAAAACCCTATAGTAATTTCTTCAAGTTTTGATAAAAGGTTAGACATAATACAGTTTAGAACTGAAGTACTTACCAACTATATTTTTTGTAGTACATTTTTCAAGTAAGAATTTGTCTATTGTCATAGATTTGATTCCCCTGGAAGCTGACTCTGGAATGGAGATGAGCACATAGGAAGTTTATTGGACAGTGGGGTCTTGGGATACTGATCTTTCTTGCTATTTCTTTTTTGACCCACTGATTGTTTAAGAGTGTATTGTTTACTTTCCATATATTTTTGAATTTTCCAGTCTTCCACATGCTGGTTTGCGACTTCATTTGATGATGAACAGAGAAAGTGCTTTGTATAATTTCAATATTTTTAATTTTGAGACTCGTTTTGTGATCCAACATCTGGATTATCCTGGAGAATGATCTATGAACACATGAGAAGAATGTATATCTTACTGTTTTGCGATGCAATGTTTTGTATATGTTTCTTAGATCTCGTTCATTTATCTCATTACTCAAGGCTCTGTTTCCTTACAGACCCTCTGCCTAGATACTCCATCTATTGATGAGCGTGGTGTATTGCAGCCTCCAACTATGATTATAGAGACGTTTATTTCTCCTTTTAGCTTCACCTCATGTATTTTGGGGCACCATGGTTAGGTGCATAAATATTTATGATTATTATTTCTTCTGTGGATTATCTCTTTTATTAAGGTATAGCATCTGTCTTTGTTTCTTATAACATTTTTTGCATTTAAAGTCTTTTTATCCAATATGAGTATAGCTACTCCAGCTCTTTTTTTGGCTACTTTTTCCTCGGAATATCTTTTTCCAACCTTTAATTTTCAACCCATTTGTGTCTTTGGATCTCAGGTGAGTCTCTTTTAAGCAGGATATAGTTTGATCATACTTTTTTTTATCCATTTGGCTAATCTGCATCTTTTGATTGTGGAGTTTAATCATTAACAGTCAACATTATTATTTCTGTAAACGCAGTATGTCAGCCATTTTACCTGAGGTTTTTAAATGTCATATCATTCATTCATTTCTCTTTTTACCTTTTTAGCTACCTTTACCAGTGGTGTTAATTTCTACACTCTACTCTGAGCCAATCTCTCCTGTCTTTTCCTTCCAGCCTGAAGAACTCCCTTTAATATGTCTTGTAAGGCAGGTCTTTTGTTGATGAACTCTTTCAGTTTCTGTTTATCTGTGAATAAACTCTCCCTCTTTTTGTTTTTGCATGGGCTGGAGAATTGAACCCGGGTCTCTGACATGGCGGGCGAGAACTCTGCCTGCTGAACCACCGTGGCCTACCCTCTCCCTCATTTTTGAATGACAGTTTTGCTGGGATAAAGAATTCTTGGCTGGCAGTTTTTCTCTTTCAGTACCTTAGGTATATCACATTAATTTTTTTTCTCCTGCCTTCTTGTCTCAATGGTTTCTGATGAGACATCACACTTAAACTTATCATGTATCCCTTTTTTAATGTGAAGAATCACTTTTCTCTTGCTGCTTGAGGATTCTCTCCTTATCTTTGGCATTTGACATTCTGATTAATATGTGTGTCTGAGTAGGTCTATAAGGATTTATTCTGTTTGGAGTATGTTGCTGTCCTTGAACATGCATGTATCTATATCTATATTTTTTGCATGGGCAGGTTGAACATGTATATTTATGTCTTTTATAAGAGCTGGGAAATTTTCTGCCCCTTTTCCCTTCACTTCTCCTTCTGGGACACCCATGGCATATATCTTTGTGTGCCCCATGCTGTCATTCAAATCTCTGAGACTCCAATTTTTTTCGCTTTTCTTTCTCTATCTGCTTTTCTGTCTGTAAGATTGTCCTATATTGACCTATATTCAAGCTCACTTTTTTTTCTATTAAATTGACTGTTGTATGCCTCTAGTTTATTTTTAATCTTTTCTATTGTGCTTTTCATTCCCATCATTCCTTTTTAAACTTCCAAATTCTTCTTTATTTTCATGCAGTTTCTTAATAGCCTTTATCTCTTTAGCCATATTTTCCGTCTTCCCCTTAAATTGATTTAGGAGATTTTTTTGAACATGTTTGATTAGTTGTTCCAAATTCTGTATCTCTCCCAAAGTTTTGATTTGTTCCTTTGACTGGGCCTTATCTTCCTATTTCTTAGTATGGCTTATAATTTTCTCCTGATGTCTAGGCATCTGATTACCTTGATGATTTTACTCTGGATGGAGGTCAGTTTCTGTCTAGGGTTTTATTGTTGATTGGCTTTGAGTTAAGGAGCTTCTTTGACAGTTGTTCAACTTAAATCTTTAGCCTGCATTTAATGGATCAGATATTTTTAACTTTTATTGTATAATATAACATATATAAAAACCAAAGAAAGAAAAAAGCAATAGTTTTCAAAGCACTCTTTAACAAGTAGTTACAGGACAGATTCCAGAGTTTGTCATGGACTACCATGCCATCATCTCAGATTTTTCCTTCTAGCTACTCCAGAACATTGGAGGCTAGAAGAAATAAATATATATATATTTTTTATCATCATAATTAACTTTTTAAAATCTTTTTTTGTGCAAAATAACATATATACAAAAAAGCAATAAATTTCAAAGCACAGTACAATTAGTTGTAGAACAGATTTCAGAGTTTGGTATGGGTTACAATTCCATATCAATTTCATTTAGATTTTTGCTTGTAGCTGTTCTAAAATACTGGAGACTAAAAGAAATATCAATATAGTGATTCAGCAATCATAATCATTTGTCAAACCCTACCTTCTTTGTTTAACTCCACCGTCAACTTTGATCTTTCTCCCACTCTTTAGGGGTATTTGGGCTATGCCCATTCTAACTTGTTCATGTTGGGAGGGGCTGCCAATAATATGGGATAGGGAGATAGAACTAACTGATGTTCTAGAGAGGCTGGCCCCTTTAGGGTTTCAGGACTTATCTGGTCCACGGACCCATCTGGAAGTTTTAAATTTCTGGAAAGTTATCCTAGTGCATGGAACCTTTGTATAATCTTATATATTGCTTTAAATGTTCTTTAGGATTGGCTGGAATGGTTTTGATTGGGGTTTGGCATGTTATGATAGGTAGCAATATCTAACTGAAGCTTGCATAAGAGTGACCTCCAGAGTAGTCTCTCAACTCTATTAGAATTCTCTCAGCCACTGAATTCTAGAGATTCTTTGTTACTCTTCTTTTCCCCCTTTTGGCTAGGGTGGAATTGTTGATCCCATGGTGCCAGGTCCAGACTCATCCCTGGGAGTCATCTCCTAGGTTGCCAGAGAGACTTTCACCCCTGTATGTCATGTCCCAAGTAGTGGGTAGGGCAATGATTTCACTTGCAGAGTTGGGCTTAGAGAGAGTGAGGCCACATCTGAGCAACAATGAGGTCCTCCAGAAGTAACTCTTAGGCACACCTATAGGTAGGCTCAGCTTCTCTGCTACATACATAAGCTTCACAAGAGCAAGCCTCAAGGACAAGAACTTGGGTGTCCCTAATGTTTGACACAGTATCCGGGGTTTCCCTAGTGGTTAAGTAATAGTTCCATATTTTTTCTCCCATCCCTCAAGAGACTTTGCCAATACTTTTTGATTACTGCTTAATATATTCTAGGATGTATCCAGGTATTAAATTAAGCAATACAGGACTAAAGGCCCTCATTCTCATTCTGCATTCCCTGTGTTTCGAAAGTTTAAATGAGCTATCCAGACTGGTTGAGTTAGATTATGTACTACAGAAAATTTAGATTCTGGGCAAAATAAGCTTTTTTTCCTTTGGTCTCAAATAGTAGGTAAGGTTCTAAAATATAGACAATGTCTTCCTTACCCCTGTGTTCTGAATTACTTTAATCCTGACTTGACTGGCTTCATTCTTATCTCTACATACCAGGTTATACATATGAAAAACAGCCTCTCAAAATCCAGAAATAGTAACTACTCTGGACTAAATGTGACTGCTATAAGAGTTACAGTCTAGGCACCTGTTTTCTTATAAGCATTTTCTAATGAAGATATACAATAATTGCTCTTTTGTTTCTGGCTTATTTTGCCTCATCAAATGCCCCACGGGTTCATTCACAATGCTGGATGCCTCACGACTTCCTTCCTTTTTGTAGCAGCACAGTATTAGATCATATGTATACACCATCATTTGCCAATATACTTCTCAGTGTATCCTTCAGTCACCTTCATTCATTAGAAGTCACGTATAATGCTCAAAGTCCACAGTCTATCAACACTCTCAATTTTAGATAATTTCAATGTTCCCAAGAGAAAGTAACTGATAAACACACTCACCAAATAGGAAATCTAAACCTTCCCTTAACTCTTGTCTTCCTTCCATTATTTACCCCTGGTTTTGCTGTAGTACTGCTGATGTTTTCCTGTTAAACAGAGCCCATAGCATGCAATAGCTGTTTCCCCTCTATACCCGAACTTAAACATTCTTTGTACAAGAATCATACCTTTGAAGTAGTTCTTACAAGAACTTATTTATATTTGTAGTGTTGATCAGTGGGATAGATAGGTCTATACAATCCCTTTCAATTAGTAGGATAGATAGGTCTATATAGTCACTTTCAATCATGTTTACTATGGTATAGTGAATATGGTAGTATTAATTATAGACCCATTAGTGAAACACCTTCACTTGTATGTATTTCCTTACATTTGAGTTCAATCTCATTAGTGAACTGTTCACCCATCTCTAGCTTCTATGTATCTCTAAGTCCCCTATATTCTGTATTATAAGCCTCCAATTTTACCTTTACCATGGTCATAAATGTGGAGTCATACAGTATCTATCCTTTTGTGTCTGGCTTATTTCACTCAGCATTATGTTCTCAAGGCTCATCCATATTTTCACGTGCTTCAGGACCTCATTTTGTCTTACTGGTGCATAATATTCCATCATATGTATATACTACATTTTGTTAATCCACATGTCTGTTAATTGGCACATGGATAGTTTCCATCTTTTGGGGATTGTGAATAATGCTGCTATGAACATTGGTATGCAAATGTTTGTTTGTGTAACTACTTTCAGTTCTTCTGGGTATTTATCAACTAGTGCTATTGCTGGGTCAAAGGGCAACACGATTTTTAGTTTCCTAAGGAACCGCCAAACTGTCTTCCATAACAGCTGTACCGTTATACATTCACACCAGCAAAAGATGCGCTTTATTCCCAAATTCTCCATAATCTCGCCAACATTCAAGTTTCCTTTTTGTTTAACAGCAGCCATTCTTATAGTAGTGAGGTGGTATCTCATTGTAGTCTTGATCTGCATTTCACACACACACACACACACATATATATATATAATATGTATTTTTTTTTGCATTTCACTTATAGCTAATGAAAATTACCATCTCTTCATGTGCTTTAAAACCATCTGTATTTGTGCTTCAGAAAAATGTCTATTTCTACCTTTAGCTCATTTTATGATTGGATTGTTTGCTGTTTTGTTGTCAAGTTGTATGTTTTCTTTATGTATATAGGATATCAAAACTTTGTCCGATGTGTGATTTCCAAATATTTTCTCCCATTGAGTTGGCTGCTTCTTCATCTTTTTCACAAAGTCTTTTAAGGTTCAGAAGCATTTGATTTTGAGGAGATCCCATTTTATCTGTTTCTTCTTTTGTTGCTGTGATTTGGAAAAATGTAAAGTTTAGGACGCTACCTTCTATTACTAGGTCTTGAAGATGTTTCCCTACATTTTCTTCTAGAAGCTTTATGGTACTAATTCCATAAAGTTCTAGAAGCTTTATGGTACTAATTAATTTTGAATTAATTTTTGTATAAGGTGTAAGGTAAGGGTCCTCTTTTATTCTTTTGGCTATTGATATCCAGTTCTCCCATGTCCATTTATTGAAAAGACTACTTTGTCCCAATTCAGTGGATTTGGGGTCCTTGTCAAAAATCAGTTGAGGAGGTCTATTTTTGCACTCTCGATTTGATTCCATTGGTGAATATCTCCATCTTTGTGCCAATACCATGCTGTTTTGATGATTGTGACTTTATAGTAAGTTTTAAAATCAGGAAGTGTTAATTCACCCACTCCTTTTTTAAGGATGCTTTTAGCTATTTGGGGTTTCTTTCCCTTCCAGATGAATTTAGTAACTAGCTTTTCCAAGTCTTCAAAGTAGGTTGTTGGAATGTTGATTGGTACTGTGTTGAATCTGTAGATCAATTTGGGTAGAATTGACATTTTAACTATATTGAACCTTCCTATCCACGTGCAGGGAATACCTTCCCACCTATTTAGAATTTGATTTCTTTTAAAAATGTTATGTAGTTTTCTGTGTACAAGTCCTCTACATCCCTAGTTAAGTTCATTCCTAGGTACTTGGTTCTTTTAGTTGCTGTTTTTAATGGAATTTTTTCCTTAACTGACTCTTCAGTTAAGTCATTGCTGTGTATAGAAACATTACCGATTTTTGCACATTAATTTTATATCCCACCACCTTGCTGAATTTGTTTAATAGCTCAAGTAACTTTGTTGTAGATTTCTCAGAATTTTCCTAGTATCATGTCATTTGAAAATAATGAAAGTTTTACTTCCTACTTTCCAAGTTGGATGCCTTTTATTGCTTTGTCCTGCCTGATTGCTCTAGCTAGAAGTTCTAGTACAATGTTGAACAACATTGGTGACACAGGGCATCCTTGTCTTGTTCGCGATCTTAGAGGGGAAGTGTTCAGTCTCTCTCCATTGAATATGATGCTGGCTATTGACTTTTCATATATACCTTTTATGATATTCAGGAATTTACCTTGATTCCAAACTTTTGAAGTGTTTTTATCATAAAAGGATGTTGAATTTTGTTGGATCATTTGCAGCATCAATCAAGATGATCATGTACTTTATCCTTTTCAATTTTTTAAATGTGCTGTATTACATTAATTGATTTGCTTGTGTTGAACCATCTTTGCATTCCTGGTATTACTTGGTTGCGGTGTATAGTTCTTCTGTTTTTGGATTTGATTTGCTGGTATTTTATTGAGCATTTTTGGATTTGTGTTCATTAGGGCGACTAGCCTGTAGTTTTCCTTTCTTATAGCATCTTTACCTGGTTTTAGTATTAAAATGATGTTAGCTTCATAAAATGAGTTAAGTAGTGTTCCTTTTTTTCTTCTAATTTTTGGAAGAGTTTGAGCAGGATTGGTGATAGCTCTTTTTGGAATGTTTGATAAAATTCTCCTGTAAACCCATCTGGCCCTGTTTTTTCTTTGAGGGAAGATTTTGATGACTGATTGAATCTCTTTACATGTGATTGGTTTGTTGAGATCTTTTTCTTCCTGAGTTGGTGTAGCTTGTTTGTGCTTTTCCAGGAATTTTTCCATTTCATCTAAGTTGTCTAGTTTGTTGGCATATAGTTGTTCATAGTATCCACTTATGATTTATTTTATTTCTTCAGACTCTGTGGTAATGCACCGCTTCTCATTTCTGATTTTGTTTATTTGCATCCTCTTTCTTTTTTTGTCAGTCCTGCTAGTGGCCCATCAATTTTATTGATTTTCTCAAAGAACCAACTTTTGGTTTTTTTTATTCTATTGTTCTCCCATTCATTTAAGTCTGCTTTAATTGGTGTTATTTCTCTTCTTCTATTTGCCTTGGGGTTAGTTTATTGCTCTTTCTCAAGTTCCTCCAGGTGAGCAGTTAAGTTCTCAATTTTTGCTCTTCCTTGTTTTTTTTTTGCTGCTGCTGTTTGTTTGTTTTATGTTTTTGCTTGGGTAGGCTCCAGGAATCGAACATGGGTCTCCAGCTCAGCAGGTGAGAATTCTTGCCACTGAGCCATCATTGTACTACCCCCTTGCTTTTTAATAAAGGCATTTAGGGCAATAAATTTCTTTCTCAGCACAGGTTTTGCCGCATCCCATAAGTTCTGATATGTTGTGTTCTCATTTTTATTTGTTTCCAGATAGCTACTGATTTCTCTGGCAATTTCTTCTTTGACCCACTGGTTGTTTAAGAGTGTCTTATTTAATCTCCATATATTTGTGAAAGTATTTATCTTTTGGTGGTTATTGGTATCCAGCTTCGTTTCATTGTGACCAAAGAAAGTGCTTTGAATAATTTCAGTGTTTTTAAATTTATAAAGACCTGTTTTGTTCTCCAGCATATGGTCTATTCTGGAGAATGTTCCATGAATACTAGAGAAGAATGTATATCCTGATGTTTTGGAGTGTAATGACCTACATATATCCAATAGGTCTAATTCACTTATCAAGTTGTTTAACTTCTTTAATTCCTTGTTGAGCCTCTGTCTGGTTGTTCTATCTAAAGAGGAGAGTGGTGTATTGAAGTCACCTACTATTATTATTGAAACATCTATTGCTCCCTCAATTTTGCCAATGTCTGTCTTATGTACTTTGGAGCTCCTTGATTGGGAGCACAAATATTTATGATTGTTATTTCTTCTTGGTGAATTGTCCCCTTAATTAAAATATAGTGTCCTTCTTTGTCTCTTATGATGTCTTTGCATTTAAAGTCTATTTTGTCCAATATTAGTATAGCTACTTCTGCTTTCTTTTGGTTACAACTTGCGTGGAACATCTTTTTCTATCCTTTCACTTTGAATGTATTTGTATCCTTGTGTTTAAGATGAGTCTCTTGTAAACAGCATATAGCTGGACTGTATTTCTTAATCCATTTTGCCAATATATATCTTTTAATTGATAAGTTTAATCCGTTAACATTCAACGTTATTACTGAAAAGGCATTTCTTAAATCCACCATCTTATCCTTTGGATTCTATTTGTCAGGTCTATGTATTTTTTTCTCTCTTTCTCTTTTTATTCTTTAAGTTACTCTTACAGGTACTCTTCAGTTCTGTGCCCTCCTCCAGACCTCCCTCCCCTGTCTTTCTGTTTTTTTCAACTGGCAGAACTCCTTTTAGTATTTCTTGTAGGGCTTGTCTCTTGATGACAAATTCTTTTTTTGGATTCTATTTGCCAGATCTATGTATTCTTTTCTCTCTTTCTCTTTTTATTCTTTAAGTTACTCTTACTGGTACTCTTCAGTTCTGTGCCTCCAGACCTCCCTCCCGTCTTTCTGTTTTTTTCAACTGGCAGAACTCCCTTTAGTATTTTTGGTAGGGCCAGTTTCCTGTTACAAATTCTTTCAGGAGTTTTTTCTGTGAAAATTTTAATCTCTCCCTCAGTTTTGAAGGACAATTTGGCTGGGCACAGAATTCTTGGCTGGAAGTCTTTCTTTTTCAGGATCTTAAATATATCATATCACTGCCTTCTCACCTCCATAGTGAGTAGTCCAAACTCAGTCTTATGTGGTTTCCCTTGTATGTAGTAGATTGTTTGTCTTTTGGTGCTTTCAGGATTTTCAACTTCTCTTCAACATTTGACAGACTGATTAGCATGTGTCTTGGGAAAGGTCTATTTAGATTTATTCCATTTGGAGTTCTCTGGGCTTCTTTGATTTGCATATTTATGAGGGTTGGGATGTCTTCCCCCATTATATACCCAACTAATCTTCATAGCCCTTTACTCTTCTTTTCTCTTTCTGGGACACCAATGATTCTTATATCTGTGCACTTTGTTTTGCCCATCATTTCCCTGAGATCCAATTCAAAATTTTCCATCTTTTTTGCCATTTGCTGTTTTGAGTGCTTGAAATCAGTTTTCCTGTCCTCTAGTTCACTTATTCTTTCTTCTGCCTCTTCAAACCTGCTGTTGTATGTCTCAAGTATATGTTTGATTTGGTCTACAGCATCTTTAATCTCTGTGATATCTGCTATTTTTCTATTTATTCTTTTGAATTTCTCTTTATGCTCTTCTACTTTTTTTTTTTCACGTTGGCAGGCACCAGGAATTGAACCTGGGTCTCCAGCACAGCAGGCGAGAACTCTGCCACTGAGGCACCATTGCCCACCATTCTACTGTCTTCTTGATCTCCTTTATGTCATTAGCCATTTTATTTATTTTATTTAGTAGAGTTATATGATTAGTTGTTCCAAAGTCTGTTGTCTCCTCTGGTGGTTTAATTTGGTCACTAGGCTGGACTGTATCTGTCTGCATCACGATATCCTTAATGATCTTCTGTTGTCTTCAAGGCATGCAAATATCTTAATAGGTTTACTTTGGAAGTTGATTTCCTTCAGTAGTTTAAAGCATTATTTTCAGGATGGATGTGGAGCAGGATGCCGGGCACTGGGCAGGGCACAACAGTGTAGTGAAATGTTGCAATGGGGGTATAGGCACAGGTTGGAGATGCTATGCTGGTGCCTGTGAGCATAGAGTGTGGGTTGCAGGGTTATGAAGGTGCAGTGTGGGAGCCGAGGGTATAGGGTGCAGCTCAGGGAGACCTTGGATCACAGGAGCAGGGTGTAGCATGAGGAACACAGAGGTAGAACATAGTGGGTCTTGGATGGGGAGGCTGAATGGATGCATGGGGGCTGGTGTGCAGGTAGGATGTGGGTGGGCACATGGAGTGTGGAGGTAATGAGTATCAGGGTGTAGGGTAGGTGGTACAGAGGTCAGGGCATAGGGAGGCCAGTGTGTAGGGGTAGGCACAGGCCACCGGGGTCTCAGGACGTGGATCAGTGGGAAGATAGTGGTGTTGGGTGGGTGGTACCCTGGTGCAGGTGCACAGGTGTGGACAGGGTTGGATCAGGTATGCATGTGTGTGTGTGCAAGGCGGAAACTATGTAGCACAGATTCACCTGCAAGCACTGCTAGGTGTGGGAGCAGGGTGCTTGTGCTGGGGGATGGGGAAACGATAAATTTGTTTTAAGCCACCTAGTTTGTAGTACTTTGTTAAGGAAGCCCTAGGAAACTAAGACACACAACTTATGAAAAATACATTAGAAATAATATATTCTAACCTAGGATGCTTTAATTCAATACTCAAATTAGTACTAGAGAAGGTCCTCCATTTTATGAAGTTGAATGTCTATTCTTCCAGAAAAACAAGTTCTCAATATTCTGGGATATTTTACTTTCTGAGATATTTAAAATTTTAAATCTTATGGTTGCCCTTGCCACTGCCCTCATCTTACCACATGGACCCACACTGGGGCAGTCACTTCAGCCCAGGCAGAGAGAACATGTCCAGCCAATTCCAGGGCAAGCCCAAACTAGTAGCAGGATGGTACCAAGAACAAAAGCTGTCCTCTCTAAGGATGAAATTTCTAGCATAGGTTGGATTTTTTTTGAAAGGGAAAAAACAAGTTCCAACTTTCTGCCCCAACTTCAGGTAGTCAGAAAGATGTGATGATTAAGGTGCAGGTTTGTTAGCAGACAAGGTTCTGTATAAAAAAAAAATCTCTATCCTTTCAATTAAAAAAAAAAATTTTTTTTTGTATGCTATATGGCAGGGATCACATTTCATTCTTTTTTCCCATGTGAATATCCCCTTATTGCATCACCATTTGCTGACTTTTGTTTAGTTTTTCATTTGTTTGCTTGTTTGTTTGGGAAGTACATAGGCCAGGAATCAAACCCAGGTCTCCCGCATGGCAGGTGAGAATTCTACCACTAAACTACCCTTGCCCCTTCAATATCCTTTTAAAAGAGCAAAGAAAGCATGTTCAGTAGATTGTCCTAGGTTGACGTGCTGGAGTTTTAACACTAACTTTACATGGAGTTTTCATAAATGTCTCTTCTGTTTAGATTTATTTCAGCCAAGAATTCAAAAACTGTAAAACCAAATTGTATCAGAAAGGATCTGCAAATATCGACCCTATCTTAGAAAGTTCTGCATGATTTTAGTGACTGGATTTGAGCATTGTTTTGTATGTAGAAGCATATCACACTGTGGGACCAGGGAAGAATCCAACTCTAGGATCTCAATCTACATGAAAACCTGGCACCATTCATGTTGGAGTACTCAGAAGCCAATACTAGAGACGACGCTGTTAAAAAATTTTGGATATAGGTAGCTATATTCTTTACCCTCACCTCTGAGTTCTAGCAAGTATTATTGGGTAAACAACAGCATTGAAAAGAACAACAGCAGCAAAAAAACCCAGCTGTAGTAGAGAAACAAGTATTCAGAAATGTAAAATATCCACATTCAATGTGCTTGTGCATCACAGATGTGGCCAGCTATGAGCAAACAAGTTTATCTCTTTATAGCCTTCTTTATCCAATGCTGTGAGATTACTGAATTAAAGATCAAAGAGAAACCAAGTGGTATGAAGGGTTTTAGAATTAGTTTTCTTCTAATGATAGTGAAACTATGAAACTGATACAAATAAACTAATTCACCAATGGAAAACTATGAAAACGGTAAGTATCTGCAATAGCTATTATAGCTACACATTTTTTCCCACATAAATTCTCCATTGAAATATACATGGTACTTGCTTTGAAACAAAAGCAACAGTTTAAGGAAATGATGACTGACATACCCTCAGCATCTAAAAATATACTGTGGAAAAGAGTATCATTGAGATTGATAAGCAATCAATTCTGTCTATATCCTACCCCGGGTCTATGCTATATTCTGCAATCTTTTCCACACAGCTGATAAACAAATACATATGTCAAGCCCCCATAAAGCATGTTCCCTGCTCACATGAATAAAGTTACATGCACTGTGGTATACCCCCACCTTCAATTTATAGGAAACAAGGAATGTGTCCATGTGTTGAAATAAGTACAACTCTGAGTGTTTCAGAAAAATGTGAGTCAGACTAGTTCAGAGGCCTTAATATTTATAAGACTAATGGAGACACTTAGAGGATATTGCTTTTACTCAGAGAACTTTATTTCTAACTCAGAGATTAAAGCTCATAAAACAAAAACAAAAGAGAACATAACACCTATAAGTTGTCTATGTGCTGCTTATTCTAGTGGCCAAAGGAATTTTGACAAATGTCAAACAAATGATGTCCCTGAACTAGAGACAAGTTAAAGAACTTATTGTCGTTGTTATAGGTGTTTGCTTTCTTGGAGGAACTCCTATTTTTTCCCAATTAGCGGCCCTTTGGCCGTAACTATCAAAGATTACTTTTTCTAGAGGAAGTGACCAGAAATAAATACTTAAGTATTGTGTATCATCTAAAATCTCTTACTAGCACCTCAGAACACCTCAGTAAATATAAGAGTGAATTCCTTAACTACTAAGTGAGGTACAATGCAAACTTTTAAGGATTTTTACCTTTTGTTCACTACTGCAACCTCAACCTTGGAATACTGTCTGAAAATGGTGACTCAATGCTTTATTGAATCACGAACACCTTCACCTCCACTTATTACTCTCTCATCTCAGAAACTTATGACCTTGATCCAGCCCCAGTGTAACTAATTCAAGCAGGGCTAATAATTTATAAGGCTTATGACAAAAGTACTCAGGCATCCTAAAATCATTATCTGGACCAAGATAAGTTGCTTAAAATATTTCACAGCCTACCTCTGGAAAAAGCAAATTCATTTTAAAAAGAGGGAGAAAACAAGAGATCAGCATCCATAATACACTGCACGACACTCCTTTTGCAGCTATTCCTAATCAGCAATTGGGAAAAACTTTATTTTCCAGCTTTTTTCACTTTTCCTTGATCCTCTACTTTCTTAATGGCTGCCTGGATAGCCTCTTGGTTACCCAGGAACTGGTGAGGTCCAACAGCACGCAGGTTTTCATCTAGCTCCAGGAGAATGGGGACACCAGTAGGAAGTGTTATGTTGATAATGTCTTCATCTGAGATACCTGTTGATGAGGAGAGGAAGGGGCAAGGTATTAAAAAAAAATAAAAAAACAGCCCAGGTGGAAGTTCTCTTCAGTTGTTTAACTGTGCACTTACTTAGTCCAACACTATATCTGGAGCCATGCCAGGTATTGTAAAGGATTCCAGCTATAGTTCCTTGAAGTAAAGAACTTCCCAGAAATTAATTTAAAAAAAAAGATTAAAGATTCACATCATCAAGAGCTAAATCTTAAGACATTTATATCTTTTGGAACAACTGTTCCTGACTGTTTCTTATCCAAATAATAAAGGAATGAAAATCATTTTTTTCATGACTACATTTGTGTTACTGGTTTTCCATAGGAATCATTTAATCTTGAAGATCTGAAAGTGAACGTATTCTGTTTTTATTCTTTGTCCCAAAGCTAGTCCTAAAATTAGGATTCTCCACTAATCTCTGAATCTAGCTTATTTTATTCAAATGTGGTTAGTTTTTTAATATTTAATGAGCTTGGAATACCCTGGCTAGATCCAGTCAAGCAGGAATGCTTCCTTAAATGCGTCATCAAGGGAACTCTGGCAAATTTACAATGGCATGCCTTGTAAATGGTCTCATTTTCCTATTGTACCATAATATCCCTATTGTCCCTTAATACCCCAACTGCTAAAAGGAGGATAAACGTAACAAGTCACCCTCAATTCTTTTTGAGAGGCAGCTGAATTATAGGTGATTTAACTTTAGCCAGAACAGTTGAAGTTGTAAGAGTAGTAGAAACAGTGGTAGTAATAATATTGTTATTATTATGACTACTGTTATCTAACAATAAACAGCTAACCCGTCCTGAGTATATACTATATGCCAACTATTCTTCTAACCATTTTATATGTATTAACTCATTTAAGCATCACTGTAATCCTATGATGATAAGAGCTATTATTTTCTCCAGGTCAAAAGTTCTAGCATAGATAAGTAAACAACTCAAAATCACACAGATAGCTGGCAGAGTCCACATTCCAACCAGTGTCTTTATTTCCTATATACTGAACTGCTTCTCAAGTATCTCTCAGTTTAAAATGGATAAAAAACAAGGTAAAAGAAAAGAGATTGAGCTGAGCAAATTAAAAGACAACTGAAAGTATTCAAATTACCTACTTTAAAAACATATCTAAAACACAGACTTCTAAATTCTAATCATATGATTCTATCCTATGTTAAGGACCTGAGTTCAGTAGATTAGCAAGTTCTGAGGTAAGTTGAAGGGTTCTTCATTTGACGGGTGATGGTGGCAGAGGAAGTTATCACTTACTTATCAACGCACTTTAATTAGCCACTGGTCATACCTTTGAGCACCGGCCAAGAGCACAGCACTGGATCCCTACCACTGGGGTGGTTCTTCATTAGAATTTCATGTTTGGCTGGAAGAGCTACCTAAGAAGTACTACTCACAAACTATACATACCCAAACAGCAGTGAAACAATTGAAAGGGTCCTAAATCTTGGTAGTCAGTATCTCTTCTAAGTTCACTGCCCTATCTACCCTCCTGTTCTACGCCCTCCTTTGTCCCCAGTATACTATGTAACTTTAGGCAAGTAACCTCTCTGGACCCCCATTTCTTCTATCTAGTTAAGAAAAGAAATGCACTCTTCCACCACCATTACAAAGGGTTATGGGGTAAGAGGGATAGACTTGAAAGAACACACAGAAAAGTGTAGCATAAGTGTTTTTTCTTTTCCTATTAGCAATTCTCTTCTAGGCAGAAGACTTAATACGCTACAAAGAGTACTACTTTGCCCATCAAGACCCCATTCCCACCCTGCAACCCTACAATCCCACTCTACAATCCCACTTAACAGTATCATTATCACAAACTAAAACTAATGACAGAAAAGTTCAGATCAGACAGCTACCTGTTTAGCTGGAATATGACTGCCTTGGATTCTAACAGACCTCTTAGAATCTATCAGGCTAGATGAGTCAGCTGACTGAACAGCAGCTACGACACTCATCCTCTTGGAGATGCAGGATGGGGATTCAACAGCATGTGGTTTACAGGCAGGTGACCACTAAGCCTTCAGAATCCAGCAGTTCTCATTTCCAAATCTGGGGCAAGTTAGGAGGTCCCCAGGACTAATTCATTCAACCAAAAAGTAACTGAAGGATGATTATGTGGACAGTAGTCTGGGGAAGGACATCTGTGACCATGGACACGATTTTATTTCTACTGAACCATTTCATATAAAATGAGGGAACAGTCTCTTCTAGTACCAAATTGGTTCCTCTATTTTATTCTAAATGGTTGAAAGAAGCAGAGGCATGAGAAACATGTCAATATTAACTAGTGTTTTTATTCCCCTACTGTGCAAGGATCATGCTCTATCTGCCCCATAGTCTATAAGCATATCTGTTTGCTGAACTAAATTAGATCTCTCCTATCAAAATTTTCACTGCAAACATCATTGTTAAGAGACAACTCTTAAGCAAAAAATGACTATGTTGGACTAAAGTTTGCCAAGAGAGGCAAAAACTATGAATGTTTACATCTATTATTAATCTTTACAAGAATTCCAAGAGTCAGGATCTTATTTTAAAGTGACTAAATATTTCCCCTAATATCAGGAACAATACAAGGATGTCCACTGTCATCACTTCTGTTCAACAATGTATTGGAGATTCTAACTAGGGCAACTAGGCAAGACAAGGAAATAAAAGGCATCCAGATGAGAAAGGAAGAAGTAACACTATCTCTATTTGAAGATGATATTATATATAGAAAATCCTAAGGAATCCACTAAAAACTATGAGAAAAGAGTTTAGCAAAGTTATAGGACAAAAGATTAATATATAAAAATCAATTATATATAGTAGAAATTAACAAAAATAAAAGAAAACTATTCCATTTACAATAGCATCAGAAAGAAAAACTTTCAAAATAAATTTAACCAAAGAAA
Organism: Tamandua tetradactyla; assembly: GCF_023851605.1. NCBI lineage: Eukaryota > Metazoa > Chordata > Mammalia > Pilosa > Myrmecophagidae > Tamandua > Tamandua tetradactyla. The sequence continues at coordinate 177,224,006 of NC_135327.1, read as the reverse complement.
TATAAAACTTATACTCTGAAGACTATAAAGCACTGCTGATAGAAATTAAAGAAGACCTGAATAAATGGAAAGACATCCCATGGTCATGGATAGGTAGATTCAATATTGCTAAAATGATAATATTCCCCAAACTGATCTACAGATTCAGCACAATCCCTATAAAAATCCCAGCTAACTTCTTTGCAGAAACCAACAAACTAATCCTAAAACTTATCTAGAAATTCAAGGTTCCCAAAATAGTCAAAACAATCTTGAAAAAGAAAAATAAGGTTGGACAGCTTACACTTCCTGACTTCAAATTTTACCACAAAACTGCAGTAAACAAGACAATGTATAACTTGCATAAAGATAAACACTTAGATCAATGGAACAGAATTGAGAGTCCAACATAAATCCTTACATTTACAGTTATGGTCAACTGATTTTAGACAACGGATCCAAGACTATTAAATGGAGGAAAGTATAATCTTTTCAACAAATGGTGCTAGGCAACTGGATGTCCACATGCGAAAGATAAAAGAATGAAATTGGACCCTTACCTTGTACCATATACAGAAATAAACTCAGATTGGATCAAAGACAAATGTAAGAGCTAAAACTAGAAGAAAACATGATAATAAATCTTCATGACCTTGAATCAGGCAATAGGTTTGTTAGATATGACATCAAAAGCACAGCAACAAAAGAAAAAAAAAGATGAACTGGATATCATCAAAATTGAAAACTTTTGTACTTCAAGGGACACCATCAAAAAAGCAATAAGACAATCAATAGAATGGGAGGAAAGTTTTGCAAATCATATATAAAGAACTATTACAACTCAATAAAAAGATGACCAAATTTAAGAATAGGCAAAGGATCTAAATAGACTTCTCCAAAGAAGACAAACAAATGGCCAATAAGTAAATGAAAAGATACTCAACATCTTTAGCCATCAGGTGAATGCAAATCAAGATCATGAGATAATCCTTCATATCCAGTAGTGATCAAAAAGTCAGATGATAAACTGTTAGTGGGGATATGAAAAATGATAATCCTGAGGTAAAAGGGTAGTTCAGTGGTAGAATTCTCTCCTGCAATGAGGGAGACTCGGGTTAAATTCCCAGCCCATGTACTTCCCCCCAAAATAAACAAACAAAGAAAAAACAAACAAAATTCAACAAATGGTGTGGCAATAACGGGATATTCACACGGAAAAAGAATGAAATGTGACCCCCGCCATATAGCATACAAGAAGAAAAGAAAGAAAGGTAATTCCCATACATTCCTGGTGGGAATGTAAAATGGTATAGTCTCATGATAAATAGTCTGGGAATTCCGAAGAAGCTACATAGAGTTACCATATGACTAGCAATTCCACTCGCATACTTCATTTTATTGCTGCCATTTTTGTACAAATTGAAGGCTGTGGCAACTTGGCATCAGTCGAGTCTATCAGCACCATTTTTCCAATAACATGTGTTCACTTCGTGTCTCTGTGTTACATTTTGGTAATTCTCACAGTATTTAAACTTTTTCATTATTAATATAGCTGTTAGGGTGATCTATGATCAGTGTTCTTTGATGTTACTATTGTAATTGTTTTGGGGCTCCACAAATCATGTTCATCTAAGACATCGAATTTATGTGATAAATATAGTATGTGTTCTGACCACTCCCCTATCTCTGTGATTTTGTAAGACACAAAATCATTGAAATTAGGCCAATTTAATAGCCCTACAACAGTCTGTAAGTGTTGAAGTGAAGGAAGAGTTACATGTTTCTCACTTTCAATAAAAAGCTAGAAGTGATTAAGCTTAGTGAGGAAGCCATGTGGAAAGCCAAAATAGACAGAAAGCTACAACATTTCATGTCAATTACCCAAGTCATGAATGCAAAAAAATTTAAAGGAAACTGTTATTCCAATGAACACATGAGATGAAAGAGTGGAGAAAGTTTTAGTGATCTGTATATGATCAAACTAGCCACAACATCCCCATAAGCCAAAGCCTAATCCAGAGCAAGGCCCTAACCTAACTCGCCAATTCTGTGAAGGCTGAGAGAGGTGAGGAAGCCACAGAACAAAAGCTTAATGCTAGTAGAGGTTGGTTCATGAGGAAAGAAAGTTCAAGGAAAGAAGCCATCTCCATAACATAAAAGTACAAGGTAAAACAGCAAGTACTCATACAGAAGCTGCAGCAAGTTGCAGCAAGTTATTCAGAAGATCAAGCTAATACAATTGAAGATGGTTACACTAAACAACAGATAGTCGATGTAGACAAACATTGGAAAAAGACGCCACCTAGGACCTCTTAGCAAGAGAGAATAAGTCGATGCCTGGCTTCAAAGGTTCGAAGGACAGACTCCATTTTTAGGGGTTAAAGCAGTTGGCGACTTGAAGTTGAAGCCAATGCTCAATTACCATTCTGAAAATCCTAGGACCCTTAAGAATTATGCTAAATCTACTCTGCCTGTGCTACATAAATGGAATAGCAAAACCAGGGTGACAACACATCTGTTGATAACATGGTTTACTAGATATTTTAAGCCCATTGTTGAGATCAACTATTCAGAAAAAAAAAAAGATTCCTTTCAAAATCTTATTGCTTCATTGACAATGCACCTGGTCACCCAAGAGCTCTAATGGAGATGTACAGAAAGATTAGTGTTGTTTTCCATGCTTGCTAACACAAATCCATTTTGCAGCTGAAGGATTAAGGAGTCATTTTGACTGTTAATTTGCCTTATTATTTGAGAAATACATTCTGTAAGGCTATAGCTACCATAGATAGTGATTCCTCAAACGGATCTGGGCAAAGTCCACTGAAAACCTTCTGGAATGGAAACACCATTCTAGATACCAGTAAGCACATTTGTGATTCAAAATATCAACATTAACAGGAGTTTGGAAGGAGCTGATTCCAACCTTCATGGATGACTTTGAAGGGTTTGAGACTTCAGTGGAGTAGTAACTACAGATGTGGCAGAAACAGCGAGAGAACTAGAGTGAGAAGTGGAGCCTGACAATGTGATTGAATTGCTGCAATCTTATAACACTTGGATGGATGAGGAGTTACTTCTTTTGTATGAGCAAAGAAAATGGCTTCTTGAGATGGAATCTACTCCTGGATATCATGTATATCACATGCTGAAATGACAAAGGACTTAGAATATTACATAAATAGTTGATAAAGGAGTGGCAGGGTTCAAGAGGATTGACTCCAATTTTGAAAGAAGTTCTACTGTGGATAAAATGCTATCACAAACAGCATCACATGCTGCAGAGAAGTCTCTCGTAAAAAGAAGAGTCAATCAACGTAGCAAATTTCATTGTTGTCTTATTTTAAGAAATTATTTATTTTAAGGAATACCTTTTTGGGGTAATGAAAATGTTCTAAAATTGATTGTGGTTGTGGTAATGGACATACAACTCTCTGAATATACGAAAAGCCACTGAACTGCACTTCATGAACGGGTAAATACATGGTATACCAATTATATCTCAGTAAAGCTGTTTTTAAAAAGTGACTAAACAGCTCCAAAGAGGTTAAAAATCCAGTCAAGTCACAAGACTATTATTAAGGTAATAAAATTAGATCTGGTATCTTTACTCCCAAATCTTAGGACTTACTCTGATCATTTTATTTGTCTATGGCTACAACATATGGGGAGAAAAGAGAACGTTCACATGCATGCTTTGCCCGTGTAGAGTGCTGGGTACTAACTGGATATCGGGAACCAGTGTGCCTTTGTCTCTAGGGCTGATAATGGGCTTAAACAAGTTTGTATGATCCCTTTGTAATAGATAAAACATTGGGATAATGACAGACCAGGTTTAGGGATTGCAGTCCGTGTCCCTACACGAGTTCTTAGGTCTTTGGCAAGGAGATGGGCCATATGTAGTACTTATATATCATGGCCTCAGCTCTAACAGGTCCTTTTTTAAAATAGTACTACTTTCAAGCTCATGCCCATTGCTTAGCTAACAACCTACTTTCGTGTGGAACCAAATCAAAGGAGCAACTAAGTCAAGGTCACCAGAATAATATTTCACCTACAAAGGAAGGAGAGCTCAATAAAAATAGAAATGTCTCAATAGTGAACTTGACATTCTTCTTCAATGACTACTCAAGGCAATCACACAGCAGATAAATTGTTTACAAATATCTAAAATACTTAGACCAGTTAATAACCAGACAATGAGACTTAACTGAAATTTTAAAAAAGCAAATTAGAAAAAGCCACAATGAAGTCACTAGTCATTACTCATTGCTCAATTTGAGGATAAATTACATTCTTCATCCTGAGAAAGTTAAGTGAGCAGAACTCCTAAGGCTAAAATATTGCATGCATACTGGGTTAAACCAAACTGAATCAATACTATATTAAGAAATATCCTATTACAAACTCATTAACTGGAACTTCACATGAAAGTTAAAGTGAGTGGCAAGATGTCACATAACAACTGATAACCAGCCCAGATTTTTTTTAGACAATGCTCACGAACATTCTGAAGGAAAATGTGGCAAAATTCTCAGCCTGCATGTACACCTCTACCTATCACTTCCCCCACTTCATAACCACCCCTTCCTATAACCCCACCCATTATTTTAATTCTTGAATCTTCACGGAGGTGGGGCGAGTGGCAAGGGGGGAAATTCTTACTAGCTTCAAACAAGTTGTTAAGTCTGATGCTAACAAAGTAATGACTTCAAGTTTGTCTTCTATATATTCTCTCTTTTTCTCCAAGGTGTTAACTCAAAATCTTTGAAGTTCAAGAAATAGAAGAGATTTTGAGGGAGACAGAAAGATCTGTTTATAGGATCTGAGGCAATCCCAATTCTGTAATACATATTTTTGGAGATTAAAAGAATGAAAGAACAGCTTCCATCACTTGTTCAACTGATGTGCCACCCTTTCCCAGTCAAACCAACCCCTACTGAAATTCCACTAGTGGACGATTTGTGCTTAGAGTCCTGTATTCTATTGCTAAAATTAGAGTTGAAACAAGAGATTCTGAGTTTCACAGATGATCCACCTAATGTGAAATATAGTTCTTTAAGGTTTGAATGCTATGTACAACTGAAGACATGTTAAAGGAACAATTGGAAATGGCTTAAATGAATATTGTAACATTATGATAGAATAGTAGCCTCTAATTTAGTGTAAGGGAGGGAAAAGATTTCATTCTATATTTAATTTTACAGTAAAAATAGCCTTTTTAAAAATAAGGGTACTATAAATCAATTTGTAATAATGAAAGCTTAACCATACCACTAAGAAACTATTTATCTCACAGAAAAGGGGCCTGAACTTGCTGCTTCTGAAAATATCACAAGTAAATGTCAAAGGTGACCGACTCATCAGTCCTCCTCCCACAGCTAGTCTCAGCTGACCTTTCCTCCCCAAATCTCTAATTTTATCTCACCACTTCTTTGCCTTGGTATGTATATAACTGTACACAGTTCTTGAGGGATCAAGTCTGTCCTTCGAGAGTCTCTTGTTTTCTACTCTTATTCCAAACTTGAAACTGCCTATTCCTGTGCTTGAACCCAGACTAAACAATCTACTTCCTCTGGTAAGATCAGACTGCATCCAATGCTTCATTTCAGTACCTGGGTTTCCTTCAATGTGGGCCAGCAGAAAACAAACAGGAAGAGACTATGCCAACCACAAAGAAATAAACACATATCTGTGGGGAGCACTACAGAACTGGATGCTTTCAGATACTAATCTATATTAAGACGTTTTCATGGTGGTATTTTATAAGAAGTGTGTCTGAATCAGTTAGAGGTGGGCCCTCCTTTAGTCTGTACTCATTATTAGTTTATTAATAAACTACTATTTTACTATATAAATATAATAACATATTCATATTATTATAATATACATTTATTATATAAATATAATCATCCCCTTAAGAAAGATAGTTCTTACTATATATTACTATGTTTCACATATCTTTTAAGTCTTCTCAAAGCCTTAATAATTACTATCAAATTAAAGGCTATAAAATTTGGTGCCAAGTGAGCAGAGACAGAGAGAGTTCAGGGGTGGAAAATTTTTACTAGAGGAACCCAAAACTTACAAGTAATGTTAATAAGTGTCTCTAAAGAGACTTCATAGTCCAGCAGCTTATACATAACTATTTCTGACGGATTTTAAAAGGTAATTCCCTATACTGAACACGGTTTAGGTGCTAAATAAAGTCAGTACTAAAATGTCCTGAAAGTGCAACAAATTCTGGCCAGGTTAATTTTCAATGGCACAGACAGATGTATGTAGCAATCTTTGTTTAATGTTGTTAACTGACAATCAAACTAATCTAGTCTATTTTAGGGAACAAAAGGCGAGATCCCAATTTGGTCAATGTTGATTTCACTGGATAAAGCAGGTCTTATTAAATTGAGGTATAACTTACATATTATAAAATTTACCCTTTTTTTAGTGTACAGTATTAGGAGTTTGACAAATGCATACAATAGTGTAAACAATGCCGCAAAATAGTTCTATATCCCCTCATTTTGCATGCTCCAGTGAACATCCCCCTTTCCCACACTGATCCATTTTCTGTTCTAACAGTTTTGCTTTTTTCCAAATGGCATATAAATGGAATTGTACAATACATAGCTTCTTGAACCCGATTTCTTTCATTTAGCATAATGTGGTTGAGATTCATTCATGATATTGGCTATATAAGCAGTTTACTCCTTTTTATTAAAGCAGCTGTTTTATTTTTAAAAACAGCTTAGTAATCAATGATGGAACAAAGGAAAAAAGTATAACCTGGATATACTCAACAGCAAAGTAAAACAGTATTAAACCATAGCTTTCCATGAGGGCAGAGCCTTGTCCTAGTTTCCTACGTGTATAAAATGCCTAAACTGTGCCTGGATCACAGTGTGCACTCAAAAACAGAGCTACCTTGTAGTACTGTGCTACCAGCACCATTCACACATTACAACGTTATGATAATAGCAGTAATAATTTAAGATTCAATCAGTTGCATCAAATTACCTTTTTATCAGTTACCTGCCAATGATGCACTTATCTCAGCTTCTTACAATATAGTATTCCAAACAAAGAACAGATCAAGAGAAGAACTACTTTTCAGAGAACATTTAAAACAAAAAAGCCCAGGTGGTTCTCATGTGTGGAGTTTCAGTGAACTGGATTTTGGGCAGTGTTTATGATACCAACAAACTATTAAGAGCATGGCCAAGTCATGTAAGGTCTCTCTGGGTTTTATTTTTTTCAATAGCATCTGTCTTCTTTCCCACAAATGAAAGGGGTATCAGTCAGGATTTCAATACCTGTAGGGTAATGTCACAGCACAAATAACTCTGAAGAACTAACACTCTTTCTCGTTGAGATAAAGACAGTCTAAGAGTAGATGAGTAATATGATTTTACTCTTAGTAGAAAGATGTTAAAGGACTTTGGGATTTCAGGGTAAGTCAATACTCTACTGAGTTCTTTAACTGGGGTCATCATTCTTCCTACCTCAAAGTTATAGTTTTTGAATAAATATGTTGTCACTGATTCTATCAGACACCACACTCCTCTCCAGCAATAGGCAGACATTTTGTCAGGCACTTTAAGGACAATATAGGAAAAACTTGCTCCAGTTTCTTGAGAAGTCCCATTTTTACAGGGGATAATTTTATATAAGCATACCTAGAAAGCATGACTAGGAAAAAGAAATCTACACTCACAGTCATCTTGACATTTATGATTATGCAAAGGAAAATTGAGAAACTTTTGGCATTTATAGGAATATGGAACCAGCAAAGGCAAGTCCAGTTCAAGGATTCATTCTTGATAATAGTGAAAGCTAACATCCTTATAGTAAGGTGACTCTACAATTTATTGTCCCAAGCTGGGCACTTTGAAAGTGAAAAGAAGTATTAACAATAATTGCATGGAGACAGTTAATATTAGGCAGAAAATGGGGATGTATGATCACAGAATTTTACAATAAAAATGTTGGCAAGTAGTATTTCACATAAGAGGAAAATCTCCATCACACTCCCTCCTACTAACTCACACACTAAAATAAGGAAGACTCAATTTTTTGACGTCTTGAAAAGTTAGAATCTCAAATTCAACGAAATCTTAAATTTCCTTTTAGGTTGAGAAATTACTAAGTATCACATGAAGCCCTGCCTGTAACCTGAGCTCTTGAAAAGTAAATATGTAAGACAACAGCAGTTATGTTAGTATTCCTATCCTGATAAGCACACACAATCATAATACATTTTAAAAAGGCTTAAAATAGCCAAAAGGTGAAAACAACCCAAATGTCCATGAATAGATGAATGGATGAACAAATTGTAGTACACAATGGACTATTATTCAGCCATAAAAAGAAATGAAGTACTGAAACATGCTGTAATGTGGATGATCATTGGGAAAGAAGCCAGGCATAGAAGAGTACATAGTATGATTCCTTTTATATGATAGAGACATAACAGTTAAATCCATAGAAAGCAAACTAGTGCTTGCCGGGGCAGGGGTAGCAGTATGTAGAGAAACTGCTTAATCAGTGAACAGTTTCTTTTTTGGGATGATGACAATGCTTTGGAATTAGATATCTGGAATTAGATAGACGTGGTAGCTGCATAGCATTGTGAATGTGCTAAATGTCACTGAATTGTTCATTTTAAAACAGTCAATTTTTATGTTACATGAATTTCACCGCAACTGAAAAAAGGGATTATATCTCACTAAATTAAGAGATTATATAATATAATTAAGAGATTATATACTAGTTATATACTATTTCTTATGATCTGGGGAAAGTCACTGATGTTTAATTTGTATAGATGTGACCAAAAAACCTGGATCTTATTTTTCAACATACAGTATAGCAGAAATTTTATTAATGGAGATTAGTATTTAGAGAACCCTTAAATAAGATAACTAAGTTATAAAGTAAGCCTAAAATCCAGTCTGTTATATTTCACAGGCATGGAATAATTTCTTCCATGTCAGATTTGGGAATAAGTCACAATAGAGAATGAAAGCAACATCAAAGAACTCAATGAATATTATAGTTCCACCAGGGGGTAGTACAGGCCGAAATGGAACAGTTGTTGTACCCAGGATGGGTGAGTCAAGGTTACAAACTACCCTCATATCTTCCTATGTAACAAGTCTCAACCTTCACATCCATTTCATTTGTTTCTCTAGTTATGGGCTTGTTACTACATGCAAATTCTGGCATGTAGTAAATGTGTACATGCCATTCTAAATGTCTGCTATTCTTACTGGTAACCAATCCCACTATTTCCATTCCCTGTCTCCTTCACATACACCTATCTTCTCCTTCAGACATCTTCTTTCAGCCTTATTTTAGTCTGCCAAAGCTGCCAGAATGTAAAACACCAGAGATGGATTGGCTTTTAATAAAAAGGGATTTATTTAGTTAAAAACCTATAGTTATTCAGAGGAAAGGCAGCTAACTTTCATCTGAGGTTCTCGTTTATATGGCTATGTTTGCTGGCCTTCTCTCTCCTGGTTTCTGGGTTCCAACAGCTTTTCCTGGGGTGGTTTCTTTCTGCATCTCCAAGTGTCTGGGCTGAGCTGCCAGTGCTGAGATGACGTATGCTGCACTGCTTGGGCTGTGCTGCGTTGAGCTCTCCTCTGACCTCTCTTTTTTAAGCTTCCAGCTCATTAAACATCACTCATTGCTGAAGGCACTCCCCTTAGCCGACTGCAGATGTAATCAGCCATAGATGAGTTTCACATGCTAATGATTCAAGTCCACAGCAAGAAAACTAGACATCATCACCAGGCCAAACTGACATCTGAACTTAACTACCATAAGCCTTATGTCTTTTTCTACTTTCACATACTTCCAACTCAAGTCTTTGTAAATTTACTTCTTGCATGAAAACCACTGTTTTAAATCAACCATTTCCCAAAGAAAAACATTTTATATAACGTTTATTTATATTGATAGGGATAGAGAAAGAGTATAACCCAGGGTTACTTTAATTTCATTAATCTCTGAAAGGTCATTTAGTTGCATATGTCCAACCTCCAGAAGAAGGGCGACATCTATACAGGACTAATGTTGCTAATTTCCCAGCAATCTCTCTAAACTTATTTCTGCCCTAGTAGTCAGAATTTTGACATTTTTCTCCTTATTCTTTACTCCACATACATGCACTTCTTCTTTTACCACTTTCATATTAATTCATATTAATTTACCTTAAACTTTTGTTTTCTAAACAATGTCAAATCCTTTGACTTTTAATCCCTGTTGATTTTAATAGATTTACTAGGATACAATCACATATCATACAATTCACCCAAAGTATACAATTCAATAGATTTTAGTATATTCAGAGTTGTGCACTGTACTGGTTTGAAAGGATACATGCACCCTAGAAAAGCCAAATTTTAATCCTAATCCCATTTTGTAAAGGCAGCCATTTCTCCTAATCCCTAATTCAGCACTGTATATTTGAAGCTTTAATTAGATCATCTCCGCAAATGTGTGATTTAATCAAGTGTAGTTGTTAAACTGGATTAGGTAGAGCTGTGTCTCCACCCATTCAGGTGGGTCTTTATTAGTTTCTGAAGTCCTATAAAACAGCAAACATTTTGGAGAATGAGAGCAATTCAGAGACAGCAGAGCAGAATGACACAGCCATGAGAAGCAGAGTCTACCAGCCAGCGACCTTTGGAGATGAAGAAGGAAAACACCTCCCAGGGAGCTTCATGAAACAGGAAGCCAGGAGAGAAAGCCAGCAGATGACACCTTGCTCACCATGTGCCCTTCCAGCCAAAAGAGAAACTGTGACTGTGTTTGCCATGTGCTTTCTCACTTCAGAGAGAAACCCTGAACTTCATTGGCCTTCTTGAACCAAGGTATCTGTCCCTGAATGCCTTATGTTGGATATTTCTATAGACTGATTTTATTGGGACATTTTCTTGGCCTTAGAACTGTAAACTAGCAACTTATTAAATTCCCCTTTTAAAAGCCATTCCGTTTCTGGTATATTGCATTCTGGCAGCTAGCAAACTAAAACATGCATCCTTTACCACAAATGATTTTAGAACATTTTCATTACTCCAAAAAGAAACTTCATATTAACCATCACTCTTCATTACCACCACCACCACACCTGCAATTCTTCTATAGCCCCAGGCCCAGGCAACCACTAATCTACTTTTGCCCCTATAGATTTGCCTATTCTACACATTTCACATAAACGGAATCATACAGTATGCGATCCTTTGTGATGGGCTTCTTTCACTTAACATAATGAGCTCAAAGTTCATCTACGTTACAGACTACATCAATATTTCATTCTTCTTTATTGCTGAATAATATTCCATTGCACAGATGTCACATTTAATTTATCCATTCATGAGGAGATGGACATTTAGGTTGTTTCTACTTTTTGGCTGGTATGAAGACTCATGTTTTTGTATGGACATGTGTTTTAATTTCTCTTGGATATAAACTTCAAGTGTGGAATTGCTGAATCACACAGTAACTGTAACTGAAGAACTGTCTATTTTCCACAGTAACTGTACCACTTGATTATTTTGAATAATTACTGGTTGTAAAAGCTTCCTCAAATACAGAGAAAGTAAGTTTTTCTTTAAGCTAACCCTCTGCAAGCAATTCCCCCCATCCCACCCCAACATGATGACTGCCTTCCTTACTGCCATTTGTTAAACTTTCCTCCTATCCCCTCAGAAAGAACAGTAACAAATAGTTAAACAATGAATGCACTAGCCTGATAACACTGGTTTTGTTTTGTAAACACATAAGGAGGTTGGCAAGTAGGATAGAATGGGGTATCTAGAATTAGCTGTGTTGAGGCTGTAGAATAGTCTTCAGTAGATATAAACCTGAAGATAGGCTAAGAATAAATGGTACTACATAGCAGGAAGTTTTGTTTTTTGTTTATAAAGGGGGATTTCCTAGCTAATAAGGAAAAGAGAGCAGGGTACTGAAGGAGATGGTGGCATTTTCTAAGGGAAGGAAACAGCCACAAGGAAATCTAAGTTCCATCTCTGAAAAAAGAATTTGGTATAGGAGGATAGACTACATCTTCTGACAGAAACTTTGAAATACTGGATTTCAGTTTGTTGTTTTCCTAAGAGGAATCTCAACTCTTCAAATGAGTAATAAAGTACTATACTCCATTAATGGTGAAGTTATTTAATCTAGTATCTGAGTATTCAAAACAAGAAATAATAGAAGTCTTTTATATAGTTGAATTAATAAGATAATTACACACACACATACAAACAGATGGAGCACCGTATCAAGCCAATAAAGTTTCTAATACCCATTAAAGTCTGTAGATTTTAGATCTCTGAATAATTAATAGATGTCAGGTATTCAAGTAATGATTTGGCTTTTGGCCATTTTTCAAAATTAGGAATAAAACACACATACTAAAAATTTTTACTTTAAAGTCTCTTAAAGAGCCCTTTTTCATTAACTTATTTTCACTCACTATACATATATAATGTCAAAATTTTCACTGTTTATTCAGCCAGTCCCTATAGGAAAAATAAACTAGAACAGAAGTCACAGAGAAATGTATTCTGACACAAGTTACTGCTGACAGCAATGGAAGCTAGGAAAACAGTATACAGAATAGATCACTCAAAAAGCAGAACAGTCTGGGATTGTCTAGCAAAGGAACAGAGAGGAGAGAGAAATTCCTTAAAAGCCTCACAGTATAATCACTGATACCCAGAACTGGTGAGCTTGAGTCCTCAAGAGTTTTAATTCATGTTACTTAGGAGGAAGACAAGAATGCAGTATATTCAGAACACCTTTAGAATACAATTACAAAATCAAGTAGTTAAAATAAAATAGTGATACTTAAGAATACTAACTGTTTCCAAAATTTTGGCGTCAAGATAAATTAAGAAGCCATCCTTTTATTTTCCTTCTCCCTAACTTTCTCCCAGTGACTAAACCTGGTTAGAGACGACTGGAGCAAAAGAATTGCTCAGAAAACGTAGCTCTGAAAATACATCAGTAATTGTTTAAAGTTAGAAGAAACGCAGCAAGATCGAAGTCTAAATCTACTTAGCTTGAAAGACTTAACAAATGAGCTTCCTCTGAACACCACTGTTACAGAAAGTTCTTTCCTTCCTATCTTCCTTTCATCTTTCTACAAAAGCCAATCATCTTTTAGATTAGTGTTTCTAGAACCCCAAGTAGCAATATCAGTATCGCCAAGGGACTTGCCGGAAATGCAAATTCATAGACCCAACCCCAGATCTAATCAGTCAGAAACTCCAGGGTTGGAGCACAACAACCCTGTTTTAACAGGTGATTCTGATGCTTGCTAAATTTGAGAAACACTGCTTCAGGTAATACAATTGTGAAAGGCACATGAGTTTTGACTTACAGAACAAGATAATTTTTGAAAGTCTCAAGTGATAAAAGGAATAGGGAAGAAAAGTCTATTTAGTAAGTAGTACACTGAGCTTAGAAACCATGTCCTTTCTAGATAAAGACAAGACTATAACACTTAACCTCTAATAAGGAGTAACATAAAGATGGTACCTTCCAGATGTTTCAGGAGTGCCCTACTGCTGTTTCCATGAGCAGATATCAGAATGGTTTTGCCACTTAATACTTCAGGAGCAATCCTTTCATTCCAATAGGGAAGGAGTCTCTCCAGAACCTCCTTTAAGCTTTCAGATCGTGGAAGTTGATCCACAGGCACATCACACACTTTATACCTCCGGTCATTGTAGATTTCATGGTAGTAAGGATGAGACTCATCAATGGGAGGTGGAGTCACATTGTAGCTTCTTCTCCAGACCCTCACTTGTTCTTCACCATGATTCAAAGCCATTTTCTCCCTATTGAGACCGATCAAGGCTCCATAGTGACGCTCATTTAGACGCCAAGAGCTTTCCACAGGAACCCATTCCTGACCCAGCTCTTCCAGGATCAGCCAGGCTGTGTGGATGGACCGATTGAGGACAGATGTGAACACAAGATCAAATTCAAAGTTTAGTGCTTTCAGTTGTTTCCCACAGTTCTGAGCTTCCTCTATTCCTTCACTGTTAAGTTTCTGATCCACCCAACTACAAAAACGATTCTCCTTATTCCAAGCACCTTCTCCGTGTCTTAACATAATAAGTTTATACTTGGACATACTGATGGCTGAGCTTCCCTGGCGTGTTCAAATGGGCCAAAGTTCAATGATAGCAATAGATCTAGAAAAAGAAGAAACGAAAAGAATAAGTTACATTCTTCATTCAACTGACTAACTGGGAATGGAAGCACAACTTAACAAAGGCCAGTTTCTACAAGAAACCGGGATTCCTGCAAACAGTTTTGACATCAGATTCCTAACAACTCATACAATATGGTACAAACCGGCATGGTCTATAGATAAATTAATTACAGGTAACTTAGTTCACCTTTCTGATGCCTGGAGAGAATGTTAATCGTACAATGTAAAATAACAGAACACCTACTTCATTTCAATGGTATGCTGCATTTCCACCAGATAAAAAGGTATCCTATCAGTTTGTTTTGCCGCCGATGGAAAAAGAAATATTTACTGGTATCACCTTCTTAGTACAGAAGTTATAAAACATGCTAACTCAATGAACCACCAATGATAAATCACTGATTGGTGGCAACTTGTTTTTCAATGCCATTGGCTCTACCAGATACAAGAAAATGTAAGGATTCACAAGATACATGGGTCCAACATTCAATAAGCATTAAAAATTAACGGACAACAATACCAAATGTGGTACACACTTGAATAATCTCTCATCTGCCTTAAGATAGAGTTATTGCAGGAATAAATCAAGATGCAAAACAAGCTAATCACATGTAAGCAGCTGAAAGATGCTGCCTATGGAAATAGATTAATAACAGCAATTCTGGAGGAGGGAGAAGAACTACGCTGATAAGGATGCCCTATCTACTCCTCCCCAAACCTTCAGAGCTACACACCAGTCATATCCTTAGCAGAAGAAGAATCAAAGTGAGATAGGCAACCCTAAAGTATTTCTGAACTCTCTAAGTTTAAGCTGTTGGTCCAAAGACCTGTTGGGCCCTCTCTCTCCCTTGGAGAATCTGACGACCTGACAGCATCAGCCTGCCCTCACTCTCCTTGCAAAGAACATATCTACATTGACAAATGTTGCTGGGATTTACATGCATGGCATTCTCCACTTCCACCCCAGTATCTTTCACACTGGGGAAGTAAAGATTATATGAGCATCTGGTCCTTGTCTTCTGCCATTCTTGGCAACTTCCTTTAACTTGAGATTTTCTGCCCCACTTAAACAGTAACTTATTGACAGTTATATAACAATCAGTGACAGCATTAATTGGAATTTTGATCTAGTTTTTACCTTTCCTTAGTAATTCCTAGAGATTCTGAAAAAAAAAAACCAAAAAAAAACAAAGGGTGTGAGAGCCTTTAAAGGCTGGTCCTCTACCTCAACCCTTAATTTGTCTTGTCAAGCAAGAAACCTCCATAAGATAATGAAGCCATTTTCCCTTCAAATGAAGAAGGGTAGGGTGAAAAAATTTTGTAGGCAGAAACACTTCCCCTTCATCTTTTGATTAATGAGCTATATCAAGTCATTAAAGAACACAGCAATAACATCATGAACACTCAGGCCTACCACCATGTTTTGCCATACCGTAACATTTTGCTGTATACAGGTTTGCTTGTTTTAAGAAATGCTTTTCTCCCCCTCAGTAAATATGTGCTAGAGTAGAGGAACATACTACAAACACAAAGACTATGCAAATACATACCCTTCCCTCACTCTGATACACAGGGGTTAAATACAGTATAAGGTACCAAACTAGTGTGTTTATCTCTGGTAAACAAAAAGTCAATATTTTTTCTCCTCCTTGGGATTATCAACTTTTCCTTTTTAACTAACTGATGAATATTGACAAAGGAACTGCTGAGGTGACAGATGTTTAAAGTTTGCAATAGTTTTAAAAGATTTCAGTGCTCTAGAGCTGGTACAGCAATTGTTCATACACACACACACCAAAAAACCATAACACTATAGCCAGGTTGATTTGAAGTTTAAGGCAGGGGTTGCAAACTCAAATGCCTACAATGGCCAGACAGATGCATGAAGATGAGTGAAGATGGACAATAGGGAGTGATGAGATAGTGGTGAACTGCATAGAAAATATATGCTGCTTTGATGGAGGTAACTCCTATAAGTGGATAAAGCTTTGGAATAACTTGTCTAACTGAACCAAGAACACTATTCTTAGATTTTTTTTGAGACCAAAAAGAAGATGAGACTACCAAAACCAAAGATTGGGGAGTTTTTTTTTTTTTTTTTTAAGAGAAAAGGAGAGTTTTTTTTTTTTAAGTTTTTTATTAATTAAAAAAAAATTATAAGAAAGAAACACAAACATTCCCAACACATACACTCAGCAATTCACAATATCATCACATAGTTGCATATTCATCATCATGATCATTTCCCAGAACATTTGCATCAATTCAGAAAAAGAAATAAAAAGACAACAGAAAAATAAAACAAAAACAGGAAAAAAAATTTACATAACATACCCCTTACCCTTCCCTTTCATTGATCACTAACATTTCAAAAACTAAATTTATTTTAACATTTGTTCCCCCTATTATTTATTTTTATTCCATATGTTCTACTCATCTGTTGACAAGGTAGATAAAAGGAGCATCAGACACAAGGTTTTCACAATCACACAGTCACATTGTGAAGCTTTATCATTATACAATCATCATCAAGAAACATGGCTACTGGAACACAGCTCTACATTTTCAGGCAGTTCCCTCCAGCTTCTCCATTACATCTTGGTTAACAAGGCGATATTTACTTAATGCATAAGAATAACCTCCAGGATAACCTCTCGAGTCTGTTTGGAATCTCTCAGACATTGACACTTTGTCTCATTTCACTCTTCCCCCTTTTGGTCAAGAAGGTTCTCTCAGTCCCTTGATGCTGGGTCTCAGCTCATTCTAGAGTTTTTCTCAATCCCTTGATGCTGAGTCTCAGCTCATTCTGGGATTTCTGTCCCACATTGCCAGGAAGATCCACACCCCTGGGAGTCACGCCCCACGCAGATAGGGGGAAGGTGGTGAGTTTGCTTGATGTGTTGGCTGGAGAGAGGCCACATCTGAGCAACAAAAGATATTCTCCTGGGGGTGACTCTTAGGCCTAATTTTAAGTAGGCTTAACCTATCCCCTGTGGGGTTAAGTTTCATATGAGAAAACCCCAAGACTTGGGGGCTCACCCTATAGCTTTGGTCACCCACACTGCTTGTGAGAATATCAAGAATTCAACTTGGGGAAGTTGAGTTTTCCCCTGTTCCCACCATTCCCCGAAGGGGACTTTGCAAATACTTTTCTACTCACTGATCAAATCACTCTAGGAAGGAGAGTTTATTGAAACTTATATATACAGCTGGTCTAGTCCGTATCACCTGGGCTGGTTCCTCCCACATCTCAGGCAGTGTTTGGTCCCTGATGGTGGAGAATGAGGCAGGGGACAGGATCCAGACTCCCTCAGGAAGCTTGGTGGCCATACCCCATCATAGATCATGGTCTATACATATACAACTCTAACCATCCTGAAGGGGACAGGGAATAGACACCTGCTCCAACCTAGATAATCCTGATGGGGAGCAAGACCTAGCTAGAGTCAGACCATGGAAGACCTATGGATTCTGTTTTGATTTTATACTGAAGTCTTTAAACAGAAACAACAACAACACTAAAACAATCCTTTCAGATCCTAAAAATTCATATAAAAATAGAGTAGCCACTGCTCAGCCCCAGCCTGGTATTCTGTAAGACTGAGGGACCTAGATTTCCCATATCTGACTTAAAAAAAAAAAAAAGGAAATGGACATTTTTAAATCCTGACAAAATATCTGAATAAAATTTGTAAATGTTAATCAAAAAGATAAACATATCTGCAGGCTAGATTTAGTTTGCTTGTGTATGACCTCTGATTTAAAGGAAAATCTCTTCCAAGTCATAGATGATGTCTGTGAGCCCACTATCCTCCAGGTCTCTCACCTCAGCTTTCCACAGTTCTTGTCTAACAGCCCTTTCAAAGAAGAAATCCTCTACTCCCCATAGTGCTCTGAGCTTCCTTCTCTCAGCCCCAACTTTACAGCCCTCCTTCACCAAGTCCTTCGCTGGTGCCCACAGTGCTCCCAGCTCTATAATCAAACTCCCACCCAGCCTCAGACTCTTCCTAGAGTGTTTTCTCCAGCACTGGGCTTCAACTGAGCCAAAAATGAACAGAACTGAGAACTACTTTACCCAGAGGAGGACACTGCTTCTCACTCTAGTGGGGGCCATTCATATCTCACATCAAAGTGTCAGAATCCATGATATGGGAAAACTCTTGTTCTCTTTCGATGGTACTTCCTAACTATAACTCCCTCCTTCCAAGCCTCCCCACCCCCACCACCTTGAAGGAAAAAGAAAATTTAAAGCTATGTTTCTGAGAGTCATGCTACATTCAGCTGCAGCTTTCCTGCCATCCTCATTTATGAGCTACAAACTTCAACTGAGCACGCTATTTAAAACCCTCAATTGCTTCCTGTTGGTCTTTGGCTAAAGTTCAAAATCCTTAACTTGACCTGCAAGGCTTTGTTTTCTTTTATTTCCTGCAACTTGCCAAGCTCTTTTCTTTCTCAGCAACTGTGCACATAATATAACCTACATAGAACACTTGACCATCATTTCCTCCTGTCCACTGCCATCCTAATCTCACCCTGCTTTAGGTAACTTTTATTTATTCTTTAGATTAGCTGTATAATCAAAATATAATGCAAACCACATTTTAAATCTTACATTTTCTAGGAGCCACATTAAAAAGGAAGAAGTTGGTGAAATTTTAATATACTTTAACACTATATGTCCAAAATATCATTTCAGCACATGATTAATATAAAATTTTTAATAATTTTTTTCATATTAAGTCTGAAAACTTAATATGTAAAAAAATGTTTTACACTTAAAACACAACTCAAGTCTGACAAGTCACATTTCAAGTGCTCAATAGCCTGTAGGCTACTATACTGGCAGTGCAGCTTTAGAGCTCAGCTTAAAAATTATTTCCTATAGGCCAGTCAAATTTAATTTTCTTCAGAATCACCAGGGGGTTAAAACAGATTGCTAGGGTTACCCCAGAGCTTGAGTCAGTAAGTCTGGGGTTAGCCTGAGGATCTCCATTTCTAGAAAGCATCTAGGTGAAGATGATACAGCTAGTCCAAGAACCACACTTTGAGAACCTCTTCTCTATGAAGACTTCTTTGCTTTTCCTTCTCATCATTGAGAACTTGGTCAGCCTGTTTCTTACAAACTCTCATAAGCATCCTGCTTTATAATGTTTGGTGCACTTGTGATAGGTTACTTTCAGATCTTTTAGATCATTTGTTCAGTGTCTACCTAGCCTGTTAGATAGTAAACTGAATTAAGGCAAGTCCTACTGCTGTATTTCCAGACCCCAGCATGATAGTTGACACATACTAGGTACTTAACAGGTGTGTTGAATTATTCAAAGTCAGTTGAACTGAAATAATTAGACTGTGTTAATGAAGCTAAGGCTTGATAATTTTATTGGTAACTGAAAAGTAGGAACAGCTGGCAGAGGCAAGATGGTTAGGAAGCTTTTAATTGAAGAATCTTAGTACATGTAATGGCAAAGCAAGAGCCAAAAATTATCCATTAAATCTTTTGAAACCTTTATAATTTAGACTGATAATGGCCATAATCTGTACAGAGAAAAATGGAGACTCCAACTGACTACTCCAAAAGCAGTACAAGTCTTCTGCCTCCAATTCCCATGCTCTTTCCACCTTACCAATGAAGATTTTAGAGTCCTGGTTTGAGGATCTAGATTCACTTGGCTTCATTTCAGAGGAGCATCTCCAGTCACAACTTGTCCTTCCAACCCCAGGCAACCATTTTACAAAATACATACAAACAGGCAAGTATAAAGGTAGGCTTGGCTTATTACTGCTATTGAGAAAAACCTCAAGACACAAAGTCAAGGCAAGAAATAGTCACTTCAACTTCTAAAGAGGCAATTTATAAGAGTATATACCCACCACCCTCGAATTAAAAATGATTCTTTTTTAAAACAAGCTGTTTTTTTTGGGGGGGGGGCGGGGATAGGGTGGGAAGCCCACCACCCTAGAGCTATTAGTCATTTACTTAATACCAAAAGGTGACCTATATGGTCACCTAATTATCAAACCCCATACAAGCCAGTATGGTCTGGCTTGAAGAAAAAATTAACTAAAATATATCTTTTACATGACTCTATATATCTCATCTTTCTTTCCTTTCCTCTTTGCTGCTATTCTTTCTGTCCCGCCATTCTATTGTTTGACATTTAACTTGTACCTTGTCCACTCTACTGAAATGATCTCTCAAAAGACTGCCACCTAGTTATTTCCACTAAACGCAGACCATCTCTCTTAGGACTTGTACTCTTTGATCCCTCTGTAACACGCGATATTGCTGATTACTTCAATCAAAGAAATAAATTCTTCTCCCTAAGATGTCGGTGCTGCATTTCTTCAGCTTTTCCACTGCTATAACCCGGTTTTGGGTCTTCGTATTTTCCTACCCACCAACAATAATACTATGATGATAGTCATAGCAGCTAACATTCACAGAGTGCTCACTTTGAGCTTGGCAATATTTCAATCCTCACTCACCATTCTATGGAATAAGTACTATGATTACCTCCCATCTCACACCCAGTTTACAGATGCATCAATTTAGGAAGAGAGTTTAACTTGCCCAAGGTAACAGATGTAAACTGGCAGACTTGGAATTCAATCTCAGGCAGACTAGACCCAAAGCCTACACCTCTGCCTTGCACTACTCTGCTACACTACCACACTGGCATCCCAAGGTGGTGTCCTCACCCCTGGCTCATTATAATTGTTTTGATAGAAAACTCTATCATTTACACTACTTTAATCACATTAAAATGGATGATTTATAAATGAGTGGTACCAAAAATTCAATCTGCCCAGTTTGGTCAATTTCATTCTTCAAATATGTTTTGCAAACTCAATTTGGGCATGGGCTAGACCTGTGAGGAATATGGAATTTAACATGAATGTCTTCAAGAAACTGGTGGAGGGAGGGTGATGGACATGTGTGTTTGTGTGTCCATTACAAAGCACAACATAACATACACCATCAGATATCACTTCATAAGAAAGTTAGGAAAGGAGAGGCTACTGTGGAATATGGTTTCACAAACATGGCACTGTTTAAGCTAGAAAATGTATAAGATTTAGAAAAACGTATAAGATTTAGAAAAATGTATAAGATTTAGATTTGTAGAACAAGGCAAATACATTCTAGCCTAAGGGAGCAGTGGGTACAGGCAAAGGAATGGTGCTTATGGGAGAATTGTGGGCCGATTCAAACTGCTGGATGGAGTGTAAGTAGGCTGAACAAACATCCTGTTTTGCCTGGGACAGTTTTCATTAGGCCGTTTCCCCAACATAATTATTACTAGGGCCCCCTTTCACTCTTAAATGTCCCATTTGGAAAATTATATGGTTACTCTAAGTATAGGATATGAAAAGAAAGTAGGAGATTAGAAAGATAAGACTTGATAGTGAACCAAGAAAAGTCTTGCACCAAAGTTTCTTCTGTAAATATTGGGACATTATTGAAGGTTTAATTAATAGCATGCATTTTAGGAGGATGAGCAGTACTCACAAATATAGAAGGAGATGGAAAACTAGGGTAGTGAATATTAATTGTGAGGCTTTTGCAATAAATAATTTGGGTAAATATAATGAAGACCTGTATCAGGATAATGGCAACTGAAGCAAGACAAAGGAGATGAATGTGAAATATAGTTTCACTATAGCTTAACTCAGGTATCCGCAAACTTTTTACGCAAATGTTTTAGCTTTGCAGGCCAGGTGGTCTTTATGACAACTATTCAATCTGTCACTGTAGCTAAAAGCAGGTGGAGACAATGTACAAATGAGAATGTGTTCCAATAAAACTTTATATATGAATACTGAAATTAGAATTTCATATAGTTTTCATGTGCATGAAATATGACTATTATTTGATTTTATATCACTCATTTAAAAATGCAAAAAACATTCTTAGCTTGTGGGCTGTAAGAAAAACAAAAAAAAAACAGGCAATGGGCCATGTTCGGCCCAAGGCAGTAGTCTGCTGACCTCTGGCCTACCTAGATACCATACTTAGACCTACTCATCATATCAGTATTTTGAACCTTTAGCCAAGCATCCTGTCATGGGATAATCCCAACATTACTAAATCACCAGATTTTATTCTTAGACAGAACAGAAAAAACCTTGAGTAACAGAATCCCATTTATGATTGTTTTTATTCATCAAACTAAATAATACTGAGAACATTTAAATCTGAGAATCTTGACTTTGGCCTAATTGAATTGTTTAAGAATGGGTTCAAGATATAACTCTAGGGGAAAAAATGATTCATCTTGTTAATCTCCTTCAGGAATATACACTGTCATTTTGAAATGCTTTATTATACAGCTTCATAAATTAAGTCACAGTGCCTCACATTTCAGGTGAATATATACTTGTTCAGCAGTAGGTGCTATGCAATTGCCTTGGCAATAAAGAAAATAGGTGATTCAAAGTAAACAATTTGCAGGTGGCTTGCATTTCAAAGACCTTTTGTTTTATATATGTAGAGACATTCCATCTAAACTGGCTATAAACCAAAAAAATATTCCTTCCCTAAATGGCACCATAAAAGCGAAATTATGCTTCAAGATTAGCATACTTTGCCAAGGCAGGGATGGAGAAGGTAGACAGGGGATGGTGCACATGCAAGGCACTGCATTTACACAGTTAGTTCTGCAATAGTTTCAGAATCTCTGGGCAATTTCAACAAAGCAGGATTACATCTCACTGCTGCTTCCAACTCCTGTCCCCCATTAAGCAATAAAATTTCACATACCCTCTTCCCCTCGAGAAACAGGCTTATACCATCTTCCAGACAAACACTCCTGGAACTTGGTTTCCTCTCTTCCTCAAATGCTTGGAAATTAATAATATCTGAGACTCTAGTATCACAACTCATGAACAGGTGGGGCAAATTACAGGATCAAGTCCAGACTAAACTTAGTCTTCCCATTTCCATATTAAAAGTTTTTTGATCAATGATGTAATGTTGAAGTAATATAAAGAATACAGGAACACAGTTATTTTGATCCAAAGCTTACCCTTAATTATTAAATATTCAACTGCGACCCTAAACCATTCAGATATTTCCCTTGATCCAAATTCTCTCTGCATAGTTTTGAGCAACTCTTAACGCCTGCACTGCCTTAGAATTCCCACTGTAGAAGATGGGCTGGCTACACTGAGAACACAGAAAGAGAAATTAGCCACATTCCCGATAAATTTAAAAGGAACAGTTCTCAAGGGAAATGAAATCTGGGGGTTCAGTTTCTTCATGCTTTCAGTGTCTTAACAAAACATGCCCCACTCCAATCAAGCTCAGTATTAGAGGTTCTAACAGGACAGTAACTAAAAGGATCTATTGTGCTATGGTCTATCACTTTTTCTTTATAGTACTTTTTCCATTTGTTTGCATTATAAGGACAGTTTTTTTTACCAGGAGCAAATGGTATTGCTCACAGATGTTTTTTTTAGGCATTATTACCCTCTTATTAACATCCTGTAAGGATCACCTGTTATAAGGTGTTACCAAACTGCAGCAGGCAGACATCTTACTCACGGCAAGAGATATGCATGTGCAACGAGATACGTATTTGCCTGGAGCATGTCGTTTGTTCTAGTCTACCTGTCATCACCACTGTCCACACCACCCATTCAGTACACCACTTTTCTACCTCTGCTTACTTACTTCCCCTGCCTAGTACCTTTGGTTCACTCAAATTGTTTCCACCAAAATCCAATCGTTCTGGAACAAAAAAAAACCTGCGCATGAGGTCCTGTTCTGCTACTTATTGACATTGTGCTCTTGAAAAAATGTATTTAAATTCCAAGATTCACGTTCTTTCTCCATAATGATGAGAATAACGAAACCATCAACCTCAAGAGGCTATTAGGAAGATTAAATGAGATTATGGTGAAGTACTCTACCAAAGAGTTAGAGATATTCTAGATGAATGGAGCAGAGTTTGGTGAATTTACCAAGATGACCCATACCTCAGGCCCATGGAAGGGATCCTACCTTGCCAAAGGTATGAGTAAAGGCAAAAGCTAGGAAGCAAGTAAGATGAGGGTGGGGGTAGACAGAAGATTAAATCGGGAGAAGGAGGAATATAATGAAATGTTGGGATTGGGGAAGGGGGGATGTAAAGATACAATCCTGGAAGCATAACAAATACTAAGCAATATTTTGTAATCCAAATAGTTTAGTGGTTAAAATTTAACTTACGTTTTATAAAGTACTTTTTCCCCCAAATTTGTGGCCAAGTTTCAACAAAAAATGTCTCATTCAGTAATACTTTCAGTTCTATTTCCCTATACCAACACACCCTCACACCAGATTTCATTCCAAAGACATTCAAAAGACCTCTTAGCTCAAACATTAGTGTGCCCTCTGTTCTCCAGGCACCAGACACACAAAGATGAAGGCACAGGTGAACCTATATAACTACATCAATCATTACTTAAAATGAAATGTGCCACTTAATCTCAACCAAGCGTAGAAGGCACAGGCAAAAGAGGAAGAGAGGACTGAAAGATCTACCCAAACAATAATAGAAGTTACCTCTGGATGATCGGACTGAGGATGCCAGTTCTGCCACATAATTCTGTTCTCTTAAAATTTCCCAGTGATCCATTTGACTTGGTTTAAATATGAACACAGAAGAACATGTACTATCCTTGAAGGTGGAAACTTTTATTTACTAAGCAGATTGTTACAGAATTTCCTGGAACAAAATTTTGCTTGTGTACTTGTGGTGGAAAAAAAAAACGTCTAATCATCTTTTTATAAAAACAGACTGTTATACGCCCAGGGACCACAAAAATAATCTAATACAACACTCACCCTTTTAAAGATGCAAAACTTAAGAGCCAGAGGGATGAAATGGTTTGTTTAAAATCTCACAAATAGTAACAGCTTTAGGACTAAAACCTTGCTTCTTGAATTCTAAGTCAGGGCTCCTTCTGCTACTTTGAGTTATGCTTCTTTAAAGTCCACACCATTTGAGGAGAATCTATAGTGTGCAGGGCATTGTAGGAATATAAAGATGTATAAGACCTAGTCCCTGCC
The DNA here is from genome assembly GCF_023851605.1 of Tamandua tetradactyla. Lineage (NCBI taxonomy): Eukaryota > Metazoa > Chordata > Mammalia > Pilosa > Myrmecophagidae > Tamandua > Tamandua tetradactyla. Next base: position 177,198,741 of record NC_135327.1, on the reverse strand, counting down.
TCAGTAGAAACACTAATGAAATAAAAGATGAATTAGCATGTGCTCTTTCTCCACTATAGAAAACCTCAGTACCTACTGGTGAAAGACAGTGCTTGATTTTTCCCCCCTCCTAGGCTGCATTCAGTCAACTAACATTCTAGTGCCACTCACAAAATATAACTCTTCCATAATCTGAGTTCACTTAACTGAAGTTTACTTCAGTTTTGCATGCCAATTGTCCTTGTCTAGGGTAACATCAGCCCCCGCCCCTTAGGAAAGAGAAGGAAAACGTTTTAATTTTTAGAGACTTAACTCGAGATTTGAGCCCTACACGAAACTATTGCATATATTCACCTCTCAAAGGGCGCTACTCTGTCTCCTTTTGTGGTATTCAAGTGTTCAAGTGTTTTCTACCTTTAGAGTCGGACAGCACCTTAAAGTTAGTGACATGGTCGTGAAAACGTAGCGAGCTTCCTTCCAGGGAACCCTATTGAAGGGGCTCTGCCAACACCATGCCTCAGACGCCCAAGAGAGATGAGTTCATCACTACCTTCAACTTCTATTTAGTCTTACCATCAAGACGCCTCCACCAAGTCGGATTCCTTATTTAAGCTGACAGAACTATGATCCGCAAAGAGGCTCATGCGAGAAAGGGACAGCTGAGAAGGACCTGGGGGATAAATGAGGGTCGGAGCTTGAGAGGAGGACGTGTGAGCGCCAAATTCCCACTAAAGACTGCACAGGCGAGTGAAGGAACCGGCCTTCCTCGCACTTCAAAAAAAAACAAACAAAACAAAACACTACAACATCATTTAAAAATGGAAACGTCTGCAACAATAACATCCTCAAACAAAACCACTCACCTGCAGACAGACCAACAGCAGCTTCCCAGGGCGGCAGAACAGCCAGCGCCTCCTAGGACTCATTGCTGCAGCCGGCATCGACGCTCTTTTCTAGTCCAAGAGCCTGAGAAGGGGGCAGGTCTTAGAGCTCTGCCTATTGGAGGGCCTAGCTGTCACTCATCTACCTCTGCCAGCTCTTAGGGGCGGCCCCGCCCAACTCTGCGGGGCAGACCGAGGTCTTTTCCGTTTCCAAATCCCTGGGGTAGGAAGTGGGGTTTTTATTGGCTCGCTACGGATACGAGCACACACCTACACCAATAAAGGGCTGGCTTCGGAGTTGGTGGGCGGGCTAGGGCCTGGGGAAGGAGAGAAACCGTTTGTGTCGTGAGTGTTCCCCGGGCAAGAGAGAATCTATGGCCTGAGGAGCCTCAGTCCGTGTAGGGGGAATCTCAGAAGCGTTTTGTGTCGTAAGCGAGACGCCTGCCAGTGAAGAGAGGGGTCGACAGAAGCTTGGCAGTGATGAGGTGATGTTCCTTTTTATTCATTGAAAATGTACAAGTTGTAACATGGGGATGAAGTAGCATAGTCCTCTCAGAAGAAAGTGACTTCTGCATAAATGCGTGGTTTTGAGTCTGAAATCGTGATTAAAGCGAAAGCCTTTAAAGTACCTAATTATGGGCAGCAATTTATCCTCTCTTCCTCCTACTGCTTTTATAAGGGTTCCCCTTAGGCAATTCTCTGACACTGTTTTAGCTGGGGAAGAAAAGGGTTTAAAGGAATTCACTAAAAGCTAATAGAACAGAGGTTGGCAGGACGGGTTGGAGTTAGATGAATTATAAATTTTGAGGCCACAGTTACTGAACAAGAGAAACTCGTGGAAATATCTGAAACCTAGCAGACTCTAACTTCGAAGCTGGCTTGAACTATCAGACATCGTGTTGAAGCATATACGTAAGAACTTTGGTGTGAGCAAGAAGGATAAGGAATGCTATGTGTGCCTGACTACGTGGGGGGATTCCACATCTTGATTTCTAGAAGCCGCCCTGCGGAGTTGTTTAGTGTCTTCCTTTCAGTTTTTCCTATTTCGTCCTCAGGACAAATCCAGTAGGTTTGTGACTAGCAAGGAAGTTCTCAGTAATTATACATACATTTTAAAAGATAGTCTTTCCCCATGTTTAACTCTCTTACACACTAAATATTAAATTTATTAAGACCTAATTGTTCATAGCCCATTTTATACCTCATTTATCCTTCTTAAAGCATGACGATTCCTCGTGGGATTTCAGAGAACAGCTCTTGACCGTTCTGACAAGTCCCATCAAGCAATAGACTTCATCAAGTGATAGTTGGAATTTAACTTGCACAAGTAACTAGAATTCAGGTCAGAGCAGCTGAAGGAGATGACTTCCCGTCTTGTGGGAAGCCAGTTCAAGAATGCAACTTTCAGTACTTGCCCCCTGGCTTTTCTTTTTCTCTATACAACAGGGGAACTAAATGAGAAGAAAGCTTTTCTACTGAGTTATCAAACTTCCTACTTGGTGCCCACAGTCCACTCCCTGGAGGATAAAGACAGCCATTCATAAGAAGCAGTCTTACAGCATTTGACATTTAAAAATACTTACTCTGGAATCACAGGCACTTGCTCATTTGAATTTTGTTTTACTGTTGTTATGGATACCCATGGAATGCTAGCTTGTCACATAGAATATCAACAATGTCAAACATGACCTCCTCTTTAGAATCATTCTTAAAATTATTTGGTTTCTGAATAAGTGATTTTGATAAAAGATGAAAGCAATTTTATCAGTGATTCTGCTGAATAGGAATTAAAAAACAATTTTTAATCAGTAGCAAATATGGTCCTCTACAAATATGTAGAGACTAACAAAATTCCAGGAGTTACTGTTGTCTTATGACAAAACTGTTTTCTATAGATATCTATGCAGTAATATCACATCCTAAATCCTGTGTTCTGGTCTGTACAATAAACTGTCTCCCTTATGAACGTTTAAATAATGAGATTTTCCCTCATAAAGATGACTCCAAGCCCATTTAAGGCAAAAATGAACTTCAAATTATATTAGATTTACCTCTAGAAGTTATCTTCTAGAAGGGACTCTAAAGTCTAGCCCATCGTTGCACAGGTGAACAAACTGAAGCTTAAGTAATTTACTCAGAATGACATAGCTGGTTGAGTACAGAGCTGGAACAAGAACCTAAAGTTGCTAATTCATCATCCTAGGAAAATGCTTCCTTCTCTTTCTGTCCCCCTCATCCTCTTGTAATACACCCCCCAGAGCAGTAACTTTTTATATCAAAATTACAAATTTTTTAATTAACCCCATTAAGACCAACCATGAAGAATTTAATTCAGATATAGCAAGTGCTGTAAGTACTATGAAAATAGCTCTCTGTGTCTCCATTCACTATTTTTCTTAAAACAACTTTGGTGTCATCCACTTTCATCTAAATAAAAACTGAAAAGGCAGTGTATTATTGTAGCCTTTCACATATAACTGCTTATATGTGCTTATTGAAAAGTCAGTATTATCTGTATGGTACTTTAAGGGTTAGTAGCAGATTGCCTTATTCAGTACCTGAATAAATACTACCTTATGATAGCATATATAACTGGTCAGAGGAATTTCATGGCTAGTTACACTTAGCCTTTTGCCTTTTCCAGGTAGGGTTGAGCTGATCCACCAAGCATCAAAACATTACCCACTGACCTTGACTATTCTGCCTTTTCTTTGCCTGGTAGAACTGTTGACCCCCTCCATCCAGCAAACCCCAGAGTTAGTTGGTCTTATATTCCATATTAAAATGGTCTTTGTCTTAACAGTGTCAGTATGCATTATGATCTGGTTGTTTGCTGCTGGTATCTATTTTTCCACCACACCCTACCTTCTTCAGGGTCATATTAGAATCTGTCAGCCATGATCTAGTGTAAGAGGCACATGTTTGACTCCCATCTTTGACCAACTAAACACAGGATCTCCTTTGCTGAAATTAAGAACCAAAAGTGCTGTTACGGATCTACCATATAGACTCTCAAGAGGGAACTTCGTGCTATCTCTCTCTTCATTTTACAAGTTAAAATTTAGGATCCTCCCCTACCTCAGTATAATATGAAGAAAATAGAGACAATGTTTAAATCATTTGCAATCTAAAATACTATCATCTGCCATATGTTAGTACCTTATGCAAGTTGCTTGACTACAACCTCAGGGTTTTTATCTCAAAATAGGGGTAATACGTATATGATTGTGGTGAAGATTAAATGAGGTAATGTCCTGTGGTTCCTGGCTCATAAAAAGTGTTAATAAGTGCAGTCATTGTTGTTAACAATAATAGTAATGATAAAGTGTTTTAACTACTTAAGAATGTTCTTATTGTAAGAACTCAAAAAGATCTGGGCCTTGAGCTTTCCTCCCTTTCTTGCTCTCTGCTAAAGCTGAGACTTGGCCTTCTGCAGAAGATATGGTAGAGGAATTTCCATAGTTATCTTGCTGCTACCGAGGAATTTCCCTAGTTATCTTGCTGCTACTGTCAGGAAATGAGTGCTAAAGAGGGAACAGACCTACTGGCAGGACCAGGGGACTCAGGTATTGGGAGGTCTAAATGAAATGAAATTTCCCTACTTTAAGCCTCAACATTGAGTATCCAGGAGTAGGAAAAGAACCAGGTTTTCCTGCTCTCAATTACAGAAAAACAATGCAAAGCACTTTTAGGGGTTTGGGAGAAAAAAGGAGAAAACCTGAAGAGAATCAAGAATTCACTTTTAGAAATTCTTTCCTCATTTCTCAGGAGAAAAACACATTCTTATTTTATATGATGCTGAACAAAGTGGCCACAATTCTGCCCTAGGTTTTTTTTTTAAACATTTTTTATTGTGAAATATGTATACAAAAAAGCAATAAGTTTCAAAGTACATTGTAACAAGTAGTTATAGAACAGATTTCAGAGTTTGGTATGCGTTACAGTTCCAAATTTTCAGGTTTTTCCTTCTAGCTGTTCTAACATACTGGATACTAAAAGCAATATCAATATGCTGATTCAGCAGTCATACTTGTTTGTTAAATCCTATCTTCTGTTATAACTCCTCCTTCTCCTTTGATCTTTCTCCCAATCTTTAGGGGTATTTTAACTTTTTCATGTTGGAAAGGGGGGGGTCAACAATATGGGATAGGGAGGTGGAACTCATTAGTATTCCTGGAGAGGGTGGCCCCTATGGGTTTCAGGACTTATCTGGCCTAGGAACCATTTGGAGATTGTGAGTTTCTGGAAAGTAATCTTAGTGTGTGAAACTTTTGTACACTGCCACATAGAGCCTTAGGTGTTCTTTAGGGTTAACAGAAAATGGTTTTGTTTGGGGGTTTGGCAAACTGTGGTAATGAGCAATATCTAGCTGAAGCTTTCTTAAAGCTTTCTTAGGAGTAGCCTCCAGAATAGCCTCTCTACTCTATTTGAACTCTCTTCACCACTGATACTTTATTTTGTTACATTTCTTTTCCCTCTTTTGGTCATGAAGGCACTGTCAATCTCACAGTACCAGGGCCAGGCTCATACCTTGGAGTCATGTCCCATGTTGCCAGGGAGCCTTTTACCCCTGGATTTCATGTCCCAGGTAGTTGGGGATAGTAATGATTTTCCTTACAGAGTTTGACTTAGAGTGAGAGAGGCCACATCTGGCAACAAAAGAGATTTTATTGGAAGTAACTCTTAGGCATAACTATTGGTAGGTTCAGCTTCTCCACTGCAGAAGTAAGCTTCATAAGAGCAAGCCTCAAGATCAAGGGCTTAGCCTATTGACTTGGGAGTCCCTAATGTTTGAGACAGAATCAGGGGTTTCCCTGGTGATAAAACTTAATAGTTCCATATTTTTTCTTCAGTCCCTCAAGGGTCTTTGCCAATACTTTTTAAATTATTTGCCCAGCATACTCTGGGATGTATCTGGATAGTACATTAAGTTATACAGAATTACAAGCCCTTGTTCCCATTCTGGGCTCCATGTGTTTGCATTGCTTAAATGAGCTATCCAGACAGGTGACGTTAGATTATGTACTACAGGAAATATAGGAAAATTTACAGGAAATTTGAACAAAATAAACCTTTCTTGCATTACTCTTATACAGTAGGTGAAGTTCTAAAATACAATGTCATCTTTACCCCTATATTCTGATTTATATCAGATCAGAATGGTTCTTATCTCTACTTGAAGCCTAATCTCTTTTTTGTTTTCTTTAACAGTTGTTGTATGTAGCAGTGCTGACTTTCAGAACTGCAGAACTCCAACTCTGAGTCTTAGGGGTCACACAGGTAACTAAAAATTCCAGACAGATACCAGGTTACACATATATAGCACAGCATCTCAAAATCTAGAAATAACATTTATAGCTCTGGGCTAAATGTGACTGCTATAAGAGCTTACCGTCTAGGCCCCATTCCTTATAAGTATTTTCTAAAAGAGACCATGCAATATGTGCTCTTTTCTTTCTGGTGTATTTTGCATCATGTAATGTCCCCAAGTTTCATTCACCTTGTTGCGTTCCTCATGACTTTGTTCCTTTCTGTAGCGGACAATATTCCATCATATGTATATGAGCCATTTCACTTCTCAGTCAGTGTATCCTTCATTCACCTCCATCCATTGGGCGTCATGGATAATGTCCAAAGTAAATAATTCATGTCTCACATTATCCTCACTTAGTTGTACAATCATCAGTACTCTCAATTTTAGACAATTTTCATTGCTCCCAAGTGAAAAATCACCTATAAACATGCCCTCACCAAATAGAAAATCCAAACCTTCCCCCAATTGCCCCTTCCCCCCAATTATTTACCTGTGGTGTAGCTGCAGTTCTGTTGAGTCTTCTTGTTTAATATAGACCATAGTATGCAATAGTAGTTTTCCCCCTATACCCTTCTATTGTGTCTTAGTGTAAGGGTCATGTCTTTGAAGTAGTTCATGCAAGAATTTATTTATATTTGTAGTGTTAATCAGTGGGATACATGTTCTATTCAACTCCTTTCAATCATGTTCACCTTCAATATGACAATACTGCTTATAAACCCACTAATGAACTGCCTTCACTTCTGTCTATTCCTTTACGTTTAAGTTCAACCTCATTAGCTAACCATTTACCCATCTCTAACTTCTGTGTATTTCTATGCCCCCATATTCTACATTATAAGCCTCTCAGTTTACCTTTATCAAGTTCATAATAGTGAAATCATACAGTTTCTATCCCTTTGTGTCTGGTTTTATTTCATTTAGCATTATGTCCTCAAAGTCCATCCATGTTGTCACATGCTTCAGGACCTCATTTTCTCTTACTGCTGCATAATATTCCATCGTATGTATATACCACATTTTATTTATCCACACTTCTGTTAACGGGCACTTGGATTGTTTCCATTTTTTTGCGATTGTGAATAATGGTGCTGTGAACATCAGTGTGCAAATGTCTGTTTGTGTCACTGCTTTCAGCTCTTCTGGGTATATCCTGAGTAGTGATATTGCTGAGTCATAGAGCAACTCACTATTTAGTTTTCTAAGGAACCTCCAAACAGTCTTCCATAGTGGCTGTACCAATATACAGTCCCACCAGCAGTGCATAAGTGTTCCAATTTCTCTGCATCCTCTCCAACATTTTTAGTTCTATTTGTTTAACAGCAGCCATTATTAGAGGTGCGAGGTGATATTTCATTGTAGTCTTGATCTGCATTTCCCTTATGACTAATGAGAATGAGCATCTTTTCATGTGCTTTTTAGCCATCTGTATTTGCTCTTCAGAAAAAATGTCTGTTCATATCTCTAGCCCTTTTATAATTGTGTTGTTTGTTCTTTTGTTGTTGAGTGATATGATTTCTTTATGTGTATAGGATATCAAACCTTAATCCGATATGTGATTTCCATATATTTTCTCCTATTGAGTTGGCTGCCTCTTCACCTTTTTGACAAAGTCCATTGAGGCACAGAAGCATTAATTTTAGGAAGTTCCCATTTATGTATTTTTTTCTTTTGTTGCCTGTGCTTTGAGTGTAAAGTTTAGGAAGCTATCCTCTATTACTAGGTCTTGAAGATGTTTCCCTACATTTTCTTCTAAGAGTTTTATGGTGCTCGTTCTTATATTTAGGTGTTTGATCCACTTTGAGTTGATTTTTGTATAGGGTGTAAGGTAAGGGTCCTCATTCATTCTTTTGGCTATTGATATCCAGTTCTCCCTTGCCCATTTATTGAAAAGACTATTTTGTCCCAATTCAGAGGATTTGGGGGCCTTGCTGAAGATCAATTGACCATGGCTTTGGTGGTCTATTTCCGTATTCTTGATTAGATTCCATTGGTCACTATTTCCTTGTGCCAGTACCATGCTGTTTTGACCACTGTGGCTTTGCAATAAGCTTTAAAATCAGGAAATGTTAGTCCTCCCATTTTGTTCTTCCTTTTTAGGATATTTTTAGCTCTTTGAGGTCTCTTTCCCTTCCAAAAGAATTTGATAACTAGCTTTTCCAAGTCTTCAAAGTAGGTGCTTGGAATTTTGACTGGTATTGCATTAAATTTGTAGATCAATTTGGATAGAATTGACATCTTAACTATGTGTAACCTTCCTATCCATAATCAGGGAATGTCATTTCACCTATTTATCTTCTTTGATTTCTTTTAGCAAGTTTTAAAGTTTTCTGTATACAGTTACTTTACATTCTTGGTTAAGTTTATTCCTAGATACTTGATTCTTTTAGTTGCTGTTTTGTATTTTGAATAGATTTTTTCCTTAATTGTCTCCTCAGTTAGGTCACTGTGTATAGAAACATTTCTGAATTTTGCCCATTAATCTTGTATGCCACTACTTTGATGAATTTGTTTATTAGCTCAAGAAGCTTTGTTGTGAGCTAATAAATTTCTCAGGATTTTCCAAATATACTATAATGTTTTCTGCAATTAATGAAAGTTTTTCTTCCTCCTTTCCAACTTGGATGCCTTCTATTTATTTTTCTTGCTTGATTGTTCTAGTTAGAGCTTCTAGTACAATGTTGAATAATAGTGGTGACTGAGGACATCCTTGTCTTGTTCCTGATCTTAGCGGAAAGGTTTTCAGTCTCTCACATTGGGTACAATGCTGGCTATGGGTTTTTCATGTATGACCTTTATCATATTGAAGAAGTTTCGTTTGATTCCTACCTTTTGAAGTGTTTTCATCAGAAAAGCATGTTGAATTTTGTTGAATCCTTTTCCAGTATCAGTTGAGACAATCGTAGTTTTTGTCAGAAAAGGATGTTGAATTTTTTCAAATGCTTTTTCAGCATGACTTTAATTTTTCCTTTCAATATTTTAATTTGCTATATTACTTTTATTTCCTTGTGTTGAACCATGCTTGCATTCCTGGTATAAACCCCACTTGGTCATGGTGTATATTTCTTTAATGGATCCAGTTTGCTAGTATTTTGTTGAGAATTTTTGCATCTAAATTCATTAGGGAGATTGGCCTGTAGTTTTCTTTTCCTGTAGCATCTTTACCCAGTTTTGGTATTAGAGTAATGTTAGCTTAGTAAAATTAATTAGGTAGTGTTTTTTATTCCTCAATTTTTGGGAAGAGTTTGAGCAGGATTGGTGTTAGTTCTTTTTGGGATTTTTTTCAAAATTCCTCTGTAAAACCATTTGGCTCTGGGCTTTTCTTTGTAGGAAAATTTTTGATGACTAATTGAATCTCCTGTGATTGGTTTGTTCAGATCTATTTCTTCTCAAGTCACTGTCGGTTGTTCATGTGTTTCTAGGAATTTGTCCATTTCATCTAAGTTGTCTACTTTATTGGCAGGAATTGTTTTCTCTATTCCCTGGTATTAAAGAGCTAAGGATGTTGAAGACAATTCTTTCACTTGAGGAAAGTGTTTAAGTGAAGGGTAATGGGAATTGTGCTAGAAATCAGGGCTCCATTAATAAAACCTCCCAAAATGCTTGCTATGTGTATCCATTTTACACACAAGAAAAGTTGAGCACTGGGGGATCATTTGTCTAAGACTGCACAGCTAGTAAGAGAACAAAGTTTGACTCCTAGCCTTGGTTCTAGAATTTGAATTTCCACTATGCACATTGCTTCTAAAAACTTATGGAAATAATGCCATTCTTCCTCTTTTTCCCATAGAAAATTTGTTGTTGACCTTCTAAGATATATTTCTCATCTGCTCCCTTAAGAAAATAATCCTATCCTGATGGTCCAAGAATTTCTTCTGCCTATGGGTTTCCCAAATTGTCTATCTTTGTCAAAAGAACCTGTCTTCATTCTTTGATGTAGAATCAGGTGACTTAGCTTTTTACCCACATATTTTCTTAAAGACATGACCTCACTGTATACACTGGAAGGTCAGACTCATAAAAGGAAGTTCCTATTAAGCCTGCATCATTTTTGAGCATTCACATGTTTGTTTCCTTAACTTTCAGGATTTTTGAAGTATGACTATATATACAGCAATAAGCCTATTTTTCTGCCTTGACTCATAAACTTGTTCTGAAGGAAGTTTTAAAACAGGCTTTCTAGAATTGTTTAGAGCCATGAAGCCTCATTGAAAGAGGTATATAGCCTCCTAGTATGACACACTGAAGGCTGTAACACTTAATAGGAAGTATAATTTCCAGGATGCTTTGTTAAAGCCTTTTTACACAATCTAAACTGAATTATAGTTTCAGTCAAGGGTACATTCTTAAAATACTTTTTTCCCCCATCTTTCTTTTTTATTTATTTATTTTTTGCCTGAGCAGGCACTGGGAATTGGACCTGGGTCTCCAGCATGGCAGGAGAGAACTGTGCCTACTGAGCCACCATAGCCCACCCCGCGTCTTTCTTAACCCCACCCCACCAACGCTACCATCACCACTACTGCCAATACTCCATCCCAAGCTACTATCACCTCTTGCCTGGATTTTCTCAGAAGCCTTCTAACTGGTCTCCCTGACTCTACGTTTGCTGTCCTCTAGGAAGCCAGTGTGTTTGTGGTCTTGGATTATGTCACAGCTAATCCCTTCCCTCTCCCTAGCTTAAAATACTGCAGTGGCTTCCTATGCTCCTAGTTTGGGCTTCTTTCACCCTCCCTGTGGTCCTTAGGCCTTTTTTTTTTTTTTTTTTTTTAATTTTTAAACTTTTAAACTTTTATAGTATAACATATATACAAAGCAAAAAAAAAAAAAAGGAATAGTTTTCAAAGCACTCTTCAAAACGTAGGATGCATCCCAGAGTTTGTCATGGGCTACCATACGATCCTCTCATATTTTTCCTTCTAGCTGCTCCAGAATATGGAGGCTAGAGGGCTTATATACTTTTTTATCATCATAATCGACTTTTTTTTCCTTCTTTTTTTTGTGAACAATAACATATATACAAAAAGCTATAAATTTCCAAGCACAGCACAACAATTACTTGTAGAACAGATTTCAGACTTTCACATGGGTTACAATTTCACAATTTTAGGTTTTGACTTCTAGCTGCTCTAAATTGGAGACTAAAAGAGATATCAATTTAATGATTCAGCATTCATATTCATTTGTTAAGTCCTATCTTCTATGTATAATTCCACCATCATCTTTGATCTTTCCATATCTCTCATTGAGGTTGTTTGGGCTATGGCAATTCTAAATTTTTGGTATTGGAAGGGTCTGTCGCTGATATGGGGTAGGAGATGGAACTATCTGACGTTCTGGAGAGGCTGGGCTAGGTGTCAGGACTTATCTGGACCAGGGACCCACCTGGAGGTTGTAGGTTTCTGGGAAGTTGCTCTACTGGCTGGACCCCTTGTGGAATCTTATAAATTGCCCTAGGTGTTCTTTAGGATTGGCTGGAATGGTCCTGGTTGGGGTTTGGCAGGTTATGATAGGTAGCAGGGTCTACCTGAAGCTTGCGTAAGAGGAACCTCCGGAGTAGCCTCTTGACTCTGTTTGAACTCTGCCACTGATACTTTCTTAATTACACTTCTTTTCCCCCATTTGGTCAGGATGTAATTGTTGATCCCACAGTACCAGGTCTTGATTCATCCCTAGGAGTCCTCTCCCAAGTTGCCAGGGAGACTTTGACTCCTGGATGTCATGTCCCATGTAGGGGGGAGGGCAATGATTTCACTTGCAGAGTTGGGCTTAGAGAGACTGAGGCCACATCTGAGCAACAGCAGAGATCCTCCAGAAATAACTCTTAGGCATGCCTATAGGTAGGTAAGCTTCTATACTACCTACATAAACTTCACAAGAGTAAGCTTCATGATCGAGGGCATGGCCTGTTGATTTGGGTGTCCCTAAAGTTTGACACAGTTTCAGGGGATTCCCTCATGGTAAGGTTTAATAGTTCCATAGTCTTTCTCCCCTTCCTCAGGGGACTTTGCGAATACTTTTTGATTATCTGCTTAACATACTCTAGGATGTTTCCAGGCATTACAATAATATATACAGGATTAAAGGACCTCTTTCTCATTCTGTACTCTCTCTCTGTGTTTCAGTTGTTTAAATGAGCTATACAGATAGGTTGAATTAGATTATGCACTACAGAAAATTTCAGTTCCAGACCAAATAAACCTTTCTTTCATTGGTCTCAAAGAGTATGTGTGGTTCTAAAATATAGACACAGTCTTCCTTACCCCTATGTTCTGAATTACTTTAACCCCAACCTGTTCAGTCTCATTTTTATCTTTAAATATCAGGTTATATATATAAAATAGCCTCTCAGAATCCAAAAATAATAATCACCCCTCCAGGCTTAACGTGTCTGCTCTAAAAGCTTACAATCTAGGCCCCTGTTTTCTTATAACCATTAAAGGTGACCATACCATTGTTGTTTTTTTGTTTCTGGCTTATTTTATCTCACCAAATGTCTCACATGTTCATTCACATTGTTGCATGCCTCATGGCATTTTTCATTTTTGTAGCTGCACAGCCTTCATTCATAAAGTATGCACCATCATTCACCATTCTACTTCTCCATCAGTACATCCTTCAGCCACCTGCATTCATCAGTCATCATGTAGAGGGCCCAAAGTCCACAGTCCATCGACATTCTCTATTTTGGATAATTTCATTGGTTCCAAGAGCCAGAAAACCAATAAACACCCTCACCAAATAGGAAATCTAAACCTCCTCTTAACTCTTGTCCGTTACCCCATTATTTATCCCTGCTGTTGCTGTGGTAGTGCTGATGGTTACCTTTTGATGCAATAGCAGTTTTCCCTTTGTACCCTGAACTTAAATACTCTTTATACAAGAATCATATCTTTGAAGTAATTCTTACAAGAACTCATTCATATTTCTAGTGTGAGTCAGTGGGACATGTAGGTAATACAACCCCTTTCAATCTTGTTCATCTTCAATATGGTAATGTTACTTCTAGACCCACTAGAGAATCACCTTCGCTCCTATCTATTCCTTCTTCTTAGGCCTTTGCAGAGAAATTTTGTCTGCCTAGAAGGCTGTTCCCTTTTCTTTCCTTTGTCCCTCCCTTTATCTCTCCTTGCTATAGAACTGTTCAACTTTGATGTTAGTTAAATGATCATTTCCTATCTAAATTTTACATTAGTTTATTAGATCATTTTCCCATAATCCTTCCTTGGGTCATATCTCCTAGGTTAATTACATGTTGTCAAGGGACCATGTATTTCTTCTTTATAGAACTTAAAACAAATGCAATTTTAGTGCCTGGCACTAGGTGTTCAATTAATACATGTTAATAAATTGTTGCATTGAGGAAAGAACTAGAAGATTGAATTCTCTCTACCTTTTTCTCCTAAATAGTACATCTTATATATACAATAAATAAGCACATGTCTTTAAAAAACAATTTTAGGCATGTAGACCCTAGGAGTTTAAGATAATATATGATACATGTAAAGTTATAAGAATAATGTAAAATTTTCTGTGTAGACTTCAAATGTTAGCTCTGAAGGAGAACCTAGAAATCATATAATTCAACCCCCTTATCTTACAGATGAGAAAATAGAGGACAAAGTGGACAAGATTGCTTAATATCATAAAAGTATTAAGGCACAGAACAAGAATCCAAGTTTCCTAACTCTGAGGCCGAAACCCTTATGCAAATAAGACAAATAACTATCCAGTAGGAAGAAAAGATGCATTTGGGGTTCAAGAGAAGTACAACAGTGTAGTAGTTAAGAAGGGGAACTTTGGAGCCAGTCTCCTGGGTTTCTAATCCCGTCTATTCCTTACTAATTATGTGATCATGGACAACCTGCCTTATATCTTCTGTTGTATAATGGGCATAGTAATGGTACCTATCTCATAAAGTTTTTTTTTTTAAACAAGTTAATACATGGAAAAAACTCAGTAAATTTTAATTTTAAAAAGTCTCAGTGATAGACTAAGGACCAAATATTTCTTTTTATAGACTAAAAGCAACCTTGTTGATTTTTTTCCTGTTTTATTCTTGAGGAAAACATGTAAAAAGCTACTTGGAGGCCCTCCTAGGACAGTGAAAAGCTGGTGTTAGCAGATAAAGCTTTTTGGGTTACACTAAGTAGGAAAGGCATGTTATGACTTGGTCAAAACAAGCTCCAGGCCAGATACTAGTGAGTTGAGATAACATGAAGCCTAAAGGGTTTAAAAAGCACACAGAGGGAGAAAAATTAAAGAAATCTAAAACATTTAGCATAAGAAAATCAGAACAGAGGACAGAAAAATCTAAGTAAAGGTTCATCCATCTTAATTATATGATGTAATATTCCTTATCCTCCGGTGATAAGCCTTTGGAGGCTGCCTGAAGTCACAGGTAGCAACTTTTTTTTTAAATAGAATTTTCTCTCTTTGAGAGGTTTCATTTCTATAGCTACTTCTAGGTGATATGTCCAGAAAAAAGCTACTTTACCTGTAAATTTATGAATCTAACATGAGTTGGAGTTCCCCATTTGAATCCTCACAGAGTCCTTATGAAATGAATTTAGCAAATAGGTTGGCTGTTTTTATTGTTTAGTGAGTTTTCAAGTAAGGAATAATGAGAATAAATAATTCCTTATCAGTCTTGTAACTGTCAGTACCAACAACTGAATGTTGGTCTCTTCATGACAGGTGAGTGTCCTAACTAGTCTACATAATCTCTCTGTGAAGTATTAGATTAGAAAAAAATAGATAAATAACCTGTTGGCAATTACATGACGTAAAAATAAACAAAAGAAAAGTTATTGTCATTCGTGTCTGTATAGTGGTTGTGATTTGTAAGCTAAGTTAATGGCAAAAGCTTCAATGCTGACTGATTCTAGATGAGATGTACTAAAACTCAGGTTGTTATGATCTGTGATCACTCTATGACAGCTGAAGTAGATTGCTATAACACCAAATTACCTACACTTCTTCATGTCAGAACTTTAAGCAATTATGTAAAAGTGAGGCATCTGTATCTTACTAGAACTGCTTATAGGTAGAGAATTAATTTTAGGACCAGTGAGAAAGAGCCTGTGTTCTCATCTCCAAGCCCAACTATATTGGGCAAAAGATTAATAATCGACCAATATTTCTACTTTTATCTCCCCCAAAAGGTAAATCTAGTGTAATTTCTCTTTGCCTAAACTCATCTATTTCTTTATGCTTTACTGCATCTCTGCCTTTCCTAAAAATGAGAGAGCAAGAAAAACAAAAAAGGAACAGGAAGAATGAGAAAACAAGTAAAACATTCAGAAATGCTGGTCTCAACCAGCACATTAAACTTATAAGTAATCCATTATTCATTGCCTGTCTCCTATTGTTTCAAACCTTGTATTGAGAATTTTGAAGGAAGTGATTTTATTTGTTCCTACCATAAACAAGTCCACTGTGCAAGGTGCAAGTGATATAAAGATTAATAAAACATTGTCCTTGTCTTTATTAAAGAGCATGGTCCAGCAGGGAGGAGACCAACTCATGAACTATTAATTACAGTACAACAAATATAAGTCTAAGTGCAATTAGTGAGGGTTCACAGGATATTTTTGTGGAAGGAGGGGTACTTAAGTGTGTGTGTGGGAGGGGGTAGGGGGAGAAAAACTTGGTTGATACATTAGAAGATTAGATACTTAATAAAAAAGTTGAAGCCTGAGTAATGTTTAAAAGATGAGTAGAATGCCTGTCAGATTTGCATAGTAGTTATTCACTCTAAACAGTATTAACATAGATAAAATATATTGTCATGTTCAAAAGCAAGATAAACTTCTCTGTATACCAAGGCACCACAGGTAGGACGCATTCAGAAAAGTGTACTAGAAGGCAATCCAGATGTAAGTTTGTTGCTTAAGGATTGGGGGCTCCCTCTTCTGGAAGAGCTAGAGGTCTAGAATTGCTGCCACTTGTTGCCTAGGTCAATGGTTTACCTCAAGCAGCAACAGATAGGAAGGCTCAAGGACTCAGATGTGGATGTAGTCTTCCCTCTAGGAATTAGACTAAGCCACCTACTAGCTCAGAGACTGATCTGGAAGAAACATTCAGCAGAGAGACTTACACGAGAGATTAGGTACTGGAAACCCAGTGGGAACAAAGGAGCAAGGAGAGCACTCCTTCTGAGCTCATTCTCTGAAAGTAGCCCCTTTTCTTGACAATATTTTTGAAGAAATATGTTGACATAGTTATAAAGACTGTGATAGTAGAACCTAAGGGGAGCAGTATGAAAGGAAGACTGTGTGACCAAGGAGAAGTTTGTCAAGGTGAAGCTCCCCCAACCAGCCAACAAGTAGGCTCCACTCCCTTGCTTAACCCATGCCTAGACTGAATACCTCCTATATTAAACCTCAGTAGGCCTCTTACAGGAAGAGATGGGATCCTTTTTTTCTTTTTAACTTTTTTTATTGTATATTATAACATCTATACAAAGCAAAGAAAGAAAAAAAGCAACAGTTTTCAAAGCATTCTTCAACAAGTAGTTACAGGACAAATCCCAGAGTTTTCATGGGCTATCATACGATCCTCTCAAATTTTTCCTTCTAGGTGCTCCAGAATATTGGAGGCTAGAAGGAATAAATATTTTTTTACCATCACAATAAACTTTTTTTCTTTTTTGTGAAAAATAACATATATACAAAAGAGCAATAAATTTCAAAGCGTAGCACCATAATTAGTTGTAGAATAGGTTTCAGAGTTTGGCATGGGTTACAATTCCACAATTTTAGGTTTTTACTTCTAGCTGCTCTAAGATACTGGAGACTAAAAGAGATATCAATTTATTGATTCAGCAATCATATTCATTTGTTAAATCCTTTCTTCTCTGAGTAACTCCACCATCACCTTTGATCTTTCAATCCCTCTCTTTAGGGGTATTTGGTCTATGGCCATTCTAACTTTTTCATGTTGGAAGGGGCTGACAATAATATGGGGTAGGGAGATGGAACTAACTGATGTTCTATAGAGGCTGGGCCCTTTGGGTTTCAGGATTTATCTGGTCCAGAGACCCAAGGAGATGGGATTTGAGCCTAGTAACTATACTGACTTTGCAAGACAGGGCTAATTTGAAATATTCTATCCTATTTTTCCTATAAAGAGACTCAAAATTTTCTGATCAAATACCCTTATATTTTGCTTAGAAGATACAATCAATAAACACCCAAGGAAGACACAGAGAAGTTAATCTTGAGAAAGAGTAGATGAGGAAGTGAAGGGAAGCCTGAATGATGGAGATATGATGTGGACTCTTTGCAATAATTTTCTAAGGGGGTGTGTTCCCAGAATCTAAAGAAGTTTGAAAAAAACATGAGCAGTGAGGTAAGTATCACTAAGACAGGACCAGAAGCCTACCAAAGATGACAATAACTCTGATGAACTATATTACAGGGTTTGCCACTCAATTTTGTAGACTTGGAAACTCGGCCCACTACTTTATAAACTCTAAAAGGTAATGATTCCCCATTTCCAAGATTTTGTTGATAAAGCTCTTTAAATAGCTATTCTGCGCATAATAGCTATTCTGTACATAAACTCACTATTCTAATCTTAGAAAACTTTGAAACTACTGTTAAAAAGTGATTTGGAGTTCAGGGAGTCTTTCCCATCAGTCTCTAATCATGTACTGTTATAACTTCTCATTGGGCCAAAAGGAAATATTGAATTCAATTTAATATCTACCCAAATGTTGGCTGTTTGCATTTGGTGAATGTTGAGTGGAGCTGAAATCACGGTTTTAGAAAAGTTCTTAGTATAGCATTCTTGAAAACCATGTTATTTTTCCTTTGCTGAACAAATGCATCACCAAAATCTTAGAAATAAGAGAATCATTGTCTTTGATAGCTTATAAAAAATGGATTGAGTTTCTGAGTTTACCTGAAAAGAAATAAAGCATAATGACTATTACTACTACTACTTGCCACTTTTGAGAACACAGTGACTTAAAAGAGCATTGGAGACTACATTTTTGTGATTCCATTTATAGGAATTTTATGGAAAAGGCAAGATTATAAAAGGCTAGTAAGTAGGGATTAACTACATGAGGAAACTTTGGGGTGATGGAAATGTTCTAAACTGGATTGTGGTGATGGTTGCAGAATTGTATAAACTCACCAAAACTCTTCAAATTGTACATTTAAAATGGCTACATTTTATGCTATGTAATTTCTACCTAAAAACAAAAAAGGAAAACCCACCTGTATTAGTTAGGGTTCTCTAGAGAAACAGAATCAACAGGAAACACTCGCAAATATAAAATTTATAAAAGTATCTTGCGTAACCATGGGAACAGAGTCCAAAATCTGCAGGGCAGGCTGTGAAGCCGACGATCCGAAGGAGAGTCTGGATGAACTCCACAGGAGTGGCTTGCCAGCTGAAGCAGGAAGAGAGCCTTTCTCTTCTGAATCCTCTTTAAAAGGCTTCCAGTGATTAGATTAAGCATTACTCATTGCAGAAGACATTCCCCTTGGCTGATTACAAATGAAATCAGCTGTGGATGCAGCTGACATCATCATGATTTAATTCTATGAAATGTCCTCGTCGCAACAGACAGGCCCGCACTTGCCCAACCGGACAAACAGGTCACCACCACTTGGCCAAGTTGACACAGGAACCTGACATGACACCACCTTTTTAAGCAAAGAATATTGTCTTTAAATCAGACCAGTGTGTACAGATTCCTAGCACTACAACTTACTAGTTGTATAACCTTGGACAAGTTAGTTGACCTCTCTGATCTTCAGGGTCTTCATGTGTAAAATAAGAATAATAATATCTAGCTCTGGGTTGTTAGGAAAATTAAGTGAGATCGTGTATGTTAAGTGCTGGCTACATTATAGGTGCTCCATGTGTGATAGTTCCTTCCTCTCCCTGGGATATTTAATGAGTGTTTGAATTGTATGTACTCTCCACCAGACTCTTCTGTTTGATGTGTATTTTAAATATCAAAAAAGCAGCTGTAGGTTCTTTTTACTTCCTGTCAGTAGATCTTGACTCTGTTGCCCCCACTAATTACTCTGTTTTTCTTCTTCTCCCTTTTAAGCGTTTTCATCAGGTCTCTTAACCTATACTTTCAGAGATATTTCTCACATCCATTCTTTTTCATGTACTGCTCTTTATGCCTGGAATGTATTTCTTATCCTTCTTCATTTAATTAACCCCTAGTCACTCTTTTATTGTATTTTTAGGATTTTAAATTTATGTAATATTTCAAGCAAACAGAAGAATACGGAATAATGTATAAACACTACATCTACTAATCAGTTTTATCAGATTTTAGCATTTTCTCATATTTACTTCAAAACCTTTCAGTTAGACAAGTCTGTGGATTAGTTTACTTTTTGGTTTTTTTTTAATTTTTGGATTGGTTTGGGGACTAGAATCAAAGTAACCTAATATCTAGGGTGAACCACATATTGTATTTATAGAAATCAATTTTTTAAATTCTAGATTTAGTTTGTTCAACAGACTCCTCATTTTTGTTAACAGTGATCTTCTGTTTGTTTTTATTGATTCCATTTCTAACACATTCTATAAATAAATGATAATTTTCTGTAAGTTCTTTGGGGGTGGGTCATTCCATAGAGCGTATAACATCATCCCATGGCATGAGCTTTAAGTTTCTCATCTTATTAACACTTTCTGTCACCTCCCTTAATATAGAAGGGTTTGCTTCAGGATTTTAATTTTCGAACTAGAAAGTTTTATGGTTAATCCATCTTCACTGACCAAAACAGCATGCTAAAATTGTATTAATTGCTGGCTTTTTCTGGAAAGACTAACAAATTACATAGAAGGTACAGTAGCACTATAAGTTTCTTTTGGATTATAATATGTTGTGTCCTACTTTTTTTGCTAAAATAAAACATTTCTTGGAAAATCAGAAAATCCTCATTTTCCCTTTTGTCAGAATTTTGTCCTCTCTCTTTAGTCTTTCTTTTTGTTTAAAGGGTGCAAGGCTCTCTTTGCTTCAATCCTATGTATCTGGTTCTCTTTTCACAATGATTGATCCTCCATTAAGTGATGGCATTCATTATATAACCTAACTGTTTAAATGTTTTATTTTCTTCTTGAATGTTTCACCTCTTTGTGGGATGAGTTTTCCAGTATTTACAATATTGTCACAGCTGCGCCTCTATCTGGTACCAGAACATGGCCATAATTCAAAGGCAAATACAAGGGTTTTTCTGGTTTCATTGATACTTCCAGGGATCCTCTAGAGATTCTTGTCAGGAATCTTTAGAGCTTGAATCACTGTTCTCTTTTCTATTCTTAGACTTCTTTTTCTTATGTTCCCTTGATCCACATTTCATCTCTTTTATTTTTTTCCTTTATGTTTCCTTGTTTTTCTTTTGCATCTTCATCACTACAGTTTATGTTGGAATTAAGAATCACTGTTACAGTGCAAGGGTAGTTCAGTAGTAGAATTCTCACCCTCCATGTGGGAGACCTGGGTTCAATTTCTGACCCGTGCACTTAAAAAAAAAATCAGCAAATGGTGCTGCAATAACGGGGTACTCCCATGGAAGAAAGAATGAAATGTGACCCCTACCATATAAAAAAAAAGTCACTGTCACTTGTGTTTTCTTTCGATGATTTGTTTTCTTGAACTTTCTTTTGCACAATCAAAGGAAGACTTCTTTTCCTCCTCTGCTTCCTCCTCCTTCTCCACTTCCTCCTCCTTCTCCTCCCCCTTTCTTCTCCTGAAATGGAGGCTGTAGTAGTGTTCTTCATCCATTACTGGCATATATTAATCAGAATCATGTTGAAGAGTCTGGAGAGAATCGCCAGATGTTGAATATTCCCAATTTTCCAGTCCTTTCTCACTATAAGCTCACTTGTCTTTGAGGTTACCCATGTGGGGTCTTTAATTACTGTTATAGTAAGTGGAAGAAGAGGCAAAAGTGAAGACCATGTCCCAGGGCCCAGAAGACTGCCTAGCTTAAAGAGGGAGGTTAGTGGAGATTGTTTCTTATGCTAATACATTTGAAAATATAGATTAGAAATGTGGATTGAAAAAGTTACTAGAAACTATATAACTTAACAAAACTTACTCAAGAAGAAATAGAAGATTGAATAGTTGTAAAATCAATAAAGGAATTAAATCCATAGTATAAAAACTTCCCCTACCATAAAAGAGAAATCTAACCAAGAAAGTTTTATAGGTGAAGGTTGCAGGGAATGCATATTCCCAGTTGCTTGATGTCTCTTTATGCTTCAGGGGAGCAGGGACAAGTTAACCAATTAGTGAATTTGAGAGAAAGCTTTGAGTATATGTGGCCTAGCCCCTCTTTTGGAACCCACTTGCTTCAGAGGAAAGAAAAATAGAAAATTATCTTAAACACCACAGCGAAAACTATTGCAGACAAGATTCACCAATAAAATTAGTGGGTGAAAGTTTGAGGAGAAGTAAAGTTAGAAGGATTTCAAAATATCTTCCCCAAGATGTTAATTACAAAGATAAAGATAATAATTTTACATACACCTTACAGGTTGGACCTCAGGTTCTGGTGCTGCCTGTTGGGTAGATAATCCATCTAGATCTGGGGACAGTATTTAAAGGTTATTATTGCTTGTGCTTGAGCCACATTATACAACCTTATCAGAAGTAAAACTGATAATCTGATTTTACCTTCATGATGCCTCTGTTTCTCTCCACACTTATTACTATTTTTACAACTCCAGATTAGTGAAACAAATTTTTCTTTAACTTTTTGTTCTGAACTAATTTTGTGCTTACAGAAAAGTTGCCTGAATAAGTACAGTTTCCATATATCCTTCACCTAGCTTCCCCTAGTATTAATATCTCACATAACCATAGTACAATTGTCAGAACCAGGAAATTAACACCGGTACAGTACTACTCATTAAACAAAGACTTTATTCAAATTTCAACACTAATTTTTCACTAATACCCTTTTTCTATTCCAGGATCTTATCCAGGATCCAGCATTACATTTAATTGTCACGTGTTCTGTGTCCTCTGCAGTCTGTTCCTCAGTGTTCTCTTGTCTTGTATGATCTTATTATAAAATAGATTAACTACAGATATATATATCAACATGAGTGAATCTCAGATACATAATATTGAACAAAAGAGAATACCTGCAGTATTATTTCTATTTTAGATAAAGTCCACAAACCTTCAGAATTAAGTAGTACATATATTTGTAGGGATGCATATGTGTATGATAAAACTAGAAAGAAATGGAAACAAAAACTGTAAAATCCAGGATAGTGATAACAGATTGAAGGATGGAATGCATTTGGGCTTCAGAAATATTTGGAATATCATATTTCTTAAACTGAATGGTGATGGATTAATGTTCATTTTATTAAAGCCATACATTTGTTGCACAATGAAGAAGGAGAAGAAAAGGGGGAGGGGCTTGGGAATGGGTAAGAAGTAAAAAAGAAAGGAAGAAAGGAGGGAGGAAGATAATAAGGGAAAGAAAAAAAAATGAGTACTTTTGTACATGTCTTAAGATCTGGATTGTATTCAGATTCTGACCCCAAATATTATATGACTTGGGTGTCACTAGACTTCTCTGAGCCACGGTTTTCACATCGGTTAAATGTGCTCTGTCCTGAGTACCTCACAAAATTATTGTGATAATAAAGTGAGATATATATATAGCTAAATAATAGCACTTCAAAATATTAATAAAGCCTGGTAAATTTCTTTAAAAAATAGGGAAAATTAATAGCTCAAATTATTGCCTTGCTTCCTAACACCAGGAACTTTGTATATATTATGTATAATTTCATATTCAATGACTATTTAATTTATATCCTGCTTACTACTCTCTCAAATAAAATATAAAGAATAAAGCATATATTCTTACTATGCCTTTTAAAAAGGATGGTTTGCCCTTTTGATAAAATTTATAGAATGACTTAACCAGAACATTTCTCAAGTCTCAGGCTGCAATGCAAGATTCAGGCAAGCACTTTTCTGACTTGGGAAGGGCAATGCTGGTCTGCTCTCTGGTGGTCAGAGGAAAAAGCACATATGAAGGGTTTGGCTATTCAAGCCTGGGCAGATTTCATCCGGAAAGCTGCCTGCAGAACAAGCCCAAGCTCAGTATCTAACCCAAAAGTCTGTTGATTGATTATAATCTCTGCGCTGAGATGAATCCTAGTTATCAGCTAAATTCAAAGATAAATATAGATGTTATTTATTTTGTTTAAAATTCTAGCTTTGCTGAATATAGAATTGCCATATGACCCGGCAATACCATTGCTAGGTATCTACTCAGAGGACATAAGGGCAAGGACACAAACGGACATTTGCACACCAATGTTTGTAGCAGCATTATTTATAATTTCAAAGAAATGGAAACAGCCAAAATGTCCATCAACAGAAGAGTGGCTAAACAAATTGTGGTATATACATACGATGGAATATTATGCAGCTGTAAGACAGAATAAAGTTATGAAATATGTAACAACATGTATGGACCTTGAGGACATTATGCTGAGTGAGATTAGCCAAAAACAAAAGGACAAATACTGTATGGTCTTGCTGATAGGAACTGACATTAGTGAATAAACTTGCAATCTTTCGTTGGTAACAGAGACCATCAGGAGATAGAAATAGGGTAAGATATTGGGTAATTGGAGTTGAAGGGATACAGATTGTGCAACAGGACTGAAAGTAAAATCTCAGAAATGGACAGCACAATACTACCTAACTGTAATACAGTTATGTTAAAACACTGAATGAAGCTGAATGTGAGAATGATAGAGGGAGGAGGGCTGGGGGCATAAATGAAATCAGAAAGAAAGATAGATTTTAAAGATTGAGATGGTATAATCGAGTATTGCCTAGAGTGTGTAATGGTAGTGACTAAATGCACAAATTTCAAAAATATTTTTACATGAGGAAGAACAAAGGAATATCATTACTGTGGGGTGCTGAAAATAGATGGTAATTAATATTTTCAAATTTCAACTTATGTGTGAGACTAAAGCAAAAAATGTTTATTGGGTACAAAATTTATATTTTGACTAGTGCATTTCCTAATGTAACTTATGTAGACAGCTTAATTGAACACTGTAAGTACATGGAACCTTGAGTAGGACATGAGATTTTGTTGGTTTGACCAGAGTGATGCACCAATGAAACCCAGCATGATTTGATCAGTGAGTGGAAAAGTATTTGCAAAGTCCCCTTTGCAGAATGGTGAGAACGGGGGAAAATTCAACTTTCCCAAGTTGAATTCTTGAAATTCTCACAAGCAGTGGGGACAACCAAAGCTATAGGGTGAGCCTCCAGTCTTCGGGTTTGTTCATATGAAACTTAACCCCACAAAGGATAGGTCAAGCCTACTTAAAATTAGGCCTAAGAATCACCACCAAGAGAGCATCTCTTGTTGCTCAGATGTGGCCTCCTTCTCCAGCCAACACAACAAGCAAACTCACCACCCTCCCCATATCTACGTGGGACATGACTCCCAGGAGTGTGGACCTTCCTGGCAACGTGGAACAGAAGTCCTAGAATGAGCTGAGACTCAACATCAAGGGATTGAGAAAAACCCTAGAATGAGCTGAAACTCAGCATCAAGGGATTAAGAAAACCTTCTTGAACAAAAGGGGGAAGAGTGAAATGAGACAAAGTGTCAATGGCTGAGAGATTCCAAACAGAGTCCAGAGGTTATCCTGGAGGTTATTCTTATGCATTAAGTAGATATCACCTTGTTATTCAAGATGTAAAGGAGACTTTCGGAGAAGATGGCGGCTTAGTAAGGTGCGTGCGTCTTAGTTCCTCCTCCAGAACAGCTACTAAATAACTAGAAACAGTACAGAACAGCTCCCGGAGCCACAACAGAGACCGGACACACAGTGTACCCCAGGCTGGACCGGCTGGACCGGCTACGAGACTCCACTGTGGTGAGGTCCCCGAGCAGCGCATGCTTCCCCGGGTCGCGGCGGCTTGCGCCCCTCCCTCCCTCCTTCCCGGTCCAGCTGAGAGACTCAGAGAGACAAGTTCCCCAAGCCGCGGTGGCTGGCGGCTGGTGCCCCTCCCTCACGGGCGGCTTCCCAGGCCGGCTGTGAGCTTCAGATCAGTGGTTCCCCAAGCCACGGTGGCCGGCGCCCCTACCTGATGCGCGGCTTCCCGGGCCAGCTGGGAGCCTCGGATCAGCGGATCCCCAAGCCGCGGCGGCCGGCGACCAGAGCCCCTCCCACATGCAGCTTCCCAGGCCAGCCGGGAGCCTCGGATCGGTGGTTCCCCAAGCTGCGGTGGCCGGCGACTGGCACCACTCCCACACACGCGGCTTCCCGGGCCGGGTGGGAGCCTCGGATCAGCAGTTCCCCAAGCAGCGGCGGCCAGCGACTGGTGCCCCTCCAACACAGGTGGCTTCCCGGGACGGCCGGGAGCCTCGGATCAACAGTTCCCCAAGCCGTGGCGGACGGCGCCCCTCCCCCACAGGCGACTTCCCGGAGGGAAAGGAAAGAGTCTCCAACAGTAGTAGAGACTGAGTCCAACATAACACCAATAGTGGCATTAATGAACAACTTCTGACTACTAAAAATAGGCCCTCGGCTCAGGCAAAACTGATCAAGGTGGAAGTCGTCTCTTGGGCTAACTGAAAAAGAGGAAAGGGGGTGAAATAGAGCCTTCTGTGGCTGTTTCTATGGCGGCTTGGTTGCCTCTGGGCTCAGCGCTGAGATTACACATGTTGCAACTGCTCCGAACGCAGAAACAGGCTGCTTTCAGGGCTCTCTACCACCTGAACCTTCCCCGTGGGAGGGGTGAAACGCAATTCAGGTGGAATCCCTCTCTCAAGAAATTCAGATCCCAGGACTTCACAATTTGAAGCCATTAAAACCAACCTACAACCTTTCCTTTGTCTCCACCACACACCCAGCAGTGAGAGTCTTCTAAAGTTAAAGGACCACAACATCTTTTGCTGGTGGGACCTGCAGACAGAGAAGCACCACATACTGGGCAGGAAAAGAAAAACAGAGCCCAGAGACTTCACAGGAAAGTCTTTCAACCTGCTGGGTCCCACACTCAGGGAAATCTGATTAAATGCCCAACGCCAGCAAAAAAATAGCAAATCACACCAGGAAAATTGAAGATATGGCCCAGTCAAAGGAACAAACCAATAGCTCAAATGAGATACAGGAGCTGAGACAACTAATTCTGAATATACGAACAGAAATGGAAAACCTCTTCAAAAACCAAATCAATAAATTGAGGGAGGAGATGAAGAAGGCATGGGATGAACAAAAAGAAGAAATGGAAAGTCTGAAAAAACAAATCACAGAACTTATGGGAATGAAAGATACAGTAGAAGAGATGAAAAAAACAACGGAAACCTACAATGGTAGATTTGAAGAGACAGAGGTTAGAATTAGTGAAGTGGAGGATGGAACATCTGAAATCCAAAAAGAAACAGAAACTATAGGGAAAAGAATGGAAAAATTTGAGCAGGGGCTCAGGGAATTGAATGATAATATGAAGTGCACAAATATACATGTTGTGGGTGTCCCAGAAGGAGAAGAGAAGGAAAAGGAGGAGAAAAACTAATGGAAGAAATTATCACTGAAAATTTCCCAACTCTTATGAAAGACCTAAAATTACAGATCCAAGAAGTGCAGCGCACCCCAAAGAGAATAGACCTAAATAGGCGTTCTCCAAGACACTTACTAGTTAGAATGTCAGAGGTCAAAGAGAAAGAGAGGATCTTGAAAGCAGCAAGAGAAAAACAATCCATCACCTACAAGGGAAACCCAATAAGACTATGTGTAGATTTCTCAGCAGAAACCATGGAGGCAAGAAGACAGTGGGATGATATATTTAAATTACTAAAAGAGAAAAACTGCCAACCAAGACTTCTATATCCAGCAAAATTGTCCTTCAAAAATGAGGGAGAAATTAAAACATTTTCAGACAAAAAGTCACTGAGAGAATTTGTGACCAAGAGACCAGCTCTGCAAGAAATACTAAAGGGAGCACTAGAGTCAGATAGAAAAGACAGAAGAGAGAGGTATGGATTAAGTGTAGAAAGAAGGAAAATCAGATATGATATATATAATACAAAAGGCAAAATGGTAGAGGAAAATATTACCCAAACAGTAATAACACTAAATGTTAATGGACTGAATTATAAAGAGACATAGACTGGCAGAATGGATTAAAAAACAGGATCCTTCTATATGCTGTCTACAGGAAACACATCTTAGACCCAAAGATAAACATAGGTTGAAAGTGAAAGGTTGGGAGAAGATATTTCATGCAAATAACAACCAGAAAAGAGCAGGAGTAGCTATACTAATATCCAACAAATTAGACTTCAAATGTAAAACAGTTAAAAGAGACAAAGAAGGATACTATCTACTAATAAAAGGAACAATTCAACAAGAAGACATAACAATCATAAATATTTACGCACCGAATCAGAATGCCCCAAAATACGTGAGGATTTTGCAAAGTAATTGCAACACTGCAATTACTAAAAAGGGAAATAGACATGTCTACCATAATAGTTGGAGACTTCAGTTCCCCACTCTCATCAATGAACAGAACATCTAGACAGAGGATCAGTAAAGAAACGGAGAATTTGAATATTACACTAAATGAGCTAGACTTAAAAGACATTTATAGGACATTACACCCCACAACAGCAGGATACACCTTTTTCTCAAGTGCTCATGGATCATTCTCAAAGATAGACCATATGCTGGGTCACAAAGCAAGTCTCAACAAATTTAAAAAGATTGAAATCATACACAACACTTTCTCGGATCATAAAGGAATGAAGTTGGAAATCAATAATAGGCAGAGTGCCAGAAAATTCACAAATACGTGGAGGCTCAACAACACACTCTTAAACAACCAGTGGGTCAAGGAAGAAATTACAAGAGAAATTAGTAAATATCTCGAGGCGAATGAAAATGAAAACACAACATATCAAAACCTATGGGATGCAGCAAAGGCAGTGCTAAGAGGGAGATTTATTGCCCTAAATGCCTATATCAAAAAAGAAGAAAGGGCAAAAATTCGGGAATTAACTGTCCACTTGGAAGAACTGGAGAAAGAACAGCAAACTAACCCCAAAGCAAGCAAAAGGAAAGAAATAACAAAGATTAGAGCAGAAATAAATGAAATTGAAAACATGAAAACAATAGAGAAAATCAATAAGACCAGAAGTTGGTTCTATGAGAAAATCAACAAGATTGATGGGCCCTTAGCAAGATTGACAAAAAGAAGAAGAGAGAGGATGCAAATAAATAGGATCAGAAATGGAAGAGGAGACCTAACCACTGACCTCACAGAAATAAAGGAGGTAATAACAGGATACTATGAACAACTTTATGCTAATAAATACAACAATGTAGATGAAATGGACAAGTTCCTAGAAAGGCATGAACAACCAACTTCGACTCAAGAAGAAATAGATGACCTCAACAAACCAATCACAAGTAAAGAAGTTGAATCCGTCATTCAAAAGCTTCCCAAAAAGAAAAGTCCAGGACCAGACAGCTTCACATGTGAATTCTACCAAACATTTCAGAAAGAATTAGTACCAACTCTGCTCAAACTCTTAAAAAAAATTGAAGTGGAGGGAAAGCTACCTAATTCATTCTATGAAGCCAACATCACCCTCATACCAAAACCAGGCAAAGATATTACAAAAAAAGAAAACTACAGACCAATCTCTCTAATGAATATAGATGCAAAAATCCTCAACAAAATTCTAGCAAATCGTATCCAGCAACACATGAAAAGAATTATACATCATGACCAAGTAGGATTCATCCCAGGTATGCAAGGATGGTTCAACATAAGAAAATCAGTTAATGTAATACACCATATCAACAAATCAAAGCAGAAAAATCACATGATCATCTCAATTGATGCAGAGAAGGCATTTGACAAGATTTAACATCCTTTCCTGTTGAAAACTCTTCAAAGGATAGGAATACAAGGGAACTTCCTTAAAATGATAAAGGGAATATATGAAAAACCCACAGCTAATATCATCCTCAATGGGGAAAAATTGAAATCATTCCCCCTAAGATCAGGAACAAGACAAGGATGTCCATTATCACCACTGTTATTCAACATCGTGTTGGAAGTTCTAGCCAGAGCAATTAGACAAGAAAAAGAAACACAAGGCATCAAAACTGGAAAGGAAGAAGTAAAACTATCACTGCAGATAATATGATACTA
This sequence comes from Tamandua tetradactyla, assembly GCF_023851605.1. Lineage (NCBI taxonomy): Eukaryota > Metazoa > Chordata > Mammalia > Pilosa > Myrmecophagidae > Tamandua > Tamandua tetradactyla. Next base: position 177,169,355 of record NC_135327.1, on the reverse strand, counting down.
TACGTCGAAAACCCTGAAAAATCCACAGCAAAGCTACTAGAGCTAATAAACGAATACAGCAAAGTAGCAGGTTACAAGATCAACATTCAAAAATCTGTAGTGTTTCTATACACTAGCAATGAACAAGCTGAGGGGGAAATCAAGAAATGAATTCCATTTACAATTGCAACTAAAAGAATAAAATACTTAGGAATAAATTTAACTAAAGAGACAAAAGATCTATACAAAGAAAACTACAAGTAACTGTTAAAAGAAATCACAGAAGACCTAAATAGATGGAAGGGCATACTGTGTTCATGGATTGGAAAACTAAATATAGTTAAGATGTCAATTCTACCTAAACTGATTTACAGATTCAACGCAATACCAATCAAAATCCCAACAACTTATTTTTCAGAAATAGAAAAACCAATAAGCAAATTTATCTGGAATGGCAGGGTGCCCCAAATTGCTAAAAGTATCTTGAGGAAAAAGAACGAAGCTGGAGGTCTCACGCTGCCTGACTTTAAGGCATATTATGAAGCCACAGTGGTCAAAACAGCATGGTACTGGCATAAAGATAGATACATCAACCAATGGAATCGAATAGAGTGCTCAGATATAGACCCTCTCATCTATGGACATTTGATCTTTGATAAGGCAGTCAAGCCAACTCACCTGGGACAGAACAGTCTCTTCAATAAATGGTGCCTAGAGAACTGGATATCCATATGCAAAAGAATGAAAGAGGACCCATATCTCACACCCTATACAAAAGTTAACTCAAAATGGATCGAAGATCTAAACATCAGGTCTAAGATCATAAAACAGAGGAAAATGTAGGGAGATATCTTATGAATCTTACAATTGGAGGCAGTTTTATGGACCTTAAACCTAAAGCAAGAGCACTGAAGAAAGAAATAAATAAATGGGAGCTCCTCAAAATTAAACACTTTTGTGCATCAAAGAACTTCATCAAGAAAGTAGAAAGACAGCCTACACAATGGGAGACAATATTTGGAAATGACATATCAGATAAAGGTCTAGTATCCAGAATTTATAAAGAGATGGTTCAACTCAACAACAAAAAGACAGCCAACCCAATTACAAAATGGGAAAAAGACTTGAACAGACACCTCTCAGAAGAGGAAATACAAATGGCCAAAAGGCACACGAAGAGATGCTCAATGTCCCTGGCCATTAGAGAAATGCAAATCAAAACACAATGAGATATCATCTCACACCCACCAGAATGGCCATTATCAACAAAGCAGAAAATGACAAGTGCTGGAGAGGATGTGGAGAAAGAGGCACACTTATCCACTGTTGGTGGGAATGTCAAATGGTGCAACCACTGTGGAAGGCAGTTTGGCGGTTCCTCGAAAAGCTGATTATAGAATTGCCATACAACCCAGCAATAGCATTGCTAGGTATCTACTCAGAGGACTTAAGGGCAAAGACACAGACATTTGCACACCAATGTTTATAGCAGCATTATTTACAATTACGAAGAGATGGAAACAGCCAAAATTGTCCATCAACAGACGAGTGGCTAAACAAACTGTGGTATATATATACGATGGAATATTATGCGGCTTTAAGACAGAATAAACTTATGAAGCATGTAATAACATGGATGGACCTAGAGAACATTATGCTGAGTGAGACTTGCCAAAAACTAAAGGACAAATACTGTATGTTCCCACTGGTGTGACCCAACATTAGAGAATAAACTTGGAATATGTCATTGGGAACAGAGACCATCAGGAGTTAGAAATAGGGTAAGATAATGGATAATTGGAGCTGAAGGGATACAGACTGTGCAACAGGACTGGATACAAAAACTCAAAAATGGACAGCACAATACTACCTAATTGTAATGTAATTATGTTAAAACACTGAATGAAGCTGCATCTGAGCTATATTTTTTTTGTTTTTTTTATTTTTTATATATTTTTTGTATTTTTTATTTTTTCTCTATATTATAATCATTTTATTTCTTTTTCTGTTGTATTTCTATTTCTTTTTCTAAATCGATGCAAATGTACTAAGAAATGATGATCATACATCTATGTGGTGATATTAAGAATTACTGATTGCGTATGTAGAATGGAATGATTTCTAAATGTTGTGTTAGTTAATTTTTTTTTAATTAGTAAAAAAAAAAACATATTTTCTGAAAAAAAAAAAAAAAAGATGTAATGGAGAGGCTGGAGGGAACTGCCTGAAAGTGTAGAACTGTGTTCCAGTAGCCATGTTTCTTGACGATGATTGAATAATGATATGGCTTTCACCATGTGACTGTGTGATTGTGAAAACCTTGTGTCTGATGCTCCTTTTATCTACCTTATCAATAGACGAGTAGAAATATGGAATAAAAGTAAACAATAGGGGGAACAAATGTTAAAATAAATTTAGTTTGAAATGCTAGTGTTCAATGAAAGGGAGGGGTAAGGGGTATGGTATGTATAAATTTTTTTTTCTGTTTTCATTTTATTTCTTTTTCTGAATAGATGCAAATGTTCCAAGAAATGATCGTGATGACGAATATGCAACTATGTGATAATATTGTGAATTACTGATTATATATGTAGAACGGAATGATCAAAATAGGAATGTTTGCATTTGTTACCTGTTTTTTGGTATTTAAAAAAATAAAAAATAAAATAAAATCCTAGCTTTGCTGTTATTTCAATGGGAGCCTCAGGGGTTATGCTAATGTCTTGACTAATTTCTGCTAGGCTCTTCCTATTGTAGAGGGAAAAAATAACAAGAAGAATTATCGCACGTGTCTAATTTACAGACTTAACCCTTATACTTTAATTTTCATATTGTCTCTGTTCTTTGCTTTTAACAAACATCTTCACTGAGTTTTTTTTTTTTTTTTCTTTTTTTTATATGGCAGGCAACTGGGAATCGAACACAGGTCTCAGGCATGGCAGGTGAAAACTCTGCCACTGAGCAACCGTTGCCCACCCATCTTCACTGTGTTTTGATTGCCCCCACACTGGCTACTTCTCCAGTCTCTGACTTCTGCTCTAATTACTGGCTCCTGATCTTTTGCTTTTTTTCTTTTATTCTATTAATAAAATTCATTAGTTAGTCACTTTGTATATATTCTAGTATTTCACTATTTTTTAATTTCTGAAATAAAACTTATATGGGCATGGTGCATTTTAAAAATATGCTGTTAGAAAATTAGTATGACTGCTGATTCATGTTGATATTTATGTTGTTCTCCAGTGTCTTGGAGCAGCTTGAAGAAAAAATGAAAAATCATGCAACTGTAACCTATACAAAGCTTAACATCCTCTCTACAACTACTTGTTAAAGGGTACTTGGAAACTTATTGCTGTTTTGTATACATGTTATATTTCACAATAAAAAAAATGTTTTAAAAAAATATGCTGTTAGAGGCTATTGTTATAGATATATTTTTGGATGTTTGTATCTATATATTTTAGAGAGACTAGTCTCCAATTTTGAATGTGTCTCTAAGATTTTGTTCCAGGTTATTTTAGTCTTGAAGATAAATTAGAAAAATTTCTTCTTTTCTGATGTTTTGGAATAATTTGAATATCCTAGAAATTATATATACCCTGAATGTTTGAATTCTCTTTACATCATTCAATTATGGAGACTTTTTAAAGGATAGAAGTTTTTAAAAGCTTTTTACCCCTTCAATCTCACCCATCACTCCTGTGCTACTTAATCTATTTTCTGCTTGAGCCAGTTTTGGTGATTTGTATTCCCTATAAAATCATCCATTTCATCTAGAATATTAAGTTTATGACACCAAAATTTTATGTAGTATTCTCTTAGAATTTTTATGTATCTTTTTTGACTGTGTTTATAACCCCTTGTGTTATTCAAGTTGCTATAATTTTTTTTACTGCAGTAACCTCCTAACATCTCCCCATATCCACTTTACTTTCTCTCTCTATCTTTCTCTTTTTTCCTCTCTGTCTCTCTGTGTGTGTACATCTTTTATCATTCCGTGCTATATATATGTGTGTGTGTGGCACAAAGAGAACAATAGGGCCTTAACTGACAAGCAGCATTCACCAGAGATGGCTATTTAAATAGAAGGTGTAGTCTTTTCCTGGAAGATCTGCACTACTAATTCCAGCTATTCCAGCTGTGTACTTTGAGATAGAGTCCTGTGCCCATTCTTGAGTGTCTGAAGTTCTCATAATATTGTTTACATCTCTAGTTCTTATCACCTGTAGGTATACACCTTCACTGCTACCTGCTCTACTCAGCCTAGCTAGATCTATCCTAACACCCTACTTACCCACCCTGCTTCCAGAGCTCACCTCTATTTTTGAAGAAAGGTATGAAGATATCCTGTACAGAGTATCCTGGACTCCCAACATTGTAGAAAACAACTGCAGCACCTAGTGATTAACTAGGAATCCTTTGTGTGCTACTAGCAGACCCCCAACCATGTGGTAACCCTTCACTAAACAAACCACTAAAGAAACTCCAATCCGGTTCTATATAGCCTTACCCTGGAAGGAGGTGGAAAAGTACAGAGATAGTGTACATTGAGTGTTGACCCCTTTAAAATCATTCTCAAATCAGAAAAGCATAGCCATTGTTCAGAATTTCAGATTCTAATCTGACCCATTTCACACATGTGTGGCTTGCTTTTTCTTCTTATCCTCTTTCATCCATATCTACTATTTATATTTCTGTTTTAGACACACTGAATTAAAAATTATTGGGCTAACATATTTACAACACAAAATTTTCCACTTTAAACATTTTCAAATGTACAATTCCATGGTATAAATTAAATTCATGATGCTTGCTACCCATCACTTCCATCCATTACCAAAATTTTTTCATCGCTCCCAGTAGAAATGCTGTACCCATTAAGTAGCAATTCTCCATTCCCTGGCCTCCTACTCATGGGCAGTATCCATCTTTAGCCACTGAGATTAGAAGTTGAACTATTATGTTAAAAAAAAAAATGTTTTCTTATAGTGCAAACTATTGTTAAAAAATGCACAATTGGTTATATTCAAAGAGAACATACTTTCATTCAGCAAATAAGGTTATGGATGAAGTCATCAATTCTGTGAAAGGGGAAGAAAAAAAAGCAGTTAGTCCAAAGAGAGCATTTTCCCCCTCTTTTTGGTATGCAATGCCACATACTTGAAGAATTCATAGGAATTCAATTTAGTAGTTTAGTATAATGTAATACACAAGCCTGACTTGGAGTCAAGAGTCTTTGGGTCTACTCTAGCTGTATGGCTTCAGAAAATGTCTTTTAAAACTGTAGTCCAAGTTATTTGTAAATTGAAGCTTTAAACAACATGACTTTTAAAGATCTTCCTAGTATAGCAGTTTAGGATCTCAGAGAGTATATAAGAGCTTATCCTAAGTTGGGGCCTTTGACAATATGGAAGGAACATATTCTCAAGAAGCATATCATTTCATTGAAATATGTATTATTTTCAATAGTTTGATATGTAGTATTCTCTGATAGTTTATAAGGCAACATTCTCTTTTTTCTTATTTAGAGTAAACTTGGTTCAAGTCCATTACAGCATCATTTATCACCAACTTTTCTCTACCTATTCTGCTATCCCTCTTTTTGTCACTCATAAGAATCATGGTAAACCAGAGTTCAAAAGCCCAAACTCAGCCGTTTAACACATATACATACTTCTTGCTTCCTTTTTTTCCTTCCAAATTCACAGACTTTAACTGATACAGATAAAAATATTATCCTTTCCACTGCTGGGAGTATGATGAACTATTATGATAGCTCTCTGTATTAGCTAAGGTTCTCTAGAGAAACAGAATCAGCAAGGAAATATCTGTAGATATAAAATTTATAAAAGTGTCTCATGTAATTGTGGGAAAACAGACTCCAAAATCTGTAGGGCAGGCTGTGAAGCTGACGACTCCAGTGGAGGGTCTGGATGAACGCCATAGGAAAGGCTCACAGGCTGAAGCAGGAAGAGAGCCTGTCTTTTCTAAATCCTCCTTAAAAGGCTTTCAGTGATTAGATTAAGCATCACTCTTGCAGAACACACTCCTTGGTTGATTACAAATGGAATCAGCTGTGGATGTAGCTGACAGGATCATGATTTAATTCGATGAAATGTCCTCATAGCAATAGAGAAGCCAGCACTTACCCAACCAGACAAACAGGTACCACTGCCTGGCCAAGCTAACACATGAAACTGACTATAACAGTCCACCCCTTGTCAACTTCTCAGCTATACACATCACCTTAAATGATACTTAATTTCTAAATAGAAAACAATAAGAGACACATTTTTCCTCACCTAACAATGCTCAAGGGTCCTGCATACAACCGGAAACACATTAAATCTCACCAGAATAGGGTGCAAGTCCTTGGGTAATATTCATTCCTAAACTTGATATCTTACAACTTAAATACTTTATTATAACATGAACAAAACAGCATTACAGTCCTCATTTCTATAACTGATCACGTTGTTGTAGTTCATATTGACCACTACCTTCTTCCACTACCCATTCCATGTTCTCTTTACCCTCAGCAAGCACTTCAGCTGTCCGTGGTTCTTTGCCTGGTGGGGTGACCCAAATCTTCATTCCTGAAGTTTCAGACCCATTGGTAGTCTTGCCTGAATTGGGTTGTTACAGTTTTCCATTGATTTTAATCACGGGGCATGATAGTACTAAAAGACACACTAAGGGGTCTCCTATATTCCAGGAAAACTCTTCTTTACCTCCATTGTGTAGTTGCAGTCCTATTTCCCCCGATAGTCAGGGTCAATCACCCCAGTCAATAATGTAATCCCCTTCTTGGCTTGTTAATCCAGGGACATGAGTAGTCCAAAGTGACTAGATGGCAGTCTTAGATTCCAGTTCCAATGGAATCATTCTTGTTTCTTCTGGTGGAAGCACTCCCCCTTTTGGAACTAAAACCTGTAGACTAGTAGAGCTCAGGGTCACAGTGACAGGAAGCAAAAATTTTCCTAGTAGATCGCTAGGAGTAATAGTGAGTGGTACCACTCCCATTTCCACCCGTTGGTTCCTGGACCCATAGATCCTGGTTATGAGACAAACAGTACCATACAGTGGATGCTGATTCAGAGCACACACAGCTTCCTGGAGAATATTACCCCAGCCCTTCAAGGTATTGCCACCTAGTTGGCACTGTAATTGAGTTTTCAAAAGGCCATTCCACCGTTCTATCAATCCAACTGCCTCTGGATAATGGGGAACATGGTGAGACCAGAGAATTACATGAGCATGTGCCCATTCCTGCAGTTCAATTGCCATGAAGTGTGTTCCCTGGTCAGAAGCAATGCTGTGTGGAATACCATGATGATGGATAAGGCATTCTGTAAATCCACAGATGATAGTTTTGGCAGAAGCATTGCGTGCAGGAAAAGCAAACCCATATCCAGAGTATGTGTCTATTTCAGTTAGAACAAATTGCTGCCCCTTCCATGAAATGAGTGGTCCGATATAATCAACCTGCCACCATGTAGCCGGCTGGTCATCTCAGGGAATGGTGCCATATCGGAGGCTGAGTGTGGGTCTTTGCTGCTGGCAGATTGGGCACTCAGCAGTGGCTGTAGCCAGGTCGGACTTAATGAGTGGAAGTCCATATTGCTGAACCCAACCTCCATCCCTACCACCATGACCACTTTGTTCATGAGCCCATTGGGCAATGACAGGAGTTGCTGGGGAAAGAGGCTGACTGGTATACATGGAATGGGTTATCTTATCCGCTTGATTATTAAAACCTTCCTCTGCTGAAGTCACCCTCTGGTGTGTATTCACATGGGACACAAATATCTTCATGTTTTTATCCCACTTAGAAAGGTCTATCCACATATTTTTACCCCAAACCTCTTTTTCACCAATTTTCCAATTATGGTCTTTCCAAATCCCTGATCATCCAGCCAAGCCATTAGCAACTGCTGATGAGTCAGTATACCAATGCACCTCTGGCCAGTTTTCCTTCCAAGCAAAATGAACCAGGTGCACTGCTCGAAGTTCCACCCACTGGGAGGATTTCCCCTCACCACTGTCCTTCAGGGACACCCCAGAAAGGAGTTGAGTGCTGCAGCTGTCCACTTTTGGGTGGTACCTGCATACTGTGCTGAACCATCTGTAAACCAGGCCCGAGTTTTCTCTTCCTCAGTCAATTCACTGTAAGAACCTCCCCAAGAGACCATAGCTCTGGTCTGGGAAAGAAGGTAAGGTGTCAAGAGTGGAGACCTTGGGCATTTGGGCCACTTCCTCATGTAGCTTACTTGTGCCTTCAGGACTTGCTCTGGCCCTATCTTGTATATACCATTTCCATTTTATGATGGAGTGCTGCTGCACACACCCAACTTTATGGCTTGGTGGGTCAAATAACACCCAGCTCATGATAGATAGCTTAGGTCTTATGGTAACTTGGTGGCCCATGGTTAAGCGTTCAGTCTCTACTAAGGCTCAGTAGCAGGCCAAAAGCTGTTTTTCAAAAGGAGAGTAGTTATCTGCAGCAGATGGTAAGGCTTTGCTCCGAAATCCTATGGGTCTGTGCTGTGCTTCTCCTATAGGGGCCTGCCAAAGGCTCCAGATAGCATCTCTTTTAACCATTGAAACTTCCAGCACCATTGGATATACTGGATCATATGGTCCAAGTGGCAGACCAGCTTGTACAGCAGTCTAGACCTGTTGCAGAGCCTCCTCTTATTCAGGTTCTCACTCAAAATTAGCAATTTTCCTGGTCACTTGATAAATGGACTGGAGTAGCACACCCAAATGAAGAATATGTTGTAACCAAAATCCAAAGAAATAAACTAGGTGTTGTGCCTCTTTTTTAGTCTAGGAGGGGCTGTCATGGTTGGGTTCATTTGTCAACTTGGCCAAGTGGTGGTACCTGTTTGTCTGGTTGGGCAAGTGCTGGCCTATCTGTTGCGATAAGGACATTTCATAGAATTAAATCATGATCATGTCAGCTACATCCACAGCTGATTACATTTGTAGTCAGCCAAGGGGGAGTGTCTTCTGCAATGAGTAATGCTTAATCTGATCACTGGAAGCCTTTTAAGGAGGATTCAAAAGAGACAGGTTCTTCCTGTCTCGGCTGGTGAGCCTCTCCTGTGGTGTTCGTCTAGACCCTCCATCGGAATCGTTGGCTTCACAGCCTGCCCTGCAGATTTTGGACACTGCCTTCCCTCGGTCACGTGAGACACTTTTATAAATTTTATATTTGCGAGTGTTCCCTGTTGATTCTGTTTCTCTAGAGAACCCTGACTAATACAGGGGCCAAATGCAGCAACTTATCTTTCAGCTTAGAAGGGATATCTTGACGTGCCCCACACCACTGGATACATAGAAATTTTACTGAGGTGAAAGGCCCCTGTATTTTTGTCTATATAAATTGAAAAACTCACGCTATTCTTTTGGAGTATATCGTACCTCCTCATGTGCGATATTTTATACCTCACTTCTTGGGCCTGTTGGGACTTTAGTTATAGGTCTGGAAGAAATGAGGGGTGGTGGGGGGTGGGTCATGAAAGGAACTACCAAATAGTCCCAAGCCATTTGCTTCAGGGCATTCATTTGCAGTTTCATCTGGTGAAACAAGATTAATCACTCTAGGGCTAATCCCTTCAGGTGAAGGTTGGGTGGCCAACTCCTCAAGGCTGGAGGTGGGGCAACTGTGTCCCCAGGGCGGACTATTACAGGGTTATCTAGAGAAGACTCAGCATGACCTAGGGTTTCAACCTCTCCACCAACATCATTATCAAACCATGTGTCACTATCCCATTTTTCAGGGTCCTATTCCTTTCCAATCAATGACTTCACTTTAGCAGCAGACAGCATGCAAGATTGAGATTTCAGTTTATATTGTAACGTTGTTACTCTAGCAATAAGATTCTGAGTCTGATTTTTGGAGCTCTCAAGTCTACAGCTACAGGAAATAAGATTTTCCTTCAGGACACTCAGAAACGTTTACATCTGTCAGATAGCATGTAAGCATCTCATTTGAAGCCTTAACCCCATCCCTTTCACTCATTAATGTATACAGTGTATCTAACAACAACCAGCCAACATCTCTATACCTCCTATTTCCACAAAACTCTATAAACATGTCAAAAACATTATCCCCCAGAGCCTGGCTTCATACAAGAGAAACATTGGAAGAATCGAGTGGTGGTATTTTGACTATGTTTTGCCAACTCACCCCATGTATTGGTGGTATCACTGATTACAGGAATCAGAATCCTTAGTGCCTTTGAATCCAATCAGAGTAGAAAACCAATCATAAAATCCATTTTTAAAATGCTGTTTCTAAATAACCACTCCTGGTTCCAAGCTATATTAGCTAGGGTTCTCTAGAGAAACGGAATCAGCAAGGAAATATCTGTAGATATAAAATTTATAAAAGTGTCTCACATCATGGGCATGTAGAGTCCAAAATCCGTAGGGCAGGCTGTGACACTGACGACTCCGATGGAGGGTCTGGAAGAACTCCACAGGAGAGGCTAACTGGCCAACGCAGGAAGAGAGCCTGTCTCTCCAGAATCCTCCTTCAAAGGCTTCCAGTGATTAGATTAAGCATCACTCATTGCAGAAGACACACCCCTTGGCTGATTACAAATGGAATCAGCTGTGCATGCAGCTAATGTGCTCATGATTTAATTCTATGAATTGTCCTCATCGCAGCAGACAGTCCAGCACTTGTCCAGCCAGGCAAACAGGTACCACCGCCTGGCCAGTTTGAGACATGAACCTGACCTTGAGACTCTCCCACTACTAAATGACTAGAGCTGAATATATTTCAAACATAATTTCAAATATAATTGTTATGCATTGCTGATTTACAAGAAATAAGAGAAATCACCATGTGCCAAAAATGGAAAATGAAAAACAGCTAAACCTGAAATAACACAAATAAAGAGGTTACAAATAAAGAGGTAAGATGTCAGTACCAGCACTGAAATTAGAGATTAAGTCTTAGACCTTCTGAAAACTAGGGAATGAGACTACTTGCATTAATCTAGGACTTTTGAAAGGGGCTAGAGTAGATGCAGATCAGTAATTCCCCCTGGACCATAAAGAAACAAATGCAAATCCATTTTGGAGAAAAGCATCTCCAATTGGGGCTCTTTCATTTGCAGAGGTTAAATTCAATCAAGTATATTTTATAGCAAGAAATAAACAAACATCTCATGAAAAACTCAAGAAAGAACAATAAGGATATTTAAATTCCTGTGAATTTAAAAAATTGAAATTATCAGATAGAATAAAATAATTATGGGTCAAATCTGGAATTTAAAAAATTAAAGATGGAATAAAAGCTGGAAAAGGATCAAAATTTAATTTAAAATACTAGCGTATTTGAAAAAATAATTGAAATAGAATATTTACAAATGAAAAATATGATTGTTAAAATTAATAACTTAATGGATGAATTAAACAGTAGGATATATGCAGGTGAAGAGAGAATTAAATTTGAAGAAGCCACTCAGACTATAACCGAGGAACAAAGTGATAAATATGAGAGATTAGCTATGTGAAGGATAGGAGTATAAATACACCTAATTGAAGTTCCAGAAGAAAAGTATTGAGAAAATAGAAGGAAGAGAATATTTGAAGATATAAAAGCTGAGATTTTTCTAGAATTGGTGAAAGGACATGAATCCACACAGAGAAATCATGATTCCAAGGTTTAATAAAGAGAAATCCACACCCATATATATTATACTGTAGTAAAATCAGGGAGCATTGAATATAAAAAGGAGAACTTAAATACAGGCAGAGAAAAAAGGTAGATCGTTTACTGAGGTGGACAAATAGACATCAAAGTGTCTCTCTCGATAGCAACAGTGGAAGCCAGAGGAAGAATATAGGAAGAATAGGGGAAGGATATCCACAAAATGCTGACAGAAAACAATTGACAACCTGTATTTGCAGATTTTGTAAAATTCTTTTTAATGGACAAGGGCAATAAAAAACATTTTCAGACAAACATAGATTGAATTTATTTCCAAATTAGTATTAAGACAGAAATAAAAATTTCACAAAATATCCTGGCCCATGTACTTCCCCCAAAACAAACAAACAAACAAACAAAACATTCAACAAATAGTGCTGCAATAATGGGATACTCACATGGAAAAAGAATGAAATGTGACCCCGGCCATACAGCATACACATACACACAAAAAATTTCATAAAATAATACTTGCCCTAAATGTAAGTGTTGTACATTTATATTTTCTCACCTAACTTCATTTTTAAAAGTGCTTGTGGCCCATTAAGTAGATTTTATAAGCCATTAATGCCTTATAAGAAATATTAAAAGGAATCCTTCAAGCCGAAATAAAAGAACACTTGGTAGGAATTCAAAACCATATTAAGTAATAAAGAACAATGGTAAAGGTGGCTACATAGGTAACTGTAAAAGCCAATTATTATATTTTGGCTTATAACTCCTCTAATTTTTGCCTCTATGATTTAAAAGACAATTGCATAAAGCAGTAATTATAAATCTATGTTAATGGGCACACAATGAATAAAGGTGTAATTTGTGACTATAAATGGAGGGGGGTCAGAGCTGTATAGGAACAGAGATTTTGTATGTTATTGAAGCTAAGTTGGTATGAGTTCAAATTAGATTGTTGTCAGTGTAGGATGTTAGTTGAAACTCCCATGGTAACTGCTAAGAAAATATCTAAAAAACAAATACAAAAAATAATGAAAATGGAATAAAAATGGACACTAAAAATGATTTAAGCACAGAAGAAGCAACGACAGAAATGAGGAAGAAAAAAGGTATAAGGCTTAGAAAACAAATAATAAAATGGCAGAAGTATGTTGCTTCTTTATCAATGATTACTTTAAATGTAAATTAACTAACTCTCCAATTAAAAGGCAGAGATTGGCAGAATAGGTTTACAAACATGATCCAACTATATGCTATTTCAAAGAGACTTACTTAGATCCAAAGACACAAATATGTTGAAAGTTAAAGGATGGAAAAAGATACTTCATGCAGATAGTTACCAAAAGAGAACTGGGGTAGCTATACTAATATCAGACAAATGGATTAATTATTCTGTTTAACCAGCAAAGAACAATCTGTAAAGGAAAGTTAGAAATCACTTCCATTTACAATATTATAAAAAAGAATAAAATAGTTAGGAATAAACTTAACCAAAGAGATGCAAGACTTGTACACTGAAAACTACAAACCATTGCTGAAAATAATTAAGGGAGACCTAAATAAAGCACAAGCACGTGAAATATTTTCAGCACCATTTGTCATTAGGAAAATGCATATCAAAGCTTCAATGTGGTATCACTTCACACCCACTAGGAAAAGTTATAATAAGAAAAAATGCAAAATAAGTACTGATGAGGATCTGGAAAAACTGGAGCCCTTGTACACTACTGGTGAGAATGTAAAATGGTCCAGCCACTGTGGAAAACAGTTTGGTGGTGTCACAAAAAGTTAAACTTAGAATTAACATTTGACTGCAGAATCCAACTCCTTGTTATATACCCAAAGTATTGAAAACAGCTACTTATTAAATGCACGTTTATACATGCTCATGGCAGCATTAATCACAATAACCAAAAGTTGGCAACAGCCCAAATATTCATCAATGGATGAATGGATAAAAATATTGGTGTATGCATGCAATGGAATATTATCTAGCATTAAAAAGGAGTGAAGTGCTGATACATACTATAACATGGATGAACTTTGAAAATATTATGTTAAATGAAAGACGCCAGGCACAAAAGATTGCATATTGTATGGTTTCATTTATTTGAAATATCCAGAATAGGGAAACCCATAGATGCAGAACACAGATGGAAGTTTGTTAGGATCTGCCAGTGGAGAAGGGGGAATGGGAGAAATTTCTTAAGGGATATGGGTTTTCTTGGGGGATGATAAAAATATTTTGGAACTAGGTAGAAGTGGTGTGTTCTAGTTTCTAGCTGCCAGAATGCAATATACCAGAAACGGAATGGCTTTTAAAAGGGGAATTTAATAAATTGCTAGTTTATAGTTCTAAGGCCGAGAAAATGTCCCATTTAAACCAGTCTATAGAAATGTCCGATCTAAGGCATCCAGGGAAAGATACCTTGGTTCAGGAAGGCCAGTGAAGTTCAGAGTTTCTCTCTCGGGTGAGAAGGCACATGGCGAACAGGTTCAGGGTTTCTCTCTCTTCTGGAAAGACATGTGACAAACATGGTGTCATCTGCTAGCTTTCTCTCATGGCTTCCTTTCATGGAGCTCCCTGGGAGGCATTTTCCTTCATTTCCAAAGGTTGCTGGCTGGTGGACTCTGCTTCTCATAGCTATGTTGTTCTGCTCTCAGGATCTCCCACATTCTCCAAAATGTTCCCTCTTTTATAGGATTCCAATAAACTAATCAAGACCCATCCAAATGGGTGGAGACACATCTCCACCTAATCCAGTTTGACAATTACTCTTGATTGAGTTACATCTCCAGAGAGATGATCTAATTACAGATTCAAACATACAGAATTGAATAGGGATTATTTTTACGAAATGGGATTTTGATTAAAACATGGCTTTTCTAGGCTACATACATCCTTTCATACCAGCACATGGTGGTTGCACAACATTTTTGAATATACCAAGTGCTATTAAAATGGTTAGTTTTATGTTACATGAATTTTGCCTCAATAAAATATAGATAGATATAAAAATAATGCTGATCATGGCCCATTACGTTTATTTCATAGCCCTCTAATTGGTCATAACCCACACCTTGAAAAGTGATGGTATAAAGAATGTGTCGTGGCACCCAAATGAAGAAGTGGGCAAGGAGAAGAAATAAAGAGAGTGAGAAGTCTTTTATCTACTTTAAAGCTATGTTAACAAGCATAGGCAAATTGTGAACTGACAGTATTTCCAAAATCTTTTGAAGATGTCCTGTTCCAGCTTTGTATGGAGCAAGAGAATATTTCTATTAGTGCAGGGGAAGCCTTTTTACAAAATTCTGTAGTTTTATAATGTTCTGTATATTGCCAAGATAAAATTTTTTTTGTTATTCAATATGAATGCAGATAATGGAAAGCATTTCATATTTGTGGACTTTGCAAGACAGTACACCTCAACTCGAGGAAGTCAAGTATGAATTGTGCTAACCTTTGTCACCTTTGACAAGTCACTTCATTTCCTTTGGTTTCACTTCCTTCATCTGTAAAATGAGGAGGCTGAGCTATGACCTTAAATTCCCTTACTAAAAAAAACACACACGCACACACTAAACAAAACTGTAATTCACTAGTTTTAAAAAATATTTTATTGACAAATCTTCACACACATACATTCCATACATGGTGTACAATCAGTGGCTCACAATATCATCACATAGTTGTGTACTCATCACCATGTTCATTTTTTAGAACATTTGCATCTCTCTAGAAAAAGAAATAAAAAGGAAAAGAAAAACCTCATAAATATGAAACCCCTTACCCTTCCCTATCTTTGACCACTAGCATTTCAAACTACCCAATTTATTTTACCCTTGTCCCCCCCTGTGGTAGTTAGAGTCAGTCATCAGCTTGGCCAGGTGAATGTACCTAGTTTTGTTGCTGCGGACATGAGCCAATGGTACGTGACTCTCATCTGTAGCTGATTTACATCTGCAGTCGGCTAAGAGGCGTTCCTGCTGCAATGAATGACGTTTGACTTAATTGGCTGGTGCTTAACTGAGAGAGCACAACGTAGCACAGCCAAAGCAGCTCAGCATACCTCATCTCAGCACTTGCAGCTCAGCCCAGGCCTTTGGCGGTGCAGAAAGAAGTCACCCTGGGGAAAGTTGTTGGAACCCAGGGGCCTGGAGAGAAAGCCAGCAGAGACCATGCTGTGCCTTCCCATGTAAGAAAGAACCTCAGTGAAAAGTTAGCCTCATTTCCTCTGAAGAACTAACAAAATAAATCCCCTTTTATTAAAAGCCAATCTGTCTCTGGTGTGTTGCATTCCAGCAGCTAGCAAACTAGAACACCCACTATTATTTATCTTTTATCCCATATTGTTTTATTCATCTCTCCTTACCCTAAAAGGAGCATCAGACACAAAGTTTTCACAATAACAGAGTCACATTGGAAAAGTTGTATCTCTATACAGTCATCTTCAAGAATCAAAGTTACTGGTACACAGCTCAGTAATTTCGGATACTTCCCTCCAGCCACTCCAATGCACCATAAACTAAAAAGGGATGTCTATTTAATGTACAAGGATAACCTCCAGGATAACCTCTCAACTCTGTTTAAAATCTCTCAGTCACTGAAACTTTATTTTGTCTCATTTCTCTCTTTCCCCTTTTGGTCAAGAAGGCTTTCTCAATCCCTTGATGCCAGGTCCCAGCTCATCCTGGTATTTCTGTCCCACCTTGCCAGGGAGATTTACACCTCTGAGAGTCACGTCCCACATAGCTGGGAGGGCAGTGAGTTTACGTGCAGAGTTGGCTTAGAGAGGCCACATCTGAGCAAAAAAAGAGGTTCTCTGGGGGTGGCCCTTAGGCCTAATTTTAAGTAGGCTTAGCCTATTCTTTGCAGAAATAAGTTTCATAGGGGCAAACCCTAAGATCAAGGGCTCAGCCTGATTTGGTTGTCCCCATTGCTTGTGAGAATATCAGAAATTCTCCAAATGGGAAAGTTGAATATTTCCTCCTTTCTCCCCAGTCCCCCAAGGGAACTTTGCAAATACTTCTTTACCCACTGCCCAAATGACTCTGAGATGTATCAGGGCATCACACTAACCTAGACAAACCAACAAGATCTCATGCTGTATTCAAGATTCCATGTACTTAAGGTGTCCAACTAAACTGACCGTACAAGTTAAATTTGGTGCAAAATTTATATTTGAGGTACTGCATTTCCTAATTTAACGTGTAATTCACTCTTAACAAGTCTACACAGACCTTCAATTTCACACACACACACCCAAACACACAAATGCATTGCATTAAGATGAAGGAACTCTAATGTTTACTCTTTCTGAAACATTCACTGCATTGGCACCAATCTGCTTAAAAATTGGAAGGGATGAGAGGTGATTAATAGCATGATTTATTGGCATATTTCTTATATATTTTCAGATGCAGAACTTTTAATTTATAAGATATTTGTAATTTTAAATTATTTGTTGATTGGATGCAATGTAGTTCAGTTACTGCAATTCAGGAGCTTTACCAAATTAAGAAGGGGTTTATACTGGTCTGAGCCTGTGCTGTTTAATATGTCTGTATTCCATGCTAGCTACATAGCTCATGTTTAAATCCTTGTTCCAATTGAGAGTTGTCAGGTACCCCGTGGAACAATATTTAGTAAGTTGTGTGTACTCTTGAGATGTAACCGTCTGTTTATCCCACCACAATTATTTGTTTATGTCAGCTAGTCACTGTAACCTTACATGCTCTGGAATCAGATGTGACTAAGAGAGTTGATATTTTCAGTTCACCACTGTCTGGGAAGATTCCTGTAAGATGAAAGAGTAGAATTCCAAGACACTCTCCACTCCAGCCATGAGAAACAATTTTCAGTTCTCTGAAAGCCTTATGATCATTTTTACTTAATGTCTTTTTTTTTGAAACTTTTTTTTGAGGAAAATTTCAAAGAAAATAAACTGTAGTATAAAAGAATCCCACTTGTCTTTTAGCCTCAACTATTATCTAAGTTCTGTCACTCTTGTTTTATCTATACTTCTACCCACTCTCAAACCCCTCCATGTGATTGTTATTATTTGTACAATTTTAAGGCAAAATTTGCATCATTGAAATGCACAAATAATAATTGAAATTTTTTTACAGATATGCTCTTTGCCCACACCTAACCACACTTCTGTCTCCTGAAAAGATGGATCCCCTTTCCAGGCAATCTCTTACTCCCCCAAGGCAACTACTGATTTTTTTCATCTTAGATTAACTTTGCCTATTCTAAACCTTCATATAAATGGAAACACACAGCATATATCCTTGTGTCTGGCTCCTTTTGTACAGTATTCTGTTTGTGATATTCGTTCATGTTGTTGCATATATCAGTACAATATTTCATTTATTTTTGTTAATGAAAGGCAATGTACCACAATTTGTTTACCCATTCACCTATTGATAGACATTTGGGTTGTTTCAATTTTACCTACTGTAAATAAGGCTGCTATCAACATTCTTGTTCAAATCTATTGTGAACATATATTTTCATTTATCTTGGATAATTACATAGGACTGCAATTGATAGATTGTGATGTAATTATATGTTTAACTTTTTAAGAAACTGCCAAACTCTTTTCCAAAGTGATTGTATCATTTTACACTCCCATTAGCAAAATATTTGAGTTCTAATTGCTCCATTTCCTCAGCAACTCTTGGTATTTTCAGTTTTAATTTCAGCTATTCTAGAATCTTATTTTAGTATTAGTTTTCATTTTTCTAATATCTGAACATGTTGAGCATGTTTTCATGAATTTATTAATTTGGCCTATTGTATTTTTCACATGCTGTTCCCTTGCCAGGATACTTACCACCACCTGTTCCTTACCTAGCTAGCTACCACTGTCCATCAATTTCTTTGGGAAGGTCTCCCTAACCTCCCTCCTAGAAGTTGTTTAGTATCCCCAATATATACATTTCCAGGGCACTCTCTACTTTCCGTGTCATATAGCATTTAATCACACCATATTAAATCATACTAATAAACTGAATTTCCACAAGTCTATAAGCTTTGGTGAAGTCAGGAACAGTGACTCTCTGGTTACTACTGTGCCCATCCCATGCCTCTGGCAAAAAGACTACATTCACTGGATGCTCAAATTTTTATGGACAGAAGAATTAAAGGTAGGTTCTATCACACAACTGTGGTGCAAAATCTTGTAAGTCTACATGCAACACAAATGGAGGCACTCCATAAAATCTAAAGACACAAAACTATATGGAAATGTGATCTGAAAAACAGTAAGCACCCAAGTTTCAATATTTCCCTTTGAATGGATAATCCTTTTGACTTTTAAATCTCAGAGAAACAGGATGATTAAAATTTACAGCACAAAAAGCATTAGTATTTCCTTGGGATATTAAAGAGACATTGCATTCTCTTGCTGGCTATGCTCTGTAAAGCGTCACCTCTGACCTGTTCCCAATGTCTTCGGAGAAGATGAGCAGAAATTTTTTCAGGCCTTCCTGAGCCTAACCTTCAGTGATTCTTTGGGGGTTGAGGAGAAGCATGCAAGGATCCAGTGTGCGAAGAAAGTAGGATTGCTATTAGAAGGATTATAACTTACGCATTTCATATCCTGCCACCCTCTGTTGCTGGCATTTAAGTCTCATCTCATTAAAAGAAGCGTTAATAGTGTGTTTAATTTCAGTATATGTCTGAAGTAAGTGCTTTGGGCACGCAGAGTTCCTATCCATGCTGATTGTTTTCTACTATGAATACCCGCATCCCTCAGCATAAGCGCTTTGTGCGATCATAGAAGCATGCTGGGTGCCAAGCAGACTTGGATTGCTAGAGATTTAACATCCCAGGAAACAACCCTCAAAATAATGACAGATGGGATTTAGTAGCTAAATATTACATCTTACTCATCCTTTGAGTAGGACACCTCTAAGGCATGTTCTATACTACCTTCTGGATATCCTCCTTAGAAAGGAACCTCAGTTCCTCACGGCAGCAACCTAGTCGTTGATGCACCCCATACTGGCCTCCTTCCCTTGCCTGTCTCTCTACCCTTCCCCACGACCTGTGCTCCCTGGGTGGCCTTCCAAATATACTACTAGCACTCAATCCTAGTCTCAAGGTCTATTCTGGAGTAAACCAATCTACACTAGCATAATATCAAACAGCCTCATTAATAAAATAATGAAATAATATTGGGATGGGAATGTGTTGGCAGTAAATCTTCTGATAGTCGAAGTGCTTCCTTCATTCAGCATACCCAAAGGTCTTGAATTCATGTCCTTTGTAATATACCTGGCACTATCCTCAGAATATTCTTCTTAGAGATTTCTTTGTAGCTGAAGATCTAGCTTAAGAAATAGTTACAAAACCAAAGAAGTGTGTCTCAGCATATTTGAGTTTGAGTGAATAGTCAACTACTTGCTTACCCAAAGCAAATTAGTATAATATATATTTTTTCCTAACACATGAATATACTTCTGTGTATAATAAAAGACATCCTCAAGCTTGATATTTTAATGTTACACACTTATCTTTGCTTTTTTTCCACAAAAAATGGAAAGCAAGAGTAAATTTGCTGAAGAAAGATGGTTGATGCTGACGTGTATGAATGCATATGTGTGGTCCAAAGAGTCCACAGCATCCCTTGCTCTCCACACCCTCCTCTTACTAAAACATTTACAAAAAAAAAAAAAAATGTACAAATTCTGGGAAGTTTGGGCTTATGGATGTGTCATAGGTTTATAAGTTTAATAAATAGCTCCACATAACGGGTCAAGAACCTTTAAAGATTATCCTAAAATTGAAACAATGTAGGATTCTGGAAATTTGTTGCCACCAAGACACCTATCCATTAACATGTTGCTTCCCTGTCCATTAACATTTCTACTCAAACCCAAATTCCAACTCCAGAGATTCTGAACATGTTGAGCATGTTTTCATGAATTTATTAATTTGGCCTATTGTATTTTTCACATGCTGTTCCCTTGCCAGGATACTTACCACCACCTGTTCCTTACCTAGCTAGCTACCACTGTCCATCAATTTCTTTGGGAAGGTCTCCCTAACCTCCCTCCTAGAAGTTGTTTAGTATCCCCAATATATACATTTCCAGGGCACTCTCTACTTTCCGTGTCATATAGCATTTAATCACACCATATTAAATCATACTAATAAACTGAATTTCCACAAGTCTATAAGCTTTGGTGAAGTCAGGAACAGTGACTGACTATAGAAGTTTAATTCTATAGTCCACCTAAAAATAATGATCTTCCAAGTACTTTAATGTTAATTTCACTGATGCCTTCTGGTCCCACAGACTTGTCTTACAATACTTTTAGAGAAATCCTTGGGTCTGCATAGTGTAATACAGAGTACTTACTAGTCCAGTCATGAATTTTCTAATTATTCATATTTTTTGCTAAATTAAAAATCAAAGACTTTGTAAACTTTCTGTAGCCAATATTCTTGTAAGCTTAACACCTTTCTTGCCTTCCCCCTGTATTTTCTTTCCTGAGGAAACTGGGGCAGGTGTTACTAAATTCTCTTTTGGTTATTCTTTGATTCTCCCTAGACCCATTTTCTGTTCTTCGTTCTGGGAAGCTGACCTCCATGGACTGTGTCACTCAGGTTTCCTGACCTCTAGCCAGTGAGAGGTATGGGCAGATCAGAATTTGGGAGGAGAGAGGTCAGGTTACTTATTCTTCCCACTCCCTCTCTGCTTCACTGTGGTTCTAGCAGTGACTATCACCAAAATAGCAGCTAATGTTGGGCACTCCTTATTGGCTGTAACTCTCAAAAGTGTTCTGGTAACATGGTTTTCTTCCTGCTTTTCAGACCCCGGATGGTCTCTGGATGCCTCAACATCCTTTGTTGCTTCCTCTAACCCTGTGCATACCTTTGTAAATAGTTCCTTTAATAAATTGCCTCTACAAAACAATACCAACAACAAAGCTGAGTGTGCTATTTCTTGCCAAGAACATTGCTGATACAGCATCCTACCTTTAAGCTCTTAACAGTCAATGATTCAGTGACAGATTTAGGGATCATGATCAGATTCCTCTGAGTCTGGAATGCAATTAAGTACCTGTGCACATAGATTCATCACTTTCCCTCTGAGCACCCCCAGTACTCAGAAGAGAACATGATATAAAAAAATATGGAAAAAAATATTAAAGGAGCTTATGTCTGAAGCACTCTCTGCTCTTTGGGCTAGGAACCATAAGGAAATATATTTGTACCTTTTAGGGACAAGTACGGTATTTCATGGAAACTGCAACAGAACTAAAGAAAATCTGGCCGTAGAGCTATTGTTATATATACTAGTTCACTATTGCCACAGAAACTCTGTGTACCAAGTGGCCCCAAAATTCAGGGCCTTAAAATAATCTTTTAATCTCACAGAGCTGCAAGTCAGCTGGGAAGCTCTGTTCTTTATGTCCTCCCTTTCTTTGGACAAGTGGCTAGCCCAGGTCATGCTCTACTCATAGCCATGACATAGGTGCAGGAGGGCAAGCCCAGCCACTCAAGCACATTTCAACCCCCTATTTGTATTATATCTGCTAAAGCAAGTCATAGGGCCAAGCCCAAAGTCAAATGGCAGGAGAAATATATTCCTTTCATGGAGGTAAAAAGAGAGAGAAAAATATTTTTGACAAAAAAATATTGTCAATCTACACAGTGGTTAAACTACAGAAAAGTCACTCAAGGGCAGACTACCATTTTTTCTTTTAGAAAGATTTTCTTTCATTCATTACAGATGAACTAGGTTGACCTTAAAAAATACCAGGTTAAATTTCTTGGCATTCAGAGACATTTTCTTAATACAGAGATGACATTACCCAGAAATAGAAGCAAGGTTTCAGATATTAAGCAACGGTTACCACATGAATATCCTTTATGTGCTTATGACAACTAGGATTGCCCAACTTTGAGAATTGATTCTACTCTTGGCCATTTCTTTTCCTGCAAGATTCAGATCCAAAAGAAGAACATCTAACTAGGAGGAGGGCAAGATGGTGGCATAGTGAGGTGTGGAATTTAGTTCATCCTCCAGAGCATCTAGTAAATAGCCAGGAACATAACAACTGCTGGGGAGACATCAGTTATCAGACACGGTGTACACCAGCCTGCACCAGGTGGAACAGTTGAGATCCCATACAGAACTGTAAGTCCCCCAAGCCATGGAAGCCAGTGCTTCTTCCCCATGGGTATGGCAGGCTGATTCTCCAAGGGGAAAGGAAACAGACTTCACTAACAGCAAAGGCTTAATTTAACCAGGCTCCACTTAGGGGATTAATTTACAAATTTTGACTACTGTAAATAGGCCCCCAACACAAGTAAACCTGGAATAAGCACTAAAGGTACTAGGAGTTTTTGCCATGTCAGAGAGGGGGCAGGGCTGATGGGGGGGAAAAAAACACCACCAGAAGTTTTTATAGTTGGACAGCACAAAATACTGGAAAAGGGCTGGACCCCAATAAAAAGGGGCACATAGAGCCTGGAGATATACACAGCCATGTACCAATGCAAGCTCTTGGTTGACAAACAGGAGGAGCAGGTCCCACTCTGAAAAGGATTTTTTCCCCTATTCCTTAATAGCTCATTAGATAGAACTGGAAGCACTTTCAGTCTCCAGCACTCCTGCAGGCAAAGGCAGAATTAAGCTTCTCTGAGAGACAAAGGAACTAGTCAGGTGAAAGGAATTAATTCCCTAAAGGATGTATCTTCCCCAAGGGAAAGGTGGGGCCCAGCTCAAGTGGAATCTCTCCTTCAAGGAACTCAGGGCCCAGAGACTGGAAAACTGAAACAATTAAAGCCATAACCTCCTGTCTGTCTCAACCACACCCCTGTCAGAGAGAGTCTGCTGAAATTAAAGGCACCACATCACTTTAAGCTGGTGGGAAGATGCAGACAGATGAATGCCACATGCTGAGCAGGACAGGAAAAGTACAGTATAGAGGCTTCATTAGAAAGTCTAATGACCTGCTGCATCTCACCCTCAGGGAAAACTGATGCTAGTTACTCTTTCCTCCTGGCACATGGGCCTGTCTGGTCTGGGAAAATATGACTGGGGTCTATAATATCTGAGGAAATCCACCTCCTGAAAAAAAAAACAAAAACAAAAACAAAAAAACTCCATATAGGCAGGACAAGAAACAGAAAAACAAGAACTGAAAAATTCCGATCACTTAAACAGAGCCTATACTAGAGGTTTAGAATAAATTGAACTGAATGCCAAAGAACAGATAGAGAACAAAGCCATCCCACAAGAAAATCCTAGATAAAATAGTGAAAGCAACCTCCAGAATAAACTAATTAAGGAAATCAAATGCCTAGACATCAGAAAAAAATAGCAAGTCATACCCAGAAAATGAAAGAAATGGCCCAGTCAAAAGAACAAGCCAACAATTCAAATGAGATACAGGAGTTGAAGCAACTAATTGAGGATGTTTGAATATACTTGGAAAATCTCAAAAAAATTAAATTAACAACTTGAGGGAGTATATAAAAGAGACACTGGGTGAACAAAAAGAAGAACTTGAAAGTTTGAAAAACCAAATCACAGAATTTATGAAAAGGAAAGGCCCAATAGAAGATGGAAAAAAAAATGGAAACTACAACAATAGATTTGAAGAGGAAGAAGAAAGGATTAGTGAACTAGAGGACTGGAAATCTGAAATCCAACACACAAAAGAAAATATAGGGAAAAGAATGGAAAAATATGAGCAGAGTCTCAAGGAATTAAATGACAATATGAAGCACACATATATGTGTGTTGTGGGTGTTCCAGAAGTAGAAGAGAAGGGAAAAGGAGGAGACAGACTAATGAGGAAATAATCACTGAAAATTTCCCATTTCTTATGAAAGACATAAAATTACAGATCCAAGAAATGCAATGTACCCCAAACAGAATAGATCCAAATAAACCTTCTCCAAGACACTTATTAATCAGAATTTTGAATGTCAAAGACAAAGAGAATTTTGAAAGTAGTAAAACAAAAGCAATTTATCACATACAAGGGAAGCCCAATAAGATTATTTGTGGATTTCTCAGCAGAAACTGTTGAGGCAAGAAGGCAGTAGTATGATATGCTATGATATACTTAAAGTTTTAAAAGAAAAAAATTTGAGTTTAAAATACTTTCAGACAAACAATCACTGAGAGAATTTGTGATTAAGAGACCAGCTCTGCAAGAAATACTAAAGGGAGCATTACAGGCAGATAGGAAAAGGGAGGAGAGAGAAGTCTAGAGAAGAGTACAGAAATGAAGAGTATGAGTAAAGATAAAAAGAAAAATAATTAGATATGACATACAAAATCCAAAAGATAAAATGGTTGAAGAAAGTTCTGCCTTTACAGTAATAACATTAAATGTTTATAGATTAAACTTCCCAATCAAAAGACAGACTAGCTGGCAGAATGGATTAAAAAGCAGGATCTATTTATATGCTATCTACAGGAGACTCATTTTAGACCCAAAGACAAAAATAGGTTGAAAGTGAAAGGTTGGGAAATGATATTTCATGCAGACAACAATCAGAAAAGAGCACGGGTAGCTATACTAATATCCAACAAATTAGACTTCAAATGTAAAACGATTAAAAGAGACAAAGAAGGACACTATGTGTGCTGGTTTGAAAGGATGTATTTAACCTAGAAAAGCCATGTTTTAATCTTAATCCCATTTTGTAAAGGCAGCCATGTCCTCTAATCTCTATTCAATACTGTGTTTGAAACTATAATTAGGTCATCTACCTGGAGATGCAATTCAATTGAGTGGTTGTTGAACTAGATTAGGTGAAGACATGTCTCCACCCATTCAGGTGGGTCTTGATTAGTTTATTAGAATCCTAATGACAAAAGAGAAAGCAAAGAGATTCTGAGAGAGCAAAGAATGACATAGCCACAAGAAGCAGAGAGTCTACCAACCAGCGAACTTTGGAGATGAAGAAGGAAAATGCCTCCTTGGGAGCTTCGTGAAACAGGAAGCCAGGAGAGAAAGCTAGCAGATGATGCTGTGTTTGCCTTGTGCCCTTCCAGCTGAAACAGAAGCCCTGGCTATGTTTGCCATGTGCTTTCTCACTTGAGAGAGAAACCCTGAACTTCATTGGCCTTCTTGAACCAAGGTATCTTTCCCTGGATGCCTTAGATTGGATATTTCTATAGACTTGTTTTAATTAGGACATTTTCTTAGACTTAGAACTGTAAACTAGCAATTTATTAAATTTCCCTTATTAAAAGCCATGTTGTTTCTGGTATATTGCATTCCAGCAGCTAGTAAACTAGAACACTATGCATTAATGAAAGGAACAATTCAACAAGAAGACATAGCATTCATAAATATTTATGCAGATTCCAAAGAAATTACTGTCATTCTGAATCTGGTGGTGAGGTTTAGCATATGCCACCTTTATTCATTAACCACTCTGGATACTCAGAAATGGTCAATAGCTCCAATGCCAGCACTCCCTTATCTGCACCTAATTAGTTACCAATTTGTGTTAAGTGTCTCTTAATTTTGAAGGGTTAATATCGGAGATTCCAGTAGCTTTAACATCTTTGTATCCAGCAATTCTTCCTCAGCCTGTGAAAGAAAATAAAAGTGATTGTTCTAGTTTGCTAGCTGTCGGAATGTAATATACGAGAAAAAGAATAGCTTTTAAAAAGGGGAATTTAATAAGTTGCTAGTTTACAGTTCTAAGGCTGAGAAAATGTTCCAATTAAAACAAGTCTATAGAACTGTCCAATCAAAGGCATCCAGGGAAAGATACTTTGGTTCAAGATGGCCGATGAAGTTCAGGGTTTCTCTCTCAAGTGGAAGGGCACATGGTAAACACAGTCAGGGTTCCTCTCTCATCTGGAAGGGCACATGGTGAACACGGTGTCATCTGCTAGCTTCTTCTCCTGGCTTCCTGTTTCATGAAGCTCCCTGGGAGGCATTTTCCTTCTTCATCTCCAAAGGTCGCTGGCTGGTAAACTCTGCTTCTTGTGGCTACATTGTTCCGTTTTGCTCTCTCTGAATCACACATTCTCCAAAATATTTCCTCTTTTATAGGACTTCAGAAACTAATCAAGACCCACCCAAATGGGTGGAGACATCTCATCACCTAATCCAGCTTAATAACCACTCTTATTAAACCACATCTCCAGGGAGATGATCTGATTACAGTTTCAAACATACAGTATTGAATAGGGATTATTCTGCCTTTATGAAATGGGATTTAGACTAAAACATGGCTATTCTAGGGGACATACATCCTTTCAAACCAGCACAGTGGTTCTCACTTTTTTTAAATAAAAAAAATGTTTAGCTATTTTGGTCATCTTTGGGAAATAAAGAACTGTTAAGATGATGAACAGAAATTTTTATTCAATAGCTAAGAAATCAAGGAATGTTATACTAATAGCACAGTGTCTGAACTCAGTGGGGGTCCATAAATGATAGGTTGACTTCAATAGAAACATTATATTGGGCTTCCAGGTTTCAAGTGGTAGTGTAGAAATTCAGAGCAGAGCGCTACCAATGTGGTTTGCAGTAGTGACATACCACACAGATCAGATGGGTCTGACATTGGAATTTAAGAATAAGTTGGCTTTAATAGATGAAGAGGAAGGAAAATGCATGTGAGGACAGATAAAGGGAGAGACTCTACTCCAAAGAATAAAGTGTAGCATATAGGGAGTAGCAAGAATACCACCTTGACCAAAATGGAGAAGTTGTGAGAAATTAGGTGGGATAGTGTATATGATGCCAGATTATGAGGGTGTCAGTAGGTTAAAGAATTTAGTTATTATGTCATGAATGTTAGTAGCTGTTGAAATTATTGGTGGGAAGATTGTTTAATACAAATATTTCCAGTTGTCACAACAGACTGATTTTTATTACTACTTCTTACCAGCTTTGACGAATGAGCACAATGGACAAGAGAGGAAATGATTCATATCTATTTTGACTCCTTTACAAATTTGATTTTAGTCTGAATCATAGAAAGAGTCTGTAGCCTCTTCCCATGGTTTTACTTGGCAGCAACTACATATTCCCATGGGATTATATATTCCTTACCTACCCAGACCTTCCCCTTATATCCCTGCCCTCAGCTTTTGTTCACTGGTATTTTCATCTTTCCAATGGAACATATTTATATATGTTTCTTGTTCAGTACATTTCCCTTATATAACTAAAGACTCATTTTGAACATTAAAAATTCCAGATATAACTGCAAATTAAACATGATGAAAGGAGGTGTTTGTACAGACCATAGAATGATAACATAATTTTGACCATATCTGGAGTAAGCACTTCAGCTTTTGCAGTGACCAAATGAAGGAAAATATGGCTCAGTGTGTTTCTTCAGTGATTAATACTGGAAAGCCTTTGCTGAGCTCTAATCCAAAATAGGATGAACCTACCTCCCGTGTGTACTGTGTCCAAGAATCTTGTACTCTCCCCAACAATAATGGTGAAAAAGCAAGTCCTTATTGATCTCCATAATTTGCACTGAGTTAACCTCTTTGCTCACATAGGTTGCCCTGATTTCTGTGTTACTTTGTTAAATCCTAATAGTTTGTAATCTAAATTAGGTGAAGTTAAATAATAGCAGTTGTGCAATTTGGAGAAATTTTGGATTTGTTACTAGATTTTCTAAGGCATTGCATTTCTTAATTTTATAAAAAAAAAAAACAAAAACATTTATTGAACTATGGGGGCTAGGTGCTGGTGATACAAACATGAATAAGGCCTGAACTTTCTCTGGAGTCTTCCAGACAATATGTAAAAATAAGTTATAAAAGAATCTAACAAGTCCTTTAACAGAGGTGTACAAGTTCTGTGGGAGTATAGAAGATGTAATTGATTCAGATGGCATTTGGACAAATCTTGAAGAAGAGGCAGGAATTCCTAAGTGGGGTAAGGACACTTAAGGCAGAGAACAGAGTGAATAAAAACACTGGTACATCAAAATGTAGTATTCACTGTTATTTCTTTTCATTTCAGATGAGCCAAGTCAGAAATCCAGGAACTGGCATGTGTCTTGGAACCTTCCTTCCTTAAGCTGAAATTTCAAGACCAGGCTGACTAAATCATAAAGGTATGACCTTATGGTTAACAAAATCTTTGTATATTTTCATGAAACTGGATAATAGAGTCAAAATAACTGTTTGTTTTCTAAGCTATCAGAAACTTGGTTTCTGGAGAAGAAGCCACATTCTTCTAAAAGGAACCTAAGAGAAACATCCTAAAATTTTCAGAGCTACAGTGATTTCAGCCTCTTTCTCTAACCCAAGAATGCCCCTTTGACTTTTCCTAACTTTTTCACTTTACTAAGATATAAGTTCACTCTGTTATGTGTTGAATTGGTCCTCCAAAAAAAATATGTTGAATTCCTAACCCCTAGTACCTTTGAGAGTGATTTTATTTGGAAATATAGTGTTTGGAGATGTGAAAAGTTAAAATGAAGTCATACAGGAGTAGGGTGGGCCCTTAATCCAATAGGTTGACTTACAAGAAGAGGAAATTTGCACACAGACACAGACAAAACACAGAAAAAGAAGACAACCATGCACTAACATAGGCAGAAATTGAGTTATGCCACAAGCCAAGAAATGCCAAGTAATGCTGACCCCTACCAGAAGCCAAGAAAGCGATAGGGAACAGATACTTCTGTACAAACTTCAGTGGGATCATGGCCCTTCTAACACCTTTATTTTGAGCTTCTAGCCTCCAGAACTGTGAGACATAAATTTATGTTGTTTAAGCCACCTAGTTTGTTATGGCAGTCCTAGAAAACTAAGACATCTCCCTTTATTGCCCACATCCTTTGGCTAAGTGTTATAGATGTCTTCTGAACACTTACAAATGTTTGACCTTACCTAGAAACTGGAGACTGGGTCGGAAAGACATAGTGTCTTTACTCATTAGTTGTTTGGGAAACAAAACAGAGGTTCAGATTATCCAGCTTCAGGTGATCAAGAGTTTTCTTACTAGAATCTTTGACCAGAGGTTCATTAAACAGTGTAGAATAAACCATTTTTACGGAGAAAGTTGAGTCTATGTCATACTTTCCTTTCTTGCTTTTTACAATCTCTATAGTTGTTATATATACTCAGTCACTTCTAATCTGGAACAGATTGTTTACAACTCTAACAGTTAAATGGCATGTTGAATTCTGATTTCTGAACTAATCAGTGCTACAGAGTCCACCAGTTAGGAGACTCAGAGAGGAAAGCCAGTTCACAACAGTGATTGAGGGTTAGGGGGTTAAACTATTGTTTCCTAACTAAATCCCAGATCAGTTTGTGCAAGGCAACATTTTCAAAATCGATTGAGTAAAGCAACTTCTACCTCACTTCCCCATAAATCTCCTTAATCTCTCTTCACTTATATTTCTTGGAATTCAGGATGATTTTTCCCAAGAAAAAAAAATCTGATTTCTTAGCTAATTGCAATATAATATCTTCCTGAAGCAAAATTACATGTTGAGGCTTGTCAATAAAGCATATTCAACCTTTGTTAAATCCAATTCTCCCCTATTCCACGTTTGCACCTTAAGTAGCTGAGCATAGCAAAAGAAAGGTACAACCATGTATGGGCCTTTGGTACTGCCTAACTATCCTTCTATATTTTCCTTGTCTATTCACAATCCTGAATTCATACCTTCTCCTGTCTTCTCAACCCTCCAACAGTTTCTCTCCCCAAATTCTCATCTGACATCCTTGCTTCTGTGAAAAACATAGCAGCTCAGAAGAAAATTCCCACACACTCCACCACCCATTTACATCTGGCCATACCATCTACCTTTTCTGTGTTACTGTTGATGAATGGTCTGTGTTCCTAAGGGAGGTCCCTCTGGCTGACAAAGTCCTATTCCTTCTCATTTACTAAGGGTATCACTTTTCTAATTTTCCCTTTTTCCTGCATCATTGATTTTTCCCTTTTGACCAGATCAATATAATCACAATACAAACACTTCCTAAACATGCATGCAATACACATGCACACATATATACCCCCCCCAAAAGCCCTCTCTTTTGATCTCTAAGACCTCTTCCAGCTACCATTTGATTTCCTTAAACAAAAGTATTTGAAAGAGTTGTCTATACAGGCAGTCTGTAATTTCTCTTCTCTTTTGAACACACACCTTAAAAGGTGAAGGTCACCAGTGGTCCCCAAATTGCTAAATCCAATAGCCAATCCTCAATTCTTATCTTATTTGACCTTTCTACAGCATTTGATGAGGTTAATCTCTTCTTCCTCCTTCTAAAACCTTCTTTTATTACTTTGATTTCAAGCACCTCATGCTCTCTTTTTCACTGGCCTCTCCTCGGTCTTCTTTGTCTTTCTTCTCCTTAGTCTCCTTTGCTGTTTCCTTCTCATTTCCTTGACCTCCAAACGTTGGTCTGCTATAGGGCTTTGCTGATTGAACACCTTTTCTCTCTAACTTTACTCACTCTTGAGGACATCTCAGACAGCCTCCTGATGTGGGTACTGCACACATATCCCCTCAAGACACATATCTACACAAAGGAGGCGGCTTAATGAAAACATTTCTGATTCTCTGTTTGGGGGGCTTTTACTGGCATGGGGAACACTGGACTCTCATAAGCTGAAAATGTTGGGGAGTGAATGCCTCCAGAGCATCCCTCAAACAAAGATAGATAGCAGTTCAGTGGGTAATTATCTTTCTTTCTGGGCCCTCAGTTAGGGTAACTTTGAGGCGTATTCTACACTGTATACCTGGGTTGCACAATGGGACTAAATTTCAATTGCCTGTAGGGGTAATTTACTTCATAATGTAACTTTTATAGACTTCTTTCCTTTCCATGTTTCATTTATTCTACTTCTCAACTAGTATTTCTTAGGCTTACTTTTCAAATAAACTATTTGCACTTAAATCCTTATCTCAGGGTCGATTTCTAGGGAATCCGGTCCCAGTGCCCTCCCACCCCCCACCCTTCATTTATATTCCCAATCCAAACATCTCCAAAATTCCAGAATCATTTAGTCTGTGGCATCCTCCATGGCTCCACTTGAATGTCTAATGACTATTTTGAACTTCTGATGTTCAAAGGTGAGTTCCTGACTTTTCCTTCAATCTGCCTCTCAGATTTAATTAATTTTTAAATCCTCTCTTTGTCACACATTCCATATATGACCCAACAAAAAAGTCTGTTGAGTCTATCTTCAGAGTATATCTCACATCCTACCTCTAGGGTTTTGTACAAGCCACCTTCATCTCTTGCCTAGATTATTGAGATAATCTCCAAAGGGGGTTCCCTTTTCATCTTTTGTCCCACTAAATTCTGTTTCCTTACAGCAGCCAGCAGCATCATACACAAAACAAACAAACAAAAAATCTTTTATTTTGGAATAATTTCAAACTTACAGGAAATTTGCAAACATAATATAAAAATAATACAGAAAACTCCAATATACCCTCAGCCCAGATACCCAAGTTTACCAATTTTTAACATTTTTCCACATTTCTTCTATCATTCTATTTCCACGTCTATCTATCCATCTGTCTATTTTCTAACCCTTTAAGAGTAGGTTGTATATATCATATTCCTTTACCATTTAATAATTACATAAATATTTCCTAAGAACAAGGATAACTATGTAAGCATTTTAAGAACAGTTAATTTGAAGAAATTTAATGTTGATATAAAGCATACAGTTTTTATTCTAGTTTTCTTCAATTGTCTCAATAATGTCTGTCTTCAATTCTTAGTGCTAAAATAAATACCATACAATGGGTTGGCTTAAACAATGGGAATTTATTGGGTCATGGTTTTGAGGCCAGGAGAAGTCCAAAATCAAGGCATCAATAAAGTGATGCTTTCTTCCAAAGACAGTGTCATTCTGGTGTTGGCTGCTGGCAATCCTTGGTCCTTAGTTTTTCCATCACATGACAACACACATGGTGGTATCTTCACCCTTCTGTTCTGGGATCCATTGGCCTCCAGCTTCTGGCTGCTCCCCAGGGTTTCTTTCTATGTCCAGTTTCTTTTGCTTATAAAAACTTCAGCCATATTGGATTAAAGCCCACTGTCATTCAGTTTGGCCACAACTTAATAATAACATCTTCAAAGGTCCTTTTTACAAATGGTTCACACCCACAGGACCAGGGATTTTGTGGGAGACCTGCTTTTATAGGGAATATGATTCAATCCCTAAGAATGTCCTTTTGGTATTTCCTCTTCCATTATTAGATCCAATCCAAGATCATTCATTGCATTTGTCATTGTCTCTTTAGTCTCTCTCTTTTAAATTGTGGTAACACATATACAACATAAATGTCCCATCTCAACCACTCCCAAGCATACAATTCAGTGGCATAATCACATTCACAATGTTTTGCTACCATCACAACCATCTGTTACTGAAGCTTTCCGTCACACTAAATAGAGACTCTGCACCCATTATGCATTAACTTCCCATCTCCCCTGCCATCCACCCAACCCTCACCCTGGTAACCTATATTCTGCTTCCTGTTTCTATGAGTTTGCATGTTCTAGTTATTTCATATAAGTGAATCCATAGAATATTTGTTTTCTTTTGTGTCTGGCTTTTTTCACTCAACATGAAATCTTCAAGGTTCATCGATGTTACAGATGTATCAGAACTTAATTTCTTTTTACCATTCTATGGTAATATGCCATTCTATGAATGTACACAATTGTTTATCCATTCATCTCTTGATGGGTACTTAGGTTGTTTCCACCTTTTCACTATTGTGAATTATGCTGCTATGACTATTTATGTACAAATATCTGCTTGAGTTCCTGCTTTCAGTTCTTTTGTTATATACCTAGAAGTGAGACTTCTGGGTCATATTTAATTCTATGTTTATCTGTTTGAGGAGCTACCAAACTGTTTTCCACAGCAGGTATGACATTTTACGTTCCTATCAAAAATATTTGGAGGTTCTTGTTTCTCTGCATCCTCACCAGCACTTGTTATTTTGCATTTTGAAAATCATAGCTATTCTAGGCAATAATAGCAACTTATTGAGTACATGGTTGGTCAGCATGGATATTCCATATGCGTTCTGCTTCAAATGGTCATCTGCAATGAGTGTGAACAATGGTGACAAATTCAATTTCCTACTCCATAAGTTGTTCTTTAGCACCTGTGTCCATATGGAGGAACTTCTAATATCTAATCGATTTGCCAGTCATTGGATAGTATGGATAGTTTGCAAGAACTGGTGACTCCATTAATATGTAACAGAATGTTGTTGGAGTACCCTGAATGGTCATCACCACCACATGGAGATAAATCCATTGGATGGAACACTTTCATTCAGTCTCAATCAAAAGGTGGTCATTCTTGGAACAGATTTCCACATGGCCCAATATACTCCATCAACTATGAGTTTTGCTCTTTGATCTGTGAACCAACACATAACATCAGCTGGACTACCCCACTTATCTAAAGGTGGGGCAGGAAAATCCTCTGTGTGCTGATTGGTCCCATCCAGTTAAGTAGAACTTTGTTCATGGTGCTGGTTAACTCCCTGAGATCCTGCTGAGGCTTGCTCTTAGATGTACCATTTCCATTTAAGGAGGAAGCTTTGTTGAACCTGTCCTACTTTATTAGTACGATTAGTGAGTGCCCACATGATTATGGGCAGTTCTGGCTTTAGAGTCACAGAGAACACATCAGTGATTAAATGGTAAGTCTCCACTAAGGTCCAATAAGAGGCTAAAAGCAGCCATTCAAAACAGGGGGTGGTATTTAGTGACTACCTTGAATATGGAGTAATACTAGGCTACAGTGAAGGTTAAACTTCACTATCTGTTTCATTAAGCTCATAATTTGAATTGTCTTCTTCACTGTCACAGTAGGAGCACAGAGAAGACTTAGCAACTCTTGCATCACTCTCAGTACTCAGCCTTCAAAGAGCAGCTATGCAATACTCTAAATCTTTCCAGCCCTGGCAGCCCTTTTCCTCCTGCTTTTTATTGGCTCCTATCATGGTCTAAATACTTAATTTAGAGGGCACCATTTCTCCTGTTACTGTTGGCATCAGCATAGATTTCCAAAAGCATCACATCAATCTGTACCACCTATTATGTTTTAGTAACAAGAGCTATAGTACCCTGAAGGTAGGCCTCACCCCTTCCTTTGTCTTTCCCTAGTTACCTATCTTTGTCTTTCCTGTATGGCCCTTCAATGTATCTTGTTGTCTGGCTTCCATCTATCTAGACCTGACTCTGTGCTTCTGCTGCACAGAGTGAGATTTGGTGATTGATATTTTCCATGCCTTTGCCCACCATCATTCCCAAGGAGAAAAACATGGGCAGGGGTGTCTTCTACTAGAGAGTCCCTGGTCTCATGAATGCCTCTAGTGCTGTTGGAGACAGGATTGTCTTATCCACATCCTGTTCAGGAGTGGACTCATATAGCCATATGTGTCACCAAATGTAAGTGGCACTTATGGCCTCATGAACAGTTTTCCATGGGGTTTGTGTTTAGAAGTTTCCCGCACTTGGGAACAATGTTATGCTTCAAGGAACTCAGACTAAAAGTGGCATGGTTTTCTCTGACCTCTTGGTTGTGCTGTTCAATGTAGGCAAAAATGTATTTTAGCTGGTGTGCTGGTTTGAAACTCTTGTGTGCCCCAGAGAAGCCATATTCTGTAATCCTCATTTGATATTGATGGGTGGAATCCTTTTGATTAAGTTGCTTCCATGGAGATGTGACCCACCCAATTGTGGGTGGGACCTCTTAATTAGGTGGTTTCCATGGAGATATGTCTCCACCCATTCAAGGAGTCCTTTAAGAGAGAACTATTTTGGAAAAAGCTTTAGAGCCCACACAGCCAGACAGACCCATGCAGAAAGAATATACCCCAGGGAAAGCTGTTTGAAGCTGGTGGAGA
Organism: Tamandua tetradactyla; assembly: GCF_023851605.1. Lineage (NCBI taxonomy): Eukaryota > Metazoa > Chordata > Mammalia > Pilosa > Myrmecophagidae > Tamandua > Tamandua tetradactyla. The sequence goes on along the minus strand of NC_135327.1, from coordinate 177,133,821 downwards.
AAGCTAGACAAGAATTTAAGTATTCTCTTTGTTGGCAAAGTCCTTCCCATCAGAGCATGTAGTATAGTTACCCCCCAGCCACTGTTCTCCCTTAGCCAGTCCATACCCATGGATTCCTTAGTGGAGTCCTTCTCCCAATAACTCTATCTTGAGGTTCAGTTTATCAAACAAGAACTTGAAGATTGTGTTCAATAATTCTTTTGGAGAATACCAAGAGTAGTATTAGAATTTCAATCAATCTCTCCTGTGCCTACAAATGAAATATAAACCCTCCTGCCTGGTGTCAAGGACTCTTCAGATACATGCCAAATGTGTTTTCCAGGATTTATTTCCCATGGTCTCTTTTGTCCAAATTGGATTTCTCATCCCTAGTATCATAATGCCATGCCTTTACCTGTTGTTTTCTCTACTTGGAAAGACTTCTTTCTCTCTACCTTTCCAAATTACACTCAACATTTTAAGATCCTTTAAATATATGTACTTCACAAAACCTTTGACTGGCAACCCCTGCCCCCATGGAAAAACTGAGTTTTTCCTTTTGGAACTCCCATGGTGCATTAGTAAAACTTTTGTATGGTAGTTATGTTATTAATTCCCAGATTCCAAGATTAGTTCATGTGTTACAGGATACAGATGTAATGTATTTTACTATATGTGGTAGTTAGGTTCAGGTGTCAGCTTGGCCAGGTGATGGTGCCTAATTCTATTGCTGTGTACAGAAGCCAATGGCATGTGAACCTCATCTGTTGCTGATTACATCTGCAGTCAACTAGGAGGCATGCTGCAATGAATGATGTTTGATTTACTTGGCTGGAAGCTTAAATGAGAGAGCTCAACGTAGCACAGCCTGAACAGCTTAGCATAGCTCATCTCAGCACTCGCAGCTCAGCCCAGGCCTTTGGAGATGCAGAAAAGAATCACCCTGGGGAAACTTGTTGGAACCCAGAGGCCTGGAGAGAAGGCCAGCAGAATCACTTTGTGCCTTCCTGTGTAAGAAAGAACTCAGTTGGAAGTTAGCTGCCTTTCCTCTGAAGAACTACACATTTTTAATGAAATAAATCCCCTTTTATTAAAAGCCAGTCCATCTCTGGTGTGCTGCATTCCAGCAGCTAGCAAACTAGAACACTCCATATGTTTATAAAGACAGAATAACTAGTGTTTTCACATCAAGTAATAGCATATTATAACCCCTTTTTTAATAGGAAAAAATAACTCACAACTGTGATAGCAGTTTTTACTTCAACACTTGTGCAACTAGTTATTTGAATCATTTGTAATTCAAAATGAAAGTTCTATCTTTATCCCACTACTTCCTTAAAACACACTGTCCACTGTTCCTTCCCTGTCCCTTGGAAATATCATGGGCCGACCCAATGGCTTTCCAGTCTCTGATGTGTATTTAAGTAATCTAATTTTTTCAGGTTTTAAAAAGTACCATAGAGCTAGAAACTTCAAACTGTCATCCATTTCAAAGCATTTCCTCTCCCTCAGCTTTGGACTGATTTGTACTGTGAGAGTTTATCAGTGGGGATAAGGTGTAAGTCTTTGTTCTTTCACTGTCCTCGCTATTCCCTTTCTCTTCCCCCACTTTGTCCTGATAAAGGCACTTGGAACCAGTCCTAATAAACTGCTGGGATAGCTCCTTGAAGCTTATAGAAAAAAATTATGTCTACAATAAATTAGGTGGAGATGCTTGGAATACCTTAGAAGAGTATTGAGGAAAGGGTCAAAAGGCTCTTAGAACTGATTCAGTAAATAAGACCAGAGAGGCCACCAGAAGATTGTTTCCTGGGAAGGTCCAGAGAACACTCTCTTTGCTAAAGCAGCAAGGAATGCATTAATAAGAGTGGTGCTAGCAATCTTTAGAAACTCAGTGCTAGCTGACTAGGAGATACTGTTGGGAAACTGGATTACCTAGTAGCAATGGGAATGATAGAATTTTGCAATAACAGAAGCCAGTTGGCAGTGCTAAGGTGAGTGAGCAGTGGCAGTTGGAGTTATTTAGCTATCCTAATTTTTATAATAACCCTGTAGCAAGACAAGTGGAAGTAGTTATCTTAATGACAACAAGGCCAGGATGATGACATGGGGACCTTTGCCCTCAGGCATCTGTGGCAATGACTAATATGTGCAGTTAGATATATTAGCAGACAATGAATATATAACTTGATTTAAATATCAGAAAAAGAACATGGAAGAGTCAACTCCCATGATAGAAAATCAAGACATTCTTATCTAGAACTAACCTCTTTTTCAGACCTATAATTCATTTATTGAAAGGCCAGACCTACTGGAGTAGGTCTCTACAACACCATAGCAAGTAGTTAGAGTAGCTATTCACAATACTTTTGCAAAGGGACTTACAACCTGTGATGGTTAAATTCATCTGTCAACTTGGTCTAATTTTGGTGTCCAGATGCTTGTTCAAGCAAGCACTGGCCTGATTGTTGCTGTGAGGACTTTCCTCAGATTTAAATGATCAGTTAGTTGATTGCATTTTTTCCCTTTCTTCCTTTAATATGGTATATTACATTAACTGATTTTCTTACATGAACCAACCTTGCATACCTGGAAAAATTCTATTTGATTATGGTGTATAATTCTTTTGATGTGAAGTTGGATTCAATTTGCTAGTATTTTGCTGAGTTTTTTTGCATCTATATTTATATGGGATCTTGGCCTGTAGCTTTCTTTTCTTGTGGTATCTTTATCAGGCTTGGGTATGAGGGTGATGTTGGCCTCATAGAATTAGTTAGGGAGTGATCCTTCCTCTTCGGTTTTTTTGTAAGAGTTTGAGCAGGACTGATGTTGATTTTTCTTGGAATGTTTGGTAAAATTCCTCCTGTAAATCCTGATCCTAGGCTTTTCTTTGCTGGGAGGTTTTTGATTACTGTTTCAATTCTTTACTCATTTTTGGTTTGTTGAGATCTTCTGTTTCCTCTGAAATCAGTGTACATAGTTTGTGTGTTTCTAGGAATTTGTCTATTCCATCTAGGTTTTTTATCAGAAGGTCAGCAGGTATGAGTCAAGCATATGATCTCAGATGGTGGAAATGTAAAGTTCCCAAATAAGGAATGAGAAAATCTCTGGAAATTCTTCAGGCTTTGGCAAGTGAAGAAGGGAATCCATCTATGTTGGCCAAACACTTAGCTGATGGATAACAGTGTGGTTGAGAACCAAATTACCCAGGCCCTTTACCAATTTATTTCCAGGAAGCAGATGTGCAGGAATTCTGAACTATTTGGAGCCATATGGAAAGCTTGAATAACTAATTACCATAAACTTTTTTAAAAATTTTGAAACATAACATATATACAAAAAAATGAATAACTTTCCAATTACATTTTAACAAGTAGTTTTAGAACAGATTTTAAAGTTTGGTATGGGTTACAGTTCCACAACTTTTTGTTTTTTCTTCTAGCTGCTCTAAGACACTGGAGACCAACAGAAATATCAATAAATGATTCAGCAGTCATACCATTTGTTAAATCCTATCTTCTCTGTTCTACTCCTCCTTCTCTTTAAATAACATATATATATATATATATATATATATATATATATATATATAAGCAATAAATTTCAAAATACATCACAGCAATTAGTTGTAGAACAATTTCAGAGTTTGGTATGGGCTACAATTCTGCAATTTTAGGTTTTTATTTCTAGCTGCTCCAGGTACTGGAGGCTAAAAGAAATATCAGTGTAATGATTCAGCACTCATACTCATATGTTAAACCTAACCTTCTCTGTATGACTCCAACATCACTTTTTAGGCATATTTGGGCTATGGCCATTCTAACTTTTGCACGTTGGAAGGGGCTATTGATAATATGGGATAGAGAGATGGAACTAGTTGATGTTCTAGAAGGACTGGCCCCTCTGCATTTCAGGACTTATCTAGTCCAGGGACCCATCTGGAGGTTGTAGGTTTTGGAAAGTTAGCTTAATGTATGGCAACTTTGTAGAATCTTATATAATGCCCTAGGTATTAGGATTGACACGAATATTTTGGTTAGGGTTTGGCAAGTTATGGTAGGTAGCAATGTCTAACTGAAGCATGTGTTAGACCTCCAGTGTAGCCTCTCAACTCTATTGGAACTTTCTCAGCCACTGATACCTTATTTGTTACACTTCTTTTCTCCCTTTTGGTCAGGATGGCATTGTTGATCCCATGGTGCCAGGGCCAGGCGCAACCCTGGAGGTCATGTCTCATGCTGCCAGGGAGACTTTTATTCCTGGATGCCAAGTCCCATGTAAGGGGAAGGGCACTGGTTTCACTTGCAGAGTTGGGCTTTTAGAAAGAGAAAGACCACATCTGAGCAACAAAAGAGGTCCTCTGGAGGTGACTCTTAGGCATACCTGTAGGTAGGCTAAGCTTCTCTGCTACATAATGTGTGTCACAAGAGCAAGCCTCAAGATCAAGGGCTAGGCTTATTGATTTGCGTGTCCCTAATGTTTGGCACAGTGTCCGGGGTTTCCCCAATAGTAATGTTTAATAGTTCCATGTTTTCTTTCCCATCCCTCAAGGGTCTTTGCCAATACTTTTTGATTATATGCCAATATACTCTGAGATATATCCAGGCATTACATTAAACTATGCAGGATTGAAGGCCCTCATTCTTATTCTGGACTCCCTGTGTTTGGATTGTTTAAATGATCTATCCAGACAGGTTGAGACTAACTCCAAAAAAATTTTACAAACTCAGAAAAGATGGAAGAGGAGGTGAGTTTCGGAGGATTCAGAAATTTCCCTGAGATCAAAGGATGTCAAACCGCCTAATGTAAGTGCTGTTCTTTCTTTTGTGTGTCACACATTCCTTAAAGAATTTAATTTAATTTTTTATTTTTTTAGAATTTAATTTTTTAGAAAAGCAAGAGAATAGGCATGTACTCACAAACACAAATTTGTGCATTTGATTTCAGAGGATTAGCAAAGCCCAGGGTCCATTAACCCCTGATTCAGAACTCCTGGATGGAAACCTGGTTTATAGAAATTTCATAGTAGAAAATAAATGTCATAAATGGTGAGAAAGGTATTGTGAGTAGGTGCACTATTTCAGGCAGTGAGCTGACAGAGACATCCAGGATATTTTCCTGCCCTAGGAGAATATACTTAAAACTGCATGGTATCAGGTATGGGGAGATTTGCCTGGGTGAAGATGTGTTGGACCGTCACTGAAAGTTGAAAATAATGTTTGGCTTGAGAAAGCCAAACACTTTTAATTTACCTCATTTAAAAGTATAGTTCAGCTAGTTCCAAGTTGTGTTCTACACTTCGTCCCCTATAATCATCGTTATGAACTCCAGAGCCCTTGAAAATTTATATCCAAGTCTTCCAGCTCTATCTTTGTTTTCACTTACTTTCTTTCTAGCTTACACAACATGGACATATAGCGTGACCAAAGACCACTTGGTGGCAGCAGAGTCCCAACCAAACTGTCTGCCACCTTGTGTACTTTACCAGCCAGGTAAGGGAAAATGATACTATGGTGGGTGCCTCACTTGAAAGGTATAAAGCAGTAGAGGAATCAAACAAAGGATAGAAAATATAGGAAGATCATTCTGATGAGGACAATAAGATCCTGAACCCATACAAGTATGAACTATATAGTTTATAATGATATAGTCATTATGTACCTTTTTAAGTGGGTAGTATCCCTTTGCTTTGAGACATTTCCTATCCAACTGCCCCAAAGCATTTCTTATTTCAGGGTCAGTTACTCAATGCCAAAATGTCTACTTTGTCCTTTGTTCTTCACTGCCTTGTTAATTCTCAGTGCTAGATAAAGTCAACCTTTTGACTCTCTCCTCTGGGCAGCCAGGTACTCCGACAGAAAGTTACAAAACTCTGCACACTGACTCAATTCCAAATTCATAATCTGTAACCTTAAGCCTGCTCCACTTTCCTTCTTCTCATCCTTGGTTAACTATTTGGGGCATTCCTCACAGAAGCAGTTCTAAGCTTTCCCTAGTGCTTGGGCTTCCTTACCACATTTCAGCTGCACCAATCTCAGCAGATGAACTCACCTCCTCCTTTACCCAGACACTGGGACCATGCATCATCTTCTTTTGAAACCTCTCTCTACTGTAGACAAAGCACAGGACCTACAGAGTCATATGTGGTACATTTACAGAGTTGGATGGGGAAAACATCAGAAATCCTACCTTCCTCAGTAGAAACCAATATAAAAAGGATATACTGCATCTTCATCTCAGAATTAACTCACCCTTCTCAAAGATTAATTTAAATGTTGATGACAGGAGTATTTTCTAAATTATAGGAAGAAACCTAGGGTAGAAGCATTTAAAAATCTCATCTAAAAAGAATATGCTTACAAAATATTAACTAATTAACAAACTAAAATAAAACATTTGAGTCCTTCAAATTTCAACTGACCTTGTCCTATCCCAAAGATTTGTAATTGATTTATTTAGTATTCACTTCATAAATACTTATTGAATTTAGAGCACAGACTTTTCCACAATACATGCGCCTAAATACATAGATGTCCTGGTGGAAGACTTTTGAGATGACAAAGAATATTGATAAAGGAGAATCATTCATTCAGAATTTGTCAGACCCTCAAGATCTATCAAAACAATGCTCTCACTGGCCATGCCAGTGTGTTTAGCTATTATGCTCATTTGAGACTTTAAATGCCTCAGGCTTAATTTTAAATTATAAACACTTTTCTGAAATTCAGATGGTTTCCCAAAGGCTTCTTTCTAATGAAACAGTAATGCACAGTCAGCAGATACACATATGTTCCAATCTGCTTGATGGGTACTTCACTCCAAACAGTGATATAATTTAGACTTGTATAGTATTTATTGATTTGTTCTGAACTAGATTATTATGGATGACTGCCCAGATCACTCCCAAGTGAACTAACAAAAATGAAGTTTTAAATTTGCAGCATTGTTGATTGGACCTTCATCTCAGAATGACTCTAATTTCCGCTTGAGACTTCTTGTCTCTTTCTTAAAGCTACGAGTATTAACTTCAAGAAATATCCATGTTAAACTACACTGATTGAAGGCACTGGGTATATTCACCAAAAGCAGTTGGGTAAACAATAGGAATTTAACTGCTATAGCAAATGTTTGAAAAGTTTTCAAGGGGAATAAGGATAAGACCTGTTCTGTATTGTCACAACATACAGAAGGCACATGTTAGCTCAAAGTAAGAAAGACTCTTCTAAAAACTTTTCTTTTTTTTTTTTTTTAATATTAGCTGAGAAAAGTGACTTCCTTTTCATGACAGGTGTTTGGGCATTAGCCAGATTGTGATGTTGAGAATCTAGTGGAAGATCTTCAGTGCATCCAAGGCCCCAACAACCTGCATAGTCTGTAATTCTAGACTGACTAGTTCATGGTGAACCTTCTAAATCAGCCGCCTCATTTCTAATGCAGCCTAAAGCCCACAACATACAGCAATCACAGGACTACCTCAGCTGCCAGCCTTGGCTTATCTCCTGTAGGTGGGCCTCCTTGACGCAGGGTAGAGTAAAATGAACTTGGCAGTTCACTGGGGTCTGAAGGACTAACAGCTATAAGTGTGCTTCTTTATATTTGTTTGATTCACAGTGGTTAATGTTGGATAGATGATAATTCTCTCAAGCCAGCAATTAAAATCCTCATCTTGGTTCTTGGTGTTCATCTTATAGATAGAATTAAGTAAATTATAAAGTATTAAAACACATTTTCAGCAGGATTTTCAGCTTTAGAATATTAACTGTTCATTTGTAAATAAAGCAAGCAAAGCTGAAAGGTTGAAGGTATACCCTCAATACCTTTGAATCAGAGGAGAGGAAACAAGGATTAGAGAGATTTGTTTCCCGGAGATCACTTTTTTCCTCTGAAAGCTCAAGTGAAAAATAAGGAAATGGGAGCAGGAGTGTAAAATTTTAGGACTAGCCCCAAAGAGATGTGCCCCCTTGTGACCCAAATGTGGAAACTGCAGAGGACCTGAAGAGCTCTACTGGAACGAGGTAAACTGAGGCAGGTCAAAGAGAGGGAACTTCATTTTGACGGATGTGGAAATATTATTACTTTATCAAAAGTTGTGGTTTCTAACTTCATCAATTTACTAACCTATTTCTCTTTATGTACTTTAAAAAAATACTAGGTATTTGATTTATTCTGAAAAAAAATGTATGGATGATGTGTATGTTGCTTTATTATAATGACTGACACTAGGTAAAAGAGATTGTTAAGAGAGAAAAATAAACTGGAACTTGTAGATATTTTTGTTTCTCAGAAGCTTGCTCCCCATTTTAGCTCCATAGCTCTTATGTCAGTGGGAACGATAGTGGCAATAAATGGTCTTATATAGACAGACAACCAAACCCAAATCCAAATGCAGAATGAAGAAGACAGGCATGTAAGGTCATGTTGTTGAGAACTCGGCCAACAATTTAACATTTGATAAGATTGTATTTGTGTGTAGTATTGCAAAACGCGGGAAAGAACACATGCAGAAACCAATACAGCTTTTCAGAAAGTAGAAGCTTAGAACTCTGTTTCAGGTGACATCTAGAGATTGAAGTTTTTAATGTTATCAAGAAAATGAAATGAAAAAGCAAAGCCATCATGATTTATTTTTTACAGAAACCAAAAATAGTCCCTGTGTGTTTTTTGGGTGCTAAATTCTAGAAGAAATAAATAATAATAATTAAGAAAGATTCATTGCCTATAATTTTTTTTTTAATTATAAATCCTAATTATTGTTATGTAAAGGAAGACCAGTGTCATTTGTAACTGCCAATAGTGCCCTGGGACCTTGATAAAACTCCTGGAATTTCGGTATACTGTTAAAATATTACTTTATTACCACACTATCGAAATGAATTAGCTGTTTTTCTGTCCCTCTGAGCATCATCTTTACCATTTTAATTCAGTATTTTTCTCAGAACTACTCAAATGTATTTTAAAACTCTCTCTGATTCACTCACATTTCTTCCCAGTTAGTAATTTTTCCATTTTTTACAAACTGATTTTCTAAAAGGGGCAAATCTTTTTATTTGGTGATTCTTTATATTATACATAAAAACAAAATGGATTTTAAAAGAGAATATGTGAAAATTTCTCCAAATCATTTCTTGTAAAATCTGCTAAATATAAAATCTAACCTGCTTTTCTTGTTTTCTCAACTAGCTAAGTAATGATTTCTTTTTTTCCTTTTGAGATAACTCAGAGTAGTACAAAAAACTTCCTTTTCCCTGAGAAGTTTGAGGGTAATTTGCTGACATGATACTCCATTACTCTCAAATATTTTCATGTGTGATTCTTTCAAATAAGGACTTTCTCCTATATAATTACATTATAACATCAAAATAAAGCAATTAATTGTAATACTTACCACCCTTGAATCTCAGATCCCATTAAAGTTTTATCAGCTTTCCCAATGATGTTCTTTATAAACAAAGGATCCAGTCCAAAATTACACATTGCAATGGTGAAGTTATTTAGAGAAGGTAGGGTTTAACAAACTAACATGATTGCTGAATCATTAAATGGATATTTCTTTTAGTTTCCAGTATCTTAGAGCAGCTAGAAGTAAAAACCTAAAAGTATGCAATTGTAACCCATACCAAACTCTGAAATCTGTTCTACAACTAACTATTGTGCTGTGCTTTCAAATTTATTGCTTTTTTGTATATATGTTATTTATCACAAAAAAGAAAAACAAAACTCTGTTATAATGATAAAAACAATATTTATTCCTTCTAGCCTCCTATATTCTGGAATAGCTAGAAGGAAAAATCTGAGAGGATGGTAAAGTAGCCCATGACAAACTCTGGGATCTCTCCTGTAACTACTTTTTGAAGAGTGCTCTGAAAATCATTGCTTTTTTCTTTCTTTGCTTTGTATATATGTTATATTATTCAATTAAAAAAGGTTAAAAAGAGGAGAGAAAAAAGAATACAAGAAAAAAATCACACATTGCATTTACTTATTATATTTTTCAGTATTGCTCAGTCTGGAACAGTTCCCCAGTCTTTCTTTAAATTTGATGACTTTGACTATTTTAAAGATGGCAGACTACTAAATTTGTAGAATGATTCTCATTTTCATTTTGATGTTATATCTCATTTGGATTCAATGCAGCAATGAGGACCTACCTGAGGAAAGGTAATGGGTTCAGTGGTAAACATTCCTCTCTTTCTGCCAATGCATGGAAAACTGAAAACTAAAGAAAGCAAATATTTGGATTTGTCAATGCTCTGAGATTTCTACTGCTACTTATCAAATTACACAAATTTAGTGGCTTAAGATAACCCACATTTATTGACTCAGAGTTCCATGGGTTAGAATTCCAGTTGGTGTAGTTATATTCTCCTCTCAGGCTATCACAAAACTGAAACCATGGTATTGGCCAGAGTTTTTATTTGTAGGCTCTGGGGAAAAGTTCACTTCCAAGCTCATTCTTCCTGTTACAGAATTTAGTGTCTTGCTGATTGTCAGCTGGGAACTGCTCTCAGACTAGAAGCTACTTGCATTCCTTGCCACATGTCCCCTTCCATCTTTACAAGCCAGAAACAATTGTTGGATTTTTCTTGTGCTTCAAATCTCTGACAACTCACATCTCCCCCTCTAGACTTAGATTTAAAGTCCTCATTAAAGCCTAAAGACTCCTTTAAACAAGACCATTCTGACAATTTCCTTATCTTAAGGTCAATTGATTTGGAACCTTAATCATATCTGCAAAATCCCTTTTGTTATATGCTATAATATAATCATGGGAGTAATATCTCATCATACTACAAGGTTCCACCTATATTTAAGAGGAAGAGATCAGACAAGGGTAAGAGTCATTAGAGGTCATCATAGAATTCTGCCTACTACATCTATCTTGCTACATATATGCTGCCTAGCCAGAGGATGGCCAAGGCCCCTAAGAAGCTGCCTATTACGGTCTCCATTGGACTTGGCTCTGAACAGGTAAATGCCCCAAGACCAAATAAAGACCCAATAAAAACTCCTCAGACATATCAGGCAATTTGGTTTCTTCCACTTCACCAGTAAGTATCAATTGAGGGTCTAACCTGCACCAGGCACAATTTCCAGGCAAAAATATGGAAAGCAAAAATGCATGGCTCTAGTACTGGGGAAGCTGCTAATGCTTACAAAAGCAGGTGAAAATGCTTTACCTTGGATGAGATAATACAGACTATAGGGAACCAAGAAAATGGATACATGCAGAAACGAACAAGTTGTTGAGAAAAGCAGGTACTAAATATGATTCAGATAACTTCAAAAGATTCTATTTTAGCTACTTTGTTAATTAATTAATACAAGTTTAAAAAGGTACATAAATACATTCTGTCACGTGTTCAGCATTTAACTAAGGACATGAAAGGGTGTCAGACTAAGGAAGGAATAAAACTGGAATAATCCGAATTTTTCTATTTAGGGGAGGAGAGCATAACTTTTGAGTTCTGCTTGTGAATAAATAAAGGGGAGCAATCATCTTTCTTTAATTTCCAGGATTCCTCCAAGTTTGGAACAATGGAGTATAGTTATTTCCAATCATAATAGCTGGGGGACCCCTGGGATGCTAATCTACAGGCTTTCTTTGTGCCTTCTCATCTGAGCGATTAACATCTCTTGGCTGCTAGGAGAGCAGTACTGTGGCATTCTCCTCAGTTCACTGCTTCTGTGGCCTTCTGAGAGCTGTGTCCTGGTAGCAGATCCTGGGATTATGACCTGTGGCAAAGCCTTGTTCCTATCATAGTAAGGAAGGAATCTCTGTAAGGGGAGTGCACCCATTTCTAATATGAAGCAGGACAAGCAAAATTGAAGATCTTAATGGTACCTCAATTCTTATCTTACTTCTCACCATTAGACAAGAACAAGAGCAGAAGTAAAAAAATCAGTAATGAATTAAAGACTGGTGTTCTCCATATATTATCCCTGACTCCAAATAAAATACATAAGTGCTATGGAAGAAAAGAAAGGAGAAAAAAAGAAGAATACAAGAGGAGGTGATTTAATTTTAAACGGAACATAAGGGAGATTCTCACGGAGAAAGTGATAAATGAGATTAGACCTGTAGAATATGAGGCAGAAAGTCCCTCCCCTATCTGAGGGTAAAGCATCCCAGGCAGGGAGAATGGAAGAGCAAAGGCCCTGGGGCAGAACACAGTGGTAACACCAAAGCACCTATTTTGTCTAATTTGTTAAAGAATGGTTGTATTAGGGTTCTCCAAAGAAACATGGTTGACATGTTTTACATAATTTTACATCAAATTATTTTCTACAATAATTTCTTTCTAACTTGACCCCTTTTATCTGTGATGTAAAGTGAAATTTCCCAATAATGCTGTAAATTGGTGTATGTGTATGTTAATATTATGAGATCTATTACAGGAATTGGCTCATGACACTATAGAGATTAGCAAATGCAGACGCCAGAGTTCAGGTCTCAAGTTGGGAACTCCAGTGAATGTTCCCCAGGAGAAGCTGGGTGGCTGAAGTAGAGACAGAATCTGTTTCTTCTGACTACTAAAATCATCAGTTCTCCCTTTAAGGCTTTCAACTGATTAAATGAGATTTCTCTCATTGCTGAAAGCAATTTCCTTTATGGATTGTAGATATAATCAGCCATAGATGTAATAAACTGACTATTCAAATCCACGAAATACCCTCACAATAGTAACAATGAAGCTAAACAACTGACACCATGATTCACACATGACTTGAACCATCACTATGGTCACCGATGGTCTTGACACCTGCCAATTGTTCCTAACATCCCTTTTTGAATCAGCAAAGGCTGACAAGCAGCTCTAGAAAAGGGTGAAAAACTTCAGTGGAATTTCGGGAAAGCATCTACCCTACTGGTGACAATTGAGGACAAAAGAACTGTTTAAATTTGAAATAAAATGTAATCAAATTCCACTGCATCATATATCCAGAACATTTGTTTTCTAAATTTCAAAGGTCAGTTGAATGTAAACAATGTCAAATAAAGGTTTTTCTTTGGCTTCCCGGTAGATACGCTTTTTCCCCAGTTTCTTGACTCTCTATTACCTTGCATATTTTTTTATTTCCAGTAGATATATGAAATAAAGAACTGAATTAAATTCTTATTTAAAAAAAAATGTTTCATTAGTTCTGTGATTGTATAAGTGAATTATCTACTTAATTCATAGATTTAAGATTTGAAACATGTTAAAGAATCACAAAAAGAAAATTTACCTGTTGCCGTGTAACATGGAAAAAAATGATTAACATTTTTATTTTTCTAGATAAATTTTCCTTTCTTTTAAGTTTTGATAGTGAAAGTGACTTGCGTTAATTTGCATTTCTAGATAAGGAGGGTATGAACATTTCATATGGCCAATGTTCATGTACCAACTTTTCTTTGGGCATCTAAGATATTTCTTACTGATTTGAATAAGCTCTATTGGTCATAAGAAAATTACTTTTTCTGCCATGGCAAATGTTTTTTTCCCAGTTTCTTAACTCCCTGTACTTTGCATATTTTTACATTCAGAGTTTACATATTTATAGTCATACTTACCCATCATTAAAGCCAAAAATGCTTATTCCCACCAGTGTTCACTATTGAGAGGCCTTTCCAATTTTACATCAAATTATTTTCTACAGTAATTTCTTTCTAACCCGACCCCTTTTATCTGTGATGTAAAGTGAAATTCCCCAATAATGCTGTAAATAAAGTTCCAAATATCAAATTACATATAAAAAGCAGAGTTGTTTCAAAGTTTATGAATGGTTTATGAGTCCTGGGCAGCTGTCCATTATGGGGTCTGGCTGAGAACCAGATCCCTCCAGGTACCACCTAGAGTTTGGCATCATGTGGTTGCCATTTGCCCGATCTCACTTAAAGACTAATGGAGTAAGTCTAGTAGTAGTAGGCTTCCTGGGACTTAACAAACTGCAATAGGGATTCCAGGGTCTACAGGTTAGTTGGCACCCATTTTTCCAGCTCAATCCCAGGAAAATGAGTAGAGGAAATGCTAATGCTTGGGACATGAGGAGCCACCCTCTGCCTCCTTATTTCAAACAATATGTTCCTTTCCTTTTCCATGATTAACTGTGCCACTCTGCCACATCCATTGCAGCTCTCTTCCTTTCCTTCCTCCCACTGCATGAGATAAGGCAAGTTCTCTTTGTAACCAGAATGAAATTATTTTAACAAATACCTTTATACTAGATTTCATTGATGACTACTATAGCTTCATTTCCAGCTATCCAAAAATACTGAGCAAATTTTAGGATGGATTCATTGTATGTTTTAGAATTGTGGAGATTAAGAAGTCTGAAGATCTACATGTTGAAAATAAAATCAGGAGTAATTAGGAAGGTGCTTTTTTCTTTTTAATATAACCTATCTCCCTGTAAGTTTTTTATTTACAACTGTTTGGTTAAATTCAAAGGCCATATAATTAATTAACAGGAAATTAAACTATTTTATCTTATAACCTGAGCTTTTTATCAAGGAAATCAGAAACATAATCATACATACATTTTCTGAAAACATAATTTTCAGAAAATGCTCCCTAAAGAAATGCCACTTGTCCCTGATTTGAAATTATTTTCAGTATTTCATTTGCATAGAATTTATATAATTTTTTAAAAGCACAAAATAATCCCATAAATTATTATGTATTGATATGTACATAAATGGTAAATATATAAAAATGTGGATAAGAAGTGTATGAGTCAGGGTCCAGCCAGTAGGACCGAAACCACTCTAAGATTTTTGAATTTTGGATATGTTTTTTTCTTAGTGTAATACCTTGTTACAATTGATGAAATAATATTATTATAATTATACTATTAGCTATAGCCATAGTTTACTTGGACTCTATCGCTTTTTCCATTTTTTGATTACAGTAACATAGCTAACAAAAATGTTCTATTTTATCCACTTTCAATTATACAATTCAATGTTAATTACATTCACAATGTTGTGAATTACATTTACCATCACCACCATCCATTACCAAAACTCTATCATCACCCCAAACAGAAGTTCCATAACAATTAGGTATTGATTTCCAATTCCTCAGCCCCATCCAGTCCCTGGTAGCTTGTCTTCTAGTTTATGAGTTTATGAAGTTGCATATTCTAATTATTTCATATCAGTGAGATCATACAACATTTGTCCTTTATTGTATAATCAATGGTTCATCCACATTGTCATGTGCATTAGAATTCCATTTCTTTTTACAGCTGAAAATGTTCCATTATATGTATATACCACATTTTGTTTTTCCATTCATCTCTTGATGAACACTTGAGTTGTTCCACCTTGTAATTGTGCAAAGTGCCACTTTGAACATTGGTGTGCAAATATCTATTGAACTCCCTGCTTTCAATACCTTTGGCTATGTACCCAGAAGTGGAATTGCCAGATCATATGGTAACTCTATATTTATCTTTCTGAGAAACCACCAAACTATTACCACAACAGCTGCACCATTTTGCATTCCCATCAACAGTGGTATGACGGTTCCTATTTTTCCACATCCTCTCCAGCTTTTGTTATTTTCCACTTTTTAATAGTAGACATTCCAGTGGGTATGATATGGTATCTCATTGTGGTTTGATTCACATTTGCCTGATGGCTAATGATGAGGATCATCTTTTCACATGTTTATTAGACAAATGTATATCTTCATTGGAGAAATCTCTATTCAAATCTTTTGCTCTGTTCTAGTTTGCTAGCTGCCGGAACGCAACACACCAGAGATGGATTGGCTTTTAATAAAAGGGGATTTATTTTGTTGGTTCTTCAGAGGAAAGGCAGCTAACTTTCCACTGAGGTTCTTTCTTACTTGGAGGCACAAGATGGTCTCTGCTGGTCTTCTCTCCAGGCCCCTGGGTTCCAACAACTTTCCCCGGGGTGACTTCTTTCTGCACCTCCAAAGGCCTGGGCTGAGCTGCGAGTGCTGAGATGAGGAATGCCGAGCTGCTTAGCTGTGCTACATTGCTTTCTCTCATTTAAGCACCAACCAATTAAGTCAAATGTCACTCATTGCAGCAGACACGCCTCCTAGCTGACTGCAGATGTAATTGGCAACAGATGAGATTCACGTACCATTGGCTTGTGTCCACAGCAACAAGATTAGGTATGCTCACCTGGCCAAGTTGACAACTGAATCTAACCAACACATGCTCACTTCATTTTCTGTCTTTCTTTTTATTTTAAAACTTTTTTTCATATACCACACAATCCATAATAAGTGTACCATCACTGACTTCTGGTATAATCGCATAGTTATACATTCACCATCACAGTCAATGTAAGACCATTCTCATATCTTCTGAACTGAAAAATCCCATGCACCTTATATCCCCAGGTGCTGGTTTGAAACTATTATGTACCCAAGAAAAGTCATGTTCTTTGAATCCTATATCCAGTCTTATGGGGGCAGCCATGTTCTTTTAATCCTGATCCAATATTGTAGGGTGGGACCTCTTGATTAGGTTGTTTCCATGGATATGTTGCACACCCAATTGTGGTTTGACCCTTTGATTAGATAGAGATGTGACTCCACCCATTCAAGGTGGGTTTTAATTAGTTTGCTGTAGTCCTTAAAAGAGCTGACACTGAGCTCAGACAGAGAAGAAAATGCCAGAGACACCCACAGGATCTGCAAGAGCCATTTGAAATCAGAAGCTAGGAGAGGAGCTCAGCAGATTTTGCCTTGTGCCTTCCCACAAGATGATAAGCAAGCCAGAACTCAAAGTTTTGTCCCAGAGAAGCTAAGTGAGGACCCACAGATGCTTAGAGATGGAGCCACTGGAATCAGAAGCACAAAGCAATGAACTGGAAGCTAGAACCTTAGATACCAGCCAAGTACTTCCTTGACTGACAGAGAAATCCTGAATGCTGTTTGGCCTTTCTTCAGAATAAGCCATCTATCTCTGGATGCCTTAGTTTGGACATTTTTAAGACCTTAGAGCTGTAAACTTGCAACTTAATAAATCCCCTTTATAAAAGCTATTCCATTTCTGGTATATTGTATTTGGCAGCATTAGCAAATGAAAACACCCTCTATTATTGACATTTAGCTTCCTTTTATTGCCTTTGTTGCAATTACTGAAAGAATACTACAATGTTAATTATAGACTTTAGTTTGCATTAATTGTATTTTTCCCATTACACCCTATTAACACCTTGTAATAATGATGCACATTTGTTTCAGATCATGTAACATCTTTCTTATATTTGTACAATTAACCACCATCATCATCCACTCTAGGTGTCACTAAGTTGCACAGTACCAGTTTTTATCCTCTAGCTTTCCTTCTAGTGACATATTCAACCCTCGCCTTCCTCTTTCAACCATACTCACACTCAACTTTGTTACTTATACTTACAGTATTGTGCTACATTCACACATTATTGTGCTATCCATTTCCAAACCTTTACAATAAACCTAATTAAATATTCTGTAATCCTTAAGCATTAATTTTCTAATCTCTACCCTCTATTTTTTATAAACTTTGCTCATTATAGTTAGTTCATATTAATGTGACCATATATTATTTGGCCTTCTGCTTCTGGCTTATTTCACTCAAAGTGTCAAGGTTCATCGACATTGTGGTATGCATCATGATTTCATTCCTTCTTACAGCCTCAAAAAATATATCATCATTCCCAGAGCCTGCCAATGCCAAAAAAAACCCATCATATGTGTATACAGCTATTTTTTTCTTTCACTACTGGTATTTTTGGTGTAAAGTCTAATAAACGAATCAAAGGCAAGATCCTGAAGATGTTTCCCTATGTTTCTACTAGAAGTTTTATAGCTTTGGTTCTTAGATTTAGGCCTTTGTTCCATTTAGAGACAATTTTTGTGTATGTTGTAAGATATGAATCAATCTTCATTCTTTTGTGTATGGATATCCAGTTTTCCAAGCACCACTTGTTGAAGAGATTATTCTTTCCCAATTGAATGGACTTGGCACCATTCTAAAAAATCAATTGGCCTTAGATGTGAGGATTTATTTCTAAAATCTAAGTTCAATTCCATTGATCTATATGTCTGTCCTTGTGCCAGTATCATGCTGTTTTGATTACTGTAGCTTTGTAATAAGTTTTAAAATTGGGAAATGTGAACCCTCAAACTTTTTTCTTCTTTTTACAATGACTTTAGGTATTTGGGATCTCTTACCTTTCACATGAATTTGATGATTGGTTTTTCCACTTCTGCAAAGATGGCTGTTGGAATTTTTACTGGGTTTGCATTGAATCTGTAAATCACTTTGGGTAGAATTGATATCATAACAATATTTTACCTTCCAATCCATGAACATGGACCAAATTCCATTTTTTTTCAGTTTTCTTTAAGTCTTTCAACAATGGATTTTAGTTTTCTAAGTATAAGTACTTAATGTCTTTGTGTAAATGTATTTCTGGATATATGCTTCTTTTAATTGCTTTTGCAAATGGGATTTTTTTTCTTGATATTCTCTTTAGATTGTTCATTTCTAGTATATAGAAACATTATTCTTGTACTCTGCCACTTTGCTGAATTCATTTCTCATTTCTGTTAACATTTTTGTGGATTTTTCAGGATTTTCTATATATAGGATCATGTCATCTACAAACAGAAAAAAATTTGTTCTTCCTTTCCAGTTTGTTTTGGCCTTATGAACAATTTGCACACAATTCTTAATGTATGTACTGAAAATCTAAAAAGCGATGTAGTTGCATTTCCTTTCTAAGTTATTCCAGTGACTTTCCAGCTTAAAATTTGGAGGCAGGTTTTCCTTAAGAGGTTATCAAGTACCAATATCTTCAAATTTTGATTTAGCCATTATTTCAAAATTCCCACTAACTCACAATTTAGTCTCATGCACACTATATACTCACATTTCTAATCTTTCACAGCATAAAACAAAGTTATGAGGTATGCTGGATGACTACGACTAAGCATATTGCACAGTGGACACAGTTCTGACAGGGGGATCCAAGATCAGGGAGTAGTTTTAAGAGAAATTTCCACTAAGAAACAAAGGAATAGAAGTAATTTTAAATGTTCAATACCTATTAAATGCATGATTGTGACTCCAACTAGTCATTTAGTATGTGTTGTTTTATAGATATAAAAACTGCCACCCTCCACCTTCTGGAATGTTAGTTGACATCCAAGAGAGTGCAAGCCTCCTGTAATTCATATCCCATATTTTCTGGTTATACCAAAAAACAAACAAACTGCAAATGATGTCCTCTCTTACAAACAGCATTTACCTTAAAAAATGGGATGAGGTAGGATTGCAAATTCTTTTTAAAAAATGTTTCTTTTAGAGCTACTAAAAAACAGTTCCCTTAATGACAATTGTCCATTTTTGGCCATGAAGAAGTTAGAAGAGTTATCTCCTAATATCCCTCAAGATTGAGAGGAAAATTAACAAATGAGAGGGAGGAGTTGTAACTGAGAAATTAGGATTTAAGTGATAATTGTAGTTGCTGAGTCATTATATAGATATTTATTTTTTGTTTTCTGGTATTTTGGAGCAGACAGAGGGAAATGTCTGAATTCTTTGAACTATGATCCAGCTGCCTTGCTCTCTGATAAGTCTGTATTTTGTGCCCTTGTGATTTGTAAAAACCTTCTGACTAACCTTCGCTTGTACCCGTATATCCAGTTTTTCAACTTTAGGATCTTGTGATGACTAAAGACAGGCCCTAATATTTATTAATGAAGGGTCTTGGGTCAGCCCAGAACTAAGACATATTCTTTAGAACTAAGAACTGTTCCTTAAATGTCTGTAAGGAAAGGACATGTTCCTTACCTATCTATTTCTACTGTTTTCACTAGGTGTTAACCCACCCCAAGTCCAAAGTTATCTTGATAACTGAAACTGGATCTAGCCAAAATGGGCCCCACCTGACATGGACTGCAGCTTAGACTTTAACTTATGAATCACTGATACCTCATTGTAATACTAAAAATCATGCCCATCATCATATTAAGGCTGCCATTTTCTTACATACATTCTGTAACTAAGCATGTAATCAATCTGTGCATGCTCAATAATAAAATTACCTCTAATTACATCATCTGGGGCTATTGTGCTCATTATCCTAAAACCTGTCTATCTTTTAATGCTCTAAGACTATGAGAATTACTAAAGTTTGGGGAGACAGATTTTTGGGCCGATAGGCCACCTGATCTCCTGCTCTGTGCCTAATAGCAACCTCTTTTTCTCTTTGAACCCCAGATGCCTCAGGAATTGGTCATTTGAGTGCACAGGCAAAAGAATCCACCGCCTTTGTCTGGTAACTATAACAAAGCATAGCAACATTATATTGTTGTTTGATCCCCAATTACTCTATATTTTCAAAAACCAAAATAAATCATGAACAAGTTCAATGTCTAATAATAATTGAAAATCTGACTCATAGTATTGTCTTCTACCACTAGTTAATGTGTTTTTGCCCTTGTCTTATAAAATAGTTCTATAATTCTGCACAAAAGTTTGTATAAAAATGCTTTAATCTCAGCTGTATTCTGTATATGTAGTCAAATCTGATTTTACTAGGTGCTAACATTTTGATTATGTTAAGGATTCATCCACAATAAAATGTACTGTAGATAATAAAAAATGTTTTAATCTGAAAAAAAGATATCAACCATGACTTTCAAGTTTCTGGCTTGAGTATTCAGGTAAATAGTCGTGCCTTTTACTGATATGGAAATGGCCTTTTGGAAATAAGAGAGCTACTTCCTTCAATAAAATAGAGGGCATGGAGGGGTAGGAGTGGTTTAGGAAGCTGCAGCGTTTAGGACTGCGGAATACCAGAAGAGAAAGAAAGCATAAAATAGTTCTCAGAGATTGGGAATAGCAAGCTACCAAGAAGCGTGTTACAATCACAGCCAGGGTTTAGGGCCCTTTTGAGGTCTGTGATCATTAATCAATTTAAAATGAAACCAGTCCGTTTGGTTATGAGATTTCCCCTTAGCCAAGTTTCCTCCCTTGCTTCATTTTCTACTGTATTTTTTTTTAATCTTCTAGCTATTCATAATTTGGAAATAAAATATTTTTATTTGTTAAATATAATCCTACTATTTCCTTTACTTCAAAATAGTAAATTTATTGACATAGTGAATTATATATATATATATATATATATATATATATATATATATATATATATATATATGTTTTTAAAACTTGCAGTTACAAAATAGTTGATAAAAATGTACTTCTGAATTGTACAAGGAGGAAGAAACACGGACCACTGTTAAGACATGGTATAGAAGATTAATCAGACTTGGCTTCTTTCTCTCATGCTTCATCAGAAACTGGACTCTTCTCATTTTTAGTGTCTCCATTTTCTACAGGCAAATCTTTAGTTTCTTGGTTAGCCACTTCAGCTTGGTTTTCCTTTGTTCCTCTTTTTTGCTTTAATTGCACTTTTTTACCTGAAGGTTTTCCTTTCCCATTGCCATTTTTGGCTTCATTTCGACTTTCACAGGAGCAAGTTTAGCTAATAGCCTCGTTGACCTCCTTTTGGGCTCCTCTTTCCACCCCCATTAAGCTGAACTGACTTTCCTCTTGGGCATATCAGGACAGAGCACACATTTTTCTGGGTGCTGTGGATCTCGGCATGCTGAGAGCCTTTGTAAGACTAGGCTGCTGGCCCTTTCATTTTTATTTCTTGCCTAATATCTCTAGCAGAGAACTTCCAGCATGAAGTTGAATAACACTGGTGACAGTGGGCATCTGTGTCTTGTTCCAGATCTTAGGGGCAAAGATTTCAGTCTTTCACAATTGAGTATGGTGGTGTTAGCTGTGGATTTTTCATATGTGCCCTTTATCATGTAAAGGGGGTTTTCTTATATTCCTAATTTTCTGTGTTCTTTTTTTTAAAATCAGGAAATGATGTGAATTTTGTCAAATGCCTTTTCTGCATCAATTGGGATTCTCATGTATTTTTTTTTTTTTTTTACTTTGTTCTATTGATGTGTTGTACTACATTTATTATGTTATATTGAAGCATCCTTGCTTTCCTGACATAAATCCCAATTGCTCATGGTGTTTAATTCTTTTAATATGTTCTTGAATTCAGTTTGCTAGTATTTTCCTGACAATTTTTGTGTCTATATTCATGGGGGATACTGGTCTGTAATTTTCTATCCTTGTGTTCTCTTTATCTGGCTTTGGTATTAGTATGATGCTGACCTCAGAAATGAGTAAGGAAGGTTTCATTCTTCTTCAAATTTTTGGGAAGAGTTTAAGTAGGATTTGTATTAATTCTTCTTGAAATACTAGATAAATTCATCAGAGAAGTTATCTTGTCCTGAGCCTTTTGCTGTTGGGAGGATCTGATGACTGATTCAATATCTTTACTTATTATATGTCTGTTGAAACCATCTATATCTTCTTGCGTCAGTATAGGTAGTGTATGCATTTCTACATTTGTCCATTTCATTTGGGCTAATCTAATTGGTTGGTATACAATTGTTGATTCCTATCCTCTTGTAATCCTTTTTTATATCTGTAGGATAAGTACAAATGTTAATACCAATCAAAAGCAGTGGGTTCTCTGCTCAATGGGCTCAAATTACCAATTCCTGATACACCAGGGTTTCAAAGAGCAGAGAGCCTATTGTTAAGTACAAAGCAGAAGGTCAGATGGTCTGTCAGCCTAAAAACCTGTCTCCCTAAATTGCAGTAATTCTGATCATTTTATAGTATCAAAAGATGGGCAGGTTTTAGGATAATGAGCACAGTAGCTAGAGCTGATGAAGTTAGAGACCATCTAATTATTGAGCATGCAAAGATTGTGTACATGCTTAGTCACAGAATATACATAAGAAAATGGTAGCCTTAATATGATGATGGACATAATTTTTAGTATTATAATGAAGTAAGGTCACTTATAGGTTAAAATTTAAGGTACTGAATGTGTCAGGCAGGCCAATTTTGGTTAGATCCAGTTGTTTTACAAGATATTTTTGAAATGGGGTGGATTAGGTCTGGGCTGACTCAAGGCCTTTCATTAATAAACATTAGAAGCTGTTCTTTAGAGATCATAAGACCCTAAAGTTGAAAAACAGGAAAGGGTGTAGAAGTGTTTCGGTCACAAGGTATTACAATCACAAGTTAAAGTCTATATGGTTATAAGTCATTATCAGAGATCAAGGTAGCTGGATTACAATTCAGAAATATATCAGGTATTTCCCCCTGTCTATTCTATTATACAAGAAAGTAAAAAGAAATATCTATATAATGACTCAGTAATCATTCTTATTTCTTAAATCTTAACTTCTTGGATACAACTCCTCCTTCTCAACTGATCATTCTCTCAATCTTAAGGGATATCTGGGCAATGACCATTCTAACTTCTTCATGCTGAAAAAGAGTGTCACCATGGGGTAGAGAAATGAAAGTGGTTGTTGATCTCAGAGAGACCATTCTTATCTAACTAGGAAAAATTCGGGGGGTTTAAGTTTCTGAAAAACAAATTTAAGTAAAAGTTTATAAAATCCTAACCCAGGGTATTCTTTAGGGTTTTCAAGAACACTATTGATTGGGGCTTGGCATACTGTGGCAGATTGTATTATCTGGCTGAAACTTGTAAGAATAATCTCCAAAATGAGATTCTCTTTACTCTATTTGAAATCTCTTAGCCACCAAAACTTTTTATTTATTTTCCCCCCTTTGAATAAGAAAGTATTGCCAATCCCACAATGCCAGAGTTCATCCTTGGGAGTCATGTCCCATGTTGCCGAGAAGTCATGTCCCACATAGGGGAGAAGGTTGTGAGTTAATTTGCAGAGTTCAGCTTAGATAGGTCACATCTGAGCAACAAAAGAGATTCTCTGGGGATGACTCTTAGCATGTTATATTAATATTAATAAATAAATATAATTGTTTATTTAATTATAAATAGGCTTAGTTTGCCATTACAAAAATAAGTGCCATAAGGGCAAGCCTCAAGATTGATGACTTGGCTTATTAAATTGGGAGCCCCTATTGCTTAAGAAAATAGAGGAATTCCCCAGCTGGGGAAGTTTAATAGTTCCACATTTTTTCTCCAGTCCCTCAAAGGAATTTTTAAAAATGTATTTTTATTGAGAAGTCTTCAAAAAACATACAGTCCATCCACAGTATACAATCAGTGGGCTCACAATATCATCACATAGTTGTGCATTCAACACCATCATTTGTATCACTCCAGAAAAAGAAATAAAAAGAAAAAACTCATACATCCCATACCTCTTGCCCCTCCCTGTCATTGACCACTAGTATTTCAATCTACTTGATTTTTTTTTACCCCTTATTCCTCCTATTATTTATTATCTACCTATTTTTCCTTTTTTTTTTTTTTAACTCCTCTGCCTATATCCTGGATAGAAGAAGCAGCAGACTCAAGGTTTTCACATCACATGCTCACACTGTAAAAGCTATATAATTATACAGTCTTCTTCAAGAATCAAGGCTACTGGAACACAGTTCCACAGTTTCAGATACTTCCATCTAGCCACTCCAATGTATATTGCATAAGAATAACCTCCAGGAAAACCTCTTGACTCTGTTTGAAATCTCTCAGCCACTGAAATTTTATTTTGTCTCACTTCTCTCTTCCCCCTTTTGGTCAAGAAGAATTTCTCAGATCTACAATTCTGGGTCCCAACTCATCCCTAGGAGTCATGTCTCACATTGCCAGGGAGATTTATACCCCTAGGAGTCATGTCCCATGTAGGAGGGAGGGCAGCGAGTTCACCTGCTGAGTTGGCTTAGAGGGAAAGGCCACATCTGAGCAACAAAAAGAGGTTCTCTGAAGGTGACTCTTAGGCATAATTATAAATAGGCTTAACTTTTCCTTTGCAAGAATAAATTTCAAGTGAACCCCAATATCTTGGGCTCAGCCTATTGAATTGGTTGTCCCCACTGCTTGACAGAGTATCAAGAATTCCCTAGGTAGGGAAGTTTATTATTTCTTCTTTCTCTCCAGCTTCCCAAGGGGACTTTGCAAGTACTTTTTAATTCTCTGCCCAAATTACTCTAGAATATATTGGGGCAACACACTAACCTGTATAAACCAACAAGATCTCACAACCTATTTAAGATTCCATGTAATTACCTCGAGGGACTTTGCAAATAAATTTTCATTTTCTGCCCCAAATACTCTGAAATGCATCAGGGTATTACATTAACCTGTACAGAATATCAAGATCTCATTCCCTATTCTAGGTTCTGTGTAATGAGGTTGTATAAATAAACTGACCAAACAGGTTAAATTAGATAATATGCTACAGAGACTTTAAAATTTTGGACTAAATATTTATTCCTTTAGTCTCACACAAAGTTAAAGTTTCAAAACTTTACCTTTACCCTGTATTCTGGTTTACCTTAGTCCTAAACAGATTCGATTCATTCACATCTCTAATTGAAATTTGATCCCTTTTTCAGCTTCTTTTACAGTTGCCATGTGTAATGCTGACTTTCAGAGCTGGAAAACTCTAACTCTGAGTTTCAGATGTCACACAAATACCCAAAGTTCCAGGGAACTACCAGGTTATGTACAAAGAGCAAAGCATCTCAGAATTTAGAAATAACAGTTAAAGCTCAAGAATAAATATGACTGCTGTAAGAGCTTATAATCTAGGCCCTAATTTTCTTATAAGCATTTTCTAAATGAAGCTATTTTCAGAAATAAGAACATTTGACAGTTGATTTATATTGGGGTCATCAACCACAAACCATAGCAGAAGTCTCACTTTCACATGTTTACCAGGGTTATGTTAATTAACAGGAAGAACATAATTTATAGTTTCCTTGCTTCCCTTTTAAAGTCCTTTTTTGTTGAAGATGAAGTTCTAACTTACAGCTGGCCACATGTACTTTTAGAGACACATTGAAGTTGTGTAACTGACAAGTAAATTTGGCTGTTTTCATGATCTGTAACCTTCTCCCAAGTGTAACTAAAACCATGGCTAACAACATCATACTGTTGTCTAACATCATGCAGATCAGTATCAGGATATAATATGGACAGTGAGAACACTGTTGGAATTTTATACAGTATCAAAATATATGAATAACATTCCATCCATACAAATTTTAGTTAAAGTAGGATACAAAATTCCTTTAATTACTCTAATAGTTTCCAAATACTTCCTACGTAATATGTTAACCTATCTTAACACTTCACTTTATAAGGTTAAAGAACAATTCCTCTGCAAGTTTTCCTTTAAAAGTGAAAAGACTTGCTTTCTGAAATTAAGGATGATAAAGTCAACATAAACATCAACAAGTATTTTATTCTATGATCTTCATCTTTTAAACAGAGTAACTCAGAAGGTTAAGAAAAACTTTATATAACTTTTCATTAAGAGCAGAACAACAATTCACATTATTTTAACAGATAGAAAGCTAAACACCACTTTTGTAGGAATACACAGTTTGACACAAAAATTTTTTTTAAATATTATAAATAGGCCTATCAAATTTTTGTCAGCATTGATTATACCAGGCAGCATTCACTTTCATAAACCTTCTACAACTTTCCATATCCACTCAGGCTTTGTTCTATACATTCTCGAGGGTTAAACTACACACTTTTCTTTAACAAAGCACATCTTGTATATTTTACATTCCCATATAGTTTAAGTTAACAAAAAGATCTTTGATATGCTGTTTAAACATCTTACAAAACATAATTATTTTTAAAATGAAGTTCATCAAAATAATAACAATTTCATTAAACACAAAACTTACAATTTTTTTATCATAATAAAGATCTAATAGATATAATGCTAGCTTATTTTATCAGTAAACTTGTATAAATTTAGGGAGAACATACCTAAGTAGAATAGAATTGTGTTTGTTTGATTCAAAAAGTCATCATAAAAACAGGAATAGGACTAGACTTTGTCACTGAATTTTTGTGGCTGTATTTGCTTTTTTTTTTTATTAATTAAAAAAATTAACTAACACAACATTTAGAAATCATTCCATTCTACATATACAATCAGTAATTCTTAATATCATCACATAGATGCATATTCATCGTTTCTTAGTACATTTGCATCGATTTAGAAAAAGAAATAGAAAGACAACAGAAAAAGAAATAAAACGATAATAGAGAGAAAAAAATAAAAATAAAGAAAAAAGAAAAAAAAAACTATACCTCAGATGCAGCTTCATTCAGTGTTTTAACATACTTACATTACAATTAGGTAGTATTGTGCTGTCCATTTCTGAGTTTTTGTATCCAGTCTTGTTGCACAGTCTGTATCCCTTCAGCTCCAATTACCCATTATCTTACCCTATTTCTATCTCCTGATGGTCTCTGTTACCAATGACATATTCCAAGTTTATTCTCTAATGTCGGTTCACATCAGTGGGACCATACAGTATTTGTCCTTTAGTTTTTGGCTAGTCTCACTCAGCATAATGTTCTCTAGGTCCATCCATGTTATTACATGCTTCATAAGTTTATTCTGTCTTAAAGCTGCATAATATTCCAACATATGTATATACCACAGTTTGTTTAGCCACTTGTCTGTTGATGGACATTTTGGCTGTTTCCATCTCTTTGCAATTGTAAATAATGCTGCTATAAACATTGGTGTACAAATATCCGTTTGTGTCTTTGCCCTTAAGTCCTTTGAGTAGATACCTAGCAACGGTATTGCTGGGTCGTATGGCAATTCTATATTCAGCTTTTTGAGGAACTGCCAAACTGCCTTCCACAGTGGTTGCACCATTTGACATTCCCACCAACAGTGGATAAGTGTGCCTCTTTCTTCACATCCTCTCCAACACTTGTCATTTTCTATTTTGTTGATAATGGCCATTCTGGTGGGTGTGAGATGATATCTCATTGTGGTTTTGATTTGCATTTCTCTAATGGCCAGGGACATTGAGCATCTCTTCGTGTGCCTTTTGGCCATTTGTATTTCCTCTTCTGAGAGGTGTCTGTTCAAATCTTTTTCCCATTTTGTAATTGGGTTGGCTGTCTTTTTGTTGTTGAGTTGAACCATCTCTTTATAAATTCTGGATACTAGACCTTTATCTGATATGTCATTTCCAAATATTGTCTCCCATTGTGTAGGCTGTCTTTCTACTTTCTTGATGAAGTTCTTTGATGCACAAAAGTGTTTAATTTTGAGGAGCTCCCATTTATTTATTTACTTCTTCAGTGCTCTTGCTTTAGGTTTAAGGTCCATAAAACTGCCTCCAATTGTAAGATTCATAAGATATCTCCGTACATTTTCCTCTAACTGTTTTATGGTCTTAGACCTAATGTTTAGATCTTCGATCCATTTTGAGTTAACTTTTGTATAGGGTGTGAGATACGGGTCCTCTTTCATTCTTTTGCATATGGATATCCAGTTCTCTAGGCACCATTTATTGAAGAGACTGTTCTGTCCCAGGTGAGTTGGGTTGACTGCCTTATCAAAGATCAAATGTCCATAGATGAGAGGGTCTATATCTGAGCACTCTATTTGATTCCATTGGTTGATATATCTATCTTTATGCCAGTACCATGCTGTTTTGACCACTGTGGCTTCATAATATGCCTTAAAGTCAGGCAGCGTGAGACCTCCAGCTTCGTTTTTTTTCCTCAAGATACTTTTAGCAATTTGGGGCACCCTGCCATTCCAGATAAATTTGCTTATTGGTTTTTCTATTTCTGAAAAATAAGTTGTTGGGATTTTGATTGGTATTGTGTTGAATCTGTAAATCAATTTAGGTAGAATTGCTTAAATCTTATCTATATTTAGTCTTCCAATCCATGAACAAGGTACGCCCTTCCATCTATTTAGGTCTTCTGTGATTTCTTTTAACAGTTTTTTTGTAGTTTTCTTTGTATAGATCTTTTGTCTCTTTAGTTAAATTTATTCGTAAGTATTTTATTCTTTTAGTGAAATTGTAAATGGAATTCGTTTCTTGATTTCCCCCTCAGCTTGTTCATTGCTAGTGTATAGAAACACTGCAGATTTTTGAATGTTGATCTTGTAACCTGCTACTTTGCTGTACTCATTTATTAGCTCTAGTAGTTTTGCTGTGGATTTTTCAGGGTTTTCAACATATAGTATCATATCATCTGCAAACAGTGATAGTTTTACTTCTTCCTTTCCAGTTTTGATGCCTTGTATTTCTTTTTCTTGTCTAATTGCTCTGGCTAGAACTTCCAACACGATGTTGAATAACAGTGGTGATAATGGACATCCTTGTCTTGTTCCTGATCTTAGGGGGAAAGTTTTCAATTTTTCCCCATTGAGGATGATATTAGCTGTGGGTTTTTCATATATTCCCTCTATCATTTTAAGGAGGTTCCCTTGTATTCCTATCCTTTGAAGTGTTTTCAACAGGAAAGGATGTTGAATCTTGTCAAATGCCTTCTCTGCATCAATTGAGATGATCATGTGATTTTTCTGCTTTGATTTGTTGATATGGTGTATTACATTAATTGATTTTCTTATGTTGAACCATCCTTGCATACCTGGGATGAATCCTACTTGGTCATGATGTATAATTCTTTTAATGTGTTGCTGGATTCGATTTGCTAGAATTTTGTTGAGGATTTTTGTATCTATATTCATTAGAGAGATTGGTCTGTAGTTTTCTTTTTTTGTGATATCTTTGCCTGGTTTTGGTATGAGGGTGATGCTGGCTTCATAGAATGAATTAGGTAGCTTTCCCTCCACTTCAAATTTTTTAAGAGTTTGAGCAGAGTTGGTACTAATTCTTTCTGGAATGTTTGGTAGAAGTCACATGTGAAGCTGTCTGGTCCTGGACTTTTCTTTTTGGGAAGCTTTTGAATGACTGATTCAATTTCTTTACTTGTGATTGGTTTGTTGAGGTCATCTATTTCTTCTTGAGTCAAAGCTGGTTGTTCATGTCTTTCCAGGAACCCGTCCATCTCATCTACATTGTTGTATTTATTAGTGTAAAGTTGTTCATAGTATCCTGTTATTACCTCCTTTATTTCTGTGAGGTCAGTGATTATGTTTCCTCTTCCATTTCTGATCCTATTTATTTGCGTCCTCTCTCTTCTTCTTTTTGTCAATCTTGCTAAGGGCCCATCAATCTTGTTGATTTTCTCATAGAACCAACTCTGGTCTTATTGATTTTCTCTATTGTTTTCATGTTTTCAATTTCATTTATTTCTGCTCTAATCTTTGTTATTTCTTTCCTTTTGCTTGCTTTGGGGTTAGTTTGCTGTTCTTTCTCCAGTTCTTCCAAGTGGACAGTTAATTCCAGAATTTTTGCCCTTTCTTCTTTTTTGATATAGGCCTTTAGGGCAATAAATCTCCCTCTTAGCGCTGCCTTTGCTGTGTCCCATAGGTTTTGATATGTTGTGTTTTCATTTTCATTCGCCTCGAGATATTTACTAATTTCTCTTGTAATTTCTTCCTTGACCCACTGGTTGTTTAAGAGTGTGTTGTTGAGCCTCCACATATTTGTGAATTTTCTGGCACTCTGTCTATTATTGATTTCCAACTTCATTCCTTTATGATCCGAGAAAGTGTTGTGTATGATTTCAATCTTTTTAAATTTGTTGAGACTTCGTTTGTGACCCAGCATATGGTCTATCTTTGAGAATGATCCATGAGCACTTGAGAAAAAGGTGTATCCTGCTGTTGTGGGGTGTAATGTCCCATAAATGTCTGTTAAGTCTAGCTCATTTAGTGTAATATTCAAATTCTCTGTGTCTTTATTGATGCTCTGTCTAGATGTTCTGTCCATTGATAAGATTGGGGAATTGAAGTCTCCAACTATTATGGTAGATGTGTCTATTTCCCTTTTCAGTATTTGTAGTGTATTCCTCACGTATTTTGGGGCATTCTGATTCGGTGCATAAATATTTATGATTGTTATGTTTTCTTGTTTAATTGTTCCTTTTATTAGTAGATAGTATCCTTCTTTGTCTCTTTAAACTGTTTTACATTTGAAGTCTAATTTGTTGGATATTAGTGTAGCTACTCCTGCTCTTTTCTGGTTGTTATTTGCATGAAATATCTTTTCCCAACCTTTTACTTTCAACCTATGTTTATCTTTGGGTCTAAGATGTGTTTCCTGTAGACAGCATATAGAAGGATCCTGTTTTTTAATCCATTCTGCCAGTCTATGTCTTTTGATTGGGGAATTCAGTCCATTAACATTTAGTGTTATTACTGTTTGGGTAATTCTTTCCTCTACCATTTTCCCTTTTGTATTATATATATCATATCTAATTTTCCTTCTTTCTACACTCTTCTCCACACCTCTCTCTTCTGTCTTTTTGTATCTGACTCTAGTGCTCCCTTTAGTATTTCTTGCAGAGCTGGTCTCTTGGTCACAAATTCTCTCAGTGACTTTTTGTCTGAAAATATTTTAATTTCTCCCTCATTTTTGAAGGACAATTTTGCTGGATATAGAAGTCTTGGTTGGCAGTTTTTCTCTTTTAGTAATTTAAATATATCATCCCACTGTCTTCTTGCCTCCATGGTTTCTGCTGAGAAATCTAAACATAGTCTTATTGGGTTTCCCTTGTATGTGATGGATTGTTTTTCTCTTGCTGCTTTCAAGATCCTCTCTTTCTCTTTGACCTCTGACATTCTAACTAGTAAGTGTCTTGGAGAATGCCTTTTTGGATCTATTCTCTTTGGGGTGCCCTGCACTTCTTGAATCTGTAATTTTAGGTCTTTCATAAGAGTTGGGAAATTTTCAGTGATAATTTCTACCATTAGTTTTTCTCCTCCTTTTCCCTTCTCTTCTCCTTCTGGGACACCCACAACACGTATATTTGTGCACTTCATATTATCATTCAATTCCCTGAGCCCCTGCTCAAATTTTTCCATTCTTTTCCCTATAGTTTCTGTTTCTTTTTGGATTTCAGATGTTCCATCCTCCACTTCACTAATTCTAACCTCTGTCTCTTGAAATCTACCATTGTAGGTTTCCATTGTTTTTTTCATCTCTTCTACTGTATCTTTCATTCCCATAAGTTCTGTGATTTGTTTTTTCAGACTTTCTGTTCCTTGTTTTTGTTCATCCCTTGCCTTCTTCATGTCCTCCCTCAATTTATTGATTTGGTTTTTGAAGAGGTTTTCCATTTCTGTTCGTATATTCAGAATTAGTTGTCTCAGCTCCTGTATCTCATTTGAACTATTGGTTTGTTCCTTTGACTGGGCCATATCTTTAATTTTCCTGGTGTGATTTGTTATTTTTTGCTGGCGTCTGGACATTTAATCAGATTTCCCTGAGTGTGAGACCCAGCAGGTTGAAAGATTTTCCTGTCAAGTCTCTGGACTCTGTTTTTTTTATCCTGCTCAGTATGTGGCGCTTGTCTGTCTGCAGATCCCACCAGCAAAAGATGTTGTGGCTGCTTTATTAATGCCACTATTGGTGTTTGGTTGGACCTAGTCCCTGCCACTTTTGGAAACTCCCTCCTCTCCCTCCGGGCAGCCGCCTGTGGGGGAGGGTCGCCGGTCGCCGGCCACCGCGGCTTGGGGAGCCTGCTGATCTGAGACTCGTAGCCGGACCGGGAAGCCGCCTGTGGGGGAGGGGCACCGGTTGCTGGCCGCCGTGGCCTGGGGAACTCGCCGATCTAAGACCCGCTTCCAGACCAGGAAGCCGCCTGTGGGGGAGGGGTGCCGGTGCCAGCCGCCATGGCTTGGGGAGCCCGCGAATGTATGTAATAAATGGTAGGCATGTATTTTAATACAATAATGAGATATAAGGCAGTTATAAGTTAATATTTAAGGTGCTGCACATGTCAGGCAGGGAAATTTTGGTTAGATTCAGTTCTGTTTTACAAAATGTTTTTGGAGTTGGGGTGGGTTACTTCTGGGCTGATGCAAGGCCCTTCATTAATAAACATTTGAGGCTGTGTTTAGAGATCATAGGACCCTAAAGTTGAAAAACTGGATAAGGGGGTAGAAGTGAATTTCAGTCACAAGGTTTTTAAAATCACAAGGTAAAGGCTATATAGTTGTACAGTCATTATCAGAGATCAAGGCAGCTGAATTACAGTTCAGAAATTTCAGTTATTTCCCTCTCTCAATTCTAATATACTAGAAAAAAAATCCATATAATGATTCAGTCATCATAATCTGCTCTTAAATCCTAACTTCTTGTTTACAATGTCTCCCCTTTCATTTCTGAAAATGAAAATGGAAATTTACATCCTCTCTCTTTTTTACCCTGTCAGTCTTGCTAATGGTTTGTCAATTTTACTAATCTTTTCAAAGAACCAACTTTTGGTTTCATTTATTTATTATTTTATATTCTCTATGTCACTTAGGTACACCCTAATTATTTCCTTCCTTCTGCTCATATTAGGTTTAGTTCTTTCTCTAGATATTCCTAGTGTAAAATGAGGTGTCTAATTTGATATCTTTGTTTT
The DNA here is from genome assembly GCF_023851605.1 of Tamandua tetradactyla. NCBI lineage: Eukaryota > Metazoa > Chordata > Mammalia > Pilosa > Myrmecophagidae > Tamandua > Tamandua tetradactyla. Next base: position 177,100,478 of record NC_135327.1, on the reverse strand, counting down.
TTTTTAATGTTAGCTTTTAGAGCTATATATTTTCCTCTCAGAACTATTTTCACTGCATCCAATGAATTTTGGTATGTTGTCTCTTCACTTTCATTTGCCTCAAGACATTTCATAACTTCCCTTGATATTTCATATTTGAACAACTGGTATATAGGAGTGTGTTGTTTAATTTCCATGTATTTGTGTTTTTTTAAATCTCCCTCTGATTTCTTGCTTCATTCCATTGTGGTCAGAGAAGATGCACCATATGATTTTAATATTTTAAAATTTATTGAGACTTGTTTTGTGACTTAAAATATGGTCTACCCTGAAGAATGATCTATATGTACTAGAAAAGAATTATGTTCTGTTACTGTTGGGTGAACTGTTTTGTATATGCCTATTAGATATAGTTTGTTTATAATATCATTCATGTCTTCTAGTCCCTTGGTGATTTTCTATCTATATGTTTTAGCAATCATTGAAAGTGGCATACTGCTATTTCCTACTATTAATGCATGACCATCTGTTTTTCCTTTCAAATCTGTCAATATTGCTTCATATATTTTCAGGCTCTGCCATTAGGTATATATATGTGTGTGTGTGTGTGTGTGTGTGTGTGTATATATATATATTTTTTTTTTTTTTACATGGGCAGGCATCAGCAAACGAATCCAAGTCTCCAGCATGGCAGGCAAGAACTCTGCCACTGAGCCACCATTACCCAAGGTGTATATATATTTATAACTGTTATATTTTCTTGTTGAATTGACCCCTTTATCAGTACATATACTTTGTCCCTTGTAAGAGTTGTTGACTTAAAGTCTATTTTAACTGATTTTAGTAAAGCCATCCCAGCTGATTCTGCCTTCAGGGAAAGTTCTGGGAAGATAAGCCAAAGATGCAGTCCTGGCTCAGTCCTTCAGGCTGCCACCTGGTGGACTGGCACCAACATACAGGCACCCAATTTGCACACAGAAGTTACTCTTCTCCCTCTGGAACAGGGTTAAGTATGCACAATATGAACATATTACAGCTCTACACTATGCTGGAGAGGAGATGGGAGAGGGACCAGCAAGGGTACCAGGAGATTCTCCTAACTATTGTTATACTGTATTTTCTTGTTTTAGAGTTTACCCTGTTACTACAGCCCTCTAACTGTATTCCAGAACTCTGCCAGTTTTTGCAACTTATTCAAAAATTCTGTGGGATAAAGGAACTCTGGAATATCATGTGCCACTATCTTAGTTGACTCAAAGTCATGAACATTGAATAATTACCACAAAGAATTGGTTACACAGGTGTCCAAAGAGTTGGATACCAAACAGGAAAAAAATGAGGCAACTCAGATTGGTGGCAGCAAAATGACTACCATCCCTAAGGCTGGAGGAACCTAGGAAGAAGTGGTGTTTCCTAAATCCAGGATATGTGTTATGTGTCTAGAGGAAGAATCAAGGAGGAAGCACCTGGCAAGAAATAGGACCACAGAGGAAATGTGACCTCTATTGGAGATGCCTCCCAAGGTAGAGAGAGGTAGGGAAAAATACCTGGCTTCTCCTCCTCTCCCACCTCCAATTTCCTAATGGCAGGTAGAGTTGAACAAACCCAGCCAGAAGCTTTCTGGCTAGGAAGACTGGGAAATGTAGTTTGTAGCCCCTGCCTTTCAGAAGGGAACAGGCTAAGAACAGCAAATAGATCTTAGAGCAAGCAGACAGTGACCAGCACAGGAAGGACAAGGGGACTTTAGGGGGGGCATTCCTCTAGGGAGGAAGTCAGAAAAATAGAGTGGGGAAAGGTACAAAGTGATCTTCAGCTATATTAGTAAGCATTTGTTTCTTTAAGAATTAAAGTATTATTGTTAGCAAATATGGCAAAATGTTAGCATTTATTATATTCTTGAGTTGGGTAATCAGATGTCCATTATGTTATTCTCTGTATTTTGTAATATTTCACAACATGACAGTATTAAAGAAGAAAGCAAATCCATTATTCATATTAATGGCCATAGCAAACATTCACCTTGTTCAGATTCTGCTCCATTTCCCACTACTACTCCCAGGGATAGTCTATACCATTCCCTCAATGAACAGCACCTTCTTTATGCATCTTACAGGCCCGGTCACCACTGGGCTTGACTCTTAGAGAATAATGGCATATTAAAGGAAGAGTGGGAGAATGAGTGAGAAAGGGAAAGAATAGAGAGTTGAAGGAGGGAAGGTACCAAGAGAAGACATAGGAGAAAAAGGATGACAAATTAACATGAGCTTTGCCTGCTTTTGAATCTTTGGCTCTATCACTCATTACTTGGGTGAGCTTGAGCAAGTTACTTGGCCCCTGTGTTTGTTTCCTCTGCTCTAAAATGTGAATAATAAGAGAAAGGTGTTGTTGAAGGGACTCAATGAGTTAATACAAATAAATTAGAGCCAGCAATATAGCAAACTCTCAATAAATGTTATTCATTACTCTTTGTTTTTTATCTTTGTGTTCTCAGTGGTAGCAGAGTTCCCAGTACTTAACAAACTTACAATCAAATAAGTGAAAAAAGACTTCTATTTGTTTTTCTGAGTCTTACCTTCTGATGATTAGTTGCTCCTGGATTACCGTATCGGTTTAGATACAACACTAGATTCTGACAAACAACAGAGCTACATTTAAAATGATTTCAGAAAAGTGTGGCTAAAACTGGATACATGTAGAGGAAGGTGCAAGTCAGTAAACTGAAGGGAGAATCCACAGGATAACTGCATCTGGAGATTCAGCTTCAATATTCTGCATTGAAGGGATAATCCTCCAAATATGAGAATCTTCAGCAAAAACAAGTGTGTAAGAAAGAATATGTTCCATAAAAGAAAAGACTGGTTTAAAGCATTCTTATCTGGTATATTTCATGGTCTTCATTATTCTCTTAGCCTCCTCCCCACAAGATTTTATGAGAACACAGGAAAAGACCCACATCACGACTCTCTCTCAAACTGATGTGAGAGGTGTGGCAGGGAAGAAGGGCAGGCAAGCAGTGACCAGGGTTCCAGAATGAATTCATAATAATAGCTAATAATAAGCCTGGTGCCAAGCACTGTAAGTATCCTGTAACTGTTATCTCGATTATTTCTCTCAACACTGCAGGGTGGGGAATAATAATAGAACTGGCCATTTGGGGTTGTTATGAGTACCAAATGACAATAATATAAGCAAAGAACTTAGAATGCTTGGCCCATTCTAAGCTAACACTCAATATGTTGGCTGTAACTAGGACTGTCATCCTTATTTTGTAGACAAAGATGCCAGTTCAGAAACTTAGGAAAGTCACATAAGAGAACATGACTTATAAATAAGTGGTGGAGCTATGACCTGAAGCCAGGTAAACTCCTTCCTGAGTCTTCCCTTCTCTATTGTTGCCATTGGAAATGTTACCTGGAGGAGGAGAAGCAGGGTAGATTTGGGAGGGCCACATTTTATCATCTCCATTCCTTCTCATCCTAAATGGCTGTTACTGTAAGCAGTTGTAAGACAGGGAGAGGCTGCCATGTGATACTGGGAGTGGACAGGATAGATATAAAGTATCATGACATGAGAACAATACTTGAGATTCGAAACACTTTTTAAAAATTGAGAAACCATGCTGTGGCTTTAAACACAGTGGAAGAAACTCAAATGTTCGCTATATTGGGAACTTGGCAGTCACAAATGCATAGGTCACCTTCCCAAATATATATTTAATCACTTGAAACCAGATCCATCATGAGGGAACTAGAAAGTATTATTGGAAAAGAGATAATTTAGACTGATTGCCTCGCAGGAAGGAGTTCTTCTGCGATGCTTATAAAAGATTTAAATAATTTAAGGTAAAGTTACCCTCACCTCCCTTAAAAGGCATTAGTTTAAGAACGAATCTTACAACTAACAAAGTCTATTCTAAGACCATATTGTTTAATTTTACATTTCTTTGTAAACCTATTTCAAATTGGAATTGGAAATTGATTTATCCAATCCTGCAGTTTTAATACCATCCATATACTGACTCCCACACCTTCCTCATTTCACATTTATGTATCCAACTATTTGACATCTCCACTTATTTGTCAATAGGTATCATAAACATGTCCCAAACTAAATTCCTGATTTCTTCTCCCAAATAGCAATTACATTGTGTGTTGCTCAGGAAAAATAAATAACAACAGCTTTGTAGCCACCTTTGATTCCTCTCTTCCTCTTGCATCCAGTTTGTCAGCAAATTCAATTGGCCTTATTTTCAAATATATCTAAAATTTGATCATTCATCTCCTCCACCACCATTACCACGTCGAAGCAAGAGTCAACTCTTCCATAGATTATTGCAATAGTCTCTTTGTAGTCTTTCAACACAGAAGTCAGTTTGGTTCTTTTAAGACAAAAGTTAGAGCTTACCACTCCACTGCCCAAAATTCTCCATTGGCTTCTCAGTTACTCAACCTATAGCCTTTCCCATGATCTACACTAGATCAAGTCCCTTCTCTCTAACCTCACCTCTTCTCACTTTTCCCCTTACTTATTCGGTTGCAGCCTCAATCACCTCCTTGCTATCCTTGAATGCTCCCTCAGATACCTACATGGCTCACTCCCTCACTTTCTTCAAGTTTCCACTAAAACATCACTTTATCAGCAAAGCATCCCCTTCTACCCTATAGAAAGTATCAATCCTAGAACCATACACTAATTCCTATCCTCTTTACCATATTTAATTTATATGTATAGCTTGTATTACCATTTGACATTTATCTTTTGAGTTTCTGTTCTTCCTTACTAGAATGTAAGTACATGGAAGCAGGAACTTTCTGCAGTATGATATCCCAAGTACTTAGAATGTGCCTGGCTCATAATAGATGCTCAGAAAACTTGTTGAATGAATGAATGCTTCTGCCTCCTTCCTAGAGGCATGTCTCCTCCAAAACTCCTGGCTCTAAATCCAGAAGTCAGAAATAATTATGGCTGCATCTTTCCACATAATGATTCTCTCCCTGATACTTCAATTTAATTTTCAAAACTGCCAGAAAATTATATTTGAAGACAGAAATAATCCCAGCTACCTTCCAAACCTTCTGGCTAACTCCCTAACAATTTAGAAAAAATTCTGGCAATCCTACTAGTTATACTTTTACCCAGGGCAACTTACTCCACAAGGACAGCCATCCAGTTTCTATTGAAGCTGAGTATAGTCACCATCTCTTAATAATTCAATATAAAATCAAAGTCCTGGAAGAGTGAGAACTATACAACATCATCAGCAAGCCAATATCTGGTGTGCTGAAATAGTCTAATATTGTCATCTACTCTAGTAGGGAGTGAGCTCATATTCATAGCACCAGAGTTTCCCCATTATATCCACTGAATTTTGCTCTAAATTATGTCCTTTTAAAAAGACTGCAGCAGTTATGGGGTTTGCCTTCCAAAGGGAAGGGAAACCAAGACTCTAGGCACTAAACTGCATGAGTGCCTCCCAGCAGGAGGCAAGGTGTTTAGGCCAGGACAGTCTATTCATGTGAGTGGCCCATGATCTAATAGCCCAGGGCCAATCAAGCATTTAATCAGTGAGGGTGAGACACAGCTGTGCTCATACCTGACAGGGCATCACAGGCTGCTGCCCAGCCTGGCCCTGGCCTATGGGTTATTCATCTCAGCTCCTACTAGTTACTTTTACCCAGGTCATCCCTTTGGCCTGAGAGGTAATTAGGTAGTGGGAAAGGATGAGACAATGCAGAAATGGAATAAGAAGCTGAGTGAGTTGATTCTCCCCTTTCTCCTCCTACTCTGAGGAGAACCAGGGCCAACCTGCATCTTACCTGAAAGATCTCAGCAAAGCACTGAGGTGTTACACACCTGAGGTCATGAGCACTTTCCTCTGGATGTAAAACAGAACAGAACCTGTGCATAAAGAAACATCATGTTTCCACTTTTCTATAAGGACCCCTACCTTCACTGAATGAAAAATGTAACATCTCTCTGCAGCTCAATTATAACAACTAATTCTGACAAAGCATGTCATAACTTTAGTTGTCAGCACCTGCTTGATCATCTCTCTTAATTCTCAAAACAACTAAATAAGGTACTGTGATTTTCCTTATTTAGTATTCTGTTTGTTAGCTGCCAGAATGCAATACATAAGAAATTGAATGGCTTTTTAAAATTAGGAATTTAATAAGTTACAAGTTTACAGTTCTAAGACCATGAAAATCTCCAGTCAAAGCAAAATCTATAGAAATGTCCAATCTAAGGCATCCAGGGACAGATAGCTTGATTCAAGAAGGCCAATGAAGTTCAGGGTTTCTCTCTCAAGTGGAAAGGCACATGGTGAACACAGTTAGGGTTTCTCTCTCATCTGGAAAGGCACATGGCAAACACAGTGTCATCTGCTAGCTTTCTCTCTAGGCCTCTTGCTTCATGAAGCTCCCCCAGCTGCCTTCTCCATCTCCAAAGGTCACTGGCTGGTGGACTCTGTGGTTTTCTTGGCCTCATGGCTCTGCCCGGCTCTGCTATGGCTTTCTCATCATTCTCAAAAGGCATTCTCTCCAAAAATGTCTCCTCTTTTATAAGATCCCAGTAAATTAATCAAGACTCACTTAGAATGGGTGGAGACACGTCTCTATCTAATCAAACGTACTTGAATTGATTGAATCATCTCTGTGGAGATAACCTGATCAAGTTTCAAAGCTATAGTACTGAATAGGGATTAGAAGAACAAGATTGATTGGGATTAAAACATGGCTTTTCTAGGGAACATAAAACATTCCAAACTGGCACATTTAGTAAATAAGCAAACTGGCATGGACAGTGTTTGAGGTCACAAGGCTAATATAGGCTAGAGCTGGGACATGAACTCATATCTCTCTGGCTTCAAAAGCCATGTTCTCATCACTGGGCTATAGAGTTTAACAGGAAGAAATTTAACAGACCTGTTTCAATGATAAACATTGTATTTCTAGGAGGTTCAAACAGGGCTTTCAAGGGAGGACTTTACTGGGCTTCATCTCCTCCTTTCTTCTCCTTCAAAAAAGTTGAAGGAACACAATACAAAGAATGAAATGCAGTGTTCTGTGTTGCTGGGGACAACAACAACAAACTTTGTATCTGGGCGGCAGTTTTTCTATGCTTCTCAGTTATCTCCATAATCTTGGTATGCTTCAATAGTGAAGGGTCCCCCGGCTTGGCCCTAGAGGGGAAAAGATGGCTGGTGTGAACATTTAGATGAACATCCCTAAAGATGGTCCCAAGGCTGAACATCCCATTCTTCTCCAGAAAGGCTGGTAAACTATGAGAGGCTGAACTTGAGTATTCCTGAAGAATCAGACATGCTGGTATGGAAATAAAATCCCATTTGGCCCACTGTAATCTCATTTAAGTGTCCAAACATTTTGTCCTAAACACATTTTTATTTCCAGTGACTCATAATCTCATAGCAACAAGAATCAACTATTAAACTTTTTTTTTAAAGAGCATCAAGAGAACGACCCTCCAAAACCTCGCCTAGATCTATCTGGAGAACCCAGGGAACTGTAGGCAGTGACTGTGATACCTTTGGAGTGGTGGTAATGGATCAGTTTCTCCTGTGTGAGGTATAGGTGACCTGCTTTTGATCTGCAAAAGCAAACAATCCTTGGCCTGCTTTTTGGGTTTTGCTCATATAGAAGCTCTCTCTCTATACACACACACACACACACACACACACTACATATATAACCCACTACAAAGCAGAACCTGAAACCATCTCACACCTCCCCAAAACATCTGGGCCCTGAGATGGGACTCAGTACATAAAATTGAACTTGCCTCTAAATATGTAAGAAGTAATAGGATAAGACTATCCTTAACATTTTACTGAATAGAATTTACCTGTTATTCACTGGTTTATGTTTTAGTCCAGATTTTTTCAAGAGCCTTTTGATCTGGAAGTGGTTGAAGTTGGAGATCTCAATGGCTTTCACCAGCCCCTCATACATCAGCTCGTCCATTACTTGTCAAAAAATGGAATACCCATCAGGCAGTACAAAGGGACTACAAGTATCCTGGCTGGACTTAATCCTATCTAGACAGGAGGAGATGGGAAAGGATTTGCCACAGAAGAGTGAGCTGAAGCATTACAAGGTAATTTCAGTCCAGCCTGACAGTACAGGTTGGTTCCAACTCTACTGATGGTGTCCAGCCCAAGTGAACCTAGTAATAAAAATGGAAGAAGTTTGTTCTTTTTTTCTCTTCTCACCTAAACCTGGTGACCTGGGTCAGCCTGGGAAGAGGGTACAGCATAGTATAAGGAAAAGTATCACTCATCTGGGTTCTGGATCACTCTCTCCTGCACCAACCACAGATTGTTCTGCAGAAATAACAGGGCTACTGGCTAAATTCACATAGATTGTGTCTGACAAGGGCACCTACCCAAGTAGTTCTGTGGGACTGCAATCTAGCTAACTTTCCAGTTAGCAAGCCATGCCCCTTGTTGTACAAAGTGTGACGTTTCAAGGAAGTATAACTTCTTATCATTTTTTCCCCCTTAAGGGGCATTTTTTTCTAATTTGTCTTAAAACACCATATATGTTAGCAACATCCCCCAATTCAATATGCATTGATTATTCATTTGTTACATGTCCAGATCTCACCCAAGAATTGTAGAGATAAAACAGTGTACAGTTTGCTTCCTTCTTTTAAGAACCACTCAGTTCAATTAATGTGCTAGGATTCCGCTCTGAGATGGTCTCCATAGTTGGATACTGAGAGTCAGGGAGATCTGGGAAAAGAGGGATTAATACAGATTACAGTTGTCAGGGAGGCTGCATGGATGGAATTTGAATAGGGCCTTAAAAAACAACTTGGATAAAAGAAAGAAAAATAAATATAGTTGGGGGAAGAAAGCTGGAGCAAAGACATGCACAAGGTATTCAGTGGATTTCAAACTTGGCTGCACTTTGGAACCACCTGAAGTCTTTAAAAAACACTTTTGCCTGGGTTCCACCTCCAGAGTCTCTTACTGAATTGACCAAGATGTGGTCTCTAATTTGGAATTCTTAAAACTCCCCAGGTGATTTTAAAGTATATCGAAGTTGAGAACCACCAGGGTGTATGATGAATATCTTCAAACTTGACAAAAGATTTTAGAGTTGATGTAATTACGAGGCTTCTGGAACTCCTGAGTTGGACAGTGAGTTCAAAGTTCAAAACGTTAAATATAAAAGGTTTTGTGGCTTTGCAACTTTCTTCCTTTTCTGCTTCAGGATAGTCACAAGGTTTCTACTGAACTGGTTGTGGGCCCAGATAAACATACACTATGAACACGCTCAATCTTGCTTATTTCATCTCAGGCCTTTTGTCCTATTTCTCATGCATTTAAAATATTTTACTTAGGAGTCATTCTCAAATTCATTCAAGAACATAGCCTTGATGATATCATGGTGCTTTTTTGCAGAGAGTAGTGACATCATTGCCACAAAACCTTTTATATTTTTTATAAGAGCTAGGGTAAAAAACCTTTTGGAACAAATATTGGTGACAGTCTCCACATCTTGCAAAGAAATAATTTCTAAGATATTTAAAAGGTCATGTTTTACAAATATAAAATACAGAAGCCATCTTATCAAATTTAATGCAGAGGGTGAGCCTGCTGAAACCCTAGACTATGTTGTACATCTTTCCACAGTTTTCTGCTCACAGAAATAAGATATTCATTGACTTGAGTCTATGCTATAAACTACCAAACATTCATTAAACTATCAAACATGAAGTGTTTCTCTAATAGGAAGGTATTCATGGCAGGAAAATAAATGTTGCTGTTTTTCCACAGTTAAGTATCAAAATTCAAGTTTTCTTTTTACAGTTACAATTTTGTCACTAGCAAAGAAAAAGTCAGACCTTGCTTGAAGGTTTAATAAATTTGTTCTACTTTATTTAGCAAACAAGTATTTAAGATTATGTAGCCTGATAATGGCTCATGTGATCATCAAGGCAAAATGGGTATGTAAATATCTTAAAAACTAAACAAACAAGCCTTCTTTCAGTTTATAATTTGAACCCTCTGTCTAGGACTTTCCTGGGCTATGTATAAGCGCATATGTTATACAGACGCTCTGTCACCATTTATCACAGATTTATGTTTAATTATATGAGGAAAGTTTAATTATATGAGGCACAGATGACACACTGATGTCTTCATAGGATTTTCCCAAGAGTATTTGACTTATTCTATTTATAGTTTCTTGTTCATGAGATATATTTCAAATAATTTATATTTAGTTTGACTTTTGATTGCATAAATCATTCCTTTTCTCATATTACTAACTTTGACTGGCAGACTCTAGTGAGAAAATGACATATCCTTGCCCAACAAATCCACTTGTAATATCGAAGGCAGCTCTTCATTAGGGCTGGTGTTTTTACTTTTTCTTTTTATATACAACATGAGAGCTTCAGGATGGTCTTTGAGCCCAACTTATATAAATCCAAATAGTTTTCTCTCTACTTCATTTCAACAGCTTTCCTTTGCTAGAAGGCAAACTTAATGATTTGCTTGCAAATATAATGCCCTTCATAGACTCACATTAGTTAATTTTATCATTACCAGATGATAGCTTTCTGCTTCATTACCCTTTCCCTCAGTTATCACATCAGTTTTCATATCTAAATTATCCTTCTGCTGGTTGTTAAAGTTCAAAGTAGCAGGAATGCTGTAAAGTGCTTATAGATATTTACATTTGAACAAACATTCCATAGAAAAGTTACATTTAATTGCATTATAAGCTTTTCATAAGGTTAGGCTTAATACAATTTTTGAGCTCTCAACCATAATACCAAATCACAACTACATGTGCCCCCCACTCCCCCTGCTGGAAGCTGAGAAAATAACACAATTAACTCATTTTTTTTTCATTATTATTAATTTTCAGCTTGCTCCTTTGCTTTGCTGTCTCATTTGCAAAAGGATATAAAAAATTATCAAAAAATATTAATTCTATAATTCATTTTTGAACATGAATTATGAGAAACAGGTTGTTATTTGATCTGAGATGGAGGGACATACCTGCTCCCTGGAGGTTTAGATGTGTATTCACTGGGGGAATAGACATTAAGCACCGACAACTTTAGAGGTTAGATTTGGAAGTTGGATAGACTGGGTCCAATCCCAGTTCTGCCCATGCTGGCCACATGACCCAACAAGTCACCAACCTCTCCAGGTCTGAATTTCCTCCTATGTAAATGGAGAGAGTAACAGCTCCTGCCTGCTCCTGAAATGGTGATTACGTGAGTTTTATTACCAAAGTTCCTGTGCTCGATGTCTTAGCTATCTTAATCTTTGTACATATTAAGAAATATATATTATTAGTTTGTACTGTAAGATATGTTCTTTTTAAGATAAGGAAACCAAGGCTTAGAGGAGCTAAATAACCTTCCACAGGTTCCTCAGCTAATTTAATGTGCAAACCCAAGCCAAACTCCCTCTTCTGATGCCTTTACCCTGGTTTGAAAACTGCATGTGTTTCTCCCAGAATGGGGTACATACAGTATATTTCCATCCCATTTAGGGATTCGGAGTTAGCTTTAGAAACATAAATACTATCTATCAGACAGAACAAAAGCCCAAGATAATTTGGAAAGAATTAAAATAGTGCAGCATGATGGTGATGAAATTAAACAATATAAGGTATGTGGGCTCTTTCACACCAGTCTGCAAACCCCTGGTTTACTGAAGGAAAATTTTCACCCTCAGCATTTAGAAGAAGCTGGAATCTACCTCCCAGGCATCCAAGAATGTCATTTTACTGGAGAGAATATTGCCTTTATCATCTTTAAGGAACCAGTCCTTCCCAGGCTGTAAATGAAAACAAAAAGCTTAAACTGGAATCTTGATCTGGACACTTAATCTGTGAAATAAGGTTCCAGGGTCCTGACTCATGTTAATCACCCACATCTGCATAATAATTCTTCTAGCTCTGGATTGCAAACTTAAAGAATGTGAGTGTAATTAAATCATTATCTTTTAGAAAGTGCTGGATAAATTTTAATTGCAAAAGCCATCATTATCAACACAGGCAGTAACCTCATATACCCAGACCTTATATGCACCTGGGGCAAACTTTTATTTCAAGGCAACCTGAGAAAGGTTAGATCCCTTGGGTGTGGTTTTCTGGGAATGATTAGGTAAGTCTTTCATGCTGCATCTTCAGGAATGGCATGAGGGATGGCAAGGGAGCCTCACCTTAGCAAGGTGAGGTAAAGGATGGAGCATTCCTGTCCCCTCTTGCCTTTCAGGAGCAGAGAGGAGTGGAGCCCCAGGCAACGAGCAGGGTTTCATCAAAGAGGGTTGGCTCTATTCCAGCACGAACACACTTGGGTTTATCTCAGATGTCGTACCCAGGGTGTGTCTTTGTTAACAAGAGTCTTCAGCTCTGAGATAGTTTTAAGTACATTCCTTAGGAGTTCTGGAGGAGGGGAGTCCTTGGCATGCAATCAGGACAAAGGCAACATGGCAGCTACAGCTTTTCTGGGCTGCCAGAAATTAGGATTTCTTCAGACGTAACTGAGAGGAAACCCAGGCATGGGCCATCTCAGTAGCTACTGGTGGCCTTGACCTCCCTTCCAGGTCAGTGCCTCACTGCCCCATCGCCTATCTCCTCCTGAAGACCTGCACATCACAGTTGTGAAATGCGAGACCTCCAGCTTCAATTCCACCATTTTATGTGGTATGCCGTTCCCCCAGATGGCAAAATGCTCATTTCTTCATTTAATACAGGGCTGTCCTCAAATGGCTCCAATCAGGGGGCTGTGACCACTTGCTTTAAAGTGGTGTGTGTTCATGCCTGCATACGCGTGTGTATACACACACGCACACACATATACCTCATAGATCCTCTTCCTCATACTCATCATTCCCTTTCTGTATTATAACTGACACTAGATTATGTATTTATTTGACCGTTATTTTCTCTCTCCCTTCACTAATATGAAGGCTTGATAGGGGCAGGGGACTTTTTCCTTTTATTAACTGCTTATCACCTGGGACAACTTGATTCCGGGGCATTGGAGGTGAGCCTGACTAGAGGCAGGGAGACCCAGTGATAGGTTTTGGATGCCTGACAAACACAGTTGGTCCACAGGTTAGAGGTGCCCAGCAGATGTCACAAGGAGATCCACAGAAAATTCTGCGATCATGTTCACAGTCCCAAACAGAATGTTCTTCCCTTAGGACTGCCTGAGATTCAAGAGTGTGGAATGAGACTACCATTCATACAGTGGTGATTCTAGGTGAGCTGATGAGGGCAAGGACTGACTTTTGATTTGTTGTGTTCATTTGACTCATTTGCCACTGCAGACCTGTGGGATCTGGAGAACTTGAGCTCCTCCTGGTCCCTGGTAACCTGCATTCTAGTTTCTGATTTCATGAATTTGCATATTCTAGTTCATATATATGAGGTCATACAGTATTTGTTATTTTGCGTCTGGCTTATTTCACTGAACATGATGTTCTCAATGTTCCTTCATTCCTTTTTTTTTCTAAATGTCATTTTATTGAGATATATTCACATAATATATAATCATCCAGAGTGTATAATCAATGGTCCGCAATATAATCATATATTGTGCATTTACCACCACAATCAATTTTTGAACATTTTCATTACTCAAAAAAAAAATGCATATAAGAATAAAAATTGAAATGAAAAAGAACACCCAAAACATCCCATGCCCCTTATCACCCCTATTATTTATTTATTTATGTATCCTTATATTTTATACACCTGCTCATATACTGGATAAAGAAGTGTCAGCCACAAGGTTTTTATAATCACAGAGTCACACTGTAAAAGCTATAAAATTATACAGCCATCTTCAAGAATCACTGGAATACAGTTCAACAGTTTCAGATATTTCCTTCTAGCTATTCTAACCCACTAAAAACTAAATAGTAATATCTATACAATGCATAAGAATAACCTCCAGAATGGCCTCTCAACACTATTTGAAATCTCTCAGCCATTGAAATTTTATTTTGTTTCATTTCTCTTTTCCCCCTTTTGGTCAAGAAGGCTTTCTCAATCCTATGATGCTGGGTCCCAGATCATCCCAGGAGTTCTGTCCCACATTGCCGGGGAGATTTATAACCCTGGGAGTCATGGCCCATGTTACCAAGAAGATTTACACCCCTGGCAGTTATGTCCCATGTTGCCAGGGAGATTTACAGCCCTGGGAATAATGTCCCACATAAGGGGAAGGGCAGTAAGTTCACTTGCCAGGTTGGCTTCAAGAGAGAAAGGACATGTCTGAGCAACAAAAGAGGTTCTCTGGGGGTGACTCGTAGGCATAATTATATGTAAGCTTAACTTGTCCTTTGCAGGAATAAGTTTCATATGGGCAAGCCCCAAGTTGAGGGCTCAGCCTATTAAATTGGTAGCCCTCAGTGCTTCCAAGAATATTAGAAATTGCCCAGACAGGGAAGTTCAATATTTCCACATTTTCCCCTAGTCTCTCAAGAGGGCTTTGCAAATACTTTTTTAAAAATGTTTTTTGTTGTGGAATATAACATATATACAAAGAAAGCAACAATTTTCAGAATACACATCAACAAGAAGTTACAGAACATATTTCAGAGTTTGTTATGGGTTACCATTCCACTATTTCAGATTTTTCCTTCTCGCTGCTCCAAAACACTGGAGACTATAAGAAGTATCATTACAGTGATCCAGCAGTCAGTCATACTCATTTGTTAAATTCTGTTTTCTCTATTTTAACTTCTTTGACCCTCCTTTGATCTCCCAGTCTATAGGAATCTAGACAATGCCCATTTTGATTTTTTCATGTTGAGGAGGGTGTCAGCACTAAAGGAAAGGGAGATATAATTAGATGATAATCTTGGAGAGGCTGGTCCCTCTGGTTTTCAGGGTTTGTCTGGTTTAGGAACCATCTGGAAATTATAATTCCAGGAATGAAAATTTAGTGCATGAATCTTCTAAAAAGTCTCAGTTTGAGCCCTAGGTGTTATTAAAATTTAACAGGAATGATGTTGGTTGGGGTTTAGCAAACCATGGCAATTAGCACTATCTAACTGAAACTTGCAAAAGAGTAGACTCCAAAATAGTCTCTTGATTCTATTAGCTCTTTCTTACCCACTAATGCCTTACTTTATTCACTTCTTTCCCCCCTTTTGGTCAGGAATGTGTTGTTGATCCCATGGTGCCAGGGCCAGACTAATCCCTAGGAGTCAAGTCCCATGTTGTCAGAGAGACTTTCACCCCGGAATTCATGTCCCATGTAGAGGGAGGGTAATGATTTTGCTTGCAGAGTAGGGCTTAGAGAAAGAATGGTCACATCTGAGCAACAGAAGAGCTTTCCTGGAAACAACTCTTAGGCATAATTATAGGTAGGCTTAGCTTCTCTACTACAGAAATGTTTCATAAGGGCAAGCCTCAAAATCAAGGGCTTGCCCTATTTTCTTGGGAGTCCCCAGTGGTTGAGAGGTTAGCCAAGGATTCCCAGATGGTAAAGTTTAATACTTCCATGTTTTTTTCTTTTGGATTCTCAAGGGACTCTACCAATCCTTTTTATTTATCAGCTCACCATAGTCTGACATGTGTCCAGGTATTACATTAAGCTATAGAGATTTACAAGACCTTGTTCCCATTCTGGACTCCAGGAATTTGGAATATTTAAATGAGCTATCCAGACAGGTTGATTTAGATTGTTCGTTAGGTTCTAGACACAATAAACTTCTCTGCCTTTGGTCTCATACAGTAGGTGGAGGTCTAGAGTACATAAGCTATCATCTTTTACCCTGTATTCTGATTTCTCTTAGTCCCAGCCAGATTGACTTTATTTTTATATCTAATTGAGGCCTGATCTCTTTTTCAGTTACTTTAGCTGTTATTGTTTGTAACTATGCTAACTGTCAGGGCTTCAGTACTCCTTTTCTAGTCTTAGGTGTCACAGAATTATTTAAAGTTCCAAGGAAATACCAACTGATACACATGTAGCTGAGTGTTTCAGAATCTAGAAATACATTTGGCTCCCTCCATCTATTGGGCATCTTGGATAATATCCAAAATAAACAAACCATGTCTTACAGTATCCTTGCTTGGTTGAACAATCAGCAGCACTCCTAATTTTACACAATTTTCATTGGTCTGTAATGACAAAGAACTGGTAAACACAATGTCACCAACTATCAAGTCAAAAATACCACTTATCACTTGTCCTTTCCTCAAATTAGTTGCCCCTGGTAGTGCTGTGGTACTGTTGATGTCTTCCTGTCAACTATTGACCATAGCATGCATTTTCAGTTTTCCCCCTGTATCCCTCTACTATTGACTTTTTGTCCACTATTGGAACCATTCAGATAGTTCATGCAAGAACTTATTTATAATTGTAGATGTAATCAGTGGGATACATGGCACTACACATCCCCTTTCAATCATATTCACCTTCAATATGGCAATGTTACTTATAAACCAGCTAATTAGTTACTATCACGTCTATCTGTTCCCTTGCATTTAAATTCAACCTCTTTGGGTAGCCTTTCCTCCATCTCTTACTTTTGTGTACCTCTAGGTCTGCTCTGAGATTTACTTTACTAGAGTCATGATAGTGAAATCATTCAGTATCTGTTCTTTTGTGACTGCCCTGTTTCACTCAGCATTATGGCCTCATGTTTCATTCACTCAGCATTATGTCCTCATGTTTCATGCATGTTGTCATATGCTTTGGCACCTCATTTCATCTTACTGCTGCATAATATTCCATTGTATGTATATAACACATTTTATTTATCCACTCATCTGTTGATGGGCACTTGAATTGTCTCCATTTCTGGCAATTGTGAAAAGTTGCTCTTCCAGGTATATACCAAGTATTGGTATTGCTGGGGCATAGAGCCACTGAATATTTAGTTTTCTGAATAATCTCCAAACTGTCTTCCACAGTACCTGCACCATTCATTATACATCCCTACCAATGGTGAATAAATGTGCAATTTCTCCATATCCTCTCCAACATTTGTAGTCTTCTGTTTGTTTAATAGTAGCCATTTGTATAGGTGTAAGGGGATATCTCAGTCATCTTCATTTGCATTCCCTTGTAGCTAATGAAAATGAGCATCTCTTCATGTGATTTTTAGCCATCTGTATTTGATCTTCAGAAAAGTGTCTATTCATATGTTTAGACAATTGTGTTGCTTGTTCTTTTGTTGTTGAGCTGTATAATTTCCTTATGTACACAGGATATCAAGCCTTTATCCAATACGTGGTTTCCAAATATTTTCTCCTATTGAGTTGGTTGCCTCTTCATATTTTTGACTAAGTCCCTCAAGACACAAAAGCTCTTGATCTTAAGGAGTTCCCATTTGTTTATGTTTTATATCACTGCTTGTGCTTTAGGTATAAAGTTTAAGATACTACCTCCTATTACTAGATTTTGAAGAGGTTTCCCTGCATTTTCTTCTAAAATTTTTAGGGTATTGGCTCTTATATTTAGGTTTTTAATACAATTTGAATTAATTTTTGTATATGATGTAAGGTCCTCTTTCATTCTTTTGCTAACAATTTGATAGCATTCTATTGTTATCCAATTATCCCATGCCTATTTATTGAAAAGATTATTATGTCCCAGTTCAGTGGATTTGGGGGCCTTATTGAAGATCAATTGTCCATAGATTTGGTGGAATATCTCTGCACTCGCAATTCAATTCCTTTGGTTGATCCTTCTATCTTTGTGCCAGTACCATGCTGTTTTGATGACTTTGGGTTTATGGTAAGCTTTAAAGTCAGGAAGTGATAATCCTCCCACTTCACTCTTCATTTTAGGATATCTTTAGTTATTCAGGGTCTCTTTCCCTTCCAAATAAATTTGATAACCAGCTTTTCCAAGACTTCAAAGTAGGTTGATGAGATTTTGATTGGTATTGCATTGAATCTGTAGAATGGTTTGGTTAGAGTTGACATCTTAATGACCTTCAACCTTCCTATCCAAGAGCATGGAATGTCTTTCCATCTATTTAGGTCATTTCTTATTTCTCTTAGCAATTTTTTGTAATTTTCTGTGTTTAAGTCCTTGACTTCCCTGATTAGGCTTATTCCTAGATACCTGATTCTTTTGGTTGCTGTTTTCAATGATTTTTTTTCCTTATTGTCACCTCAGTTAGGTAATTGCTTGTGCATAGAAACGTAAAGGAGTTTTGTACATTCATCTGGTATCCTGCCACTTTGCTAAATTTATTAGCCTGAGTAGCTTTGTTAAATATTTCTCCGGGTTTTGTAAGTATAGGATCATGTCTTCTGTAAATAATGAAAGTTTTAATTCTTCCTTTCCTATTTGGGTGCCTTTTATTTCTTCCTTCTGTCTGATCACTCTAGGTAGTTCTTCTAGTACAATGTTGAATAATAGTGGTGACAATGGACATCCTCATCTCATTCCTAATCTTAGGGAGGATGCTTTCAGGCTCATCATTAAATGTGATGCTGGGAATAGGTTTTTCATATATGTCCTTTATGATAAAGAGAAAGTTTCCTTCTATTCCTACCTTTTGAAGTGTTCTTATCAAGAAAAGATGCTGGATTTTCTGCATCTTGATATGATCATGTGATTTTTCCCTGTGGATTGTTAATGTGTTGTATTATGTTGATGGATTTTCTTGTATTCCTGGTATAAACTCTACCTGGTCATGACATACAATTCTTTAATGTGTCATCAGATTTGACTTGCTAGTATTTTGTTAAGAATTTTTGCATCTATGTTCATTAGGGAGATTGGTCTGTAGTTGTACTTTCTTGTAGTGTCTCTATCTGGTTTTGATATTAGAGTAATGTTGGCTCCATAAAATGAGTTAGATACCATTTTTCACCCCTACC
This sequence comes from Tamandua tetradactyla, assembly GCF_023851605.1. Classification (NCBI taxonomy): domain Eukaryota; kingdom Metazoa; phylum Chordata; class Mammalia; order Pilosa; family Myrmecophagidae; genus Tamandua; species Tamandua tetradactyla. The sequence continues at coordinate 177,081,651 of NC_135327.1, read as the reverse complement.
TGGCTCCTGTAACCTGTATTCTAGTTTCTAACTTTATGAATTTGCCTATTAAGTATTCCATATCAGTGAACTCATACAATATTTGTCCTTTACTTTCTGTCTTTTTAACTCAAAGTGATGTCTCAAGTTTCATTCATGCTATGACATGAACCAAAACTTCAGTCCTTTTTATCCCTGAGTAATATTTTGACAAATGTAAATGTTCTTTTGAAATGTTTGCTCTTCCAGGTTCTCTGTTTACACAAAAGAACCAGTTTTCCATGCCTCTTTGTCTCCATAGTCAGAAAATCTGCTTCCAGTAGAAGCATGCATCACATAATGATGATTTGTATGAACACTATTCTGGAAGCAGTCCATAAAGAGTACACATGTTGGATCAATTGCCAGTCCCTATAAGAATATGTTGCCTCTCCATTTTTAAAAAAAACTTCTCACAGACTTGAAACACTCTCCTATGCTTCAGATTCTCTGGGCAAATATCTGGGTATTCTCCCAAAAATAGTGTCCCAGTGGAGAGAATATTGACATTTCTACACTCTCCTGATTTTCCAGGTATGGGTCCATTTCAGCAATACAAATTTCTGCCACCAATTTTGTCAAATGATGCAGGAATGTATTATAAAAATCCCACAGAATGTCAGTCCCTGAGGGGTAGACTTGACAGCCTAAAAATATTTAATCTTTCAATCTATGACCATGGAATAAACTTCCATTTATTTAGATTTTCTTTAGTTTCTTTTAGCAATTAAGAGACAGAGGAAATGCATCCAGGATATTGATGAATACAGTATTCACAAGTACCAAGCTATTCTCCAGTAGATTCTTTTCATTTTTCTAGAGTTTCTAGGCTGAAAGTTTTAGTAGGTAAAGAAAAAAATAGTGTGTCTGGACTTGAACAGAGTATTTGACAAACTCTCTCATGACTTATTAGAGAAAATGGGTAATAATGTGAACTGGATTCAGGATCAGTTAGAATAATTCATTTCCAGTTGTATGAGCATACCTGAGGAATGCTGATTAATGAATTTTATTTCAACCTATTGTGGTGCATCTTGTGGTGGATATCAGGGATTTTTTTTTTTTGCCTCTTGTCTTATATTTAAATTTATCAATAACTTAATAAAGGACATTAATATGAATCAATATAACTTGAAGATATATAACTACTTCTTGTGGGGTGAGGATGAGACAAGATATTTAATGTGCTGAAGACTAGAATGGAGGCAATTAACTAAGATGGAATTTAATAGGCATGAGCAATCATGTTTCCAGGTCTAGAAATGCAAATAACTAAGATCTGGATGGGAGAAAGATGGCTCACAAAGCATCCCACTGTGGGGGAAAAGGCTTAAGGATTTCCTTTGGTTGGAAGATAAATATGAGTCAACAGCATTTTGTGACTAATTAACAAAACCTAACTAAACAAAAGATTCTGAAGAATTCTTTTCCTGGAAAGACAGAAGTGCAATAGCTGGACAAATGTGACAGGCCACACCTAGAGGTCCCAGTGCTGTTCTGATATTGCATATTAGGAAGGCAGCAACAAACCACAGGGATCCAGAGGAAAGGTATGGAAGGTGTAAGAATGAGCCCATGTCATAGGAAAAGTGTCTGCAAGAATGGGGAAAACAATTAGTAGAGAATGTGTGTACCTTCAGTTTTCTGGGAGTGGGGTATCTGGAAGGGAGAGAAATTACTCACTTTGTGTGATTCCTTTCTATAGAAAAAGAGAGAAACAGAACATAACATTGACAGGTATTAATTATATATTCTGCATGCTGGGAATTGATAACTACTTTACATGTGTCATTACAATAAATACTGCAACTCTCTGACACAGTTATTGATGCATTTCTAATGTCTTAGCTTTCTCATCTTTTGATGATAAAGTGAATGAGAAGTATACGATTTTTAATGTAAATACACTGTCTTGAGTACTCCAGTATTCAACTTTGAGTTAGGAGATTAACTTCACTAAAGGGTCCTTTACTTCCAGGGTCCCACACAGTGATGTAGCATTCACTTCCTGTACTCAGACCAGGATCAGACTGGAATGGGGCATAGACCGACTTAGAGGAAAGAACCACTTATTAGAGGTTGCAAATCTAGCAGTGGTGCTTAATTAACAAGCACTCCAGCCATTGCTGGCTGATGAAACAAAACAAGAATTTAAATATTCTTCTTGTTGGCAAAGCCCTTCCCATCAGTTCAGTGTGGTGTGGCTCCCCCAACCACAGTTCTCCCTTACCCAGTCCATGCCCATGGATTCCTTGGTGGAGTCTTATGCATAGTTACTGTATCTAAAGGTACAGTTTATCAAAGAAGAACTTGATGGTTGTGTTCAATTTTTTTGGGAAAATACAAAGAGTAATATTAGAATTTCAATCAATCTCTCCTCTGCCTACAAATGAAATATAAACCGTGCTGCCTGGCATCAAGGATTCTTCAGAAGCATGCCAAATGTGTTTTTCAGGATATGTTTCCCAATGGATCCTATATGGGCTCTTTGTTTTATCCAAATCAGATTTCTCATCCCTAGTATCATACTACCCTGCCTTTACCTATTGTTCCCTCTACTTGGAAAGGTTTATTTCTCTCTGCCTTTCCAAATCATACTCAGTATTTTAAGATTCTTTTAAATATATCTACTTCACAAAATCTCTGACCAGCAACCCCTGCCCCTGTGGAAAAACTTGGTTTTTCCTTCACTGATTACAAGACTAGTCATGTGTTATGGGATGCACAATTAATGTATTTACTCTGTGTTTATAAAGACAGAATAGGTAGTATTTTCACACTGAATAATGGCATATTGTAACCCATTTTTTAATTCAAAAAATAACACACAGAACTGGGGGGCAGTAACAGTAGTTTTACATCAATGCTTGTGCAAATGATTATTTGAATCATTTGTAATTGGAAGTATTGAAAATAAAGAAACAGTTCTATTTTTCTCCTGTTGGCTCTCCCTTCCTTGTCCCTTTGAACTATCATGGGAAGATCCAGTGGCTTTCCAATCTTGGTTGGGTATTTGAATAAGTAAATCTGATTTTTTCCAGGTTTAAAAAATTATCATGGACACTTACCTTCATATACAGGTGTGCTGGTTTGAAAGGATGTATGTACCCTAGAAAAGCCATGTTTTAATCCTAATCAATCTTGTGGGAGCAACCATTTCTTTTAATCCCTATTCAATAATGTAGGTTAGAAACTTGATTAGGTTATCTCCATGGAAATGTGGCACATCCAATTGTGGGTGTTAACCTGGGATGTGACTCCACCCATTCCAGGTGGGTCTTGATTAGTTTACTGGAATCCTTTAAAAAAGGAAGCATTTTGGAGAAAGGTTCAGAATGATGACAGAGCCGTGAGAATCACAGAGCCTGTGCTGTCAGAGACCTTTGGAGATGAAGAAGGAAATGCCCCTGGGGGAGCTTCATGAAACAAGAAGCTGGGAGAGAAAGCTAACAGCTGCTGCCATGTTTGCCTGTGCCTTTCCAGTTGAGAGAGAAACCCTGAACATCATCGGCCTTCTTGAACCAAGGTATTTTTCCCTGAATGCCTTAATTTGGACATTTTTATAGACTTGCTTAAATTGGGACATTTTCATGGCCTTAGAACTGTAAACTAGAAAATTATTAAATTCCCTTTTTGAAAAAGCCATTCCATTTCTGTTATATCACATTCCAGCAACTAGCAAACTAGAACACCTGACTCACCCACCCCCAGGCCGTACAGTCATGGAAGCCCATCCCACTCTCCTGTGAGCTCTGCAAAAATGTAAACCAGCTTATGGCCCCCAAGACCCACACACTCACATGCATGTACCCACAGCACACCCGCCCCAGCTCAGGGCAAGTGCTGGTCTGCACATCTGGGTCACACAGACCCGCCCTTAGCTCATGCAGACACAACCCCTGCCTTCCATCCCTGAGCTCTGTGCATGCACACACCAGGGTCCCACCCCCTAGACCAGCGCAGACCAAAGCCCCTCCCCCCAGACCCATATATGTACATAGCCACATCCTCCTTGCCAGGCCTCCACATGTCCATGCACTGATTTCTTGGCCCAGCATCCCAACCCCCTATCCCACATGTGTGCACAACTTTGCCCCAACCCCCAGCACAAGCACCCTGCTCCCACACCTGGCAGGTGCTCATGCACATATCTGTGCCAATTAGTCCCTGCCCTACACATGAATGCCCCACCCCCACCCCAACACCCCCTGCCCTTGTGCAGCCACGTCATGGCACTGCCCACCAGACATCACCCATCCCTGACCCATGTCCCACAACCCCTGTAACCTGTGCCTTCCCTACATACTCACACATCTGCATTCTGGGGCCCCACAGACCCCTCCTCCTGTATAAGGACACATCTGCACCCTGAACTCCCTGTGCCCTGACCTCTTTACCACCTACCCCACCCCCTGATACCCATGACCCCCATGCTTCACGGACCCACATCCTGCTGGAACATTAGCCCCCATACATCTGCACAGCCCCCCGCATCAGACTCCCACCACCTTCTGCCTCTGTGTCCCCCAGGCCACACCCTGCTCCTGTGCTCCAAGGCCTGCCTGAGCTGCACCCCACCCCCACAGCCCCTACACCATACCTCCATAAAATTGCACTCTGCACCCCATGCTCACAGGCACCAGCATAGCATCCCAAACCCGTGCCTATACCTGCACTGCAACCCATCACCAGACTGCTGTGCCCTATCCCACATCCCACATCCTGTTCCACATTCATTCTGAAAATACAAAGGTTTAGAATACTGATGGAAATCAACTTCCAAAATAACCCTTTCAAGACATTTACATGCCTCAAAGGCAACAGAATATCACTAAGCATATCAAAATGCAGACAGCTATAGCTCAGCCTAACGACTAAAACACTGGAAGAAAAAACTAAAATGCTGAAAGAGACACAGACTTTGGAATAACTAATCAAAGTTGTTCATATAATCCCACTAAATAAAATAAATGGGATGGCTAATGACATAAAGGAGATCAAGAAGACGCTAGAGGAGCATAAAGAGGAATTTGAAAAAATATATAGAAAAGTAGCAGATATCCCAGAGATTAAAGATGCTGTAGCGAAATAAAAATATATACTAGATACACACAACAGTAGATTTGAAAACACAGAAGAAAGAATAAGCTAACTAGAGGACAGGGCAACTGATTTCAAGCACACAAAAGAGCAAATGGCAAAAAAGATGAAAAAAATTGAATTGGATCTCAGGGAAATGATGGACAAAACAAAGTGCACAAATATAAGAATCATCAGTGTCCCAGAAGGAGAAGAGTAAAAAAGCTAGGAAGATTAGTTGAGGAGATAATGGGGGAAATTTTCTCAATCCTTAAAAAAAGACATAAATAAGCAAAACTAAGACGGTAAATGAACTGCAAATAGAATAAATTCAAGTAGGCCTTCCCCAAGACACATACTAATAAGTCTGTTAAATGTTGAAAAAAAAAGCAGAAAATCAAAAGTGGCAAGAGAAAAACAATCTATATACAAGTGAAAACCACATAAAACTGAGTTTGGACTGCTCAACTGCAAATATGGAAGTGAGAAGGCAGTGGTATGGTATATTTAAGATCCTGAAGAGAAAGACTTCCAGTCAAAAATTCTGTGTCCAGGCAAATGTCCTTCAAAACTGAGGGAGAGATTAAATTTTCACAGACAAACAAATGCTGAAAGAATTTGTAAACAAGAGACTGGCTCCACAAGAAATGTTAAAGGGAGTTCTGAAAGCTGAAAAAAAAGATAGGATATGGAGGCGGGCACAGAATTGAAGAATACCAGTAAGTTCAACTTAAAGGATATAAACAGAAAGAGGGAAAAGAATATATAGATGTGACAAATAAAGTCCAAAAGATAAGATGGTGGATTCAAGAAATGCCTTTATAAGTAATAACTTTGAATGTTAGTGAACTAAAGTTATCAATTAAAAATACAGATTGGCAGAATAGGTTAAGAAATGTAATCCAGCTATATGCTGTTTACAAAAGACTCATCTTAGACACAAGGATACAAATAGATTGAAAGAGGAAGGATGGAAAAAGGTGTTCCATGCAAGCTGTAACCCAAAGAAAGCAGGAGCAGCTATAATAATATCAGACAAAATAGACTTTAACTGTAAAGACATCATAAGATGTACACCGTGTATGGATTGTGTTTGTGTGAAGATTTATCGATAAAAATATTTTTAAAAGACATCATAAGAAACAAACAAGGACACTATATATTGATAAAATGGATGATTCACCAAGAAGAAATAACAATCATAAATGTTTATGCTCCCAATCAAGGAGCTCCAAAGTACATGAGAAAAACATTGACAGAATTGAAGGGAACTATAGATGTTTCAACAGTAATAGTAGAAGAATTCAATACACCACTCTCCTCTATAGCTACAACAACCAGAGAGAGGATTAGCAAGGAAATGGAGAACTTAAACAATTTGATAAATGAATTAGACCTAACAGACATATATAGGTGGTTACACTCCAAAACACCAGGATATACATTCTTCTCTAGTGCTCATAGAACATTCTCCAGGATAGATCATATGCTGGGGCACAAAACAAGTCTTTATGAATTTAAAAACATTGAAATTATTCAAAGCACATTTTCTGATCACAATGGAATGAAGCTGGAAATCAATAACCACCAAAGAATGAGAACTTTCACAAATATATAGAGATTAAATAACACTCTTCAACAATAGTGGGTCACAGAAGAAATTGTTAGAGAAATTGGTGGCTATCTGAAGATGAATGAAAATGAGAATACAACATATCAGAACTTATGGAATGTGGTAAAGGCTGTGCTGAGAGGGATATTGCCCTAAATGCTTATATTAAAAGAAGAAGAAAGACCAAAATCAAGGCCCTAATTGCTCACCTGGAGGAACTTTAGAAAGAAGAGCAAACTAATCCCAGAGTAAATAGAAGAAGGGAAATAACAAAGATTAAAGAAGAGTTAAATGAATGGGAGAGAAAAAAAACAATGGAAGGAATCAGTAAAACCAAAAATTGGTTATTTGAGAAAACCAATAAGATTGATGGACCACTATCAAGGCTAAGAAAGGAAAAAAGAGAGGATGCAAATAAACAAAATCAGAAATGAGAGCAGGGTCATTACCACAGACCCTGAGAATTTAAGAAAATCATAAGAGGATGCTATACACAACTATATACCAACAAACTAGACAACTTATATTAAATGGACAAATTTCTGGAAACACACAAGCAAGCTACATTGACTCAAGAAGAACACAGAAGATCTCAACAAACCAATCACAAGTAAAGACATTTAATCAGTCATCAAAAAAACTTCCTCCAAAGAAAAGCCCAGGGCCAGATGGCTTCTCAGGTGAATTTTATCAAACATTCCAAAAGAACTAACACTCATCCTGTTCAAACATTTCCAAAAAAATGAGGAAAGAAGAAAACTACTTAACTCATTTTATGAAGCTAACATCACTTTAATAACAAACTGGGTAAAGATGCTATAAGAAAGGAAAACTATAGGCCAATCTCACTAATAAACATAGATGCAAAAATTCTCAACAAAATCTTCCAAATCAAATCCAACAACACATTAAAAGAATTATACATCATGACCAAGTGGGGTTCATACCAGGAATGCAAGGATGGCTCAGCACAAATCAATTAATGTAGTACAGCACATTAACAAACAGAAAGGGAAAGACCACATGATCATCTCAACTGATATTGAAAAAGCATTCATCAAAATTCAACATCCTTTTCTGATAAGAACATTTCAAAAAGTGGGAATCAAAGGTAACTTCCTCAATATGGTAAAGAACATATATGACAAATCCACAGCCAACATTGGACTCAATGGAGAGACAGTGAAAGATTTCCATAATATCAGAAACAAGACAAGCATGCCCTCTCACCACTATTATTCAACACTGGACTAGAAGTTTTAGCAAAATCATTCAGGCAGGAAAAAGAAATGCATCCAACTTAAAAAGGAGGAAGAAAATTTTTCATTATTTTCAGATGATATGATGCTATATTTCTCAAGAAAATCCTGAGGAATCTACAACAATGTTACTTGAGGTAATAAACAACTTCAGCAAGGTGGTAGGATATAAAATTAATGTGAAAAACTCAGTAATGTTTCTATACACAAGCAATGACCTAATTGAGGAGTCAGTTAAGGAAAAAATTCCATTCAAAATAGCAACTAAAAGGATCAAGTACCTAGGGATGAACTAAACTAGAGACATAAAGGATTTGTACACAGAGAACTACATAACATTACTAAAAGAAATCAAAGATCTAAATAGGTGGTAAGACATTCCATGCTCATGGATACGAAGGCTAAATATAGTTAATATGTCAATTCTACTCAAATTGATCTACAGATTCAATGCAGTACCATCAAAATTCCAAAACCTACATTGAGACTTGGAAAAGCTAGTTACCAAATTCACCTGGAAGGGAAAGAGACCCTGAATAGTTAAAAGCATCCTAAAAAACAATGAGGTGGGAGGATTAACACTTCCTGATTTTAAAATTTAATATAAAGCCATCATGGTCAAAACAGCATGGGACTGACACAAGGATAAAAGTATTGACCAATAGAATCAAATTGACAGTGCAGAAATAGACGACCAAAGCTATGGTCAATTCATCTTTGACAAGGCCATCTTTGACAAATCCAATGAACTGGGACAAAATAGTCTTTTCAATAAATGGACATGGGGAAACTGGATGCCAATAGCCAAAAGAATGAAAGAGGATCCTTACTTTTCACCCTATATGAAAATTAACTCAAATTTGATCAAACACCTAAATATAAGAACTAGTCCCATAATGCCCCTAAAAGGCAATGTAGGTAAACATCTTCAAGGCCTAATAATAGGAGGTAGCTTCATAATCCTCAAATCAAATGCTTCTGTACCTCAACAAACTTTGTCAAAAAGGTGAAGAGACTGCCAACTTAAAGAGAGAAAATATTTGGAAATCACATATCGGATGAAGATTTGATATCCTGTATACATAAAGAAATCATACAACTCAACAACAAAAGAACAGACAACTCAATTATTAAATGGGCTAAAGATATAAATAGGCATTTTTCTGAAGAGCAAATACAGATGGCTAAGAAGCACATGAAGAGATGCTCATTTTCATTAGTTATAAGGGAAATGCAGATCAAGACTACAATGAGATACTACCTTACACCTATAAGAATGGCTGCTGTTAAACAAACAGGAAACTACAAATGTTGGAGAGGATGTGGAGAAATTGGGACACTAATGCACTGCTGGTGGGAATGTAAAAGGGTATAGCACTATGGAAGACAGATTGGTGACTCCTTAGACAACTAAATATCGAGTTGCCCTGTGTCTAGTCAATGCCACAACCCAGAAGAGCTGAAAGCGGTGAAACAAACAAACTTTTGCACACCGATGTTCATAGTGGCATTATTCACAATCACCAAAAGGTAGAAACAATCCAAGTGCCCTTCAACAGATGAGTGGATTAACAAAATGTAGTATATACATATGATGGAATATTGTGCAGCAGTAAGACAAACTGAGGTCCTGAAGCACATGACAAGATGGATGAGCCTTGAGGGCATAATGCTGAGTGAAATAAACCAGACATTGGGACATGACAATCAGGGTTGAAAGTATCCCTTGCAGCGTGGGAGATGAATCCCGGGTCTGTCCAATAAGACATCACACTGGTCCATCGTATTGGTGATATCATGTTTATTTGACCTAGTGAGAAGAAGTAGCAACTACTCTAGACTTATTGGTAAGGCATTTGTGTGTCAGAGAATGGGAAATAAATCCAACAAACATACAGAGGACTTCCACCTGAGTGAAATTTCAAGGTGTCCAGGGGTCTGGGGCATGTCTAAATATCCCTTCTAAGATGAAGGATAAGCTGTTGCATCTGGCCCCTTCTATGACTAAAAAAGAGGCACAATGCCTAGTTGGCCTGTTTGGATTTTGAAGACACCATATTCCTCATTTAGGTATGCTACTCTGACCCATTTACTGAGTGCCAAGAAAAGCCGGTAGTTTTGAGTGGGGACGGGAAGAAAAAGAGGCCCATTAACAAGTCCTGGATGCTGTGCAAAACTGCTCTGCCACTTAGGCCATTTGACCCAGCAAATCCAATGATATTGGACGTATTAGCGGCAAATAGAGATGCAGTCTGGAGCCTTTGACAGGCACCTATGAGAGAATCACAACATGGGCCCTTAGGATTTTGGAGTAAAGCCTTACCATCCTCTACAGATAACTACTCTCCTTTTGAGAAACAGCATTTGGCCTGCTACTGTATGTTAGTAGAGACTAAACACTTAGCTATGGGCCTCCAAGTTTCCATGAGTCCTTAGTTGCCTATCATGAGCTGGGTGTTATCTGCCCCACTTAGTCATAAAGTTGGGCCTGGACAGTAGTATTCCATCATAAAACGAAAATGGTTACACAGATAGGGCTTGAGCAGGTCCTAAAAGCACCAGCACGTTAAGTGAGAAGTGGCCTAAATGCCCCCCCCCATTCCTGCTACAGTATTTTCTCTTTCATAGCCCAGGGCTATGGCCTCTTGGGGAGTTCCTTACAATCAATTGACTGAGGAAAAGAAAACTCAGGCCTGCTTTACAGATAATTCTGCACTATATGCAGGTACAACCTGAAAGTGGACAACTGCAGTGCTGCAGCCCCTTTCTGGGATCCTGAAGGACAGTGGTGAGGGGAAATCCAACCAGTCAGTGGAGCTTTGAGCACATCTGATTATTTATTTTGCTTGGAAGCAAAACTGGCCAGAGGTGCATTTGTATACTGACACATGGCCTGTCGCTAATAGTTTAGCTGGATGGCCAGGAACTTGGAATGACTGGAAAATTGGTGGCAAAGAAGTCTGGGGAATAGGTATGTGGATAGGCCTTTCTGAGATGATAAAAAGCATGAAGATACTTGTGTCCTATGTGAATGATCACCATTGGGCTTCTTCAGTAGAGGAAGGTTTTGTTTTTTGTTTTTTTTTTCATTTTTATTAATAAAACCAATCAACATACAATATGAACGTTCTTTTTTATCACATAGTTGTATATTCATCATCATGATCATTTCTTAGAATATTTGCATCAATTCAGAAAAAGAAATTTAAAAAAACAGAAAAAAAATTCATACATACCATACCTCTTTACCCCTCCCTTTCATTGATCCCTAGCATTTCAATCTACTAAATTTATTTTAACATTTGTTCCCCCTATTATTTATTTATTTTTAATCCATATGTTTTACTCATCTGTCCATAAGGTAGATAAAAGAAGCATCAGACACAAAATGCAGAGGAAGATTTTAATAATTAAGTGGATAAGATGGCCCATTCTGTGAATACAAGTCATTGTCTTTCCCCTGCCACTCCTGCCATTACCCAATAGGCTCATGAACAAAGTTGGCATGGTGGTAGGGATGGAGGTTAAGCATGGGCTCAGCAGCATGGACTTCCATTCACCAAGGCCAACCTGGCCACAATCACTGCTGACTGCCCAATCTGCCAGCAGCAGAGATCCAAACTCAGTCCCCCATATGGCATCATTCCCCAAGATGATCAGCCTGCTACCTGATGGCAGGTTGATTACATTGGACTACTTCTATCATGAAGGGCAGTGATTTGTTCTAACTGGGATAGATATGTACTCCAGATATGGTTTTGCATTACATGCATGCAATGCTTCTGCCAAAACTACAATCCATGGACTTATGGAATGCCTTATCCACAGCCATATTCCACACAGCATTGCTTCTGATCAATTAATACATGTCACAGCAAATGAAGTACAGAATGGGCACATGCTTATGGAATTCTCTTTTCTTACCATGTTCTTTATCATCCAGAGGTAGCTGGGTTGATAAAACAGTGAAATGGCCTTTTGAAGGCTCAACTATGGCACCAACTAGGTGGCAGTACCTTGCAGGACTGGGGCAGTGTTCTCCGGGAGGCTGTGTATGCTCTGAATCAGCATTCACTCTGTGGTGCTGTATGCTCTGAATCAGCATTCACTCTATGGTGCTGTTTCTCCCATAGCCAGGATTCACAGATCCAGGAATCGAGATGTCAGAATGGGAGTGGCACACCTCAATTATCACCCCTAGTGATCCACTAGAAAAATTTTTGCCTCCTCTCCCTGAAACTTTAAGCTCTGCTGGTCTACAGGTCTTAGTTCTAAAAGGAGGAATGCTCCTACTGGGAGACACAATATTTGCATTGAACTGGAAGGTAAAACTGCCACCTGACCACTTTGGGCTTCTCATACCCAGGCAAGGAAGGGGATTACTGTACTGTTCGGGCTGATTGATCCTGACTATCAAGGGGAAATAGGAGTACAACTACACAATGGAGGTTAAAAAAAGTAGAAAAGAGGGGTTTTCAGGAATACAGGAGATCCACTCAGGCATCTCTTAGTATTACCATGCCCTCTGATTAAAATCAATGAAAAACTGCAACAACCCAATCCAGGAAAGACTACCAATGGGTCTGAAACTTCAGGAATGAAGGTTTGGGTCACCCCATGGCAAACAATCATGACCATCTGAGGTGCTTGCTGAGGGTAAAGGGAACATGGAATGGGTAGTTGAAGAAGGTAGGGATAAATATGAACTATGACCATGTGACCAGTTACAGAAATGAGGACTGTAATGGTATGAATATTTCTTCCTTGCTTTTTTATGGGTATGTTTGTATTTGTACATAAAGCAAGCACCTTTTTTTCTTCTCTATCTTCTCCCTTTATCATATGACATAAGCTGTACTGTTAATGTTGTAGTATTTAAGTTACAGAATATCAAGTTTAAGACTACATGTCACCCAAGTACTTACACCCTATTCTGGAAAGATTTAATTCATTTCTGATAGTATGCAAGACAGTTAAGTATTATTAGGTGAAAAATATATCTGCTATTGTTTCTATTTAGAGATTAAGTATGGTTTAAGGTAATGTGTATAGTTGTCAAGTTAACAAGCAGTAGACTGTTATGGTTAGGTTCATGTGTCACCTTGCTCTGGTGATGGTGCCCAGTTGCCTGGTCAAGAGAGTGCAGGCATAACCATTAGTGCAAAGACATTTCATGGCTAGTTAATAAACCAGAAGACTGGTTAATTATCAGCACATTGATTGCATTCGTGGCTGATTAAATCTGCAGTGAGCCTAGGAGAGTGTCTTCCACAAGACACTCTGAAGGCTTTAAAGGTGAAGTCAGAAGACTCATTCCACTTCAGCCAGTAAGCTTCATTTGGGGGAGTCATTGAAGACCTTCATTGGACCTGTCAGCCCACAGCCTGTCCTGTGGAATTTGGATTCATGCTTCGCCATAGTTGCATGATGTGCTTTTATAAAATCTCATATTTACAGATATCCCCTGATGGTTCTGTTTCACTAGAGGACCTTGATTAACACAGGTCATAACAGTGGGGGAAAAGCATGTGGTCTGTTCTTTCATTCTCCTTGTGATTCTTTTTTGCCTCTCTCAGCTTGACCTGATGAGAAACTTAGGGCCACTCCTAATAAACTACTGGGATAGTTCTTTGAAACTTGTAACAAAAAAAATGATGCTTACAATAAATTAGGTGGAGATGCTTGAAATACCTTACAAAGATTGAGGAAAGGGTCAAAGGGCTCAGAGAGGTAAGCATCTTGGAACCGAGTCACTATGTATGACCAGAGAGCCCACCAGATGATTGTTTCCTGGGAAGGTCCAGAAGACACTCTCTTTGCTAAAGCAGCGAGGAGTGCATTGATGAGGGAGGCACCAGCAATCTTCAGAAACTCAGTGCTATCTGTACTCTGTAGACGTGGTTTGACTGTAGAAGATACTGTTGGGAAAATGGATTTCCTAGTGGCAATGGAAGAGATAGGATTTTGCAATAATAGAAGTCAGTTGGCAGCACTAAACTGAGTGAGCAATGGCAGTTGAAGTTATTTGGCTATGTTAATTTCCATAATAACCCTATAGCAAAACAAGTGGAAGTAGTTATCTTAATGACAAGGCCAGAATGATGACCTGGAGACCTTTGCCCTCAGAAGTCTGTGGCAATGACTAATATGTCAAGTAAGATATATGGGCAGGCAATGAATATACTCCTTGATTTAAATATCAAAAAAAGAATGTGGGTGGGTCAGCTGCCATGATAGAAAATCATGACTTTCTTATCTAGAACTAACCTCGTTTTCAGACCTAGAATTCATTTATTGAAAGGCCTTGACCCACTGGAGTAAGGTTTCTACAACACCACAGTAAGTAGTTATAGTAGCTATTCACAATACTTTCTCAAAGGGACTTACCACCTGTGATGATTAAATTCATGTGTCAACTTGGCCCAATTTTGGTGTCCAGATGCTGTTCAAGCCAGCATGGACCTGATTGTTACTATGTGCAAAATTTTCTGATTTAAATAAGCAGTTGGTTGACTGCACCTATGGCTGATTACACCTACAATCAACTGAGGAGATTACCATCAACAATGAGAGAGTCTCATCTAATCAGATGAAGGCTTTAAAAGGAGAAGTGATGATTTCAGCAGACCGATTATTTCATTACTCCTTCAGCTGGCTAGCTTTTCCTGGGGAATTCATTGAAAACCTTCATTGGAGGTCCCAGCTTGTGGTCTGCCCTATAGAATTTGGACTTGCCCATCCCCACAGTAATATTGGATGATTCTTATAAAGTTTTCATAATATTTACAGATATTCATGTTGGTCTTGCTTTTGTAGAGAACACTAACTAATACACAGTCATTTTCCAGAATTGCTATGCACTGGGGAAAGAATACTAGAGAAAAATGAATCATTCTATTCCTGGTGTCTGCCTGTGCCAAAAAAAAAAAGATGAATCAACTGACACAGCTACCAAGTGTGCTGGTTTGGAAGTGTTATGTACCCTAGAGAAGCCATGTTTTAATCTGATCCAATCTTGCTGAGGCAACCATTTCTTTTAAATCCTGATTCAATATTGTATATAGAAGCTTTGATTAGACTATTTCAAAGGAGATGTGACTCCATCCATTCCAGGTGTGTCCTGAATTCTTTAACAGAGAAAACATTTTGGAGACAGTAAAAATATGACAGAAGCAGCAGAGCCAACAGAAACTTCAGAGCAGAGCTGACACAGATGTCAACACTTGGAGATCAGAGACATGGATGTTTGGATATGCTTGGAGCCTAGCAGACATTGCCATGAGATAATAAGTAAGCCAAAACCTGAAGAGAGCCATGGGAAACCAAGAGATGAAAGCCAGCGCCAGAGGAGCAAAATGAGGAACCTCCACATGGACAGAGAGTGAAAGCAAAGGAACCCAGGAGCAAGGGACCAGCAGATGCCAGCCACATGACTTCCCATCTGACAGCGCTGTTCCAGACTCATCGCCTTTCTTGAGTGAAGGTAACCTCTTGTTAGTGCCTCAATTTGGACATTTCCATAGGCTGAGAACTGTAAACTTGTAACTTATTAAATTTTCCTTTTGTAAAAGCTGTTCCTGTTCTGCTGTATTGCATTCTGGCAGCTAGCAATCTAGCACACCAAGCAACCCAAAATAGCCCATAGCCTCTCTTTTAGAGTGGGGAATATTTAGAGGTCAAGTGATGAATGGAGTCCTGGCCCATAAGAGATAGCATGGAGTAATTAGCAACTGGAAGAACCTTTCCATGAGTTCCCAGTGAAGAAAGTCCTTAAGGTAAGAAAGGCCAAGTAGAAACCCTAATAGTTCTCCCTGATTCTACATGTGGGTCAAGATAGTAAATTCAATGCAACAGAGCATCTGCCATGATTCACATCAGCAAAAGAGCATCTGCCATAATTCACATCACCACCAAAAGATTTTAATGCTACAGGAGTGATGCTTTCCATACTATCCCATATAATTCACAAGTTTAGCCCTTGCTTAAACTAGATGTATCATGGCAGATTATGACAGACCTTGATCATCTGAACATTTGGTCACCAGTCCACTATGTCAATGATACCATGCTATTTGGACATGGTAGCAGAAAGTGGCTAGAGCTCTGATTGACTAAGACATGTGCACACCAAGTGATGGGAGATAAACTCTGTGAAGATTCAGGGGCTTGCCACATCTGGAATTATTAGGGGTACGTAGTCTATGCCATGGGTTGGCAAACTCTGGCCAAAGCCTTCCAATCTATGAATACAGAATGCCCTCCCATTTACTTAGATCTTTTAAAATTATTTTACCAATGTTTTGTAGTTTTTGAATATAGGTCCTTTACATCCTTGTATAAGTTTATTCCTAGATAAGTGATTATTTAGTTGCTATTATAAATCGATATTTTTCTTAATTTCTCCACCAACTGTTTATTACTAATGCGGAGAAACACTATTGAATTTGGGATATTGCTCTTGCACCCAACCGCTCTGCTAAATTCATTTATTTGTTACAGTAACTTTGTGTGGATTTTTTAGGATTTTCTGTATACATTGTCATGGTATCTGTCAATAGGAAAACCTTTACTTCTTCCTTTTCAGTTTGGATGCATTTTATTTTCTTTCTCTTGCTTAAGTGTTCTAGCTAGAAGTTTAGGTAAACTGGTGAGAGTGAGCATCCTTGTCTTTTCTCTGATCTTAGAGGAGAAAGTTCAAACTTTTACTATTGAGTATGTTAACTCTGGGTTTTCATATATGCCCTTTATCATGTTGATGAAGTTTCCTTCTCTTCCTTGTGTTCTAAGTGCTTTTCCAAAGAAGGGGTGATGGTTTTTTTCAAATGCCTTTTCAGCACCAATTGAGATGATTATGTTGTTTTGTTCCTTTGTTCTGTTAATGAGGAATATAACATTAATTGACTTTCTTATGTTGAACCACCCTTGCATATCTGAGAAGATTCAACTCAATCATAGTGTATAGCTTTTTTGATGTATGGTTCGTCTCAGTTTGTTAGTATTTTGTTGAGGATTTTTAAATCAGGATTTATAACGGAGTTATTGGCCTGTAGTTTTCTTTTCTTGTGGTATCTTTATCTGGCTTTGGTATGAGTGTAATGTTGGCTACATAGAATGACTTAGGGAGTGTTCCTTCCTCTTCAATTTTTTGGCAGAGTTTGAAGAGGATTAGTATGATAGTTAGGTTCAGGTGTCAACATGTCCAGATGATGATGCCTAGTTCTGTTGCTGTGAACTTGAACCATTAGCATGTGACTGACTACATCTGCAATCGGCTAAGGGGAGTGACTTCCACAAAGAGTGATGTTTAACTTAACCAGCTGGAGGCTTAAAAGAGAGAGGTCAGAAGAGAGCTCAATGCAGCACAGCCCAAGCAGCTCAGCATACATCCTTTCAGCACTTGCAGTTCAGCCCAGGTATTTGGAGGTGTGGAAAGGAATCACCTCAGGGAAAGCTGTTGGAACCCAGAAGCCAGGAGAGGTCAGCAGACATCACCCTGTGCCTTCCTGTGTAAGAGAGAACCTCAGATGAAAGTTAGCCTCTTTTCCTCTGAGGAACTATAAGTTTTTAACTAAATAATCCCCTTTTATTAAAAGCCAACCCATCTCTGGTGTGTTGCATTATGGCAGCTTTGGCAGACTGAAACAGTTTGGTACCAGAGAATTGGGATGCTGCTGCAGTTTACAAATACCAGATATGTTGGATTTTTTTTTTTTTTTTTTTGGATGGATAAGGGGAAGATTTTGGAGGAACTGTGAGGAGCTTGATAGAGAAGGCCTGAATTGCTTTGAAGAAACGGTTGGTGTAAACAGAATCACTGCCAGTATGGACAAAGGAGGACAGAAAAGGGACAAATTGTAGTTTGCAGAGTAAGAACCTTGGAAGCTAGGGTCTGCAGCCAGAAACACTCAGGCCAGGAGAGCAGACCCACCCATATATATGTGGAAAGAGAATTTGCCCTGGGAGCAGGGGGTGGGTCTTCCACTTCATTGCTCAGGAGGAGTTGTGCCACCCCAGGCATTAGAGAGGGTGGAGCCCATAAACTGGGAATTGGAGGGAGCCTGGTTGCACCTGATTATTCTGGAGAGGTTCAGTGTGTGTGCCCTGGAGATGGCAGAGATCCTGGGTGCTTCCTCAAAGCTTGGAGAGGGTGGAATCAAGAAAAAGGTGGTCTCCCCAATGTCCCCCAAGATTGCAACCACCCCAGTGTTTGGAGAGAGCAAGACCACTGCATAGACCCCTGGAAAGAGGGGGATTGCCGTTTTTTAAAGCCCTGAAGATAAATGGACTCTCAGAATTTTAAATCCAATGGAGTTTTCCCTGCAGGTTTTCAGAACTGTTTGGGTCTTATGCCTCCTGTGTTCCTTCCAGTTTCTCCCTATGGAAATGAAAACATGTATGCTATGACTGCCCCACCTTTGCATATTAGCAACAGGTAACTTTTTTTGAGTTTCACAGGTCTAGATCCAAAAGAGAACTTTTGCCTTTTAAGTATGGTTTAAGGTGCTGTGTATAGTTGCCAAGTTGACAAGGGGTGGACATGTGTTAGTAAGGCTCAGGTATCAACTTGGGCAGGTGATGGTGCCTAGTTCTGTCGTTGTGGACTTGAACCATTAGCATGTGAAACTCATCTATGGCTCATTACATCTGCACCTGGCTAAGGGGAATGCCGTCTGCAGTAAGTGATGTTTAATTAGCTGGAGGCTTAAAAGAGAGCAGTCAAAAGAGAGCTCAATGCAGCATATCCCAAACAGCTCAGCATACATCCTCTTAGCATTTGCAGCTCAGTGCAGATGCTTGGAGGTACAGAAAGGAATCAACCTGGGGAAAGTTCTTGGAACCCAGAAGCCAGGAGTGAATGCCAGCAGATGTCCACCATGTGCCTTCCTGTATAGGAGAGAACTTCAGATGAACTTTCCTCTGAAGAACTATAAGATTTTAACTAAATAAATCTCCTTTTATTAAAAGTCAATCTATCTCTGGCTTTGGCAGACTAAAACAATTAGTGTAAATTCTATTTGGAATGTTTGGTAAGATTCCCCCTGTGAAATTATCTGGTCCTGGACTTTACTTTGCTAGGAGTTTTTGGGTTTTTTTTTTTTTTTTTTTTTTTGCATGGGCAGGCACCGGGAACTGAACCCGGGTCTCCGGCATGGCAGGCGAGAACTCTACCTGCTGAGCCACCATGGTCCACCCTGTTAGGAAGTTTTTTATTTTTGTAAAGAGTTTTATTCATACACCATACAATCCATCCTAGATGCACAATCAGTGGCTCTTGGTATAATCACAAAGTTTATGCAATTATCAATTACAGTCAATATAAGGACATTCTCATTTCTTCCAAAGGAATAAAACTCATACTGTGTATATCCACTATTATTGATGTTTAGCTTTGGTATACAGCCTTTGTTACAATTAATGGAAGATTATTACAGTGTTATTGTTAACTACAAACCTTAGCTTACTTTGATTATATTTTCCGTATATAACACCCTATTATTAACACTTTGTATGTTTGTATGTGTATGTTTGTATGTAGCTCATGTAAGAACGTTCTCTATTTATGCAATTAACCACCACCATTGCCCATTCTGAGTTGTGCTAAGTTATACAGTCCCAGTTTTTAGCCTGTAACTTTCCTTCCGGTGACATACATGACCCTAGCCTTCCTCTTCAACCATACTCACACTCAGCTTTGTTTCTTATACTTACAGTATTATGCTGCCATCACACAGTATAATGCTATCTATTTCCAAACCTTTATAATGAACCTTATTGAACATTCTATACTCCTTAATCATTGATTGCTCAATCTCTGCCTATGTTCTATCTCCTGATAGCCTGTGCTCTCAGATTTAACTCTCAATGTTTGGTCATTAAACGTAGTTCATATTAGTGAGACCATACAATATTTGTCCTTTTGTTTCTGGCTTATTTTGCTCAGTATAATGTCCTCAAGATTCATTCACCTTGTTTTAAGCCTCATGACTTCATTCCTTTCTGCAGCTGCACAATATTCCATCATATGTGCACATCACAGATTGCTCTTCTGTTCCTCAGTTGATGGACCCTTGGGTTGCTTCCATACATTGGCAATCGTGAATAATACCACCATAAACACTGGTGTACAAATGTCCATTTGTGTCCCTGCTTTCAGTTCTTCTGAGTATATAACTAGTAACAGGATTGTGGGATCATATGTAAATTTTACACTTAACTTCCTTAGGAACCACCACACTGACCTCCAGAGGGGCTGCACAATTCTACTTCTCTGTCAGCAGTGACTAGGTACACCTCTTTCTCCACATCTTCTCCAGCACTTGTAGTTTTCTATTTGTTTAAACAACTTTAATTACACACCATAAAACCCATCCTAAGTGTAGAATCAGTGGTTCCTGGTATAATCACATAGTTATGCATTCACCACCACCATGTATATGAGAACATATCCATTTCTTTCAAAAAGAAAAAAGAACAGGAGAAAAAACATACCCGCCTTTATATCCCCCTCTTAAGGACAATTAGCCTTGGCATATTGCCTTTGTTACAATTAATGAATTAATATTACAATGTTACTGACAACTATAGACCCTAGTTTGTGTTAATAGTATTTCTTCCATATACCATCTGTGCTGGTTTGAAACTGTTATGTTCCCCAGAAAAGCCATGCTCTTATAATCCAACATTGTGGGGGCAAACATTGTGGGTGGGATCTTTTGATTAGGTTGTTTCCATGGAGATGTGACCCCACCCAGTCAAGGTGGGCATTAATCTACTTACTGGGATCCTTAAGAGAGGGACATTTTGGAGAAGACACAGACATTTGGAAGATGCAGAAGAAAAATGCCTGGAGACGCCAGAAGCTGAGAGAGCTGCGTGAAGCCAGGAGAGGAGGGGAGCAGACATCACCATGTGCCTTCCCATGCTCAGAGGAACCCGGATGCAAGCTGCCTTTCATCCTGACGGTATCCTCTTGTTGGTGTCTTAATTTGGACATTTTCACACCCTTAGAATTGTAATTTGTAACTTAATAAATCCCCTTAAAAGTCAATACATTTCTTCTATACTGCATTCTGGCAGCTTTAGCAAACTGAAACACCATCTCATTTTTAACACCTTGTAAGAGTGATATACATTTGTTCTCATTTCATATAAAAATTTATATTTGTACAATTAACCACTGTCATTATCCATTTTAGGCTTTGCTAAGTTATATGGCCCCAGTTTGTATCCTCTATCTTTTCTTCTGTTGCCATATATGCCCCCTAGCCTTCTTCTTTCAACTTTATTCATTCCCCGCTTTGTTCATTGTACTTACAATACTGTGCTATCCATTTCTGAACCTGTACAATCAATCTTCTTTACTCCTTAAGCATCAAATGCCCAATCTCTACCCTCTTTCTATCTCGTGATAACCTGTGTTCTCAAATTTAACTCTCACAATTTTGCTCATTATAGTTATTTCATATTAGTGAGACCATGTAGTATTTGTCCTTTTGCTTCTGGCTTATTTCACACAACATAATGTCCTCAACATTCACCCATGTTGTTGCGTGCATCATGACTTTATTCCATCTTACAGCTGCTAATATTCCATCATATATATATATATATGATGGTATATATGTGTATATATATATATATATATATATATATATATATCTCACAGTTTGTTTATCCACTCATCAGTTGATAGACATTTGGACTGTTCCATCTATCGGCAATCATGAATAATGCCACTATATACATCAGTGTGCAGAGATCTATTCATGTCCCTGCTTTCAGTTCTTCTGAGTATATACCTAGTAATGTGATTGCTGGATTATACGGCAATTCAATACTTTCCTTCCTGAGGAACCACAGATTGCCTTCCAGAGTGGCTGCACTATTCTATATTCCCATCAACAGTGAATAATTGTTCCTCTTTCTCCATATCCTCTCCAGCACTCGTAGTGTTTTGGGTTTTTTTTTTTTTTTTTTTTGACAATGGCCATTCTAGTCAGCATGACATGGTATCTCTTTGTGGTTTTGATTTTCATTTCCCTAGTAGCTAGTGAAGTTGAGCATCTTCTCACATACTTTTGCATCTTTGTATTTCTGCCTTAAAAAAATTGTCTATCCATGTCTTTTGCCTATTTTTAAATTGGGTTCTTTGACTTTTTGTGGTTGACTTGTAGAATCTCTTTATATGGTCTGGATGCTAAATGCTTATTGGAAATATGGTTTCCAAATATTGTCTCCTATTGCATAGGCTGCCTTTTTACTTTCCTGACAAAGTCCTTCAATGCATAAAAGTATTCGGTTTTGAGGAGACCCCATTTATCTATTCCTTCTTACATTGCTTGCACTTTGGGTGTAAGGTCTAGGAAACCACCTCCTACCACAAGATCTTTAAAATATTTCCTTACATTTTCTTCTAAGAGTTTTATGGTCTTGGCTCTAATGTTTAGGTCTTTGATCCATTTTGAGTTTATTTTTGTATAAAGTATGAGATAGGGGTCCCTTTTCAGTCTTTGGGTATGGATATCCATTTCTCTAAGCATCATTTATTGAAGAGGCTTCTCTGTCCAAGTTGAGTGGGTTTGTGCTCATATATGGTCTCTCTCTCTAAGCTGACACAGCAAGTGAACCCATTGCCCTCCCCCCACCCCCGATGTGAGACATGACTCCAAGGGGTGTAAATCTCCCTGGCAACATGGGACAAAAACCCTGGGATGAGCTGGAATCCAGCATCAAGGGATTGAGAAAACTGTTGTGAGCAAAAGGGGAAAGAGAGAAATGAAACAAAATAAAGAGTCAGTGACTGAGAGATTTCAAACAGAGTCAAGAGTTATCCTGGAGTTTATCCTTATGCATTGTGTAGATATCCCTTTTCAGTTTATGGTGTATTTGAGTGGCTAAAGGAAAGTACCTGAAACTTTAGAACTGTGTTCCAGTAGCCTTGTTTCTTGAAGAAGAGTGTATGAAGATGTAACATTTACAATGTGACTGCGTGATTGTGAAAACCTTTACAGATGAGTAAAAAATATGGATAAAAAATAAACAAATAATAGGGGGAACAAAGGTTAAAATTTTTTGGGTAGATGGAAAAACTAGTGATCAATGGGGGGGGTAAGGGGTATGGTATGTATGAGATTTTTCTTTTTATTTCTTTTTCTGGAGTGATGCAAATGTTCTAAAAATGATTCTGGTGATGAATACACAACTATGTGATGCTGTTGTGAGCCATTGATTGTACATCATGTATGAAATGTTTATATGTTAAGAATGTTTGTGTTTGTATGTTGTTTTATCAATAAAAATATTTTTAAAAAAATCAATTGTCCATAGATGAGAGGTCTATTTCTGAACTCTCAATTCAACTCCATTTATCAATAAATCTATCTTTATGTCAGTATCAAGCTGTTTTGACAACTGTAGATTTGTAATATTAGATAGTGTAAGACCTCCCATTCATTTTTCTTTCCCAAGATGATTTTAGCTATTTGGGGAACCCTGCCCTTCCAAATAAATTTGATTATTGGTTTTTCTATTTCTGCAAAGTAAGTTGTTGGGATTTTTATTGGTATTGCGTTGAATCTATAAATTGTTTTGAGTAGAATTCACGTTTTCACTATATTTAGTCTTCCAGTCCATCAACACAGTACGTCCTTCCATTATTTAGGTCTTTGTTGATTTCTTTTAGTAATTTCTTGTAGTTCCTACGTATAGGTCTTTCATGTCTGTGGTTAAATTTATTCCTAAAAATTGAGAATAATTCTTTTGGTTGCAAATTGTAAACGGAATTTTTTTCTTGATTTCCTCCTGATTGTTCATTACAAGTGTAGAGAAACACTGCTGATTTTTGGTGTTGATCTTGACTCCTGCCACTTTGCTGAGCTCCATTACAGTTAACTTTGTTGTAGGTTTTTCAGGGTTTTCTACATATAGTTTCATGTCAGCTGCAAACAGTGAATGTTTTACTTCTTCCTTTCCAATTTGGATGTCTTTTATTTCTTTTTCTTGCCTAATTGCTCTTGCTAGAACTTCCAGCACAATGTTGACTAACAATGGTGACAGTGGGCATCCTTGTCTTGTTCTAGATCTTAGAGGGGAAGCTTTCAGTCTTTCCCCATTGAGTGTGATGTTAGCTCTATGTTTCTCATATATTTATTCCCTTTATCATGTTGAGGAAGTTCCCTTTATTCCTATCCTTTTTAAGTGTATTCATCAAGAAAGGATGCTGAAATTTGTTACATGCCCTCTTTGCATCAATCAAGATGATTATGTGGCTTTTCCCCTTTGATTTGTTGATATGATGTATTACATTAATTGATTTTCTTGTGTTGAACCACTCTTGCATACCTGGAATAAAATCCACTTGATCGCGGTGTATAATTCTTTTAATGTGCTTCTGGATTCAATTTGTAGGTATTTTGTTGAGGATTTTTGCATCTGTTCATTAAAGATATTGGTCTGTAATTTTATTTACTTGTAGTATCCTTGTCTTATTTTGATATTAGGGTGATTTTTGCTTCATAAAATAAATTAGTTAGCTTTCCCTCCTCTTCAATTTTTTGAAGAGTTTGAGCAATATTGTTACTGATTGTTCCTTGCAAGCTTGGTAGAATTCACATGTGAAGCCATCTGCTCCTGGACTTTTTTTCTTGGGAAGTTTTTTATGACTGATTCAATCTCTTTACTTTTGATTGGTTTGTCAAGGTAGTCTATTTCTTCTCAAGTTAATGTTGGTTGTTCAAGTGTTTCTAGACAGTTGTCCTTTAATCTAAGTTTGTCTAGTTTGTTAGCATATAGTTGCTCATAGTATCCTCTTATTATCTCTTTTATTTCTGTGGGGTCAGTAGTAATGTTCCCCCTTGCTGGAAGGTTTTTGATTACTGATTCAATTTATTTATTTGTTATTGGCTTCTTGAGATCTTCTGTTTCCTTGGAGTCAGTGTAGGTAGTTTACGTGTTTCTAAGGACATGTCCATCTCATCAAGATTATCATTCAGAGGTTTAGGAGGAGTGACTCAAGCACATGATTTAATGTGTCCTCTCAGAATGTAGAAATGTAGAGTCCTTGAGTAAGGAATGAAAAAAAAAATCTCTGGATATCCTCCAGCCTTTGGAGAGTAAAGAAGGAAATCCTCCTGGGTTGGCCAAAGACCCAGCTGATGGATGACAGTGTGGTTGAGAGCCAAGTTACCCATGTCCTACACCAATTTGTTTCCAGGAAGCAGATATACAGGAATTCTGAACTTCCTGGTAGTCACATGAAAGAGTGGAATAACTAAATCCCAAAAGTATTTACAAACTTCAAAAATATGGAAGAGAAGGCAGGTTTTGGATGATACAGAAACTTCCCTGAGATTAAAGGAAGTCAAACTGCGTTATATAAGGGCTCTTTTTCTTTCATGGGTCATGTATTCCTTAAATAATTAAATTTAAAAGAATATATGAGAGAAAATTGACATGGGTTCACAAATACAAATTTTTGCTTTTGATTTCAGGGGATCTTCATGAACCTTGGATTAAGTCTCCTGGATGAAAACCTGGTTTACAGAAAGTTCACAGTAGAGAATAAATGGCAAGAATGGTGAGAAGGGTACTGCTGAATATGGTGCCTTGTTTCAAGCAATGAACCCACAGAAACATCCATGATATTTTCCTGCCTTAGCAGAATATACATGAAAACTCATAGTACCAGGTATGGGAAGATTTGCCAGAGTGGATATTTGTTGAACAGTCAATGAAAGGTTAAAAATAATTACTTGACTGGAGAAAGCCAAGTATTTGAAATTATATTTCATTTAAGTATACCTCAGCTAGTTCCCAGTTGTAGTCTCCACTCCATCACCTACTATCATGAATAGTGATATTTTATCATTCAAGTCAATTCAAACAGTTTTCTAGACAATGGACTGGGAATTGTAGAGATAAAAATATTACTGAGGGTGGTGCAACAATGGCTCAGTGGCAGAATTCCCGCCTGCCATGTCAGAGACCTGGGTTCAATTTCCGGTGCCTGCAATGTTAAAAAAAAAAAAAAATTACTAAAACAAAAACATGTACCATAACATGTAAGCATTCATGTCTTGCAGGGAGAATGTGAAGGTGCCTTCCAAAAACCTGGCCCTGATGATTTTGACCTACAACTTCAGTGTACTTCTTTTGCAGTATATTTTATCTACACATAATCATGGCCACCGCTTTCGTATTATCTTCTTTTAATACTCCTGCATCTTTAGATCACAAACTTTGAAATTCTCTTAGACCATAAACTCTACTTCTTCTGTCTTTCACATACCTACTATTTTTTTTCCTTACCATCATTATAAACTCCAGAGCCCTTGAAAACTTATGTCCAAATCTTCCAGTTTTATTTTGGTTTTAATTGCTTTCTTCATAGCCTAGATAACATGGATGTGTGATGTGACCAAGGACCATTTGGTGGCAGCAGAGTCCCAACTAAACTATCCACTAGTTGTATACCTGACCATCAGGTAAGGTAATTGATAAATTATACTAGGAGCCTCACACTTAAAAGTGTGAATCAGCAAAGTAATTAACAACGGCTAGAAAACATAGGGAGTTCATTCTGATGAGGACAAAGGATGCTGAACTCATACAAATATGAGCTGGAGGTGACTATAACTGTGCAATAGGGGAGATGACAGGGTACTCTCGTTGACTGTAGCCATTCTGTACATGTATGTATAGGAAGGTAGTTTCCACCTGCTTTGAAACATTCCCTGCCCAACTGCCCTGAAGCATTTCCTATTTCAAGAGCAGTTACTTTAGTGAAAAAATGTCTCCTGGAATCATTTCTTCTTGACTGCCTTGTCAATTCTCAGTGCTAGATGTTGTGAAACTTTTGACTCTTTCCTCTGGGCAGCCAGGTACTCCTACAGAAAGTTACAAAACTCTGCGTACTGACTCAAATTCAGATTCGAAAACTGTAACCTTAAGGCTTCTCTCCTCTCCTTCTTCTCATCCTTGGTTAACTCTTTGGGGCATTCCACATAGAAACATTTGTAAGCCTTCCCCAGTCCCTGAAATCCCTTACCACATTTCAACTGCCCCAATCTTAGCAGATGTCCTCACCTCCTTATTTATCCAGAAACCTTAAGGCTTCTCTCCTCTCCTTCTTCTCATCCTTGGTTAACTCTTTGGGGCATTCCACATAGAAACATTTGTAAGCCTTCCCCAGTCCCTGAAATCCCTTACCACATTTCAACTGCCCCAATCTTAGCAGATGTCCTCACCTCCTTATTTATCCAGAATACTGGGACCATGCATCCAGGCTTCCTTTGAAGCCTTTCTCCACTGTAGACAGAGCACAGGACCTACAGAGCCCCATGTGGTACAATTATAGAGTTGGATAGGGAAGACATCAGAAATTCCACCTTCTTCAATAGAAACCAATAAAAAAGGATATCCTGCCTCTTTCTCTCAGAATCAATTTATTCCTCTGAAAGATAAGTTTAAATGTTGCTTTTAAAATATTAATGAAGTAATTAACAAACTAATAAAAAATATACTCTATTCCTTCAGATTTCAACTAACCTTGTCCTATCCCAATTTCTAATTGATTTATTTAGTCATTCACTTAATAAACACTCACTGAATTTAGAGCAAAGATTTTTTAACAGTATACCCTTACTGCTAAATACAGAAATGCCATGATAGAAGATTTTGAGGCTGATAAAGAATATTGATAAAGGAAAATCACTCATTCAAAAATTGTCATACCCTCAAGTACTATGGAAACAATTCTCTCACTGGCCAGCAAGCATATGCAGGTGTGCTCAGCTCTTATGCTCTGTTGTGAACTTAAATGACACAAACTTAATTTTCAAATTTTCCCAAAACTTTCTTTCTAGTGAAACAATCAGGCATAAGCAGCAGATACACACATGTTCCCGTCTACTTGACCGACACATCTCTCAGAACAGTAGTATAATTTAGACTTAAGTATCTATCAGTTTGTTCTGAACTAGATTATTATGGATCATTGCCTAGTTCACTCCTGAGTAAACTAACAACAGTGAATTTTAAATTAGCAACACTGTTGATAGGACCTTCATCTCAGAACGACTCTACCATTGTGCTGATGTCCCATAGGTTTAGCTGGAGCTTTCCTGTCCCTCTGTTAAAGCTACAAGTATTAACTTCAAAACCATGCCAATTTTAAACTGTTTTGATTGAAGGCACGTGGGAATATTTACCAAAAGCAATTGGATAACCAGGAGGAATTTAATAGACACAGCAAATGTTTGAAAGGCTTTCAGGAGGAAAAAGGATAAAGCCTGTCCTATGTTGTCACAGAATTGAGATCTATCAGTGGAAGATATAGGAAGGCACATTTTAGCTTAATGTAAGAAAGACTCCTCTACAAACAATTTTTTTCTAAATACTATCTGAGAAAAGTGAAGGTCTGATTACCAGAAGTATGTGGGCATTAGCCAGGCTGTGATGTTGAGGATCTGGTGTAAGATCTTCAGCATCTCCAAGGTCCCACAACCTTGGAACTCTTCATTTCTGGACTAATTAGTTCAAGCTGAACCTCCTAAATCAGCTGCATCATTTCTAAATCAGCCGAAGGCCCACAACTGTGCATTTGTTTCAGAGCTACGTCAGTGGCTGGCACTGACTTAATCCTCCATCTGGGCCTCCTCCACACGAGCAGGGCGGAATAGAGTGACATGATCTTGAAGTTCATTGGGGTCTGCTGCTTTATATTTGGTTGATTCGTAATTGTTGATGTTGCATAGATAATGACGATCAAGTCAGTGTTTAAAACCCTCAACTTGGTTTTCAGCAAACCCTCAACTTGGTTTTCAGCTTAGGAATAGAACTAAAGTAAATTACAACATATTAGAACACAATAATTACAGCAGAATTTTCTGTTTTAGAATATTAACTATTTGTAAATCAAGCAAAGCTGAAAGACTAAAAGGTATACCCTCATTGCCTTGGAATCAGAAGAGTGGGCAAAAGTTATAGAGAGATTTGTTTCCTGGAGATCGATTTTTTCCTCTGAAAGCTCAAGCAAAAATTAAGGATATGGAAGCAGAGTGTCAAGGATTTTAGGACTAGCTCCAAAGAGTTTTGCCCTTTATGCCCAGAATGTGGAGAGAGCCGATTACACGAAGAGTCTCTACTGGAACTATGTAAACTGAGGCACTTCAAAGTCTACTGGAGCTATGTGAATTGAGGCAGTTCAAAGAGAAGGAACTGTATTTTGACAGATGTGGAAATATTACTATAGAAAAAGTTGTGATTTTCAACTTCACCAATGTGCTAATTTGTTTATATTTATAGCAAATTTATCTGCTTATTTATGTTTCTGTACTTTTAAGAAGATAGTTGATACTTTATTTATTCTGAAGAATATGTATGGGTGATGTGTATGTTGTTTTATTATAGTGACTAGCACCGGGTAAAAGAGATTGTTAAGAGAAAGAATAAGCTGGAGCTTGTAGATATTTTTGTTTCTCAGAAACTTGTCCCCTATCTTATACTCCACAGCTATTGTGTTGTGTCAAAAAATGTGTCTTATACAGGAAGACAGCCAAAGCCCCAAATCCAAGCACAGAATGAGTCAGACATTCATGCAAAGTCATGGTGTTGGGAACTCGGCCAACAATTAAACATTTGATAAGATTGTATTTGGGTGTAATATCGCAATGAATAGGAAAGAGCACATGCAGAAACCAATACAGTTTTCCATAAGTAGAAGCTTTAAAAAAGTTTTTAATTACTTTCTTAACACATTACAGGAATGACTAAGCTGTTTTTCTGTCCCTCTCAGCATCACCTTTGTATTCTGTACAGTACTTAACTGAGCACTACTCAAACAAGTTTTATAACTCACTAGGATTTATGCACATTACATCCCAGTTAGCAATTTTTCCATCTTTTACAAATTGATTTCCCGAAAAGGGCAGATCTTTTTATTTGTTAATTCTTTATATTAAATATAAAAAACAAAATTGATTTTAAAAATGAATATGTGATATTTTTCCACAATTCATTTCTTTTAAATTCTGGTAGAAATCTAGTTTGCCTTTTGTATTCTCAATTAGCTATTATTCCTGTTCTTTTCTTTTGAGATAATTTCAGATATGATTGCAAGTCTAGTACAAAGAACTTCATTTCCTTGAGAAAATGAGTTATTTGCTGACGTGATACTCCATTACCCTCCAGTCCTTTAGTGTGTTTTTCCAGCAAACGAGTATTTTTTCCTAAATATAATTACATCATAACCGTCAAAATGAAGACATTAACCTTAATAACTCTATTAGTTAGGGTTCTCTAGAGAAAACAAAATCAACAGGGAACACTTGCAAATATAAAATTTATGAAAGTGTCTCACGTGACCGTAGGAACGCAGAGTCCAAAATCCACAGGGCAGGCTGCGAAGCCGATGACTCCAATGGATGGCCTGGATGAACTCCACAGGAGAGGCTCACCAGCCAGAGCAGGAATGCAACCTGTCTCCTCCGAGTCCTCCTTAAAAGGCTTCCCATGATTGGATTTAGCATCACTAATTGCAGAAGACACTCCCCTTTGGCTGATTACAAATGGAATCAGCTGTGGATGTAGCTGATGTGATCATGACCTAATCCTATGAACTGTCCTCATTGCAACAGACAGGCCAGCGCTTGCCCAATCAGATGAACAGGTACCACAACTTGGCCAAGTTGACACCTGTCCCTAACCATGACAGTCCACCCCTTGTCAACTTGGCACATATATATATATATATGATATATATATCACCTTAGACCATACTTAATTTCCAAATGAAAACAAATAAGCACACATTTTTTCTTTTACCTGACAATACTCAACTGTCCTGCATATAACTGGAAACACATTAAATCTCTCCAGAATAGCGTGCAAATCCTTGGGCAACATTCATTCTTAAACTTGATATCTTACAACTTAAATAGTATAACACAAACAAAACAGCATTACAGCCCTCGTTTCTGTAACTGATCACGTGGTCGAAGTTCATATTTATCACTTCCTTCTTCCACTACCCATTCCATGTTCCCTTTCCCCTCAGCAAGCACTTCAGCTGGCCGTGGTTCTTTGCCTGGTGGGGTGACCCAAACCTTCATTCCTGAAGTCTCAGAGCCATTAGTGGTCCTGCCTGGATTGTGTTGTTGCAGTTTTCCATTGATTTTAATCACAGGGCATGGTAGTACTAATAGACACCCCAGGGGATCTCCTATATTCCAAGAAAACTCTTCTTTACCTCCATTATGTAGTTGTAGTCCTACTTACTTCTGATAGTCAGGGTCAATTACCCCAGACAATAATGTAATCCCCTTCTTGGTGTGTTGATCCAGAGGCATAAGTAGCCCAAAGTGGCCAGCTGGCAATCTTAACTTCCAGTTCAGTGGTATCACTGTTGTTTCTCCTGGAGAAAGCACACCCCGTTTTGGAACTAAAACCTATAGACCAGCAGAACTCAGGGTAGCAGGGACAGGAAGCAAAAATTTTCCTAGTGGATCACTAGGAGTAATAGTGAGTGGCACCACACCCATTTCCACCCCTTGGTTCCTGGACCCATGGATCCTGGCTATGGGAGAATCATCTGACACTGATTCAGAGCATACACAGCTTCCTGGAGAACATTACCCCAGCCTTTCAAGTTTTTGCCACCTAGTTGGCACCGTAATTGAGTTTTCAAAAGGCCATTCCACCGTTCTATCAATCCAGCAGCTTCTGGATGATGGGGAACATGGTAAGACCAGAGAATTCCATGAGCATGTGCCCATTCCCGCACTTCATTTGCTGTGAAGTGTGTTCCTTGATCCGAAGCAATGCTATGTGGAATACCATGACGATGGATAAGGCATTCTGTAAGACCACGGATAGTAGTTTTGGGAGAAGCATTGTGTGCAGGGAAAGCAAACCCATATCCAGAGTATATGTCTATTCCAGTTAGAACAAATCGCTCCCCCTTCCATGAAGGGAGTGGTCCAATGTAATCAACCTGCCACCATGTAGCTGGCTGGTCACCTCGGGGAATGGTGCCATATCGGGGGCTGAGTGTGGGTCTCTGCTGCTGGCAGATTGGGCACTCAGCAGTGGCTGTAGCCAGGTCAGCCTTGGTGAGTGGAAGTCCATGTTGCTGAGCCCATGCATAACCTCCATCCCTACCACCATGACCACTTTGTTCATGAGCCCATTGGGCAATAACAGGAGTTGCTGGGGAAAGAGGCTGACTGGTTTCCATAGAACGGGTCATCTTATCCACTTGATTATTAAAATCTTCCTCTGCTGAAGTCACCCTCTGGTGTGCATTCACATGGGACACAAATATCTTCATGTTTTTTGCCCACTCAGAAAGGTCTATCCACATACTTCTTCCCCAGACCTCTTTGTCACCAATTTTCCAATTATGGTCTTTCCAAGTCCCTGACAATCCAGCCAAACCATTAGCAACAGCCCATGAGTCAGTATACAAACGCACCTCTGGCCAGTTTTCCTTCCAAGCAAAATGAACAACCAGGTGCACTGCTCGAAGTTCTGCCCACTGGGAGGATTTCCCCTCACCACTGTCCTTCAAGGACACCCCAGAAAGGGGTTGTAATGCTGCAGCTGTCCACTTTCGGGTGGTACCTGCATATCGTGCTGAACCATCTGTAAACCAGGCTCGAGTTTTCTCTTCCTCAGTCAATTCACTGTAAGGAACACCCCAAGAGGCCATAGCTCTGGTCTGGGAAAGAGAAGGTAATGTGGCAGCAGGAGTGGAAACCATGGGCATTTGTGCCACTTCTTCATGTAACTTGCTTGTGCCATCAGGACCTGCTCTGGCTCTATCTCGTATATACCATTTCAACTTTACAATAGAGTGCTGCTGTGCACGCCCAACTTTATGGCTTGGTGGGTCAGACAACACCCAACTCATGATAGGCAACTCAGGTCTCATGGTAACTTGGTGGCCCATGGTTAAGCGTTCAGTCTCTACTAAGGCCCAGTAGCAGGCCAAAAGCTGTTTCTCAAAAGGAGAGTAGTTATCTGCAGCAGATGGTAAGGCTTTGCTCCAAAATCCTAAGGGTCTGCATTGTGATTCTCCTATAGGGGCCTGCCAAAGGCTCCAGACAGCATCTCTATTTGCCACTGACACTTCCAGCACCATTGGATCTGCTGGATCATATGGCCCAAGTGGCAGAGCAGCATGCACAGCAGCCTGGACCTGTCGCAGAGCCTCCTCTTGTTCAGGTCCCCACTCAAAATTAGCAGCTTTTCTGGTCACTCGATAAATGGGCCGGAGTAGCACACCCAAATGAGGAATATGTTGTCGCCAAAATCCAAAAGACCAACTAGGCGTTGTGCCTCTTTTTTGGATGTGGGAGGGGCCAGATGCAGCAATTTATCCTTCACCTTAGAAGGGATATCTCAACATGCCCCACACCACTGGACACCTAAAAATTTTACTGAGGTGGAAGGCCCCTGTATTTTTGTTGGATTTTTCTCCCATCCTCTGACACGCAAATGCCTTACCAGTAAATCTAGAGTAGTTGCTACTTCTTGCTCACTAGGTCCAATCAACATGATATCATCAATATAATGGACCAGTGTGATGTCTTGTGGGAGGGAGAAATGATCAAGTTCTCTGCGAACAAGGTTATGACATAGGGCTGGAGAGTTGATATACCCCTGAGGTAGGACAGTGAAAGTATATTGCTGACCTTGCCAGCTGAAAGCAAACTGTTTCTGGTGGTCCTTACTAATAGCTGTTAAGAAAAAAGCATTTGCCAGATCAATAGCTGCATACCCGGTACCAGGGGATGTATTGATTTGCTCAAGCAATCATACTACATCTGGAACAGCAGCTGCAATTGGAGTTACCACCTGGTTGAGTTTACGATAATCCACTGTCATTCTCCAAGACCCATCTGTTTTCTGCACAGGCCAAATAGGAGAGTTGAATGGGGATGTGGTGGGAATCACCACCCCTGCACCTTTCAAGTCCTTAAGAGTGGCAGTAATCTCTGCAATCCCTCCAGGAATACGGTATTGCTTTTGATTTACTATTTTGCTTGGTGGGGGCAGTTCTAGTGGCTTCCACTTGGCCTTTCCCACCATAATAGCCCTCACTGCACGAGTTAGAGAACCAACGTGGGGATCCTGCCAGTTGTTCAGTATGTCTATGCCAATTATACATTCCAGAACTGGGGAAATAACTACAGGATGGGTCCGGGGGCCCACTGAACCCACTGTGAGATGGACCTGAGCTAAAACTCCATTGATCACCTGGCCTCCATAAGCCCCCACTCTGACTGGTGGTCCAGAGTGACGTTTTGGGTCCCCTGGAATTAATGTCACTTCTGAACCAGTGTCTAATAATCCCCGAAATATCTGATCATTTCCTTTTCCCCAATGCACAGTTACCCTGGTAAAAGGCCGTCGGTCTCCTTGGGGAAGACTTAGAGGAAGGTTAACAGTATAAATTTGTGGCAGTGTAACAGGTTTCTCCCCGATACGGACCTGGCCTCCCCTTCATTCAAGGGGCTCAGGGTCTGTAAACTGTTTCAAGTCTGGAAATTGATTAAGGGGCCGTGACTCTGTTTTTTTGTAATTCAGGTTAGACTTCTGTTCCCTTGACCTAGAACTCTTTTGTTTATATAGCTCCAACAAGAATTTAGTAGACTGCCCTTCTATTGTATTTCTAGGCACCCCATGATTTACTAGCCAATGCCACAAATCTCTGCGTGTCATATAATTTTGATGCCTCCTTTGAGTTTGTTGTCTATTATAATACCCGCGTCTACCCTGTCTTTGGTGATTAAGTGCTGCCACCTGGCTTCTGCCAACTCGGGATCCTGTCATCCCCATTGTGTTTAAGGATTCCAGCTCAGTGACAGCAGTTCCTACAGTAATATCTGACCTACAGAGAAGTGCAACCACAGAGCTCTTGAGGGATGATGGTGTTAGCCTCACAAACTTATTTCTCACTGTTCTGGTAAAAGGTGCATCTTCTGGACATTCCTGGGGTGTAAGAGCAGGCTTTGCATGATAAATCCACTCTAACATCCCAATCTCTCTAAGCCTCTGGATCCCCTCATCTACATTATACCAGGGCAGTTCTGGCATTTCAACCTCAGGTAATGTTGGCCACCTTTTGATCCATGTTTCAACCAACCACCCAAACAAGCTGTTAACACCTTTTCTAACTGCTCTAGCTATAACATTGAATGCAGAATCTCTGCTTAGTGGGCCCATATCAATAAATTCAGCCTGATCCAGCCTTATATTCCTCCCACCATTATCCCACACTCTTAAAATCCATTGCCACACATATTCCCCTGATTTCTGTCTATATAAATTGGAAAACTCACACAGTTCTTTTGGAGTATAACGTACCTCCTCATGTGTGATACTTTGTACCTCACCTTTAGGGGCCTGTTGGGACTTTAGTCAAGTTATAGGTCTAGAAGAAATGAGGGGTGGTGGGGGTGGGTGATGAAAAGAATTAGAAA
Source organism: Tamandua tetradactyla (assembly GCF_023851605.1). Lineage (NCBI taxonomy): Eukaryota > Metazoa > Chordata > Mammalia > Pilosa > Myrmecophagidae > Tamandua > Tamandua tetradactyla. The sequence continues at coordinate 177,046,201 of NC_135327.1, read as the reverse complement.
TATCTTCCAAGCCGTTTGCTTCAGGGCTTTCATTTGCAGTTTCATCTGGTGAAACAGGATTAATAACTCTAGGGCTAATCCCTTCAGGAGGAGGTTGGGTGGCCAATTCCTCAAGGCAGGCTGGAGGTGGGGCGTCTATGTCCTCAGGGCAGACTATTACAGGGTTATCTAAAGAAGGCTCAGCATGGTCTAGGGTTTCAACCTCACCCCCAACATCATTATCAATCCGTATGTCACCATCCCATTTTTCAGGGTCCCACCCCTTTCCAATCAATGCCCTCACTTTAACGGCAGACACCATGCAAGACTGAGATTTCAGTTTACGTTGTAAAGTTGCTGCTCTAACAATAAGATTCTGAGTCTGATTTTCAGAGATCTCAAGTCTACGGCTACAGGAAATATAATTTTCCTTCAGGATACTCATAGAAACCTCTACATCTTTCAGACGGCAATTAAGCTTCTTGTTTGAAGCCTTAAGCCCATCCCTTTCACCCTTTAATGTAGACAGTGTATCTAACAACAACCAACCAACATCTCTATAACTCTTATTTCTACAAAACTCTGTAAAGGTGTCAAAAACATTATCCCCCAGAGTCTGGCTTCATACAAGCGAGGCATTAGGAGAATCGAATGATGATATTTTGACTATCTCCTTTGCCAACTCAGTCCATGGATTGGGAGTGTCATTCTGATTACGGGAATCAGAGTCCTTAGTGTCTCTGAGCCCAGTCAGAGTAGAAAACCATTCATAAAAACCCATTTTTAAGATTCTGTTCCTTAAGAACCCCACTCTCGTTACCAAAATGTATTAGTTAGGGTTCTCTAGAGAAAACAGAATCAACAGGGAACACTTGCAAATATAAAATTTATGAAAGTGTCTCACGTGACCGTAGGAATGCAGAGTCCAAAATCCACAGGGCAGGCTGCGAAGCCGATGATTCCAATGGATGGCCTGGATGAACTCCACAGGAGAGGCTCACCAGCCAAAGCAGGAATGGAACCTGTCTCCTCTGAGTCCTCCTTAAAAGGCTTCCCATGATTGCATTTAGCATCACTAATTGCAGAAGACACTCCCCTTTGGCTGATTATAAATGGAATCAGCTGTGGATGTAGCTGACGTGATCATGACCTAATCCTATGAAATGTCCTCATTGCAACAGACAGGCCAGCGCTTGCCCAATCAGATGAACAGGTACCACAACTTGGCCAAGTTGACACCTGTCCCTAACCATGACAATAACTATTATCATTGACTCTCAGAGCTCATTAAATTTTTACCAACTGTCCCAATATTGTTCTTTATAGCCAGGGGATCCAGTTTAAAATCACACATTGCATATATTTATCATGGATTTTTTTAGTGTTTCTCAATCTAAAACAGTTCCCTAGACTTTCTTTGACTTTGACTATTTTAAAGATTGCAAACCACTAAATTTGTTGAATGGCTCTCATTTTGACTTTGGTGCCATTTTGTGTTTGAATTCAATGCAGCAAAGAGGACTTAACCTGAGGAGAGGCAATTGGCACAGTGGTACATTCCTTTTTTCCTGGCAATGCCTGGAAACCTGGAAGCTAAAGGATAGAAATATTTGAGGCAACTCTCTGAGTTCTGTACTGCTGCTTAACAAATTATCACAAATTTAGTCACTTTAGACCACACCCATTTATCGGCTCAGAGTTGGCAGGTCAGAATTCAACAATGGGTTGAATCTTTTTCATGTTTCAAATCTCTGACTTCTTCCATCTCTGCCTGTTGACCCAGGTTTAAAGACCTCATTAAAGCCCAGAGTTCAAGTCTCATTTAAACAAGACCACTGTGATTATCTCACTATTTTAAGGTCAACTGATTTGGGACCTTAATTACAACTGCAAAATCCCTTTTGCCACACACTATAATATAATCATAGGAATACTGTCTCATTATATTGCAATGTTCCACCTATAATCACAGGGAAGGATCATACAACGGTGACTGTCGTAGAATTCTACCTGCTACATCTACCTTGAGATAGAGGATGACCAAGGACCCTAGCAAGCTGGTTTATAGCCTCTAGTGGACATGCCTCTGAACAGGTGAATGTCCCAAGACCTGAGAGATAAAGAACCTATAACACTGCCTTAGGCGTATCAAGTGCTTTGGTTTCTTCCACTTGGCCAGTAAGTTTCAATTGGGGATCTAAATTGTACCAGACACAATTTCCAGATCAAAGTATGGAGAGTGAAAATGCCAAATCATGGTGCTGGGGAAGCTGCCAACACTGAAAAAACAGGTGAAAATGCTCTGCTTTGGGTGAGATAGTACAAACTACAAGGAACCAAGAAAATGGATACATACAGGAACAAACAAGCTATTGAGTAAAGCAGAATCTAAATATGATTCACATGATGGCAAGAGATACTAATTACCTACTTTGTTAACAAATTAATACACAAGTAAGTTATGTTCAAAATGGTCCATAAATACATTCTCTCAAATGTTCACCATTCAACTAAGTGCATGATAATGTGTCAGACTAAAGTAGGAATGAAAACTAGAATAATCAAAATTTTACAGTTCTGGGGAGGAGTTTTCAATTCTGCTTGTGAAATAAATGAGGGGGAGCCATCATCTTTCTTTAATTTCCAGGATTCCTCCAAGGTTTCGACAGTGGAGTATAATTACTTCCAATCAGGATAGCTCGGGGACTCCTGAGAGGCTAATCTACAGACTTTCTTTCTGCCGCCTCCTCATCTGAACGCTTAACATCTCTTGGTGGCTAGGAGAGCAATACTGTGGCATTCTCCTTTGCTTATTGCTTCTATGGACATCTGAGAGCTGTGTCCTGGTAGACAGCAGATCCTGGGACTATGGTCTGTGCCCAAGCCCTGTTCCTATCACACTAAGGAAAGAATCACTAATAATGGAAGCGTACCATTTTTAGTATGGAGCAGAACAAGCAAAATTGAAGAGGAGTTCCTCAATTCCTGTTTTACCGCTTACTGTGAGACCAGAGCAGAACAGAACTAAAATATCAATAATGGATTAAAGCCCAACGTTCTCCACATATAATGCCTGACTCCAAATAACTAAATGCTGTGGAGGAAAAGAAAGCAGAAAAAGGATAGAAGGAATATAAGAAAAGATGATTTAATTTTTTGTTTGTTTTTGTTTTTTTTTTGCATGGACAGACACCAGGAGTCGATCCCAGATCTCCAGCATGGCAGGTGAGAACTCTGCCACTGATCCACGGTGGCCTGTCTGATGATTTAATTTTAAAAGGGAGGTGAGGGAAAGTTTTACTGAGAAGGTAATAACTGAGCATCGATCTGACAAATATGAGGCAGAAAGTCGCTCAGCTACCCATGGGTAAAGCATCCCAGGCACGGAGAATGAAAGAGCAAAGGCCCTGGGGCAGGAGCACAGTGATAACACCAAAGCACCTATTTTATCCAATTTTCGAAATACTGATTATATTAGGGCTTTCCAGAGAAACAGAACCAACAAGATATATGTGCATGTAAATATTTTGTGATCTGTTATAGAAATTGGCTCACACAACCATAGGGACTGGCAAGTTTTGAACTCTATAGGTCAAGTCAAGGTTTCAATGAATTTTTCCTTCAGACTGCTGAAGTCATCAGTTCTCCCTTTAAGACCTTCAACTGATTTCTTTTATTGCTGAAGACAATCTCCTTTCTCAGTTATAGATATAATCTGCCCTCGATGTACTCAACTGACTAATGGCTCAAACCCATGAAATACTCTCACAGTAACAATCAAGCCAGTGCTTGCTTGATCCAAAAACTGGACACCATAACCTGAACAAGTTGACACATGAACCGAAACATCACAATGGTCAGCATCTCCTTGGCCCCTGCCAGCTCTTCTTAACACCCAGGCGCTGACCTTTTTGAATCAACAAAAGGCTGACAGGCATTGCTAGAAAGTTAAAGGGTGAAAAACTTCAGTGGAATTGCTGGGAAAATATTTACCCTACTGATGACAAATAAAGACAAAAGAACTAGGTAGAATTTAAAATAAAATGTAACTACATTTCAATGCATTATGTATCTGGAAGTTGAAAGGCCCTGATTGAAAACAATTTTAAATAAGAGTTTTTCTTTGATTTGGTTTTCTAGTAGGTGTATGAAATAAGGAATTTACTTAAATTCTTATTTGTTTTTTTTAATGCTTTATTATTTCTATGATTGTAAAAATGAATTTCCTATTGTGGGAAACTTGAAAACTATATTAAAGAATAGCAAAATAAAATTCACCCATTACACATAACATGGAAAAACTAGATAACATTTATTTCTTTCTAGATAAATTTTCCTTTCATTTTTAAGTTTTGTTGATTTGATAATCAGAAGCACTTGCTTTGATATTCATTTCTAGATACTACTATGAACAAATTTTCATATTGTATATTGGCCAATTTTCATGTACTAACTTTTCCTAAAAGTTAAGATATTTCTTACTGATTTAAATAAGCTCTATCAATGATAAGAAAATTACTTATCCTTTTTCTGCCATGGCCGTTTTTTTCCATTTCTTGACTCCCTTTTACGTTGCATATTTTAATGTTCAGTGTTTACATTTTTATTATCATGACACCCACCATTAAAGCTAAAAATACTTGTGTCCAACAGTGTTCACTACTGAGGGGCCGTCCCAATTTTATTCAAATTAATTTCTACAATAACTACTCTCTAACTTGTACCCCTTTTAACTGTAATATAAATAAAATCCCACAATAATGCAATAAGTAAGGTTCAAATACCTAGTCATGTAAAATGCAGAGTTGTTGTAAAGTTTGTAAATGGTTGATGAGACCTGGGCAGCTGCCCATTATGGGGTCTGGCTGAGAGAACCAGATCCCTCAGGGTACGAACTGTAGTTTCACATCGTGTGGCTGCTATTTGCCCGATCTCACTTAAAGACCAGTGGAGTGAGTCTAGTAGTCGTAGGCTTCCTGGGACTTACCAAATTGCAACAGGGATTCCAAGTTATCTAGGTTAGTTGATACCCATTTTTCTAGTTCAATCGCAGGAAAATGAGTAGAGAGAATGCCTGGGACATGAGGAGCCACCCTCTGCCTCCCTATTTCACATGATAATGTCCCCTTCCTTTTCCATGATTAACTGTGCCACTTCCCCACACCTGCTGCATCCCCCTTCCTCTCCTTCCTCCCACTCCATGAGTTAAGACAAGTTCTCCCTGTACCCAGAGCGGAGTTATTGTAACAAAGCCTTTATACTGGGTTTCATTGATGACTGCTATAGCTTCATTCCCACCTATCCATAAATATCAAACAAATTTTAGGATGAACTTATTGTATTTTTTAGATTTGTGGAGATTGAAGACTCTGAGATCTGCAAGGTTTTGATTACTCTAGATGTACGTGTCGAAAATAAAATCAAGTATAACTAGCAAGGTGCTTTTTTTCTTAATACAACATATCTTCCTGTAATATTTTTTATTTACCTCTCTTTGGTTAAATTCAAATGAAACAAAGTAGCCATAAAATTAATTTACAGGAACCTAAACCATTTTATCTTATAACCTAGCTTTTTATCAAGGGAATCATAATCACAATCATACAAGACAGATAGTTTTCTGAAAATGCTCACTAAAGAAACGCCACTGGTCCCTGGTTTAAAATTGCTTCCAGTGTATCATTTGCATAGAGTTTATATAATTTTTAAATGCCCAAAATAATTGCCTAGATTATGTATTGATATGTACAGAAATAGTAAATATATAAAATGTGGACAGGACTTAAATGAGTCAGGGTCCAGCTGGTAGAACAGAAACCACTCTAAGATTTTTGAACATTGGATATATTTTTTATTAGTGTGATACCTTGTTACACTTGATGAAATAATATCATTATAATTATACTATTAACTATAGCCCTTGGTTTACATGAGGGCTTAATCTGTGGGGGTTTTTTTCTGTTTTTTTTGTATGCTGTATGGCAGGGTCACATTCATTATTTTTCAATGTGAGTATTCCATTATTGCAGCACCATTTGTTTAATTTTTTTTGTATTTTTTTTTGCTTGTTTATTTATTTGGGGGGAAGTGCATGGACTGGGACTTGAACCCAGGTCACCCACATGGCAGGTGAGAATTCTACCACTGTACTACCCTTGTACCCCCAATCTATTGTTTTTGAATATTTTTTATTATGGTAACATATGTAAAAAACCAACAAGTCTCTTTTTATCCACTTTCAATTGTAGAATTCAATGTTAAGTACATTCACAATGTTGGATTTAGCTTCACCACCATCCATTACCAAAACTTTTTCATCACTCCAAATAGAAACTCCACAACAATTAAGCATTAGCTTTCTATTTCCCAACCCCATCCAGCCCCTGGTAACTTGTATTCTAGCTTATGACTTTATAAATTTGCATAGTCTAATTATTTCATATCAGTGAGATTATACAATATTTTTCCTTTTGTGTCTGACTTTACTCAGCATGATGTCTTCAAGGTTAATCCATGTAGTCATATGCACCAGAATTCCATTTCTTTTTATGGCTGAATAATGTTCCATTTTATGGATATACCACCTTTTGTTTTTCTTTTCATCTCTTGATGGACACTTGGGTTGCTTCCACCTTATGGCAATTGTGATGAATGCCTCCATGAACATTGATTGCAAATATCTGTTTGATATTTCAGTTCCTTTTGGTATATACCCAGAAGTGGGAATGCTGGGTCATACCTCAATTTCTGAGGAACCGTCAAACTGTTGCCTACAGTGGCTGCACCAATTATATTCCCACCAACAATATGTAAAGTTTCCTATTGCTTCCACATCCTCTCCAACACTTGTTATTTTCAATTTTTTTAATAGTAGCCATTCCAGTGGGTGTGAAATGATATCTCATTGTAGTTTTATTTGCATTTCCCTGATGTTGAGCATCTTTTCATGTGCTTACTGGCCAAATGAATATCTTTATTGGAGAAATGTCTATTCAAGTCTTTTGCTCATTTCTTAATTGTGTTGTTTGACTTTTGTTGTTTGGTTGAAAAATTTCCTATATCTGGATATTAAACCCTTTTCAGATATATGGCTTCCAAATATTTTACCCCATTCTGTAGGTTGTCATTTTTACATTTTTAATAAAGTCCTTTGATGCACAAAAATTTAATTGGTTGAAGTCCCATTTATCTAATTTTTCCATTCCTTACTCATACTTTGTTGTAAAGTCTAAGTAAGCATTGCCTAACATAACACCCTGAAAATCTTTCTGTGTTTCTTGCAGGAGCTTTATTGCTTTAGATCTTAGATTTAGGTCTTTTTTCCTTTCAGTGTTAATTTTTGTGTATGGTGTGAGGTAGGGGTCACACTTCATTCTTTTGCATATTGATATCCAGTTTCTCAAACACCATTTGTTGAAGGAAGTGTTCTGCCCCATTGGATGGACTTGGCACCATTGTAAAAAATTAGTTGGCCATATGTGAGGATATTTTTCTAAAATCCCAATTCAATTTCATTGATTTATATGTCTGTCCTAGTGCCAGTATCATGCCATTTTGATTACTATAGCTTTGTATTAAGTTTTGAAATTAAGAAATGTGAATCCTCAAACTTTTTTCTTCTTTTTCAAAATAATTTTGGGTATTCAGATTCCCTTACCCTCCCATATGTATTTGATGATTGGCTTTTCCACTTCTGCAAAGATCACTGTTGGTATTTCAACTTGATTGCATTGAATTTGTAAATCACAGAATTGACATAGTAACAATATTTAGTCTTCCAATCCATGAGCATGGAAGAAATTTCATTTTATTTACGTTTTCTTCTATTTCTTTCAGCAATTTTTTTTTGTTTTGCATGTATAAGTACTTTATATATCAAGTTAAATTTATTTCTAGATATTTGATTCTTTTAGTAACTATTGTGAATGGCATTTTTATCTTGATTTCCTCGTCAGATTGTTCATTCCTAATTACTAGTGTATAGCAACATTTTTCTTATACATTGCCACTTTGCTGAATTCATTTATCACCCCTATTAGCTTTGCGGTGGATTTTTCAGGATTTTCTGTATATAGGATCTTGTCATCTGCAAATAGAGAAAGTTTCCATTTTTCCTTTCCAATTTGGATGCGTTTCATTTCTTTCTTGTTGTTGTTTCATAATAGAAATTTTATGGGTTCTTTTGAAGACTGGCACCACAAAAGTTATAAACTATTTGTACACAATTTTAATTTATGTCAATGGCTTTCTGTATTATAATTTGGAGGCAAGTTTTCCTTAAAAAAAAATACCAAATACCAATAGCTTCAAGTGTTGGCAAGCTGCTATTTTGTAAATCCCACTAATTCACAATAATACCATACACACTACATATTCTCACCTCCAATCTTTCACAGCATATAACAAAGTTATTAGGAAAAGTGGATGACCCTGACCAAGTATGCTACAGAGGACACACAATTCTGAGAGTGAAATCCAAGATCAGGGAATTGTTTTAAGAAAAGCTTCCACTAAATAACATGGGAATAGAAGTAATTTAAAATGTTCAATGCACATTAAATGCATGACTGTGATTCCAATTCATCATTTAGTATGTGTTGTATTACAAGGTATGATGACTGCCACCAGTCCCCACCCTCTGATGTTAAGTAGACATCCAATAGAGTTAAAGCCACCTATAACTCAATACCTCACTATTTTCTTGTTGTACCAAAAAGCAAAGAACCAGCATATTATTTCCACTCTTACAAAAAAGCATTTACATTTTAAAAATGGGATGAGGTAGGATTTCTATCTCCTTCTTTAAAATGTTTCTTCTACAGCAACTAAAATCTTGCATTTACAAAATAGTTGAGAAAATATTCCTTTGGATTGTACAGGAATGGAGAAATAGGGAACGCTGTTAAGACATGGTATATGAGATCAATCAGACTTGGCTTCTTCTCTCCTGCTGTATCAAAGGGTGGATTCTCTTCATTTTTAGTTTTTCCATTTTTGGTTTTGCAGGTAAATCTTTACTTTCTTGGTTAGTCTCTTTAGCTGGTTTTCCTTTGCTCCCATTTTTTGTTTTGGTTGCACTTTTTTTTGCCTGGAGATTTATCCTCTCCCACTGCCATTTTTAGTTTTGTTTCCACTTTCCCAGAACCAGGTTTAGCTGACAGCCTCACTGACCTCCTCTTGGGCTCCTCCTTCCATCCCTTAGGCCAAAGTGACCTTCCTCTTGGGCATCTTCTTAGTGGGGCAGGTATGTGCTGGGTGCTTTCGACCTCAGTGCATCTAAGTTTTTGTAAAGATGGGTTGTTGGTCCTTTCATTTTCATATCTTGCTTAATTTCTCTGGCTAGAGCTTTCAGAACAATATTGAATAACATTGTGACAGTGGGCATCCATGCCTTGTCCCAGAACTTTGAGGGTAAGATTTCAGTCTTTCACAATCGAGTACGGTGTTAGGTGTGGATTTTTCATACGTGTCCTTGATCATGTTAAGGATGTTTCCTTCTATTCCTAGTTTTCTGTATTTTTTAAAATCAAGAAATGGTGTTGCTTTTGTCAAATAACTTTTCTGCATCACTTGAGATGTTTATGTAGTTTTTTTCTCACTTCAATCTATTAATGTGGTGCATTACATTAATTGATTGTTATTTTGTACCACCCTTGCATTCCTGTGATAAATCCTACTTGGTCATTGTTCTCGATTGCTAGCTTCCAGAATGCAATATACCCGAAATGGAACGGCTTTTAAAAAGGGGAATTTAATAAGTTGCTAGTTTACAGTTCTAAGGCCGAGAAAATGTCCTAATTAAAGCAAGTCTATAAAAATGTCCAAATCAAGGCACCAACAAGAGGTTACCTTCACTCAAAAAAGGCTGATGAAGTTCAGGGTTTCTTTCTCAACTGTAAAGGCATATGGTGAACTTGGCAAGGTCTGCTAGCTTTCTCTCCAGGCTTCTTATTTCATGAAGCTCCCCCAGGGACATATTCCTTCTTCGTCTCCCAATGTCTCTGCTGGCGTGGGCTCTCTGCTTCCTGGCTCTCATCTTTCTGTCATCATTCTCTGCTCTCTCAGAATCTCATCCCTTTTCCAAAACGCTTCCCCTTTTAAAGGATTCCAGTAAAGTAATCAAGACCCACCTGGAATGGGTAGAGTCACATCTCCCTCTAATGAAAGGTTAATACCCACAATTGAGCAAGTCACACCTCTGTGGAGATAACCTAATCAAGTTTCCAACCTACATTATTGAATGTAGGTTGAATATGAATTAAAATCCCTATTGAATAGGGATTAAAGGAAATGGTTGCTTCTACAAGATTGATTAGAATTAAAATATGGCTTTTTAAGGGTACATGAATCCTTTCAAACTGGCACAATCTTGGTGTTTAATTCTTTTAATGTGTGCTTGGATTCAGTTTGCTAGTATTTTCTTGACAATTTTTGCGTCTATATTCATGGGGGATATTGGTCTGTAATTTTCTGTCCTTGTGTTATTTTTATCTGGCTTTGGTATTAGTATGATGCTGACCTCAGAAATGAGTAAGGAAGGTTTCATTCCTCTTCAAATTTTTGGGAAGAGTTTGGCTGGATTTGTATTAATTCTTGAAATGCTACATAAATTCACCAGAGAAGTTATCTTGTCCTGAGCTTTTTGTTGTTGGGAGGATTCAATGACTGATTCAATATCTTTACTTATTATGTGTCTGTTGAAATTATCTATATCTTCTTGCATCAGTATAGGTAGTGTATGCCATCCAACCTCCTCCTGAAGGGATTAGCCCTAGAGTGATTAATCCTGTTTCACCAGATAAAACTGCAAATGAAGACCCTGAAGCAAATGGCTTGGAAGATATTTCTAATTCTTTTCATGACACACCCCCACCACCCCTCATTCCTTCCAGACCTATAACTAGACTAAAGTCCCAAGAGGCCCCTACAAGTGATGTGCAAAGTATTACACATGAGGAGGTATGCTATACTCCAAAAGAACTGTGTGAGTTTTCCAATTTATATAGACAGAAATCAGGGGAATATGTGTGGCCATGGATTTTAAGGGTGTGGGATAATGGTGGGAAGAATATAAGGCTGGATCAGGCAGAATTTATTGATATGGGCCTACTAAGCAGAGATTCTGCATTCAATGTTATAGCTCGAGGGGTTAGAAAAGTCATTAACAGTTCAACAGTTGGTTGAAACATGGATCAAAAGGTGGCTGACATTACCTGAGGTTGAAATACCAGAACTGCCCTGGTATAATGTAGATGAGGGGATCCCGAGGCTTAGAGAGATTGGAATGTTAGAGTGGATTTATCTTGCAAAGCCTGCTCTTACACCCCAGCAATGTCCAGAGGATGCACCTTTTACCAGAACAGTGAGAAATAAATTTGTGAGACTAGTGCCATCATCCCTGAAGAGCTCTGTAGTTGCACTTCTCTGTAGGTCAGATATTATTGTGGGAACTGAGCTGGAATCCTTAAACACAATTGGGATGACAGGCTCCCGAGTTGACAGAAGCCAGGTGGCAGCACTTAATCACCAAAGACAGGGTAGATGTGGCTATTATAATGGACAGCAAACTCAAAGCAGGCATCAAAATTATATGACTCGCAGAGATTTGTGGCATTGGCTAGTAAATCATGGGGTACCTAGAAATATAATAGACGGGTAGTCTACTAAATTTTGTTCAAGCTGTATAAACAAAAGAGTTCTAGGTCAAGTGAACAGAAGTCTAACCTGAATTACAAAAACACAGATTCATGACCGCTTAATCAATTCCCAGACTTGAGACGGTTTACAGACCCAGAGCCCCTTGAATGAAGGGAAGGCCAGGTACCTTTGGGGGAGAACCCTGTTACAACTGCCACAGATTTATACTGTTAATCTTCCTCCAAGCCTTCCCCAAGGAGACCGACGGCCTTTTACCACAGTAACTGTGCACGGGGGAAAAAGAACTGATCAGATATTTTGGGGATTATTAGACACTGGTTCAGAAGTGATATTAATTCCAGGGGGCCCAAAATGTCACTCTAGTCCACCAGTCAGAGTGAGGGCTTATGGAGGTCAAGTGATCAATGGAGTTTTTAGCTCAGGTCCGTCTCACAGTGGGTCCAGTGGGCCCTCAGACCCATTCTGTAGTTATTTCCCCAGTTCCAGAATGTATACTTGGTATAGACATGCTGAGCAACTGACAGAATCCCCACATTGGCTCTCTAACTCATGCAGTGAGGGCTATTATGGTGGGAAAGGCCAAGTGGAAGCCACTAGAACTGCCCCTACCTAGCAAAATAGTAAATCAGAAGTAATACTGGATTCCTGGAGGGATTGCAGAGATTACTGCCACTCTTAAGGACTTGAAGGATGCTGGGGTGGTGATTCCCACCACATCCCCACTCAACTGTCCTATTTGGCCTGTGCAGAAAACAGATGGGTCTTGGAGGATGACAGTGGATTATCTTAAGCTCAACCAGGTGGTAACTCCAATTGCAGCTGCTGTTCCAGATGTGATATCATTACTTGAGCAAATCAATACATCCCCTGGTACCTGGTATGCAGCTACTGATCTGGCAAATGCTTTTTTCTCAATAGCTATTTGTAAGGACCATCAGAAACAGTTTGCTTTCAGCTGGTAAGGTCAACAATTTGCTTTCACTGTCCTACCTCAGGGGTATATCAACTCTCCAGCATTATTTCATAATCTTGTCCGCAGGGACCTTGATCATTTTTCCCTCCCACAAGACATCACACTGGTCCATTATATTGACGATATTATGTTAATTGGATTTAGTGAGCAAGAAGTAGCAACTACTGTAGACTTATTGGTAAGGCATTTGCATGTCAGAGGATGGGAGATAAATCCAACAAAAACACAGGGGCCTTCCACCTCAGTAAAATTTCTAGGTGTCCAGTGGTATAGGGCATGTTGAGATATACTTTCTAAGGTGAAGGATAAGTTGCTGCATCTGGCCCCTCTTTTGACCAAAAAAGAGGCAAAACGCCTAGTAGGTCTCTTTGGATTTTGGTGACAACATAGTCCTCATCTGGGTGTGCTACTCCAGCCCATTTATCAAGTGACCAGAAAATCTGGTAATTTTGAGTGGGGACCTGAACAGGAGGAGGCTCTGCGACAGGTCCAGGCTGCTGTACAAGCTGCTCTCCCATTTGGGCCGTATGATCCAGCAGATCCAATGGTGCTGGAAGTGTCAGTGGCAAATAGGGATGCTGTCTGGAGCCTTTGGCAGGCCCCTATAGGAGAATCACAACACAGGCCCTTAGGATTTTGGAGCAAAGCCTTACCATTTACTGCAGATAACTACTCTCCTTTTGAGAAACAGCTTTTGGCCTACTACTGGGCCTTAGTAGAGACTGTGCGCTTAACTATGGGCCACCATGTTACCATGAGACCTGAGTTACCTATCATAAGCTGGGTGTTGTCTGATCCACCAAGCCATAAAGTTGGGCGTGTGTAGCAGCACTCTATTGTAAAATGGAAATGGTATATACGAAATAGGGGCAGAACAGGTCCTGAAGGCACAAGTAAGTTCCATGAAGAAGTGGCGCAAATGCCCATGGTCTCCACTCCTGCCACATTACCTTCTCTATCCCAGACCAGAGCTATGGCCTCTTTGGGGAGTTCCTTACAGTGAATTGACTGAGGAAGAGACTACTCGGACCTTTTTGACAGATGGTTCAGCACAGTATGCAGGTACCACCCGAAAGTGGACAGCTGTAGCACTCCAACCCCTTTCTGGGGTGTCCTTGAAGGACAGTGATGAGGGGAAATCCTCCCAATGGGCAGAACTTCGAGCAGTGCACTGGTTGTTCATTTTGCTTGGAAGGAAAACTGGCCAGAGGTGCGTTGGTGTACTGACTCATGGGCTGTTGCTAATGGTTTGGTGGCTGGATGGTCAAGGACTTGGAAAGACCATGATTGGAAAATTGGGGACAAAGAGGTCTGGGGAAGAAGTATGTGGATAGACCTTTCTGAGTGGGCTTAAAACATGAACATATTTGTGTCCCATGTGAATGCACACCAGAGGGTGACTTCAGCAGAGGAAGGTTTTAATAATCAAGCGGATAAGATAACCCATTCCATGTATACCAGTCAGCCTCTTTCCCCAGCAACTCCTGTCATTGCCCAATGGGCTCGTGAACAAAGTGGTCATGGTGGTAGGGATGGAGGTTATGCATGGGCTCAGCAATAGGGGCTTCCACTCACCAAGGCTGACTTGGTTACAGCCACTGCCGAGTGCCCAATCTGCCAGCAGCAGAGACCTACTCTCAGCCCCCAATATGGCACCCTTCCCTGAGGTGACCAGCCAGCTACATGGTGGCAGGTTGATTACATTGGACCACTCCCTTCATGGAAGGGGCAGTGATTTTTTCTAACTGGAGACACGTACTCTGGATATGGGCTTGCTTTCCCTGCACACAATGCTTCTGCCAAAACTACCATCCATGGACTTACAGAATGCTTTATCCATCATGATATTCCACATAGCATTGCTTCGGATCAAGGAACACACTTCACATCAAATGAAGTGTTGGAATGGGCACATACTCATGGAATTCTCTGGTCTTACCATGTTCCCCATCAACCAGAAGCAGCTGGATTGATAGAACGGTGGAATGGAGTTTTTTGAAAACTCAATTATGGTGCTAACTAGGTGGCAAAAACTTGAAAGGCTGAGGTAATGTTCTCCAGGAAGCTGTATATGCTCTGAGTCAGCATCTGCTGTATGTTGCTATTTCTCCCATAGCCAGGATCCATGGGTCCAGGAACCAAGGGGTAGAAAAGGGAGTGGCACCATTCACTATTACCCTTAGTGATCCACTTGGAAAATTTTTGCTTCCTGTCCCTGCCACCCTGAGCTCTCCTGATCTACAGGTTTTAGTTCCAAAAGGGGAGTGCCTCCACCAGGAGAAACAACAATGATTCCATTGAAACTGGAATCTAAGACTGCCACTTGGTCATTTTGGGCTACTCATGCCCCTGGATCAACAAGCCAAGAGGGGGATTATATTACCGTAAAATGGAGTGATTGACCCTATCAGGTGGAAATAGGACTGCAACTAACCATGGAGGTAAAGAAGAATTTTCCTGGAATATCAGAAATCCCCTAGGGCAGCTTTTAGTACTACCATGCCCTGTGCTTTAAATCAATGGAAAACTGCAACAACCCAATCCAGGCAGGACTACCAATGGGTCCAAAACTTCAGGAATGAAGGTTTGGGTCACTCCACCAGGCAAAGAACCACAGCCAGCTGAAGTGCTTGCTGAGAGTAAAGGGAACATTGAATGGGTAGTGGAAGAAGGTAGCGATAATATGATCTATAACCACATGATCAGTTACAGAAACAAGGACTGTGATGCTGTTTTGTTCCTGTTATACCATTTAAGTTTTAAGATATCAAGTTTAAGAATGAATATTACCCAAGGACTTGCACCCTATTCTGGAGAGAGTTACTGTGTTTCCAGTTATATGCAGGACAGTTGAGTATTGTTAGGTGAAAGAAAAAAAGGGTTTTAATGTTTTTTATTTAGAAATTAGGTATGGTTTAAGGTGATACATACATAGCTGCCAAGTTGACAAAGGGTGGACTGTCATGGTCAGCTTCATGTGTCAACTTGGCCAAGTCGTGGTACCTGTTTGTCTGGTTAGGCAAGTGCTGGCCTGTCTGTTGCAATGAGGGCATTTCATAGAATTGGATCATGATCTCCTGAGCTGCATCCACAGCTGATTCCATTTGTAATCAGCCAAGGGGAGTGTCTTCTGCAATGAGTGATGCTCAATCTAATCACTGGAAGCCATTAAGGAGGATTCAGAAGAGACAGGCTCTCTTCCTGCTTCAGCCAGCAATCCTCTCCTGTGGAGTTCATCCAGACCCTCCATCGGAATTGTCAGCTTCATAGCCTGCCCTGCAGATTTTGGACTCTGTGTTCCCACAGTCACGTGAGGCACTTTTATGAATTTTATATTTGTGAGTATTCCCTGTTGATTCTGTTTCTCTAGAGAACCCTAGTTAATACAGTTGTATAAGAGTGTGTTGTTTAATTTCCACTTATTTTTGAGTTTTTTAGTTCTCCCTCTGTTATTGATGTCTAGTTTCATCCATTGTGGTCAGAGAAGATACATTATATGATTTCAGTATTTTTGTATTTATTGAGACTTGTTTTGTGACTTAACATAGGGTCTGTCCTGAAGAAAGTTTCATGTGCACTGGAGAAAAATTTGTATTTTGCTACTATTTGGTAGAGTATTCTATATAGGTCTGCTACATATATTTATTTATAATATTGCTCAAGTCTTCTATTAGCTTACTGATCTTTTTATATGTTTTAGCAACTACTGAAAATAACATACTGACATCAACTATTGTGCTAGTTTGAAACTCTTATATACCCCAGAAAAGCCATTTACTTTCAATCCTGATCTAATATTGTAGGACCAGTCCTCTGTTTAGGGTGGAATCTTTTATTAGATTGTCTGCATAGAGATAGAGTGACCCAATCGTGGATGTGGCCCTTTGATTAGATGGAGATATGACTCCACCCATTTGAGGTGAGTCTTGATTAGTTTACTGAAGTCCTTTAAAAGGGGAAACATTTTGGAGAAGCTTCAGATGTAGATGCAGACACAAATGTTTGTTTGGAAATGCGGAAGCCCTGGGAGACACCAGTATGTCAGGAGCTGAGATGGCCAACTGAGACACAGATATTTGATTTGGAGAGTTAACACAAACAGAAACTGTATTAGCTAGGGTTCTCTAGAGAAACAGAATCAGCAGGAGATATCTGTAAATATAAAACTTATGTAAGTGTCTCACGCAACCATAGGGTTGTAAGAGTCCAAGATCTGTATAGAAGGCTACAAGCTGATAGCTCCAAAGAAGGTCCTCAACGAACTCTCAGGAGAGACTGGCTGGCTGATGCAGAAAGTGTGATTGTCTCTTACGTGTTCTCCTTAAAAGCCTTCAGTGATTATATTAAGCATCACTCATTGCAGAAGATACTCCCCTTAGCTGATTGCAAATGCAATCAGCTGTGGATGCAGCCAAACCATGGTCATGATTTAGGTACATGAAATGTCCTCATAGCAACAGACGGGCCAGTACTTGCCTGACCAGACAGCTGGGCACCATTACCTGGCCAAGTTGACACATGAACCTGATCATCATAGAGACCTTTGGAGATGCAGAAAAAAAAACACCCCCAAAGAAGTTATTTGAAATCACCAGCAGAAACCAGCTGCATGCCTTCCCAACTAACAGAGGTGTTCCATATGCTATAGGCCTTTCCTGAGTCAAGGTATCTTTCTCTGGGTACTTTAGTTTGGACGTTTTTTTTTTTGCATGAGCAGGCACTGGAAATCGAACCCGGGTCTCTCGCATGGCAGGAGAGAAAGAACTCTGTCTGCTGACCACTGTGGCCCACCCAGTTTGGACATCTTTTATGACCTTAGAATTGTAAATTTGTAATTTAATAAATTCCATTTATAAAAGCCAACCCATTTCTGGTATATTGCATTTCGGGCAGCATTAACAAACTAAAACGACTGTCCACGTACAACCATCTGTTTCTCCTTTCAGATCTGTCAATATTTGCTTCATGTATTTTCAGGCTCTACCATTACATGCATATATATTTGTGGCTGTTGTTTCTTCTTGTTGACCCCCTTATCAGTATATAATGTCCTTCTTTGTTCCTTGTAACGGTTGTTCCCTTAAAGTCTATTTTATCTGATTTTAGGAAATCTGTCCCAGCTGATTATGCCTGCAGAGAAAGTTCTAGGAGGATGAGCCAAAGATAAGTTGTTACAGCAGCTCTGCTGGCACCAGGGCCGATCACCATGTTCGGCATCCCATCGCAGGAAAGAATTCAAGGATGAGAAAGTGGGCAGAAGCAAGCAGTGAAATTTATTGAGGAGAAAGCACACATTCAAGAAATTAACATAGGTATGCTCATGGGAGAGACACACCCCTATTTAAGCTGAGCTTGGGCTTTTATATGCTGCCCTGTTGCTATGCTAGGTGTGGAAAATTCCAAATCCCCCTCTTGCTCTACCCCTCCTCTCTTCTTTCTTTTGTTTGTTTCAGCTGTTTCTGAGAAGCTGGACAAAAGTTTCTAATATCTTATGTTTGGTGCTACGTGGTTAAGCCACTTCCTATAGTTCCCTGGTTTCTACTGCAGTCCAAGAGCTGATTTAACTCTTCAGTCAGCCTGTGCCTAGATTCATGGAAGCCCCTGGTTCCTGGATGTCCTCTTCTAGCCTGCCTCAGAGGGTCCTGGTTAAGACCTTCAGGCTGACACCTGGTAGACTGGAATTAACATGCAGGTGCCCCAGTTTGCAGAGAGAGGTTACTCTGCTCCCTCTGGAACAGGGCGAGAAACCCAAAATGTGAATCCATGCCAGCTCCACACTATGCTAGGGAGGAGATGAGAAAGAGATCAGCAAGGATACCAGGAAATTCTTCTGTTTTTATACTTTCTTGTTTTAGAGCTCACCCTGTTACTGCAATGCTTTAACTGTTTTCCAGACCTCTGAGAAAAATGGCTCTGCCAGTTTTTTCTAGTTGTTCAAAGATTCTGTGAGAGTGGTGTTTATGACAGCAGTGTTCTTGATTCACAATGGATAGAGGTGGCCTAAGGGTACAATGACTGAGGTGTGGAATGGGCACTGTGGTGTATACATACAATGGACTACTGAGTGGCTGCAAGAAGGAATAAAGTTGTGAGGCATGCCACTAGGTGAATGATCTTTAAGGACTGTATGTTGAGTGAAATGTCAGAAATAAAAAAAAAGATATTATCATGCTTCACTCATTTGGACTAATGAAAAAACAAATATTATCATGCTTCACTCATTTGGACTAATATTAATATAAAACCCTGGTGAACTGAAATCAAGAGCATGGGTTATCAGGTTGGGGCCTATTGTAAAGGGTCCTAGAATGTAAGTTCTTAATAGCAGTCACATATATTTAGGAGTTGTAACTGTTACTTCTAAATTCTGAGATACTGAGCTGTTAAGTATATAACCTGATCATTCCCAGAAACTTTGGATATTTATGTAAAATCTGAGACTCACAGTTGGAGCTCTGAAGCTATGGAAATCAGCAGTATACCATATAGGGACTGTTTAAAAATTGAAAACGGATCAGACTTCGAGTAGAGTTATGAATGAAGTTGATCTACATAGGGCTGGCATAGATCAGAATATGGGTATAGGATGTTATTGTCCATATTTTAAAACTTCAACTTCTGTGTGAGACTAAAGGGACAGATGTTTAGTTGGTACAAAATTTGTATTTTGGGTAGTACATTACCTAATTTAACTTGTATATACACCATAAGTACATGGAATCTTGAATAGGCATGAGATCTTGCTGCTTTGTATAGGTTAGTTTGATACCTTAATATATTGCAGAGTAATCTGGGCAGTGAGTAAAGGAGTATTTGCAAAGTCCTCTTGGGGGACTGGGGAGAAAGAAGAAAATATTTAACTTCCCCATTTGGAGAAAATATTCAACTTCCCCATTTGGAGAAAATCTGATATTCTCGCAAGCAGTGGAAACAACCAAATCTTTAGGCTAAGCTCTCAATCTTGGGGTTCACCCCTATGAAACTGATTCCTGCAAAGGATAGGCTCAGCCTACTTATAGTTAATGCCTAAGAGTCACCCCTAGAGAACATCTTTTGTTGTTCAGATGTGGCCTCTCTCTCTATGCCAACTCAGCCAAGTTAACTCAATGCCCCCCCTCCCCCATACACATACACACATATACAAGGGACATGACTCCCAGGAGTGTAAATCTGCCTGGCAATGTGGAACAGAACTCTTGGAATTATCCAGGACCCAGTACCATGGGGTTGAGAAAGCCCTCTTGAGCAAAAGGAGAAAGAGAAAAATGAGACAAAATAAAGTTTCAGTGGCTGAGAGATTTCAAACAGAGTCGAGACATTATCCTGGAGGTTATTCTTATTCACTATATAATTATTTCTTTTTAGTTTATGGTGTATTGAGTGGCTAGAGGGAAGTACCTGAAACTGCTGAGCTGTGTTCCAGTAGCCCTTGATTCTTAAAGACGATTGTGTAATGAGATAACTTTTACAATGTGACCATGTGATTGTGAAAACCTTGTATCTGATGCTCCTTTTATCTATAGTATGGGCATATGGATAAAAATATACAGATTAAAATGTAATAAGGGGGACAAAGGATAAAATAAATTGGGTAGATGGAAATGATAGTGGTCAATGAGCGGGAAGGGTAAGGGGTACGGTATGTATGAGCTTTTTCTTTTATCATTTTATTTCTTTTTCTGGAGTGATACAAATATTCTAAACATGATCATGGTGGTGAATATACAGCTATGTGATGATATTGTAAGCCATTGATTGTACACCATGTATGGACTGTGTGTAAGATTTGTCCATAAAAATATTTAGAAAAAAGAGTCTGTGAGGTAAAGGAACCCTGGATCATCATATGCCACTATCTTGCTTGACCCTAAGTCTTAAATATTGGATAATTAACACAAACATAGGTGTTGGAAGAGCTGGGATGCCAAGCAGGAGAAAGAGAGGCAACTCAGATCGGGCAGCAGCAGGAACTAACTACCACTCCTCGGTCTGGAGGGACATATGGAGGAAGTGCTGTTCCTAAATCCAAAATATACGTTATCAGTTTAGAGTTAGAATCAAGGAAGAAGCATCTGGCAAGATCCAGGTCCACAGAGGAAATGTGATCTCTGTTGGAGATGCCACTCAAGGTTGAAAGAGGTAAGGGAGAAATACCTGCCTTCTCTTTCTTTCTCACCTCCAATTCCCTAATAGTGGGACCAACTGAGCAAACCCAGACTGAAGCTATCTGGCAAGGAAGCCTGGAAAATGTCATTTGTAGACTCCTTCCTAGCAGAAGAGAACAGGGTAAGGACAGCAAATCTGTTTAATCTATTATTAAGGATCTTAGAACAAACAGGCAAATGACCAGCACAGGAAGGACAAGGGGACTTGAGAGAGGGCATTACCTTGAGGAAGGGAGTCAGAAGAATGGAGTAGGGAGAGGTACAAAATGGTCTTCAATTATATTAGCAAGCATTTCTTTCTTTCTTTAAGAATGAAAAAAAAAAAAGGATTGAGGCAAATATGGCAAAAGTTCAGCATTTATTATATTTGCAAGGTAGGTAGCCAGATGCTCACTATGTTTGTACATTTATATATATATATGGAATATTTCACAATAAAACATTATTATAAAAGAAAGCAAATACATTTTCCAGATTGATGGCAATAGCAAAAATTCTCCTTGTTCAGATTCTGCTTTATTTCCCACTCCCGTTCGCAGGAATACTCTAGACCATTCCCTCAATGAACACCAGCTCCTACAGACATCTTAGAGGCCCTGCTACTGCTGGAGTTGACTCTTTGTGTATAATGGCATTTTAAAGGCAACATGGGGGTAGAGAGAGAGAGAGTAAGCAAAGAAATGGAGAGATGCAAGGCAAACAGAAGACATGGGTGCAAACAGAAGACATGGGAGGAAAAGGATGACAAATCAGCGTGAGGTCTCCCAGAGCCTGGCTGCCTTTGGATATTTGCCCTTGCCACTCACTACTTGGGTGGCTTTGAGTAAGTTACTTGGCCTCTTGTGTCTGTTTCCTCTTCTGTAAAATGTGAATAAAAAGAGTACCTGCCTGGAAGGGGATTTTGCCAGGAGTCATTGAGTTAACACATACAAAAACATTTCAAATACTGTTGGCGGTATTATAAACTCTTAACTGAAGGTGTTATTCTTTACGCTTTTTTATCTTTGCATTCCCAGTGCTAACAGATTCACAGTATTTTATAAACATATGATCAAGTAAGTGAAAAAAAACCTTCTATATCTTTTTCTGAGTCTTCTCCTGGTAACGAGCTGCTCCTAGTTGAACATACTGGTATAGATGCAACCCTAGATTCTGACATATGACAGAGCCACATTCGGTATAATTTCAGAAAAGTCTGGCTCAAAATGGATGTAGGTAGAGGATGGAACACGAAAGTAAACTGAAGAAAGAATCCACTGGATGATGGCATCTGGAGATTCAGCTTCAATATTCTGCATTGAAGGGATAATCTTCCAAATGAGAGAGACTGCAGGGAAAATAAGTGTAAAAAAGTATATGTTCCACAAAAGAAAAGACTGAAACAGCATGCTTATATGGTATATTGCATTATCTTCATGTTCCTTCATCCTCCCCCCCACAGGATTCTACGAGACCGCATCTCCACATTCCTTCAAACTGATGTGAGGGGTACGCTAGGAAGGAGAGCAGGCAAGCAGTGACCAGGGTTCCAGAATAAACTCATAGTAATAGCTAATAATAAGCCTGGTGCCAAGCACTGTGCTAAATACCTTGCAACTGTTATCTTGATTATTCCTCCCAGCGCTACCAGGTGGGGAATAATAATAGAAGTGACCATTTTGGGTCATTGCAAATATTAAATGACAAAATAATATATGCAAAGGGTTTAGAAGGCTTAGCCTATTCTAAGTTAATACTCAATATATGTTAGCTGTAAGGCGGACCATCATTTCCATTTTGTATACAAAGAATCCCACTTGGAAACTTAGGAAATTAGCGCAAGAGAACAGCTAATAAATAAGTGGTGGAGCTAGTATTTGAAGCCAAATAAACTCTCTCCTGAATCTACCCTATCTAGTGCTTCCATTGCAGTTCATACTTGGAGAGGAGAAGCAGGGTAGATTGGGAAGGGTCACATTTTTGATCGCCATTCCTTCTCATCCTAAATGGCTGGTACTTTGTTGTCCTCCCATGGAAGCAAGCAATTGTAAGATGGTGAGAGGCTGCCATGTGATACTGGGAGTGCACAGGTTAGGTATACAGTATCATGACATGAGAGCAATTGAGATATTGAAATACTTTCTAAAAATTGAGAAACCATGCTTTGACTTTAAAAACAGTGGAAGAAACTCAAATAGTCATTGAATTGGGAGCAGTCACAGATGCCATGAGTCACCTTCCCAAAGACAAATATCTTTGATATATTTAATCGTTTGAAACCAGATCTATCATGAGGAAGGTAGAAACTATTGATGTAAAAGAGATAATTTACAATGATTCCACAGCAAGAATGAAGAATTCTTTTCAATGCTTATAAAAGACTTATATAATTTAAAGTAAAATTAACCTACCTCCCTTAAGAGGCATTGAATTGAGAATGAATCCTAAAACTAATAAGACTATTCTAGGAAGTCATTGTCTAATTTTACTATTTTCTGGAAATTCATTCTCCCAGAAATCTGTTTATCTAATCTTGTGGCTTTAAATACCACCCATATGTATTGCCTTCCAATTTTTTATCTGTAGCTAGACCTTTCCTCCTAATTTTATTTTAATTAAATATTGTACTATTTGAGATCTCTACTTATTTGTCTAATAGGTATCATAAAAATGTCCCCAATTCTGAATTTCTTCTCCCAAATGGCAATTCCAGTGTTGTTTGGCTCAGGAAAAACAGAAGCCAAAAAACCTGTATTCATCTTTGACTCCTGTCTTCCTCTTGCATTCAATTTGTAAGCAAATTCAGTTAGCCCCACTTCTCATATATATCTAGAATCTGATCATCTTCATCTCCTCCCCCCCCTCCACCATCAATTCTGAGTAATGGTCATCTCTTCTCTAGATTATTGCAATAGACTTTTTGTAGTCTCTCAACAGGGACATCAAGTGGGTCTTTTAAAACACAAGTCAGATCATGCCGCTCCTCTGCCCAAAACCCTCCAGTGGTTTCTCAGGTCACTCATAGCTACAATCCAAAACCTTCCCTTGGTCTTCATCAGTTCAAGCCCCTTCTCTCTGACCTCACTTATTCCCATTCTTCTCTTCACTCATTCTCTTGCAGCCTCACTTGCCTCCTTGCTATTCCTTGAATGCTCCCCCAGATATCTACATGGCTCACTCCCTCACTTCCTTTAAACCTCTGCTCAAATGTCAGTTTATCAGCCAAGCATCCCCAACCTACCCTATATAAAAAAGTATCAATCCTACAACAACCAACCACTTCCTACCCCCTTGACTGTACTTAATTTATCTGTATACCATTTATTGTCATCTGACATTTATCATATGAGTTTCTGTTCTCTCTTGGCAGAATGTAAGCCAAAGGACGCAGGAACTTTATTCAGTGTGATATCCCAAGCACCCAGAAAGAGCCTGGCTCATAATCGATTCTCAACAAATACTTGTGAAACGAGTGAATGCTTCTGCTTCCTACATAGTGCATGTCCTCTCCTAAAATCCTCGCTCTAAATCCAGAAGTCAGAAGAAATTAAGTCTGCATCTTTCCACATAATGATTCTCTCCCAGGTCTTCTAATTTAATTTTCAAAACTGCCAGAAAATAATATTTTAAGACAAATAATCCCAGCTGCTTCCAGTCCTTCTGGGTAACCCTCTACCAGTTTAGAAAAAATCCTGGCAATCCTTCTAATTACTTTCACCCAGGGCCACTTACTCCTTCATGTGGCAGGCCCTCCAGTTTCTGTTGAAGCTGAGTATAGTCACCATCTCCTCATCACTCAGTTTAAAGTCAAAGACCTGGAAAGATGAGAATTAATAAACATCATTAGCCAGCCAATTTCTGGTGTGCTGAAATTGTCTAATGTTGTCACCATTCTAGCATTGAATGAGTTCACATTCACACCGCAGGAGCCTCTCCATTATGTCCACAAAATTTTGGTCTAAATTATGTTCTATTTAAAAGACTGCAGTAGTTATGGGGTTTAATATTCCAAAAGGTAGGGAGACCAGGACCCTAAGTATTAAACTTAATTGTGTGCAGTGTCTGTGCTCTCTGATGGATATACAGGTTTATCCAGAGGAAAAGTTCTTCAAGTACAGTCCAAACCTCCAATACTCTGCTGGGAGACAAGGTGTTTAGGCCGGGACGCTCTGCTCTGGTGTGTGGCCCATGATCTGCTAGCTCAGGGACAACCAAGCATCTTATCATTGAGGGTGAGACACAGCTGTGCTCAGACCTTATGGGGCATCACAGGCTGCCATGCAGCTTGTCTCTGGCCTATGGGTTATTCATCTCAACTCTTATGTCCCTGGCTGGACAGATGACTGTGTTGTGGGAGAGGATGAGGAGATCATGGGCTCAGAAGCCTGGTGAGTTGATTCTCCCCTGCTTCTCCTCCTCTGAGGAAAATCAGGGCCAACCTGAATCTTACCTGAAAGTTCTCAGCAATGCGTTGAGGTGTCACAGACTTGGGGATCACAACCACATTCCTCTGGATATGGAACCGGATCAGAACCTGTGCATAAAGGAACATCATGTTCCCACTTTTCCATAAGGACCCCTCATTCCACTGAATAAAAAATATAACATTGCTCTACAACTCACTGTGCCTTTACTTATAACAGCTAACTCTGACAAAGTACTTCAAAACTTAGAAACCAGTGTAAGCCATGGGCTTGATCATCTCCCTTAATCCTCAAAGCAACTTTGCAAAGGAGGTACTATGATTTTCCTTATTTAATAACAGGAAAACTGGCTTGGACCACTGTTTGAGGTCAAAAAGCAAGAGTCAGCATGTGAACTCAGATCTTTTCGGCTCCAAAAGCCGTGCTCTTGTCCTTGGGAAATTGGGCTCTACTGAAAACTGTTAGACCAATGTTATCTCTGTTTCAGTGATAGCCATTCTATTTCCAATAGGCTCAAACTGGACTTTCAAGAATGGACTTTATTAGGCTTCATCTCCTTCAAAGAGTTGAAGGAATGCAACGCAAGGAATAAAACACAAGGATCTGTGTTGGTTGGAGAAAGAACAATAAACTTTGTACCTGGGCTGTGGCTTTTCTGTGCTTTGTGGCAATCTCCTTAATCTTGGGATTTTCCAGTAGTGAAGGGTCCCCCGTCTTGACCCTAGAAGGAGAAAGATGTCTGGTGTGAACATTTAGATGAAAATCCCTAAAGATGGTCCCAAGGTTGATATTCCCAGCCTCTCCATCTGGGAGACATGGCAAAAGGGCCTGAATTTTTTTATGTCCTACTATTGAGCCCACCCATGGACTCTGAAACCTAGTCTTTTGAAAAGCTAATATGAATATTCCCAGATAAACAAACAGGTAGGTATGAAAACAAAATCCCATTTTTCCCACTGTAATCTCAGTTAGGTGTCCAACATATTGTCCAAAACATGTTTTTATTTCCAGTGGCTTATTGTCTCATATCAACATGAATCAACTATTAAACAATATTTTTTTTTATAGCATCAAGGGAAGAACTCTGAAACCTCACCAAGGTCTATCTGGAGAACCCAGGGAGCTGTAGGCAGTGACTGATGCCCTTGGAGTGGCAGTACTGGATCAGTTTCTCCTGCGTGAGGTATGGGTGACACTCGATCTGCAAAAGCAAACAATCCCCCATCACTAGCAAACTTGGCTTGCTTTATGATTTGCCCAAATGGAGCTCTACACACACGCACACACACACACACATACCATAGATATGAAAAGGCCAAACACTCCCCACTGGAAGGCAGAATATGAAACCCATTTCACACCTCCTCAAAATATCTTTTTCCTAGTCCAGTCTTGTGGGGGCAACTTATTATAGGTTGGTCTATCCTCCTGAGATGAGACTCAGTACATAACATTGAACTTGCTTCTAAATGTTTAAAAAATCATAGTGTAAGATTATCCTTAACCTTTTACTGAACAGAATTTACCTGGTTAGTCACTGGTTTATGTTTCAGTCCAGGTTTATTCAATAGTCTTTTGATCTGGAAGTGATTGAAGTTGGAGATCCCAATGGCTTTCACCAGCCCCTCATCCACCAGCTCTTCCGTTACCTGTCATAAAATAGAATACCCATCAGGCAGTACACAGGGACCACAGGACTGTGGCTGGCCTTAACCCTATCTGGCCAGGAGGCACTAGAAAAGGATCTGCCACAAAAGAGTGAGCTGAAGCATTAAAAGGAAATTCAATTCAGTCCCACAGTGTCCATCCAGGGTTGGTTCCAGCCCTACTGCCCTTGTCCAGCTCAAATGAAACTAGAAATAAAAATGTGGCCATAAGGAGTCTTGAATTTTGGAATTTACATATGGAAAAAGAGCATCGTTTATTTTCCAGCCATGAAAGCTTCCTGTGAGAGAAACACTTTACATTTGATGCAAGTGATGCTTCTCCTTATGCTGTACCCATATTCCTGGGTTGACCCAAGTCACCAGGTTTGGGTGAAGAGAGACGAAAGCACAAAACCTTCCATTTTTATGCATTACATAATGTCCCCCAGGTTCATTCCCCTCGTTACATACCTCACGACTTCGTTCCTTTCTGTAGCAGCACGATTTTCCATCATATATGTACACCAGTTTGCCATTCTACTTCTCAGTCAAAAAGCTCCTATCTTATATAGGTTTTTGGTCACACTTTACTATAAATATATGCTTGCTTATATGGGGAAAGTAGCAAACACAGATGACCCATTGGTCTCCGTGTGATTTCCCCAAGATTATTTTATTTACTCTATTTATAGTCTCTTGCTCATGAAATATATTTCAAACAATTTATATTTAGTTTGGCTCTTGATTGCATAAATCATTCTTTTTTTTTTTTTTTTTCAATTAGAAAATTTTATTGAAACTTAACGTAAAAAACTTTTGTGCTTCAAGTTTACATCTATGAAAACAGGCTGGTTAGTACCGAATACATTTCCAAATGGTGATAAGGGCCAGACCCAAAATTTAGCATGGACAACCTCAATATCAATTAGAGATACTTTTAAAATAAGCAAGTTAAGTGGCCCAAACACCTATATACTGTTGTTGTTCCTGAGATTAACTAATTGCAGATCTGTACCCTTAGGATTGTTAAAAGTAGTACATGAAGAGAGAAATAAGGCAAAAGACCTAGAAAATAGGAACAAAGCTAAGGGTGCCACTCATAGAATGGCAGGCCCAAAGGAAAGGAGAGGGTTAGTGTATGCTTTTGTATCCACTGTTCAAGTCCATGCCTCATCCCATGGCCAAGCTCTGGCTCCAGTTGACAGAGCAAGATAAACAGGCATTCTGTTGAATGACTCCAGTAACTCTGATGTGGTGACATTCTGGAGACTATTTAACTGCAGTCTTTTTCTCATGTGCAGACACACATGCACACAGTCTTCAAGGTAATTCTTGAAGAAAGGAAAAGAGATAGTCATGGCTCACAGGTCACTATGAATGCTCATCATCCAGCTCAATGGAAGCCCACGTGTTGGCAGAATGCATGGAAGGTAGGTTGTTTCAAAGTGTCATCAGCTCTGGTTATTTTGTTTTGGAATGGTGGCCCTAATTTGTTTTTCCAGTCCCAGCAAGTTTTGATAAAACTTTTCAGCAGTGTCTTCATCTAAGTCCATCTTTTGAGCTATTACATAATTATTTCCAAAGCCAGTCGTGGAACTCAGGTATTTGGCTAGAGGATTGAGAGATTCGGGCCTTTGGTGGAAAAGCCATACCAGTGCTTCCGTTCCATTGTACGGGGTCATTGTGAATGCATTTGTGAAAAAGCGAAGCAGCCATATGATTGGCATCAGAAGTATCCATAAAAAGGGAGGTAGAATTCCATAAGTCAAATTGGTCATTACTATACCTGGGCACACCACACTGGAATACAGACCCTGTTGGTTGAAGTTCCTGTTCAAAGCCACACTCAGGAGGTCAGAGGCATATTTGGAAGAGCTGTAGGGTTCCTGACCTTTGCTATGCTGGAAGTCCTCTGGGATGAAATTAGATTTCTTAGCATTGCGAGATGACGTCCAGATGATTTGTGATGGACTGTCACTATGACAGAGGAGAGGTTCCAGTTCGCGAATCAGGATAAAGTGGCCAAAAACATTAGTTTCGAACACCTCTTGGAGCCCATCCACGGTGATCTTGTCTTCCTGGGTCAGCAGTCCTTCAGCTGTGGAGAACATATGGATCACTTTTCTTGAAAAGAGACCAGTGACAAATGCTTTGATATTCAGCCGTGGATTAGGCATGATCCCAGCATTAAGATATACATGGTCTAATCTCTGAAACTTTTGCTTGAGTTCCTTGGAGGCCCGAAACACTGAGTGCAGGTTGCTAACATCCACCTGCACGGTGGTGACCTGAGCTGTGGGGTGAGCGGCCAGCAGCTCTGCCCGGACAGCTTCAGCTTTGGCCAAGTTCCTGCAGGCCAAGCACAGGTAAAGCTCCTCCTCCTCTGCCAGCAGTCGCTTGCACAGGGCCAGGCCAATGCCACTACTCGCCCCGGTGACCAAAACCACCTTCCTCATCGTCGCGCACCCGAACGCGGAGCAAGAAAGGAAGAGACCACCGGAGTCCGCAGACCTTCCAGGAGCCGGTTCCCAGCCGCCCCGCGCGTGGCGCCCAGGCCAGCCCCCTGCATAAATCATTCTTTTTCTCATATTTCTAACTTTAATTGACACAACCTAAGTACATATTGACATACACTTGCCTAGCAAATCTAATAGTGATACTGAAGATGGTACTTTATTATGACTGGTATTACTCTTTTTTTCTTTTTAAAAAAACCCATAGAGCTTCAAGATGGCCGTTAAACTTCATCTAAAAATACCAGATACTTATCTCACATCTTCATTTCAACAGCCATTCTGATGCTAGAAGACAAATTTAATGATTTGCTTACCAAAGAAAATGCCCTTCATTATCTACTGCTTTCTGCTTCATTACACTTCCCCTCAGTTATTGCATCAATTTTAAATCTAAATACCTAAATTTTCTTTCAAAGCAGCAGGAATGCTGTGAAATGCTTATAGGTATAGACTTTTGTAAAAACATTCTATAGAAAAGTTACATTTAATTGAATTATATCAGTTATAGACTCTTCTGAAAGATTAGCCTTAATACATTTTTGAGCTGAATACCACAATAGCAAATCACAACTACATGTCTCCCCTCCTCACCCACTAAAAGAAAACAACACAGTTAACTCTTGCTATTTTTTTTCACTACTATTAATTATCAGCTTCCTCATTCACTTTGCTCTCTCGTTTGCAAGAGGATACAATGGTTTATGAAAAAGATATCAGAGAAAAAGTCATTCTTTAATTCAGTTTTGAATCTCAAGTCTGTGAAGCAGGTTGCTATTTGATCTGAGAGGAGGGACACTCCTGTTCTGGGGCGGTTTCGATGTGTATCCACTGGGGGCCACACCCTGCACTATGAGCTTCAGAGGTTGGACTTGAAAAGCCGGTGGACTGGGTCCCATCCTAGCTCTGCCTGCACTTGCCGCATGACCCAACAAGTCATCAACATCTCCAGGGCTCAATTTCCTCATTTGTAAATGGAAAGAGTAATAGCACCTGCCTGCTGTTGAAGTGGTGATTACTTGACATTTATGACTAATGTTCCTGTGCTCAATAAGCATTAGCTCTCTTAGTCTTCACACACACTAAAAGGTATGTATTATTACTATGTATTATGACATATGCTTTTTAGTTGTTTTAAGATGAGGAAACCCAGTCTTAGAGAAGCTAAATAACCTTCCCCAGGTTCCTCAGCTAATTTAACATGCAAACCCAGGCCAACCCCCCTGTTCTGAATCCTCTACCCTGGAAAGTAGTGCAGCATGATGGTGATGAAATTAAACAGCATAAGTTATGTGGGCACTTACTCACCAGCGTGCAAACCCCTGGGTTACTGAAAGAAAAGTTTCACCTGCAATATTTAGAAGAAGTTGGAACCTACCTCCCAGGCATCCAAGAACATTGTTTTACTGGGGAGAATATTGACTTTGTCATCTTTAGGGTACCCATCCTTCCCAGACTGTAAATGAAAATAAAAAGCTTAAACTGGAATCTGCATCTGGAGACTTAAATTCTGTGAAATGAGGTTCCAGGATCCTGACTCTTGTTAATCACCCACATCTACATACTCATTTTTCAAGCTCTGGATTACAAATTTTAAGAATGTGGGTTTAAATGGAATTTGTGTATCACTCTACTATCATATATGAATCATTATATTTTAAAAAGTGCTAGATTAATTTTATTTCCAAAAACTATCATTTTCACCACAGAGAGTAACTTCATTTATCCATATTCTATATAGACTTGGGGGCAAACTTTCATTTCAAGACAACCTGACAAAGGTTAGATCCCTGGGGTGTGGTTTTCTGGGAAAGATACCATCACAATTTTATCCTGCAGCCTCAAAAAGCCTGGCATGAGGATGGCACGGGATATTTACCTCAGCTGGGACCTGAGGTGAGAGATGGAGCATTCCTGTCCCCACTTCCTTTCAGAACCCCAGGCAATGAGCAGTTTTTCTTCAAAGAGGATTATCTCCATTCCAGCAGGAATGCACTTGGGTTTATCTCAGAGGCCTCACCCAGAGTGTTCCTTTTTTTTTTTTTTTTAGGTTGGGACTTTCTAACAAGAGAATTGAGCCCTGAGATACTGTTAAGTAAGTTTCCCAAGAGTTCTCTTGGGAATAGAGTCCTTGTCTTGTTATGGACTCAGGTCAAAGGTAATATGGCAACTGTAGCTTTTCTGGCTGCCAGAAATCAGGATTTCTCTCAGACATAATTGATAGGAAACCCAGGCATATGACCATCTCAGCAACTACAGGCCTCCCTTCCAGGCCAGAGCCACTTTGCCCCATCATCTCCTGAAGACATGCACTTCACAGTTATGAAATACAAGACCTCCAGCTTCAGTGCTGCCATACCCCTGATATACTGATATTTTCTGGTCTCTACTTAGGAACTAGAGACTGGGACAGGGAGTACCACAAACCTGTAATCCCTGTGGAAAGTGAATAAGATAGAGGTCCAGATAGTCCAGTTTCAGATCCTTGAGGGTCTTCTGGAAGGCTTCCCTCAAAAGGGGTCTCTCAAAGAAGGTGCACCATAACTGCCAAGGGGACAACAATGAGGTGTTCAGGGAAGAAAATTCACATTCTCCCTGCTACTTGAGGACAGGCTATATATAAACATTTTAAGGCACATGATTCAGGTATGCAAGACACCCAGGGATAAGCAAGTCAAGGGCATTTCTTACTGTTAGAAGCAATTTATCTTCTTACCTCTCCTAACACTTTATCTGTCTCATACCATTTAACATATTGGCCACTGATTCAATATTTGCTGTCTAATGGTTGTCCCCTCCATGGCTATAATTCTCTGAGGGCAACAATTGAGTCTAACAGTTAAATATCAAGCTCATCGAGATCTCTGTCTGCAGATGGTCCTCTATAGCAATCCATGTCGGCAAGACTATTTCAGGCCCCAAAAGATGACTCTATACATTTTATCCAGACTCACCTTTTAATATACAGAAATAAAGCACAATTCATATGTAAGAATAGAAAAATGCTCCCAAGATTTTTCCAAAATACACCCTGATTGAAAATTTGGGGGCCATGACCATTAAGACCAAAGTGCTAAAAAGTAGACACCAGGATTAATTCTTGATTGTATCTTTAGTCTTTGACAGTCATCAGGCAGATTTAATCTGACTGACAGGGAACAAGGAGGCCATGGGTATTGCTCTGCTAGGTGGAGCCAGCCCCATTATGGGAAAATCCACTCAAATCAGCAGCAGTGTCTCTGCATAGTAATGCTTGTCTGGAGTGAGATTATATTCCTATGCGGGTATGTTATAAAGGCAGACAGGAAGAGGGCTGGGGGAAATACCTTGTGTACTGGTAGGAAAAGCTAACAGGATTCTTGGTGCAGACCAAGTCCACATATATCAGCCATTTTTGAGGTTAAGTTCTCCTGCCAGATGAGTCACATGTACCTTGCTAACAATGAAGAGGTCCTCCCGCTTAACAACCTTCTCTTGGATCTTCTCTTGGATGGCTTCTCCAACCTCATTCTCATCCCTGTAGGCATAGGCACAGTCGATGTGGCGATATCCTGTGTCAATTGCTGCCTTCACAGCCTCCTTGACTTTGCCTGGAGGAGACTGAAAGGAAATTTCATCAAACAATCTTATCTCCAGACCACCACAAAGCCCAACCTCTCCAAACTAAGGCCTTACTGGGGTCCCTATTTTCCAGGAAACGTCGGAGAGGAAAATGCATTTTAGGAAACATTTCAAAAGAGAAAGTGGATATAGGTACCCCAAGTTTCTGAAATGATATTTGAATTAAAAGATTACTTCTTTGTTCTAGGGGGAAAAAAAGGAGATAGGCAAGGAAAGTGGATTAGTTTGAGATTGTGGTATTAATCCTTTCCAAAGTAAGTCAATTCCCTTCTAGTGCAAGTTACCCTTCAGTCTGGAAATATCTCCTGGTATGTGAGCGTGACAGATGGCTCCTACTGGAAACCTTTCTAAAGATCAGGCTGATAACTTGACTCTGAGATCATTTCAGAAAAATTATCCAAATGGTGATAAGGCTCTGGAAAATTATCAGGAGAGTGTAAATCCAGGCACCACCACCTACATAATATGTCTGAACTTTGTCCACGAGATGGGAATAATAGTCCCTGTGTCATGAAGTTGTGTTAAAGGCCTCAGTGAGATGTAAAGTTCAACACAGGGCATGACATACAGTATGCCTCAGTCAGTATGAGCCAGTAATGCTGGTTTCAGAAAAGAGAGAACTAGAATATCTTGTACAAATGGAATTTCTTTCTCCCCCTCAAATCAAAAAATGGAAATGGCATCAAAATTACTACATTTCGGTATAACCTGGCCATTTCAAGCAATTAACAAAAAGAACATAGTAATGATTTTTCACAAAAATCCCTTTTAAAGCTATTTTACTGCGAAATAAAAGGCATCCATAAAGGACACAAAGCAAGGAAGTCCAGCTCTTGAGCTCAGGGCAGGGTATAGACAGTTGTTGGCAATGCAAAAACACCTCTGTGTCCACTCCCAACTCCTCTATCTTCCCTCACTCCACTGATATGTACATATTCTTTTAAAGATTCAATTATCTCCAGGTCTTAAACATGGTTCCCTTCATAATCCACATATGCAATTCTGAAATTCCAAGAATATTTTTCTTGTAAGTATATATGGAGTGACCAGATCCACGGAAATCTGGAAGCAATTATTTGCCACGTTCCTATCAAGGTCAAAGAGGGGATGTGGCTAAAGGAAACTGACATCAGTCTGCTCACTTGCATTGAACAAGAATGCATGCAGAGAATGATCCAATGCTCAGATAAAAAGGGATTTGCCCTCTGTCCTTGGAGAGGAGATTAGAAAGATCATGTGCAAACGAAGATCCAGAGAAGAAAAAATCACAGAAATAAGCTATGAGGGACAAAAGAGAAAAATGAATCAGAATATTCCTCCTAGTAGCTAGTTCATTATCTGAAATGGAAAAGAAGTTTGAGTCAGAAGATGATGGCAATAAAGTTACATTTATCCAAAAGAGGCTCACTGATCTGCTTCACTGAGAACTGAGATATGGGAAGTGCCAGCTGACGTTAGCACAGCAAAGCAGATCACTGGGCTCCTGGCTCCCATTTCAGGCTCCTTCCTCATGCTGGGACCATCGTCCTGCTAGTAGGACTTCTGGAAATTTAATGTGCATGAGGATCACCTGCGTGATCTTGTTAAAATGCTGATTCTGATTCAGTAGGCCTGGCATAGGGTCTGAGAGTCTGCATTTCTAAAAAACTTCCCAGGTGATAAGGAAGCTGCTGGTCCAAGGACAATGCTGTCATTAGCAAGGGATGGTAGAACTTTCTGAGCTCTCTTCCTTTCAATGTCCTAAAGCCAGGAAAACAGCTGCTTGAAGCTACCTATTTACTAGTGAGGTTCTCCCTCACCAGCACTGGAGAAAAACAGCATTTGAACTTTGACACCTGAGAGAGGAATGCCATCTCCATCTGGCTGCTGCAAGCCTCCTCCAGGCTCCAGGGCTGAGCTCTTGCCTCCCCCAAACTTTCAGGACATAGGGGCTTTCACAGATGCACACAGGGAAGAGAAAATAGCCAAAAGCCCCATGAAAGAAGCAAGTATCCAGATACTGACATAATTACCTTCCAGGTGCCAAGTCCCACAATGGGCATCTTGGCTTTGGTACTGAGTTGCACGAAGGTGGCCATGGGGTTGGTGCAGGAACAGTGCTGAGCGAGCAGAGACAGCTTTGTGCCCTGGTTTACTAGGCTGGCTCTGACGTCAGAGGGAGGAGCTGGAGGCTGGGGTCAGGCCTTGGTTTCCTTCGGTGCTTGAGTAGAAAGTTCCTTCCAAACTCATGGTTAGTGTTTATAAAATTTAAACATGCAACCTCAGAGAAAGTTCTCCCTGGTCTAAAATTCAGGAATTTCCTTAGGACAGTGGTACTTTGGGATTATATCAATTTTCATTTTCCTTTGCTATCTTATAAAACAGAAAATGAAACTGCATGTGTTTTTACTTGTATCTAATCCATACAATGATATATCCCCACTCTTTTCCCCAACCCAGCCCAGGAATGGAAATTGCCTATTAGCCCCTGGGCAGGTTCTTTGTGTATTCATATTTTCCATTTATTTGCCTAGGATTTTTGGCTCTGATCACTTGTGTTTATAACGGAGTTTTAAAATTCTTCTACTTTGCTTTAGAAAAAAAGTTTGATTATAAAATTATATATCCCCATTCTAGAAAATTTGGAAAATATGAGAGGTTGTAAATAAGGAAATATGAATCCCCTATATTCCCACCTTCAGGATCCCTTCTGCCAGTGTGCTGTTTCCCCCAGCCTTTTTCCTGTGCATTTATTACTTATACAGTGGATCTAGTTTTTTGCTACGATTTTTAAAGTTAACCCAACAAAACAACTTTTCTATATATTTGTGAAACTTTTTTAAAAATTGTTTTTATACTAAACATCATTTTTTCTCTTTATTTTCTTTTTTCTTGTTTATTTATTTTTTAATTTTTTGGGTGCATGGTCTGGGATTGTTTGTTTTTAAACATCATTTTTAATGGTTGTAAAAAATTCTGTTTTATGGATATAATTTACTTTACCATTTCCCCTGTACCTATAACTGTAGGTTGTTTCAAGTTTATTGCTATTATAAATACATAATATTTCAGGGAACATCATTGTGAGTAAAGCCTGGATACATTTTGGCTAACCTTGCTAACCGAAGTTTGTGTTCAAAAGAAATCTGTTTTATTTGATTATGTAAGATGTGGATCAAAATAGATTTTTTCCCCCAAATGGCAAATTTTGCCATTTATAGAACAATAATAATTGTAGCCATTTATAGAATAATACATCCTTGCTTGATTGTTTGGGATGTTTCAATAATCGTTTTAAAGTGTTTATAACTTTCATTTTTTAATACTATATATGTTCTTTTTTAAAAAAATAAAAGAAATAAACAAAACTTGTAGCAAACACAGGAAAATTTACTTAAGAAAGCAATCATCAAAAAAAAAAAAGAAAGCAATCATCCACATTCCCGCATTTGGAGCTTAATATTATTAACATCTTTAGGGCATCACTTTCCAGGCTTTTTTTTTTTTAAGTTTCTCTATAGAGATTGTTTTTGTTCTTGAAGTTTGTGTCTCTCTGGTTGGTTGATTAGTTAGTGGTTTTTACAAAGTTGAGATGATTCTACACATAAAATGTTGTGCCAATTGATACTGTTTCATACACAGAAAAGCTGTATCCCTTTTCTTGATCAAACCTGGTGGGGGCAGCCATGTTTCTTTTAATCCAGATTAAATATTGTGGAGTTGAAACTTTGATTGGTTTGTTTCCATGGAGATGTGACATACCCAGCTGTGGGGGGACCTTTTGATTAGATGGAGGTGTGGCACTGTGCATGCAAGGTGGGTTTTAATTCACTTAACTGGAGTCCTTTATAAAAGGAAACATTTTGGGGGAACCTCAGAAGCAATAGAGCCAACAAGAGACCTAGATGTTGGGAGATACAGAAATAATGCCATTGGGGAATGTTTAAAACCAAAAGGCCAAGGACCAGCAGATTCTAGCCCCATACTTTCCCAGCTGTCAGGTGTTTTGGTCCCATTGGCCTTTCTTGAGTCAAAGTATTTTTTTTCTGGATAACTTAGTTTGGGCATTTTTATGGCCTTAGAACTATAACCTTGTAACTTAATAAATTCCCTTTCTAAAAGCTGTTCCATTTCCAGTACATTGCATCTGGCAGCTTTAACAAACCAATACAAATGTTATAACCCTTTTATGATTATTATTCCAGACCTTTTCTTGTATGCTTACATACTACTAGACAGCAAGGTTTTAATGGACATATTATGTGGCACTTCATGAAAAGGCTTTAGTATAATCAGTCCTCTGATATTCTCAGTTTTCACTCATTATGAATGTGCCAGGCTTTCCAGGCTAGGTCCAATTCAAAGTCAGACATATTTAAATACGTACGATTAATTGGTGAGCGAGTGAAAGGCCAGAAGTGTCTTTGTTTGCAAACTCATCACGAGAGACAGGACCAGAAAGAACTAGCTTGCATTAAAAACAAGCTTCTGAGAACACCGGAGCATGCTCTTTGTCACTTGAGTTTGTCTTCTAGTCCAAGCCTTTGACAGTATTTAAATTTCCTAAAACTTTAGAAGCACAGTCTAGCCATTTATGGCACGTGACTAATCTGAACATGAAAGAATTCTCCTCATCTACTGTTTTTAAGCCCTAGATCGTCTGGCTGCTGGTTGCCTCTCAGACCACATCTCCTACTTCTCTCCCCCTCACCATCTGCTCTAGCCATCCTATTCCAGGCCATTCCACAAACATGCCTCAGAATCTTTTATTTGGGGTCATTTGCCTTATATGCCCTTCCCCCAAACAGCAAAATGCTTCATTTCCTCAATTAATGCAGGACTGTCATCAAATGACTCCCATCCGAGGGTTTTGTCTACCTGCTTTAAAATGGTATGCATGCATGCACTTGTACATGCACACAAAAATACATATACTTCGGAGTCTCATCCTCTTACTCATCATTCCCTTACTGTGTTATAACTGACATTAGATTGCATATTTACTTGTTGGGTTTTTTTTGCCTCCCTTTACTAGTATGAAGGCTGCATGGGGTCAAGGTGTTTTTGTTTGTTTGTTTTATTAACTTCTCGTCACCTAGGGCAACTTGAAGACACTATAATGTTGGAGGTGAGCCTGACTAGAGCCCGGTAAACTCAGTGGTAGGTTTTGGATGACCAACAGACATCTGGCCCACAGGCTGGAGGTGCCCAGCAGAACTCACAACGAGATCCCCAGCACATTCTGTGTAGTAGTTTGTGGGTCATGTTCACAAGCCCAGATGGAATGCTGCTCCCTTAGGACTGTCAGCAATTCACAAATAGGAAAAGAATACTTTGCATACATTGGAGATTCCAGATGAGTTGATGAGGGCAAGGACCAGCTTTTGGTTTGCTGTTATTCATTTGATCACTTGCAGCTACAGACTGGTGGGGCCTGGAGAACTTGCACTCCTCCCTGTCCCTGATAGGTTGTATTCTGTTTTCTAACTTCGTTAATTTGCATGTCCTAATTATTTCATATATGTAAGGTCATACAATATCCTTTTAAGTCTGCCTTATTTCACTCAACACACTGTCTTCAAGGTGCCTTCATTCATGGCTTTTATGTGCTAAAATAGTATATTCTATGTATATATGTCTATATATACAATTTAGTTTTTCCATTCACCTCTCAATGAACACTTGGTTTCCTTCCATCTTGTGGCAATTGTGAATAATGCCCTATGAACATTAGTGTGAAAATATCTGCTCAAGTCCTTGCTTTCAATTCCTGGGGGTATATACCCAGAAGTGGAATTTCTGGGTCATATGGAATTTTATATTTAACTTTCTGAAAAAGCACCGAACTGTTTTCCACAGAGGCCACACCATTTTATATTTCTGCCAACAATGTATGAGGGTTCTTTTTTTTTTTTTTAACTTTTTTATTGTATAGTATAACATATATACAAAGCAAAGAAATAAAAAAGTGATAGTTTTCAAAGCATTTTTCACCAAGTAGTTACAGGGCAGATCCCAGAGTTTGTCATGGGCTACAATACAATCCTCTCAGATTGTTTTCCTTCTAACTGCTCCAGAATACAGGGGACTAGAAGGTTTAAATATTTTTTTATCATCATAATAGACGTTTTCCCTTCTTTTTTTTGTGAAAAATAACATATATACAAAAAAATCAATAAATTTCAAAGCACAGCACCACAATTAGTTGTAGAATATGTTTCAGAGTTTGACATGGGTTACAATTCCACAATTTTAGGTTTTTACTTCTAGCTGCTCTAAAATACTGGAGATTAAAAGAGATATCAATTCAATGATTCAGCATTCATATTCATTTGTTAAATCCTTCCTTCACTGCATACCTCCACCATTACCTTTGATCTTTCCATCCCTATATGAGGGTTCTTATTTCTCCACATCCTGTCCAATACGTGGTAATTTCCATTTTTTAAATAGTAGCCATTACAGTAGTTGTGAAATGATATCATTGATTTGCATTTCACTGATGGGAAATGATTTTTAGCATATTTTCATGTGCTTATTGGCCATTTGTATATCCTCATTGCAGAAATGTCTATTCAAGTCTTTAACTTATTTCTTCATTGGGTTGTTTGTCATTTTGTCATTGTGTTATTGGAATTATTTATATATTATGAATATTAAACCCTTATCCTGGGTTTAATGGTTCCAAATATTTTCTCCCATTCTGTAGACTGTCTTTTTTTTTTTAATTAGAGCTGTTGTAGGTTTACAGAAAAATCATGCAGATAGTAAAGCATTCTAAAATAATCCCCATATATACACACTCAGTTTTCCCCATTAACATTTTGCATTAGTGTGGTAACTGCTACAAATGATGAGACAATATTATTACAATTATACTATTAACCATAGTTTATACCTTACATTAGGATTCACTCCTTCATTCTGTAGTTCTCTGTTTTGTTTTGTATAATTTTGTTCTGGAAAATGAATATTATCTAAAATTTCCCATTTTATCCACATTCAATTGTACAATTCATGGGTGCTAATTATATTCACAGGGTTGTGCTACCATCACCACTACCTGTTACCAAACTTTTTCACCACTTTCAGCAGAAATGCAGTACCAAGTAATCATTAACTCCACATTCGTCACCCCTACCTGACCCCTGTAACCTGTGTTCTCGTTTCTAACTTTGTGAATTTGTCTATTCTAAGTATTTCATATCAGTGAACTCACACAATATTTGTCCATATCTCTCTGACTTTTTCACTCGACATATCTTAAGGTTCATCCATGCTGTGGCATGCACCAAAACTTCAGTTCTTTTTATGCCTGAATAATATTTTGACAAATATAGATAATGTTCTTTTGTAATGCTTGCTCTTCCTGGTCCTCTGTTTATACAAAAAGGACCAGTTTTCTATGCTTCTGTGTCTCCATAGTCAGAAAACCTGCTTCCAGTAGAAGCATGCATCATGTAATGATGATTTATATGAGCACTGTTCTGGAAGCTGTGCATAAAAAGTATACATGTTGAATCAATTGTGCAGTCCCTATAAGAATATGTTGTCTCTCCATTTTTTACAAACCATGCCACAGAGTTGAAGCACTCTACTGTGCTTCAATTTCTCTAAGAAAATAACTGGATCTTCTCCAAATAAGGAAATATTGACATTTATACACCCTCCTCCTACTTTTGCAAATCTGGGCCCATTTCAGCAATACAAATTTCTGGCATCACTTGTGCCAGATGATACAAGAAAGGAGTATAAAAAGCAATGTGCAGATCCCACCAACATGAAAGTTCCTGAGGGGTAGAACTGACATCTTAACAATACTTAGTCTTTCAGTCCATGACCATGGAATTAACCTCCATTTATTTAGGTCTTCTTTAATTCCTTTCAGCACTTAATGAACAGAGGAAATGCATCCAGGATATTGATGAACAAAATATTCACAAACTCCCATTCCATGGTAGATATATTTTCATTTTTCATAAATTTTTAGGCTGGAAGTTGTAGTAAGTGAAGCATAAATTGTGTCTGGACTTCACAGGGCATTCGGCGAAATTTCCCATGGTTTGTCAGACAAAATGTTTAATAATGTGAACTAGATTCTGGATCAGTTAGATGAATTCATTTCCTATTGAATGACCATCACCAAAGGGTAATGATTAATGAATTTCCTTTCAACCTTTTAAAAGAATTCTTGCAGCAGATCACAGGCTTTGTTCTGCCTCTTGACCAATTTTTACTTTTTATCAATGTCTTCAATAAAGGACATTAGTGGAAATCAATGTAATTTGAAAATATATCACTGCTTCTTTTGGGGAAATGATGAACTAATGTGCTGAAGTATAGGATGGAGACAATTAATCTTAGAAGAAATTTAACAAGCATGAGCAGTCTTCTTGCCAATACTAGAAAAGCAAACAATTATCCAAGATTTAGAACAGGGAGAGCTAGTTCAACAGCATCCCATGAAGAAAGAAATAAAGACCTAGGAGTTTCCATAGGTGGGAAGCTAAATATAAGTCAACAATGTTTTATGGCTATTTCAAAATTTTAACAACAAAAAACTTCTAAAGAATTTTCTGCTGAACACCTAGTTTCTTTCTGTGATGCTACAAAGGTTTCATGCACTAGGGTAACTTTCCAGAAACCTGCAATCTCCAGATGGGTCCTAGACCAGATAAGTCCTGAAACCTAGGAGCCAGTCTCTCCAGAACATCATCTAGTTCCATCCCCCTATACCATATTATTGACAGCCCCTACCAACATAAGAAAGTTAGAAATGGGCATAGCCCAAATACCCTTAAAGAGAGGGAAAAAGATCAAAGGAGATGGTGAAGTTTTACCGAAATGGTAGGGTTTAACAAATGAGTATGATTGCTGAATCATTATATTTATATTTCCTTTAGCCTCCAGTGTCTTGGAGTGGCTAGAAGTAAAACCTCAATTTGTGGAATTGTAACCCATACCAACTCTGAAATCTGTTCTATAACTAATTGTAGCTTTATGCTTTGAAATTTATTGCTTTTTTGTATGTATGTTATTTTTCACACAAAAAAAGTCTATTGTGATGATAAATGCACAGCTATATGATAATAATGTGAGCCATTGATTGTGCACTTTGGATAATTACATGGTATTTGAATATATAATGTATATCAATAAAATTGCATTAAAATAAAAAAAAAATACCTGGCAAGACAGAAGTGTCATTTCTAGATAAAATAAAAGTAGAGGATAAAAGAAAAGGAACATTTTTTTTCTCTTGCACTAGTCAGGAAACACCTAGGAGCCCCAATGCTATCCTGGATATTGCATCATAGAGGGACAGCAACAAACCTTAGGGATCCAGAAGAAAGGAAAAGAAGGTGTAATGATGGGCCTATGTGATATGATGGATGTCTGCAGGAATGGAGAAAGAGATTAGTGGGGGATGTATGCATCTTCGGTTATCTGGGGGTAGGGTGTATAGAAGGCAGTTTGTAGGAGAAAAATTGTTCACTCTGTGTGGTTCCTTTCTATAGAAAAAAGAGAGATACAGAACTTAACACTGAAAGGTAATAGTAATATATTCTGCCATGCCGGGAAGTGATAACTATTTACATGTCCTGTTACACTGAATACTAACAGCAATTTCCTGAATCAATTACTGATGTGTTTCCCATATCTTAACAGTATTCTCTCCCCCTTTTGATGATCAAAGTGAATTTGAAGTATATGTTTATTGATGGAAACACAGTGTCTTGTATACTCTGGTATTCAACTTTTGAGTTTAAGAGATTAACTTCACTAAAGGACCCTTTGCTCTCAGGGCCCCACACAATGGTGTAGCACTCACTTCCTGCACTCAGAACAGGATCAATGGGATGGGGCACTGGAATGACTTAAAGGAAGAGGGACCTATTGGAGGTTGCCAAATCCAGCAGTGGTATTTGAATAACAGGCATCTGCTTGCTTCTACCTCAGTCATTGCTGGCTGGTAGACATGAAAAAGAATTTAAGTATTCTTG
The DNA here is from genome assembly GCF_023851605.1 of Tamandua tetradactyla. Classification (NCBI taxonomy): domain Eukaryota; kingdom Metazoa; phylum Chordata; class Mammalia; order Pilosa; family Myrmecophagidae; genus Tamandua; species Tamandua tetradactyla. The sequence continues at coordinate 177,003,260 of NC_135327.1, read as the reverse complement.
TTGGCAAAGTCATTCCCATCAGTACAATATGGCGTACCTACCCCCAGCCACTGTTCTCCTTTAGCCAGGCCCTGCCATGGTTACTTTAGTAGAGTCTTGCTTCCAATAACTCTATCTTGAAGTTCAGTGTATGAAACAAGAATTTGAAGACTGTGTTCAATAAGTATTTTAGAAATCACCAAGAGTACTATTAGAATTTCAATCAATCACTCCTGTACCTACAAATAAAATATAAACCCAGCCACCTTGTGTCAAGAATTCTTCAGATACATGCCAAATGTGTTTGGATTTATCCTTCAGGATTTATCTCACATTTATCTCTACATGAGCCCTCAGTTTTATCCAAATTGGATTTCTCATCCCTAGTAACATACTGCCTTTACCTTGTTCTTTCTACTTGGAAAAACTATTTTCTTTCTATCTTTCAAAATCACACTCAGCATTTCAAAATCCTTTTAAATATATCTACTTCACAAAATCTTAACCAGCGACCCGTGCATCCATGAAGAACCTCAGTTTTTCCTTTGTTGAGCTCCATGGCACATTCCTTAAAACTTTCCTATGGAACTTAAGTTGCTAATTCCTACTTCTTTTTTTTTTTTTTTCTACCAGGGCAGGCACCAGGAATCGAATCCAGGTCTCTGGCATGGCAGGCAAGAACTCTGCCTGCCGAGCCACCGTGGCCCACCCTAATTCCTAGTTTTTAAGACTAGCTCATGTGTGATGAGAATGCAGATTTAATGTATTTTACTCCCAGTTTTATAAATGACAGAATATCTAGTGTTTTCTGATTGCATAATGGCATATTATAACCCATTTTCTAATTGGAAAAAATAACTCAGAACTAAGAGGCAGCAATAGCAGTTTTCACTTCAATAATTGTGCAATTGGTTATTTGAACCATTTGTAACTGGTAGTATACAAAATGAGGAAACAGATTTATTTTCTTCCACTACTTCCTTAAAAACACATTGCTGCTTCCCCTTCCTTGATTTTGGAGATACCATGGGCAGATCCAATTTGGATTTCCAGTCTCTATTGGATGTTTATATAATCTGATTATTTCAGATATTAAAAAGTACCATGACTGCAAACTTTCATCCACTTCAAAGTGTTTCCTCTCCTTCAGCTCAGAAGTGATTTGTAGCTTGAGGCCTTAATGTGGGATAAAGGTGTGGTCTGTTCTTTCAGAACTCTTTCTCCTCCCCGAGCTTGTCCTGACAAGGACACTTGGAGCCAGCCCTAATAAACTGCTGGGTAATTCCTTGAAATCTGAAAAAAAAAATGGTGCCTGTAATGAATTAGGTTGAGATGGTTGAAATACCCTAGAAAAAATAGTGAGGAAAGAAAAGGTCAAATGGCTGAGAGAGGTAAAATCTTATAAACTGATTCATTACATAAGACCAGCGAACCCACTAGGTGATTGTTTCTTGGGAAGGCCCAGAGGACTCTCATCTCTAAAGTAGCAAGAAATGCACCAATGAGTGAGGCTCCAGCATCTTGAGATATTCAATGTTTACTCTCCTCTGTAGGCCAGGTGTGACAATAGGAGATAATGCTGGGAAACTAGTTTCCCTGGTGTCAAGAGAAATAACATTGTTCTGGAAAAACAGAAGCCACGTGGCAGTAGTAAGCTGAACATGCAGGGGTAGTTGAAATTATTTGGCTGTGCTATTTCATAATAACCCTGTCACAAGACAAACGGATGTAGTTATCCTAAAAACAAAGCCAAAATGATAACCAGGGGGCCTTGACCCTCAGGAATCTGTGATAATGTCTAATATGTGGAATAAGACATATGGGCAAGCAAAGAATGTACTGCTTGATTTAAATGTCTGAAAAAGAATGTGAGGGACAGCTACCATGATGGGAAATCATGACCTTCTTAGCTAAAACTAAGCCCATTTTCAGATACAGAATTCATTGATCCAAGGCCATGCCCCATTGAGGAAGAAATCTACAGCACCACAGCAAGTAGTTACATTAGCTATTCACATTAGTTTCTCAAAGGGACTTACGACCTGTGATGGTTAAGTTTTTGTGTCAACTTGGCCAGGTTTTGGTATCTAGAAGCTTAGTCAGACAAGCATTGGCCTGATTGTTACTGTGAGAACTTTTCTTGGATTTAAATCATCACTAGTTGATTATGTCTGTAGCTGATTATGCATATAATCAACTGAGGAGATTGCCTTCAATAATAAGAGAAGTTTCATCCAGTCCACTGAAGGTTTTAAAAGGAGAAATGGTGATTTCAGCAGACAGAAGAGAGAGTTTCCATCTGTCCTTCAGCCAGCCAGCTACTCCTGGGGAATTCATCAGCAACCTTCATTGGAGTTCTCAGCTTGAGATCTGCCATATGGAATTGAACTCTCCCATCCCCATAGTCATCTGAGGCAATTCTTATAAAGTTCTCATAATATTTACAGACATTCATGTTGGTCCTGTTTCCATAGAGAATCCTAACTAATACACAGTCATTTACTATGTGCTGGAGAAAGAGCACTAGAGAGCTGTGGACAAGATGACATAGATACTAAGTTACCCAAAAGAGCATCATAACCTCCCTATAAGAGTGAGGAATGGTTAGAGGTTAAGTAATGAATGGAATCCTGGCCATTGTCATGCATAATGGAGCAATTAGTTACTGGAAGAACCCTTCCATGGGTTCCCTGTGGAGGAAGGCTTTATGGTAGGAAAGGCCAAGTAGAAAGCCCTAATCGTTCTCCCTGATCCTATGTCTGGGTCAAGAGAGTAAGTTGAATGCAACAGAGTATTCTGCCATGATTCACAATCACCTTCAAAAGACTTGAATGCATTGCTACCTATCATAACTTACCAAACCCCAACCAAAACCATTCCAGCCAATAAAGAACACCCAGGGCAATATATAAGATTCTACAAAGATTCCATGCACTAGGATAACTTTCCAGAAACCTACAACCTTCAGATGGGTCTTTAGCCCAGACAGTCCTAAATCTTAAAGGACCTATCCTCTCCAGAACTTCAGCTAGTTCCATCTCCCTACCCCATATTAGTGACAGCCCCTTCCAACATGAAGGAGTTAGGATGACCATAGCCCAAATACCCCTAAAGAGTAGGATAGAAAGATCAAAGGTGATGGTGGAGTTATACAGAGAAGGTAGGGATTAACAAACAAATACGACTGCTGAAACATTAAATTGATATTTCTTTTAGTCTTCACCTTAATGCAGCCAGAAATAAAAACCTAAAATTGTGGAATTGTAACCCATACAGAACTCTGAATCTGTTCTACAACTAATTGTTGTGCTGTGCTTTGAAATGTATTGGTTTATTGTATATATGTTATTTTTCACAAAAAAGAAAAAATTTGATTGTGATGATGAAAAAATATTTATCCCTTCTAGCCTCCTATATTCTTTAACAGCTAGAAGGAAAAATCTGAGAGGATGTTATCGTACTCCATGACAAACTCTGGGAACTGTCCTATAACTACTTGTTGAAGAGTGCTTTGAAAACTGTTGTTTTTTTCTTCCTTTGTTTTGTAGATATGGTATATATGTTATATTCTACAATTTAGAAAGTTAAAAAAAAGACTTAAATTCTACAGGAGTAATGGTCTTCATAATAATCCATTCAATTCAGTAGTTTGACCCTTGCTTGAAGTAGATAGATCATGGTAGATGATGACAGACCTTGATCATTGGGACATTTGGGCACTGGTCCACTATGTCACTGATACCATGGCATTTGGATGTGGTAGCAGAAAGTGGCTAGAGCTCGGAATGTCTAAAGCATGTGTACCCCAGGTGATGGGAGGTAAACCCTATGAAGATACAGGGATTTGACATATCTGTGGAATTTTTAATGGTACAATGGTCAATGCCAGGGGTAGGCAAACTATGGCCCATTGGCCAAATGCCTGTATTTGTACAATCCACAAGCTAAAACAGTTTTTACATTTTTTAACGTGATTTTGTTGAGATATATTCACACATCATACAATCCATCAAAAGAACGCAGTCAATGGCTAACAGTATCATCACATAGCTATGTATTCATCACCACAATCATTTTCAGAACATTCTCATTACTTCACAATAAATAAATACATGCATACATTCATACATATATTCATATGTACATACATACATACATACATATGAAAACCCAAAATATCCCATACCTTTTATCCACCTCTATTATTTTCCCTTAAATTTCGTGTGACATATTTGTTACTGTTTATGAACTAATATTAAAATATTGCTGTTATTAACATTTTATATCTTTATCTGTTGTGTTGCTAGTTCCTCTAAACTGATGCAAATGTACTAAGAAACAATGATGATGCATCTATGTGATGATGTTAAGAATTACTGAGTGCATATGTAGAATGGTATGATTTCTAAATGTTGTGTTAATTTCTTTTTTTTTTCCGTTAATAAAAAAAAAAAAAGAATAAAAAAAAAATATTGCTGTTAACCATAGAACATTACCTACAATAGGTAGATTTTTCCCCATATATCACTCTACTATTAACTCCTTGTAATAGTGACACACATTTTGTTGTGGTCCATGAAAAAATGTTTAATATTTTTATTGTCAATCACAGTCACCTTCCACCAAAGATTCACTGTGCTATACAGTCCCATGTTTTAACCTCTAGCTTTCTTTCTAGTGACATACATGACTCTAAACTTCCCCTTTCAACTACAATCACATACATAATTCAGTGTTGTTAATTACACTCATCGTAATGTGCTACCATCACCTCTATCCATTCTAAACATTAAATTCAACCTAGTTAAACATTTTGCACATATTACGCCTCCACTCTCCAATTTCTAATCTCATTATATCTCCTGGTAACATATATTGTAGATTTTATCTCTATGAGTTTATGCAGTATAATTAGTTGTACTAGTGAGATTGTATTAGCTAGGGTTCTCTAGAGAAACAGAATCAGCAGGAGATATCCATAGATATAAAATTTGTAAAAGTGTCTCACGTAACCATGGGAATATAGAGTCCAAGGTCTGTAAGGCAGGCCATAAGCTTGTAACTATGATGAAGTTCCTCAACGAATTCTCAGGAGGGGCTGGCTGGATAAGGATGGGGATGGAAGATTCCAAATTCCTAGGGCAGGCTGTGAAGCTGGTGACTCCAATGAAGGGTCTGGACAAACTCCACAAGAGAGGCTCACCAGCTGAAGCAGGAAGAGTAACTATCTCTTCTGAATCTTCCTTAAAAGCCTTCCACTGATTAGATTAAGCATCACTCATTGCAGAAGACACTCCCCTTAGCTGATTACAAATTCAGTCAGCTGTGGATACAGTTGACATAATCATGATTTAAGTCCATGAAATGTCCTCATGCCAAAAGATAGGCCAGTATTTGCTCAACTAGATGGCACCACCACTTGGCCAAGTTGACACATGAACCTGGCCATGACAGAGATCATACCATATATGTCCTTTTGTGTCTGACTTACTTCACTCAACATAATGTCCTTGTGGTTCTTCCATGCTGTCACATGCTTCAGGGCTTCATTCCTTCCTACTTTTGAAAATATTCCAGTATATGTATATTTTACATTTTGTTTATTCATTCATTCATTGGTGGACACTTGGATTGTTTCCATCTTTTGGCAAATCTGAATAATGCTGCTATGAACATTGGCATGCAAATGTCTGTTCACATCTGAGTATATACTAAGTAGTAGGATTGCCAGATTATGTGACAACTTTATAATAGCTTACTGATGAACCAGCAAACCACCTTCCACAGTGGCTGTACCATTTTACATTCTCACCAGCAATGAATGACAATTCCTATTTCTCCTCATCCTCTCCAACACTTGTAGCTTCCTGTTTGTTTAATAGCCGTCATTCTAGTAGGCGTGAAATGATAGCTCATTATAGTTTTTATTTACATTTCCCTAATAATTAGTCTTAATGAGCGTCTTTTCATGTGCTTTATAGACATTTTTATCTCCTCTTTGGAAAAATGTCTACTTATGGTTTTTTTGTTTTGTTTTGTTTGTGGTTTTTTTACCCATTTGTCAATTGGGTTGTTTGTATTGTTGAGTTGTAGGATTTCTTTACATATTCTGGATATCAACCCTTATCAGGTATGTAGTTTCCAAATATTTTCTCTCATTGACTCAACTTTCTTTTCATCCTTTTTCACAAAGTCCTTTAAAGCCCAGAAGTATTCAGTTTTGTGGATATCCCATTTATCTATGTTTTCCTTCCTTGACTGTGCTTTGGGTATAAGGTCTAAGAAACTACTGCCTATTACTAGTTCTTGAGGATGCCTCCCTGCATTTTCTTCTAGGAGTTTTATAGTACTGGCTCTTGTATTTAAGTCTTTAATACCTTTTGAATTATTTTTTGGATAGGGTTGAGATGGGATTTGCTTTTAATTCATTTAGACATGAATATGCAGTTTTCACAGCACCATTTATGGAAGACTATTCCATCCCAATTGAGTGAACTTGGGATCCTTATCAAAAATCACTTGGCCACAGACCTGAGGGTCTATTTCTGAGCACTCAATTCAATTCCATTGGTCAATATATCTATTTACAGGCAAGCATCATGCTATTTTGACTACTGTGGCTTTATTATATGCTTCAAAGTCAGGAAGCATGAATCCTCCCACTTCATTCATCATTTTCAAGAAGTTTCTGGTTATTCTTTCTTTGCCAGTTCAAAAGTATTATATACCCCTGAATAGCCATGTTTTAATCCTGATACAATCTTGTGTGAGCAGCCATTCCTTTTAATCCTGATTCAGCGTTGTAGGGTGGAAACTTTTGATTAGAGTGTGTCCACAGAGTTGTGGCACACCCAATTGTGGGTGTGACCTTTTCATTAGATGGAGATATGACTCCACCCCTTCCAGATGGGTCTTGATTAGTTTACTGGAATCCTTTAAAAGAGGAAATATTTTGAAGAGAGCTCAGGGCCAACAGAAACTTGAGAGCAGAGCTGACACAGATGCTGATGCTTGAAGAACAGAAAGACAGATTTTTGGAGATCCCTGGAGCCCATCAGACATTGCCATGAGATGTTAAGCAAGCCAGAACCTGGAAAGAGTCAAGGGAAGCCAAGAGATGAAAGCCAACCCTGGAAAAGAGAAGTGAAAATCTCCCACAGAAACAGGAGCTGAAAACAACAGAGCCCAGGAGCGAGGGACCAGTGACTGTCCAGCTGACAGAAGTGTTCTGACCCATCAGCCTTTCTTGAATTAAGGTGTTGTTACCTGGATGCCTTAGTTTGGACATTTTTATAGGAGCTGGATGCTTTAGTTTAGACATTTTTACAGGCTTAGAACTATAAACTTGTAACTTATAAAAGCCATTCCAATTCTGGTATATTGCATTCTGGTAGCTTACAAACTAATACACTTGGCAATTTACCATTCCAGATATATATGATATTAGCTTTTCTATTTCTGCAGAGTAGGCTGCTGTGATTTTGACTGATACTGACTTGAATTTGTAGATCGGTTTGGATAGGAGTGACATCTTTATGGCATTTAACATTCCAATCTATGAACACAGAATATCCTTCCATTTATTTAGGTGTTTTATATTTCTTCTACCAATGTTTTATAGTTTTCTGAATATAGGTCCTTTACATTCTTGGATAAGTTTATCCCTGGATATTTGATTCTTTTAGTTGCTAGTGTAACTGGAATGTTTTCTTGATTTCTTCTTCCAATTGTTTAATGATAGTGTATAGACACACTCTGCTGAACTTGGGGTGTTACTCTTGTACTTCAACACTTTTCTGAGTTCATTTATTAGTTGCAGTAGCATTGTTGTGAATTTTTCAGGATTTTCTGTGTATCAGGTCATGTCATGTGCAAACAGGAAAAGCTTCACTTCTTCCTTTTCCATTTGTATACCTTTTATTACTTTCTCTTGACTAATTTACTCAAAGTAGAGCTTTCAGTGCAATGTTGAATAACATTGATGTGGAAATACTTGTCTTCTTGCTGATCTTAGAGAGAAAGATTTTAAAATTTCACTGCTGAGTATATTAGCTGTGGCAGCTTCATATATGCCCTTTATCATGTCAAAGAAAATTTCTCCTGTTCCTTATGCTCTAAGTATTTTTCCCAAGAAATCATGCTAGGTTTTATCAAATGCCTTTTCAGCATCAAATGAGATGATCATGTTGTTTTTATCTGCTGTCTTATAATTTGGAATTAATTCACTGATTTTCATATGTTGAACCACCCTTGCATATCTGGGAAACTTCCACTTGATCATGATGTATAACTTTTTTGATGTGCTTTTGAATTCAGTTTGCTAGAATTTTTTTGAAGATTTTACATCTATATCCATAAGGGCCATTGGCCTGTAGTTTTCCTTGTTATGAGGGTGATGCTGGTATCAAAGAATGAGTTACTCTTCAATTTTTTGAGGAGTTTGAGCAACATTTGAGTTAATCTTTCTTGGAATGTTTGGTAAAGTTTCCCTGTGAAGGCATCTGCTCCTGGCCTTTCCTTTTTTGGGAGTTTTTGATGACTGATTCATTCTCCTTATTTGTGATTGGTCGGTTGAGGTCTTTTATTTCCTCTGGAGTCAGGGTAGGTAGTTTGTGTGATTCCAGGAATTTGTCCATTTCATTGAGGTTATTTATCAGAGGGTGAGCAGGAGGGTGTCAAGCTTTTGATTTATCTGATATCTCACATGGTAGCAATGTGTTGTCTTGAATAAGGAAGGAAAAAATCTCTGGAAATCATATAGCATTTGGCGAGTGAAGAATGGAATCCCTCTGGGTTGGCCAAAGACCCAGCCAATGGATAATAATGTGGTTGAGAGCCAAGTAACACAGGCTCTACACCAATTTGTTTCTAAGAAGCAGATGTGTAGGAATTCTGAAATTCTTGAGAGTCATATGAAAAGATGAAATAACTAACTCACAAAAAGTTTTACAAACTCAGAAAAGATAAAAGAGGAGGCAGGGGTGAGTGCAAGGGTAGTTCAGTGGTAGAATTCTCGCCTGCCATGCGGGAGACATGGGTTTAATTCCCAGCTCATGCACTTAAAAAACAGACAAACAAGCAAAGAAATAAATGAAAAGCCAAGGAAACAAAAGTTTAGCAAATGGTGCTGCAATAAGGGGATACTCACATGGGAAAAAGAATGCAATGTGACCCCCGCCATACAACATACGAAAAAAAAAAAAAAAAAAGAAGAGGCAGGTTTTGGTAGAAACAGAAACTTCCCTGATATCAGAGAATGTCAAACTGACTAAAGTAAGCATTCTTCTTTCATGAGTAACACATTCTTTAAAAACTTAATGCTTTTTAAAATGCAAAAAAATAGGGACATGTTTGCAAATGCAAAATTTGCATTTGATTTCAGGGGATCCTGAAAACCCAGGGTACATTAATGCAAGATGAAGTACTCTGGATGAAAAACTTGTTTATAGAAAGTTCACAGTACAGACTAAATGGCAGGGATTTTGACAAAGGTATTGCTGATTATGGTGTCATATTCCAGGTAATGAGTCCACAGAGACATCCAGGATATTTTCCTGCCCTAGAAGAATATGCTTGAAACTGCAAAGTATCAGCTATTGGGTGATTTGGCTGAGGAGAGATGTGCTGGGCAGTTACAGAAAGGTTGAAAATACCTGTTTTGCTTGAAAAAGCACTCTTCTCCATACCTCTCTCTTCTGTCTTTTTGTATCTGACTCTAGTGCTCCCTTTAGTATTTCTTGCAGAGCTGGTCTCTTGGTCACAAATTCTCTCAGTGACTTTTTGTCTGAAAATGTTTTAATTTCTCCCTCATTTTTGAAGGACAATTTTGCTGGATATAGAAGTCTTGGTTGGCAGTTTTTCTCTTTTAGTAATTTAAATATATCATCCCACTGTCTTCTTGCTTCCATGGTTTCTGCTGAGAAATCTACACATAGTCTTATTGGGTTTCCCTTGTATGTGATGGATTGTTTTTCTCTTGCTGCTTTCAAGATCCTCTCTTTCTCTTTGACCTCTGACATTCTAACTAGTAAGTGTCTTGGAGAACGCCTATTTGGATCTATTCTCTTTGGGGTACGCTGCACTTCTTGGATCTGTAATTTTAGGTCTTTTTATATCTCATTTTTAAACTATAGCTCAGCTGTTTCCTAGTGATTGTCTCCATTTTATCCCTTATACTCATCAATAGTGATTTTTCAGCATTCAAGTCAATTCAGACAAAGTTTTCTAGATATTGGATTGGGATATGTGGAGATAAAAAATATTACTGAAATGGAGCCTAATATTTAAGCACTCCTTTCTGAATGAAGTGTGAGAATGGCTCTTCCAACAACCTAACCTTGAAGTTTTTGACCTAAAAATTTAGTGTACTTCTTTTCCAGACTGTTTTAGTTAGACACAATCATAGCCACCGCTTTGGTATTATCATCATTTAATACTCCTCTATCTTCAAGATCTCAAACTCTGAAATTCTCTTAGACCACAAAGTCTTCTTCTATCTTTCTAATAGCTACTAATTTTTTTCCTTATCCACATTATGCACTCCAGATCCCTTGAAAACCTATATTCAAATCATACTGCTCCATCTGGTTTCACTTGCATTCTTCCTTGTGTACCCACCATGAACATGTGATGTGACCAAGGACCACTTGTTGACAGCAGAGCCTCATCTAAACTTTCCTCCACTTTGCATATCTTACACTCAGGTAAGGTAATTAATAGTTGTTATAGAGGGAGCCTGTTGTTGAAGGAATGAATCAGCAGAGGAATTAAGAAAGGATAGAAAATCATTCTGTTAAAGACAGGAAGATCCTGAACTCATAAAAGTGTGAGTTATAGAGGTGAATATAACCGGGCATTGGGGGAAATAAGAGGATACTCTCAATGTGTACAACCATTTTGGATATTTTTAGGTGAGTATTATCCCCCTGTTTTGAGACATTCCTGCCTCACTGACCTGAAGTATTTCCTATTTAAAGGTCAGTTAAGAAAAAGGTCTCCTGGAATCGTTTCTTCTTGACATCTTGTCAATTCTCAGTGCTAGATAAAGTTAACCTTTTGATTCTCTCCTCTGGGCAGCCAATACTCCTAGACAAAGTTACAAAACTCTGCACACTAACTCAACTCCAAATTTGTGATATGTAACCTTAAACCTGCTCCACTTTTCTTCTTCTCATCCTTGGTTATCTCTTTGGAGCATTCCACATAGAAACATGTCTAAGCATTCTCCAGTCCCTGAGGTCCCTTACCACATTTCAGCTGCCCAAATCTTAGAAGATGTCCTCACCTCCTCTTTTATCCAGAGACTGAGACCATGCATCAAGTCTTCCTTTGAAGCCCCTCTCCATTGTAGACAAAGCACAGGACCTACAGAGTCCAATGTAGTACATTTACAGAGTTGGATTGGGAAGACATCAGAAATTCCACCTTCTTCAATGGAAACCAATAAAAAAGGACATCCTACCTCTTGATCTCAGAATCAACTCACTCTCCTAAAAGATAAATTTAAATGATGATGACTGGAATGTTTCCTAAATCACAGGAAGGTGCCTAGAGTAGTAAGCATTTACAAATCTCACCTGGAGAGAAGATGCTTTCACAACATTAACCAAGCAATTAACAAACTAATATAAAACGTACTGCTTCCTTCAAATTTCAACTAAACTTATCCTAACTCAAGGATTTGTAATTAATTTATTTAGTCATTCACACCATATCACTTACTGAATTTAGAGCAAATTTCCCCAGTACACATATACATAAATGTCCTGATGAAAGACTTTTTGAGGCTGACAAAGAGTATGGATGAAAGAGAATCATTCATTCAGAATTCGTTAGACTCTCCAGCAATATCAACTGTCTTACTGTCCAGAAGGCATATATGGGTGTGCTCAGCTGCTATGCTCATTTGAGAATTTAAATGTCTCCAGCTCAATTTATAAATTATAATCATTTTTCGATACTCAAATCATTTCCCAAAAACGTTCTTTCTAAGGAAACAACAATGCATGACCAGAAGATACACATATGTTCCTGTCTGCTTGATAGGCGCTCTCTCAGAACAGTGATATAATTTAGACTTCTAGCAGACATCTCATTTAAATGGTATTTATTGATTTGTTCTGAACTAGTTTACTATGAGTCATTGCCTAGTTCACTCCTGAATGAACTAAGAAAAATGAATTTTTGTATTTGCAGCACTGGTGATCAGACCTTGGTCTCAGAATGACCCTACAATGTGCTGACATCCCATAGGTTCAGCTTGGGCCTTTTTGCCTCCCTTAGAGCTGTACATATTAACGTCAAGAAATGTTCATTTTAAATTATATTGTTGAAGGCATTGGGGATTTCTGCCAAAAACAACTGGATAAACAAAAAGAATCTAACAGTTAAAGCAAGTGTTTGGAAGTTTGCAAGAGGAATAATGTAACATCTGTTCCACATTGTCACAACGTACAGCATTGAAGTCCACCAGTGAAAGATATAGGAAGGCACGTTTTAACTCAAACTAAGAAAAACTCCCTTAAAAACATTTTTTTTCTAAATATGAGCTGAGAAATGTGAGTGCCTTGTCACTAGAGGTGTTTGGGCATTAGCCAGACTGTGATGTTGAGGATCTAGTGTAAGATCTTCAGTGCCTCCAAGGCCCCAGCAACCTGGATGGTCTGTGATTCTAGACTGACTCGATCATGGTGAACCTCCTAAATCAGCTGCATCATTTCTAATGCAGCCCAAAGCCCACAACTGTGCATTAAGCTTGGGGCTACCCCAGTTGCAAGCCATAGTTTATCTCCTCCACCTGAGATTCCTTGACACAAGCAGGACAGGATAGAGTGACATGAACTTGTCGGTTCATCAGGAGCTGCAGAACTAACAGCTATGAGTGTTCTGCTTCATATCTGGTTGATTCATAATGGTTGATGTTGTAGAGATGATAATGTCAATCAAGCCAGTGTTTAAAATCCTCAACTTGGTGCCTGGTTTTTGGCTTATAGATAGAAGTAAAGTAAATTACAAAATATTAGAACACAACAATTACAGCAGGATTTTCTGCTTTAGAATATTAACTGTTCATTTGTAAATAAATCAAGCAAAGCTGAAAGACTGACAAGTGCACCCTCAATACCTTAGAATCAGAGGAGAGGAAAGAAACAGTAGAGAGATTCGTTTCCAGGAGGTTGCTTTTTCCTCTGAAAGCTCAAGCAAAAATTTAGAAAATGGGAGCAGCAGTGTCAGACTTTAGGGCTAGGTCCAAAGATATGCGCCACCTTGTGTCCAGAAGGTAGAAAGTGCAGGTCGATGAGAGGGAACATTTATATTGATGCATGTGGAAATATTATTACTTTAGGAAAAGCTGTGGTTTCTAACTTCACCAGTTTACTAACATATTTCTGTTTCTGTACTTTTAAGAAAATACTTGATATTTGACTTATTCTGAAGAATATATTTGGGTGATGTCTATGTTGCTTTATTACAATGACTAACAGCAGGTTAAAAAAAAAAGATTAAGGGAAAGAATAAGAACTTATTCTGAAACTTGTAGATATTTTTGTTTTTTAGAAGCTTGCTCCCCATCTTAGGCTCCAAAGCTCTTGCTTTGTTGGAAGAGAAAGCGGAAACAATGTGTCATATACAGTAAGACAGCCAGAGCCCCAAATCCAAACACAGAATGAAGAAAACACATGCAAAGTCATGGTGTTGGGAACTCAGCCAACAAGTTAACTATTTGATAAGACTGTATTTGGGTGTAGTTTTACAAAGTTCAGGGAAAGAACACGTGCAGAAACCAATACAGCTTTTAAAAAAGTAGAACCTTTTTAAAATATATTAATTACTTTCTTAACACACTACAGAAGTGAAAACGGTTGCTTTTTTGTCTCTCTGAGCATCACCTTTGGCATTCTCATCCTGTACTTGTCTGAGAACTACTCAAACAATTTTATAACTCACTCTGATTCATTCACATTTCTTCATGTTACCAATTTTTCCATTTTTTACAAACTGATTTCCTGAGAGAGGCAGATCTTATCTGGTGATTCTTTATATTAAATATGAAAACAAAATGGATATTAAGAAGGAATACGTGATGTTAACCAAAACAATTTCTTTTGAATTCTGGTGGATATAGTTTGCCTTTCTCGTTTTCTCAATTGTCTACGTAATGATTCCTTTTTAAATTTCTTTTGAGATAATTTCAGAAAAATTGCAAGTACAGTAAAAAGAAATTCTTTTTCCCCCGAGAAGTTTGAGGGTAATTTGCTGACGGAATGCTTCCTTAACCTAGAATGCTTTACTGTGTAATTCTAACAAGTGAATGTTTTCTCCTTTATATAATTACATGGTAACAATCAAAATGAAGAAATTAACCTTAATAATTATTGCCACTGGTGATGGTTAGGTTCTGATGTAGACTTGGCCAAACGATGATGCCCAGTTGTCTGGTCAGGCAAGCACTGGCCTGACCTTTACTGCAAGGATATTTCGTGGCTAGTTGATAAACCAGAAGGCTGGTATCTTAAGTCATCAGTCAGTTGATTGCACCTGTGGCTGATCTGTGCTCAACTAAGGCAGATTTCACCCAACAAGATAACCCAATCAGTTGAAGGCTTTTAAGGAAGAAGACAAACTCTTTCGCTGCTTCTTCAGCCAGTGAACCTCTCCTGTGGAATTTGTCCAGACCCTTCATCAGAGCCACTAGCTTCACAGCCTGCCCTATGGATTTTGGACTCTTCCATTCCCACAGTTGCGTGAGACACCTTTATAAATCTCATATTTACAGATCTCTCCTGCTGGTTCTGTTTCTCTGGGGAACCCTGACTAACACACCATCGAATCTCAGATCCCAGTAAAGTTTTACCAGCTGTCCCAATAAGGTTCTTTATCCAGAGGATACAATTTAAAATCACACATTGCATATATTTATCATGTTTTTTTTCCTAGTGTTTCTCAATCTGGAACAGTTCCCTGGTCTTTCTTTGACTTTGATGACTTTGTCTATTTTAATGATCACAGACCACTAATTTTGTAGAATGTCTCTCATTTTGACTTTGTATCCCATTTGGATTCAGTGCTGCAATGAGGACCTATCTGAGAGGTAATAGGCATGGAAAGGCATTCCTTTTTTTCTGGCAATGCCTTAAACCTGGAAGCTAAAAGAAGGAAGTATTTGGTTTTGTTAACTCAGCATTCTCTACTGCTGTTACAAATTTATTGGCTTGAGACAGCACCCATTTATTGGCTCAGAGTTCTGAAACTGAGAATTCCAGATGGACAGTTACATGCTCCTTTCACAAAGCTGAAACCAAGGTATTGGCCAGAGTTCTTATTTGTAAGCTCTCAGGAAAATCCACCTCCCAGCTCATTCTTCTTGTTATTGAATATAGTCTCTTGCTGGCCATCAGCTGGGAACTGTTTTCAGCTCTACAACTTACCTATATTCCTTGCCACATGTCCTCTTCCATCTTTATAAGCCAGCAACAATGTGTTAAATCTTTCTTGTGCTATAAATCTCTGACTTCTTCCATCTCTGCCTCTAGGAACAGATATAAAAGGATCATTTAAACAAGACCACTTTGCGGATCTCACTATGTTATGGTCAACTGATTTGACTTTTTCCATATGCTACAACATAATCATCAGAGTAGTATCTCATCATATTGCAAGATTCTTCCTATACTCAAGGGGAAGAGATTATACAAGGGTGAGGGTCATTGGAAGTTATTTTAGAATTCTACCTGCTACATCTACCTTGAGATAGAAGATGAAACAGGGACCCTAGGAAGCTGGCTATTATAGCCTCCACTGGACCTAGCTCTGAAGAGGTAAAAGGTTGTAGGCCAGACTGATAATGCATTAACGCTGCCTCAGGCATATCAAATAATTTTGTTTCTTCCACTTGGCCAGTAAGTATCAATTGAGGGTCTAAATTGCACCAGGCACAATTTCCTGGTCATAGTGTGGAGAGTGAAAATGCAAAGTCACGGTGCTGGGAAAGCTGATAACACTTGCAAACACAACTGAAAATGCTTTGCCTTGGTGTAGATAATACAGACCACAGGAAACCAAGAGAACAGATACATATAGAAACAAATAGACTATTGAGAAAAGCAGGGTCTAAATATCATTCAGATGATGTCAAGATACTATTTTAGCTACCTTGTTAATAAATTAATCACAAGTAAATTCTTTTCAAAAATGTCCACACATACATTCTCTCAAATATTTAGCATTCAACTAAGGGTATAATAATGTGTCAGACTAAGGAAGGAATAAAAACTAGAATAACTAGAATTTTCTGTTCAGTGGGAAAGAGCATAAGTTTTGAATTCTTCTTGTGAAATAAATATAAGGGAGCCATCATCTTTCTTGAATTTCCAGGATTCTTCCAAGGTTGGGACAATGGAGTATTAGTTATTTCCAATCATGATAGCTGGGGAACTCCTAATCTACAGGCTTTCTCTGTGCCTCCTTCTCATCTAAGCTGTTAACACCTCTTGGCTGCTAGGAGAGCAGTCCTGTGGCATTCTCCTTTGCTCACTGCTTCTCTGGCCTTCTGAGAGCTGTGTCCTGGTAGACAGCAGATCCTGGGACAATGGTTTGTGACCAAGCCCTGTTTCTATCACACTAAGGAAGGAATCACTGTTAAGGGGAGCGTGCCCATTTCTAATATGGAGCAGAAAACAAAATTGAGGAGAGAGAATATTAATTTTTTTTTCAATTCCTCTTTTACCCCTCACTACTAGACCTGAGCAAGAATATAAGAAAGATCAATAATGAATTAAAGACTGGCATTCTCCAGATATTATCCCTGACGCCAGTAAAATGTATATGGTAGATAAATAAATGCTATGGAAGAAAATAAAGCAGAAGAAGGGAAGAAGTAATGTGAGAAGAGGTCATTTAATTTTTAAAGGGAGGTAAGGGAGGTTTTACTGGGAAGGTGCTAAATGGGCAAAGACCTGAAGAATTTGAGGCAGAAAATTATAGCTGGATAGTTAGGGGAAAAATATTCAATATAATCCTTTAGCTGGAAAATGCTTCGTATACAGTTCAGTAGCTAGAAATATGTTTATTATGATCACTTCACTCAAACAGACTTGAGTTATTTCAAGCTTAAATATCCTTGCTGGCATAGTTTGTTGTGATCTAATCTCAAAAGCTCACTCCCTTTTCCCTTTCAGTAACTGTAATGGAATCCTCCTCAGCTCTGCTTGCAGGTATGAAACACCATGTGGGCTCATATCAATACTTTCCTCCCCTTGATAGACAAAATCAAAATCTGAATAGTCAACAAAAAGAGAAGGGCCTACAAGATAACAGTATTTGCTGACCAAACAAAATGAAGTGGGCAACTGTTGATTCAATTTTAATGAATCCTGTGAATTCTACTTATTTTTTTTCCTGCTTTCTTCTGGCTATTCCTTTGTCTGTTTGGGCTATAAAAGCTCAAATCACCTTTTCTCACTTTGAACTGGTCTTAGAAAATAACTCCTACAGTTCTTTACATGTGACCCTGCAATAAAACTCACCTTCTCACTGAAACAAAGAAACTTGATTCTCTGTTTGAGCTGGATCAGGTGGGACTAACCATTGAAAACCAATGTTTTCTGTCAGTAACAAAAGTCCCTCAGCTGAGGAGGGGCCAAGATGGCAGCTTAGCAATGTGCACATTTTAGTTCGTCCTCCAGAACAACTACTAATAACCAGAAACAGTACAGAACAGCTCCCAGAGCCAAGTCCGTGACCAGACACACAGTGTACACCAGTCTGGACCAGCTGGACCGGCTGCAAGCCTCCCCCAAACCGTAAGTTCCTCAAGCCGCAGCGGCTGGTGCCCGTGTCCCTCCCCCACAGGCGGCTTCCCAGAGGGAAAGGAAAGACTCTAAATCTGGTTAAGGCGGAGTTCGCTCATTGGGCTCACAGAAAAAGAGGAAAGGGGAGGAAACAGGTTTTAGTGGTTGTGTTTCTACAGAGACTTGGCAGCCTCTGGATTCAGTGGCGGGACTTCTCGGGCTGCAACTGCCCTAGGCATAGGCAGAAACGGGCTGCTTTCAGGGCTGTCTCCCACCTGTACCTTCCCCAGGGGAGGGGTGAAGCCGAACTCAGGTGGAATCCCTCTCTCAAGGAATTCAGACCCCAGAGCTTGGCAGTTTGAAGCCACTAAAACCAGCCTACAACCTCTCCTCCGTCTCCACCATGCCCCCAGCAGGGAGAGTCTTACAAAGTTAAAAGTGCTGCAACATCTTTTGCTGGTGTGACCCACAGGCAGACGCGCCACATACTGGGCAGGATAAGAAAAACAGAGCCCAGAGAGTTCACAGGAAAGTCTTTCAACCTGCTGGGTCTCACCCTCAGGGGAAAACTGACGCAGGTGACTCCTTCCCCCTGATAAGAGGACAGTTTAGTCCAGGAAACCCTGGCTGGAGTCTATAATACCTATGTAAACCCTCCTAAGGGTGGGGAGGGAAAAGGCACCATACAAGCAGGGAAAAAACAAGAAAACAAGAACCAAAAAATTGTCCTCTGTTAAACAAAACCTAAGCTAGAGGTCCGGAAAAAGCTGAACTGAAGGTCAAAGAACAGATAGACAACAAATTCATCTAGCAAGAAAACCCTAGGTAAGATAAGTGAAAGCAATCTCCAGAATAAACTAATTAAGGTAATTAAATGCCTAGACACCAGCAAAAAATAACAAATCACACCAGGAAAATTGAAGATATGGCCCAGTCAAAGAAACAAACCAATAGTTCAAATGAGATACAAGAGCTGAAACAACTAATTCAGAATGTACGAACAGACATGGAAAACCTCACCAAAAACCAAATCAATGAATTGAGGGAGGATATGAAGAAGGCAAGGAATGAACAAAAAGAAGAAATGGAAAGTCTGAAAAAACAAATCACGGAACTTATGGGGATGAAAGGTACAGTAGAAGAGATGAAAAAAACAATGGAAACCTACAATGGTAGATTTCAAGAGACAGAGGTTAGGATTAGTCAACTGGTGGATGAACCATCTGAAAACCGACAAGATACAGAAACTATAGGGAAAAAAATGGAAAAAAATGAGCAGGGACTCAGGGAACTGAATGATAATATGAAGCGCACAAATATATGTGTTCTGGGTGTCCCAGAAGGAGAAGAGAAGGGAAAAGGAGGAGAAAAACTAATGGAAGAAATTATCACTGAGAATTTCCCAACTCTTATGAAAGACCTAAAATTACAAATCCAAGAAGTGCAGCGTACCCTAAAGAGAATAGATCCAAATAGGAATTCTCCAAGACACTTACTAGTCAGAATGTCAGAGATCAAAGAGAAAGAGATCTTGAAAGCAGCAAGAGAAAAGCAATCCATCACATACTAGGGAAACCCAATAAGACTATGTATAGTTTTCTCAGCAGAAACCATGGAGGCGAGAAGACAGTGGGATGATATATTTAAATTACTAAAAGAGAAAAACTGCCAACCAAGAATTCTATACCCAGCAAAATTGTCCTTCAAAAATGAGAGAGAGATTAAAACATTTTCAGACAAAAAATCACTGAGAGAATTTGTGACCAAGAGACTAGCTCTGCAAGAAGTACTAAGGGGAGCACTAGAGACAGATACGAAAAGACAGAAGAGAGAGGTGTGGAGAAGAGTGTAGAAAGAAGGAAAATTAGATATGACATATAAAATACAAAAGGCAAAATGGTAGAGGAAAGTACTACCCAAACAGTAATAACACCAAATATTAATGGATTGAACTCCCCAATCAAAAGACATAGACTGGCAGAATGGATTAGAAAACAGGATCCTTCTATATGCTGTCTACAGGAAACACATCTTAGACCCAAAGATAAACATAGGTTGAAAGTGAAAGGTTGGGAAAAGATATTTCATGCAAATAACAACCGGAAAAGAGCAGGAGTAGTTATACTAATATCCAACAAATTAGACTTCAAATGTAAAACAGTTAAAAGAGACAAAGAAGGATACTATGTACTAATAAAAGGAAGAATTCAACATGAAGACATAACAATCATAAATATTTATGCACTGAACCAGAATGCCTCAAAATACATGAGGCAAACACTGCAAACACTGAAAAGGGAAATAGACACATCTACCATAATAGTTGGAGACTTCAATTCACCACTCTCATCAATAGACAGAACATCTAGACAGAGGATCAATAAAGAAACAGAGAATTTGAATATTACAATAAATGAACTAGACTTAACAGACATTTATAGGACATTACACCCCAGAACAGCAGGATACACATTTTTCTCAAGTGCTCATGGATCATTCTCAAAGACAGACCATATGCTGGGTCACAGAGCAAGTCTCAACAAATTTAAAACGATTGAAATCATACAAAACACTTTCTCAGATCATAAGGGAATGAAGTTGGAAATCAGTAATAGGCAAAGCGCCAGAAAATTCACAAATATGTGGAGGCTCAACAACACACTCTTAAACAACCAGTGGGTCAAGGAAGAAATTACAAGAGAAATCAGTAAATATCTCGAGGAAAATGAAAATGAAAACACAACATATCAAAACTTATGGGATGCAGCAAAGGCAGTGCTAAGAGGGAAATTTATTGTCCTAAATGCCTATATCAAAAAAGAAGAAAGGGTAAAAATACAGGAATTAACTGTCCACTTGGAATAACTGGAGAAAGAACAGCAAACTAACCCCAAAGCAAGCAAAAGGAAAGAAATAACAAAGATTAGAGCAGAAATAAATGAAATTGAGAACATGAAAACATTGAGAAAATCAATAAAACCAGAACTTGGTTCTATGAGAAAATCAATAAGATTAATGGGCCCTTAGCAAGATTGACAAAAAGAAGAAGAGAGAGAATGCAAATAAATAAGATCAGAAATGGAAGAGGAGACATAACCACTGACCCCACAGAAATAAAGGAGGTAACAACAAGATACTATGAACAACTTTATGCCAATAAATACAACAATGTAGATGAAATGGGCAACTTCCTAGAAAGGCATGAACAACCAACTTTGACTCAAGATGAAATAGATGACCTCAACAAACCAATCACAAGTAAAGAAATTGAATCAGTCAATCAAAAGCTTCCCAAATAGAAAAGTCCAGGATCAGACGGCTTTGCATTGGAATTCTACCAAACATTCCAGAAAGAATTAGTACCAATCCTGCTCAAACTCTTCAAAAAAATTGAAGTGGAGAGAAAGCTACCTAATTCATTCTATGAAACCAACATCACCATCATACCAAAACCAGGCAAAGATATTACAAAAAAAGAAAACTACAGACCAATCTCTCTAATGAATATAGATGCAAAAATCCTCAACAAAATTCTAGCAAATCGAATCCAGCAACACACTAAAAGAATTATACATCATGACCAAGTAGAATTCACCCCAGGTATGCAAGGATGGTTCAACATAAGAAAATCAATTAATGTAATACACCATATCAACAAATCAAAGCAGAAAAATCACATGATCATCTCAATTGATGCAGAGAAGGCATTTGACAAGATTCAACATCCTTTCCTGTTGAAAACACTTCAAAGTATAGGAATACAAGGGAACTTCCTTAAAATGATAGAGGGAATATATGAAAAACACACAGCTAATATCATCCTCAATGGGGAAAAACTGGAAACTTTCCCCCTAAGATCAGGAACAAGACAAGGATATCCACTATCACCACTGTTATTCAACATCATGTTGGAAGTTCTAGCCAGAGCAATTAGACAAGAAAAAGGAATACAAGGCATCAAAATTGGAAAGGAAGAAGTAAAACTATCACTGTTTGCAGATGATATGAAACTATATGTCAAAAACCCTGAAAAATCCACAGCAAAACTACTAGACCTAATAAATGAGTACAGCAAAGTGGCAGGTTACAAGATCAACATTCAAAAATCTGTAGTTTTTCTATACACTAGTAATGAACAATCTGAGGGGGAAATCAAGAAAATAATTCCATTTACAATTGCAACCAAAAGAATAAAATACTTAGGAATAAATTTAACTAAAGAGACAAAAGACCTATACAAATAAAACAAGTAACTGTTAAAAGAAATCACAGAAGACTTAAATAAATGGAAGGGCATACCATGTTCATGGATTGGAAGACTAAGTATAGTTAGGATGTCAATTCTACCTAAATTGATTTACACATTCAATGCAATACCAATCAAAATCCCAACAACTTACTTTTCAGAAATAGAAAAACCAATAAGCAAATTTATCTGGAAGGGCAGGGTGCCCCGAATTGCTAAAAGTATCTTGAGGAAAAAAAACAAAACTGGAGGTCTCATGCTGCCTGACTTTAAGGCATATTATGAAGCCACAGTGGTCAAAACAGCATGGGACTGGCATAGAGATAGATATATTGACCAATGGAATCGAATAGAGTGTTCAGATATAGACCCTCTCATCTATGGACATTTGATCTTTGATAAGGCAGTTAAGCCAACTCACCTGGGACAGAACAGTCTCTTCAATAAATGGTGCCTAGAGAACTGGATATCCATATGCAAAAGAATGAAAGAGGACCCGTATCTCACACCCTATACAAAAATTAACTCAAAGTGGATCAAAGATCTAAACATCAGGTCTAAGACCATGTTGTAGTTTGCTAGCTGCCAGAATGCAACACACCAGAGATGGATTGGCTTTTAATAAAAGGGAATTTATTTTGTTGGTTCTTCAGAGGAAAGGCAGCTGACTTTTCACTGAGGATCTTTCTTACGTGGAAGGCACAGGATGGTCTCTGCTGGTCTTCTCTCCAGGCCCCTGGGTTCCAACAACTTTCCCCGGGGTGACTTCTTTCAGCATCTCCAAAGACCTGGGCTGAGCTGCAAGTGCTGAGATGAGGAATGCTGAGCTGCTTAGCTGTGCTACATTTCAATCTCTCATTTAAGCACCAGCCAATTAAGTCAAACGTCACTCATTGCAGCAGACATGCCTCCTAGCCAACTGCAGATGTAATTAGCAACAGATGAGGTTCATGTACCATTGGCTTATGTCCGCAGCAACAAGACTAGGTATGCTCACCTGGCCAAGTTGACAACTGAATCTAACTAACACAGACCATAAAACAGTTAGAGGAAAATGTAGGGAAATATCTTATAAATCTTATAATTGGAGGCAGTTTTATAGACCTTACACCTAAAGCAAGAGCACTGAAGAAGTAAATAAATAAATGGGAACTCCTCAAAATTAAACAGTTTTGTGCATCAAAGAACTTCTTCAAGAAAATAAAAAGACAGCCCACACAATGGGAGACAATATTTGGAAACAACATATCAGATAAACGTCTAGTATCCAGAATTTATAAAGGGATTGTTCAACTCAACAACAAAAAGACAGCCAATCCAATTGCAAAATGGGGAAAAAACTTGAACAGACAACTCTCAGAAGAGGAAATACAAATGGCCAAAAGGCACATGAAGAGATGCTCAATGTCCCTGGCCGTTAGAGAAATGCAAATCAAAACCACAATGAGATATCATCTCACACCCACCAGAATGGCCATTATCAACAGAACAGAAAATGACAAGTGCTGGAGAGGATGTGAAGAAAGAGGCACACTTATCCACTGTTGGTGGGAATGTCAAATGGTGCAACTGCTGTGGAAGGCAGTTTGGCGGTTCCTCAAAAAGCTGAATATAGAATTGCCATATGACCCAGCAATACCATTGCTAGGTATCTACTCAGAGGACATAAGGGCAAAGACACAAACAGACATTTGCACACCAATGTTTAGAGCGGCATTATTTACAATTGCAAGGAGATGGAAACAGCCAAAATGTTCATCAACAGACGAGTGGCTAAACAAACTGTGGTATATACATACGATGGAATATTATGCAACTTTAAGACAGAATAAACTTATGAAGTATGTAACAACATGGATGGACCTTGAGAACATTATGCTGAGTGACACTAGCCAAAAACTAAAGGGCAAATACTGTATGGTCTCATTGATATGAACTGACATTGGTGAATAAATTTGGAATATTTTGTTTGTGACAGAGACCATCAGGAGATAGAAATAGGGTAAGATATTGGGTAATTGGAGCTGAAGGGATACAGACTGTGCAACAGGAATGGATACAAAAACTCAGAAATGGACAGCACAATACTACCTAACTGTAATACAATTATGTTAAAACACTGAATGAAGCTGCCTGTGAGAATGATAGAGGGAGGATGGCTGGGGACATGAATGAAATCAGAAAGAAAGATAGATGTTAAAGATTGAGATGATATAATCTAGGAATGCCTAGAGTGTATAATAATAGTGAAATGTACAAGGTACAATTTTAAAAATGTTTTTGCATGAGGAAGAACAAAGGAATGTCATTATTGCACGGTACTGAAAATAGATGGTAATTAATATGTTAATGTCACCTTCTCTGTGAGACTAAAGCAAAAAATATTTATTAGTTACAAAATTTATATTTTGACTAGTGCATTCCCTAATATAACTTATGTAGATAGTTTGATTGAACATCATAAGTACTTGGAATCTCAGGTAGGACATGAGATTTTGCTGGTTTGTCCAGAGTGATGCCCCGATGAATCCCAGAGTGATTCGATCAGGGAGTGGAAAAGTATCTGCAAAGCCCCCTCAGGAAGTGGTGAGAATGGGGAGAAATTCAACTTCCCCAAGTTGAATTCTTGATATTCTCACAAGCAGTGTGGACAACTGAAGCTATAGGCAGAGCCCCCAGTCTTGGGCTTTATTCATATGAAACTTAACCCCAGAAAGGATAGGTCAAGTCTACTTAAAATTTAGGCCTAAGAGTCACCCCCAAGAGAGCCTCTTTTGTTGCTCAGATGTGGCCTCTCTCCAGCCAACACAACGAGCAGTCTCACCACCCTACCCCTCTCTACGTGGGACATGACTCCCAGGGGTGTGGACCTTCCTGGCAACATGGGACAGGGATCTTCCCCCTTCTCGACCAAAAAGGGGAAGAGGGAAATGAGACAAAGTGTCAATGGCTGAGAGATTCCAAACAGAGTCGAGAGGTTTCCCTAGAGGTTATTCTTATGCATCAAGTAGATATCATCTTGTTATTCAAGATGTAATGGAGAGGCTGGAGGGAACTGCCTCAAAATGTAGAGCTGTGTTCCAGTAGCCATGTTTCTTGAGGATGATTGAACAACGATACAGCTGTCACAATGTGACTGCATGATTGTGAAAACCTTGTGTCTGATGCTGCTTTTATCTACATTGTCAACAAAGGAGTAGAACATATGGAATAAAAATAAATAATAGGGGGAACAAATGCTAAAATAAATTTAGTTTAAATGCTAGTGACCAATGAAAGCAAGGGGTAAGGGGTATGGTAGGTATAATCTTTTTTTTTTTCTTTCCTGTGTTCATTTTATTTCTTTTTCTGAATTAATGCAAATGTTCTAAGAAATGATGAATATGCAACTAAGTGATGATATTGTGAATTATTGATTATGCATGTTGTTTTATTTTGTTTCTTTTTTTTTTAATTAATAAATAATTTTTTAAAAAAAAGTCCCTCCGCTATCTGAGGGTAAAGCATCCCAGGCAGGGAGAATGGAAGAGCAAAGGCTCTGGGGCAGGAACGCAGTGGTAACATCAAAGCAGCTATTTTGTCTCATTTGTTAAAGAATAATTGTGTTAGTCAGGGTTCTCCAGGGAAACAGAAGTGGCAGGATATATGTGTATGTAAATATTATGAGGTCTGTTACAGGAATTGACTCATGCAATCATAGGGACTGGCAAGTCCGTGCTCCCTAGGTCAGGCTGCAAATTGGGGACTTGGATGAATGTTCACCAGGAGAAGCTGGCTGAAGTAGAGATAGAAATACTTCCTTCTAACTGCTGAAATCAAAAGTTCTTCTATAGGCCTCCAACTGATTGGATGAGATTTCTTTTATTGCTGAAGGTGATCTCCTTTCTTAATTATAGATATAATCTGCCCTAGATGTACTCAACTGCTAATGGTTTAAATCCATGAAGTACCTTCACAGTAACAATCAAGCCAGTGCTTGCTTGATCAAACAACTGGACACCATAACGTGGTCAAGTTGACACATGAACTGAACCATCACAATTGTCAGCGTCTCCTTGGCCCCTGCCAGCTCTTCCTAACATCCCTGGGGCTGACCTTTTGAATCAACCAAAGGCTGACAGGCATCGCTAGAAAGTTAAAGGGTGAAGAACTTCAGTGGAATTGCTGAGAAAGTGTTTACACTCCTAATTACAATTGAGGACAAAACGATCAGGTAGAATTTAAAATAAAATGTAACCACATTCCAATGCCTTATACATCCAGAACATTTGCTTTCTAAAGTTCAAAGGCCAATTGAATGAAAACATTTCAAATAAGACTTTTTTCTTTGATTTTGCTTTCTCAGTCATACATGAAATAAATAACTGAATTAAATCATTATTTGTTTTTTAATGCTTTATTACTTCTATGACTGTAAAAGTGAATTTTCTATTCATGCAAAATTTGAAAATTATGTTAAAGAATAACAAAAAAAACAATATTAACCTGTTACCATGTAACATGGAGAAAATCAGTTAACAGTTATCTCTCTAGATAAATTTTCCTGTCATTTTAAAGTTTTCTTGATTTGATAATGAAAAGAGCTGGTTGTAATTTGCATAATTGCGTACTAGTACAAATAAAGTTTCATATTGTATATTAGCAAATTTTCATGTACTGATTTTTGGGGGGAATCTTAGACATTTCTTACTGATTTGAATAAGTTCTATCAATCATAAAAAAAAAATCCTTATCTGTCGTAGTTTATTTATATTCTTAGTTTCTTGACTCCCTATTACTTTGCCTTTTTTTTTTTAGCAACAATCAACATTTATTCAGTGCTATCTTTGAACCAATCCCAGTGCTAAATGACTTTCACACCCAGCATACATACAGAGTCCTCTCCTTCCCTAATTCTGTCTCCTTCCTTTCTCTATTGAGTTTCTATTATCCAGAAGCTAACCAGTTTCAAGCCTCTTCGAGGGTTCTACATGATCTCACAGCCTCTGATAAGAATTTGAGCCTTGGCTTCTCCTCTGCTGATTTTCTCTGCTGGGTAGAAGAGGTCAAACTGCTTCTAGTCCCAAGAGAGTAGGGGAAGGAGGAACAAAGCTGTGATGCCGCTTTGTGGCAGTTTCTTTCTTTCCATTTGTTTTTCTTTGATTTTCTTCCTGGAGACTGGCTACTGCATCCTGAACTCCTCGGTCATATGGCAAGACACATGCCAGTATCTGCTGGTCTCCCTCTTTACGTCTGGGTTTCCTTCCTTCCAGCTTCTATCTTCCCTCACTTCCTCTTTCACCTTGTGTGTCTTTCTCCTGTCACTTTGCATATTTTACATTTAGAGTTTACATATTTATAGTCATACTTACTCAATATTAAAGCCAAAAATGCTTATTTCCACCAATGTTTACTATGAGGGGCCTTTCCAATTTTAGTTCAAATTGCTTCCTACAACAGCTTCTCTCTAACCTGTACCCCTCTTAACTATAATGTAAAGTGAAATGCCACAATAATGCAATAAGTAAGGTCCAAATATCTAATCATGTAAAATGCAGAGTTGTTGCAAAATTAGTGAATAGTTAATGAGGCCTGGGCATCTGCATATCATGGGGTCTGTCTGGGAGAATCAGATCCCTCCTGATACCAGCTGTAGTTCAGCATCATGTGGCTGTCATTTGCCTGATCTCAGTTAAAGACCAATGGGCAATGGGGTGAGTCTTGTAATGCATCTCCTGGGACTTATCAGACTGCAGTAAGGATTCCAGTGTCTCCTGGTTAGGTAGTACCCATTTTAGCAGCTCAGTCCCAGGAAATGGGTGGAGAAAACTCTTGGGACATGAGGAAAGTCCCTCTGCCTCCCTCTTTCACATGAACAGTTCCCTTTCTTTTCCATGATTAACCTTGTCACTCCCCAACATATGTTGAATCCCTCTCTATTCTTCCTTCCACTCCATGATATAAGGCACATTCCCTATGTAACCACAGAGTAGAGTTATTGTGGCACAAACCATCATACTGGATTTCATGGATAACTGCTGTGGCTTCATTTCCAGCTATTTGAAAATGAGGAAAAAATTTCAGGATGGATTGATGGCATTTTTTTTTAATTGCTGAGATTGAGTACTCAGATCTACATGGTTCTTATTACTCTAGATGTATGTGTAAAATCAGGAAACACTAGGAAGGTGCTTTTTTTTAATACAACATATTTCCCTATAACCTGAGCATTTTATCAAGAAAATCATAATCACAATCACACAACTGTGTGATTCACCTTTACAGAAAATGTTCTCTAAAGAAATCTCACTGGTGGTCCCTGGTTTGAAATTGTTTCCAGTATAACATCTGCATAGATTTTATATAATTCTTACACACAAAATAATAACATAGATTATGTATTGATATATACATTAATAGTATATACATATAAATATGGACAAGAAGTATATGAGTCAGGGTCCAGCCACTAGAACAGAGACCATTCTAAAATATTTGAACCCTGGATATATTTTTTTAATGGTGTGATTCTGTGTTACAATTGATGAAATAAAATTATTGTAATTATACTATTAACTATAGTCCATGGTTTACATTAGGGCTCACTCTGGTTTTTAAATATTTTTTATTGTGGTAATATATGTAACAAACTAAAGTGTCTCATTTTATCCACTTTAAATTACGCAATTCAATGTTAATTACATTCACAACATTGTGCCACTATCACCACAATCAATTACCAAAACTTTTTCATCACTCCAAACGGAAACTCCATAATAATTAAATATTAACTTCCCATTCCCAACTCCCACCATCCCCTGGTAATTTGTATTTCCTTCTTCCTGCTTGCTTTGGGTTTAGTTCTTCATGTAGTTCCTCCAAGTGTAAGTTTAGGTCTCCAGTTTGGTACCTTTCTGCTTTTTTAATGTTAGCATTTAGAGCTATAAATTTCCGTCTCAGCACTCAGCACTTACTTTACTTCCATCCTATAGTTTTGGTGTGTTGTGTCTTCACTTTCATTTGCCTCAAGATATTTCATAACTTCCCTTGAGATTTCTTCTTTGATTCATTCGTTGTTATGAGTATGTTAATTTCCACACATTTGTGAAGTGTTTTAATTCTCCCTCTGTTATTGATTTCTAGCTTCATTCCATTATGGTCAAAGAAGATATATGATTTTAAAGTTTTGAATTCATTGAAATTTGTTTTTTGACTTAACATGTGATCTCTCCTGAAGAATGATCCATGTGCACTGAAGAAAAATGTATATTCTATTGCTGTTCAATGAAGTATTCAAGATATGTCTGTTAGGTATAGTTTGTTTATAATATTGCTGAAGTTTTCTGTTTCCTTACTGAGCTTGTCTTTACGTTTTAGCAATTAGTGAGACCGGTGTACTGAAGTCTCCTCCTATTAATGTAGAACCATTTACTCCTCTCTTCAAATTCATCAATATTTGCTTCCTATAATTTTGGCCTCAGCCATTACATGCATATATATTTATAACTGTGATATCTTCTTGTTGAATTGATCCCTATATCAGTATATAATATCCTTTTTGTCCCTTGTAATAGTTTTGAGTAAAGTCTATTTTATCTGATTTTAGTTTAGCTTTTCCAGCTGCTTCTGCATGCAGGAAAAGTTCTGGGAAGATGAACCTGAGATGAGCATCCTGGTTTAGTCCTTCAGGCTGCCAGCCGGTGGGCTGGCACCGACATACAAGCACCCCAGTTTGCACACAGAGGTTACTCGGCTCCCTCTGGATCAAGGCTGGTAAGCACAATGTGAACACATGCCGGCTCCACACCATGCTGGGAGGAGATGGGGAGAGGGTCCAGCAAGGGCACCAGGAGCTTCTCCTGTTGTTACACTGTGTTCTCTTGTTTTAGAGCTCACCTTCTTACAGCAGCCCTCTAAATGTTTTCTGGAACTCTGACAAAGATGGCTCTGCCTGTTTTTCTAAGTTGTCCAAAGATTCTATGGTGTAAAGGAACCCTGGAACATCATATGTCACTATCTTGATAGATCCTAAGTCCTGAACATTTGGTAATTGATACAAAGAACTACCTACACAAGTGTTAGAAGAGCTGGGATGCCAAACAGGAGAAAGTGAAGCAGCAGCAGGAAGGAATTACCACCCCTATGGCTGGAGGGACATAAGGAGGAAGTAGTGTTTCCTAAATGCAGAATATATGTTATTGGTTTAGAGGGAGAAACGGGGAGGAGGCTGCCTAGTAAGAAGTCGGTCCACAGAGGAAATGTGATCTCTGTTGGAGATGCTACACAAGATTAAGAGATGTGGGGGAGAAATTCCTGGCTTCTCTTTCTCTCCCACCTTCAATTTCCTAATTGTAGCTCCGGTTGAGCAAATGTAGTCTGAAGTTTTCTAGGTGGAAACTTGGGAAATGTAGTTTGTAAATAAATCCTTGCCTTGCACCAGAAAGATAAAATTACCTCTAGGGAGGGAGTCAAAAGAACTGCATGTGGAGAGGTACAAAGTGGTCCTCAGCTCTATTAGTAAGCATTTATTAATTTAAGAATTAAATAAAAAATTAGAAGCAAATATGGCAAAATGTTAGCATTTATTATATTTTTGATGTGGGTAACTACAGCTTGTTATTCTCTTTATATTGCCATATATTTGGAAAATTTCACAATAAGACATTATTGTAGAAAAAAAGCAAATAAATTCTCCAGATGAATGGCCATAGCAAACATTCTCCTTGTTGACATTCTGCTTCATTTCTTACTTTCACTCCCAGAGATCCTCTACACCATTCCTAACGAACAGCAGCTCCTCTGGGTATCTTAGAGACCCTCCTACCACTGGAGTTGACTCTTTGGACATAATGGCATACAAAGGGAGCATGGGAGAGAGAGAGAGAGAGAGAAAGGGAAAGAATGGGGAGAGGTAAAACAGGGGGATGCTAAGAAAAGACAGGGGAGGAAGAGGATGACAAATTAGCATGAGCTTCCTCAGAGCCTGCCTGCCTTTGAATCTATAATCCTCCCTCTCACTACTTGGGTGGACTTGAGCAAGTTACCTGACCCTGACACCCACCACCTTGTCTCTGTTTCCTCTTCTGTAAAATGTGAATAAGCATACCTACCTGAAAGGGGTTATGGAAAGGGGACAATGAGTTAATGTTTCAGTTTGCTAATGCTGACAGAATGCAATATACTGGAAATGGATTGGCTTTTATAAAGGAGATTTATTAAGTTACAAGTTTACAGTTCTAAGAACATGAATATATCCAAATTAAGGAATCAAAAAGAGGATGCAATCACTTAAGAAAGGCTGATCTTGTCAGGGGGTTCTCTATCACA
This sequence comes from Tamandua tetradactyla, assembly GCF_023851605.1. Lineage (NCBI taxonomy): Eukaryota > Metazoa > Chordata > Mammalia > Pilosa > Myrmecophagidae > Tamandua > Tamandua tetradactyla. Next base: position 176,971,940 of record NC_135327.1, on the reverse strand, counting down.
TGGAAAAGCACATGGCGACATCTGCTGAACTTCTCTCCTAGCTTCTGGTCTTAAATATCTCTCTCAGCCCCAGTTTCCAGTGGCTTCCACCCTAACCATCTGTGTTTCTTTACTTAGCTTTCATCTCTTAGTTTAGCATCTCCAAACATCTGTGTCTTAGTTTCATCTCTCTGCTCTCTTGTCCACTCTTGTAAGGACTCAAGTAAATGAATTAAGGCCCACCTTGCTATGAAAACAACCTAATGGAAAGGTACCACCCACAATTGGGTGGGTCACAAATCCATGGAAACCACCAAATCTAAAGGTCCCACCCAACAATAGGTCTGCCCCAAAAGACTGGATTAAAGGAACATGGCTTTTCTGGGGTATGTAATAGTTTCAAACCAGCACAGTTAACACATATAAAAAGCACTTCATGGTGTTAGCAGCATGCTAAAGTCTCAATAAATGCAGTTACTATTTAGTCTTTTTTACCTTTATATTCTCAGTGGTAGCACAGTTCACAATATTAATATATGATCAAACAAGTAAAAGAAACTTCTGTTTGTTTTTCTAAGTCTATTATCCCAATGATGAGATGCTCTTAATTGAATATACTGGTTCTGATTAAACACTAGATTTTGGCATACAACAGGGCCACATGAAGTATGATTTCTGAAAAGCCTGATTAAAATTGGTTGCAGGTAGAGGGAAGTGCACGTCAGTGTAGTGAAGAAAGAAAGAATCCATTGGATAAGCTCATCAGGAGATTCAGCTTCAATATTCTGCTTTGAATGGATAATCCTCCAAATGAGAGACCCTGTAGACAAACAAGTATAAAAGAGAATATATTTCACATAGGAAAAGACTGGTTTAAATGGCGTACTTCTCTGGTGTATGGCATGGTTTTCATGGTCTCTTAACACTCTCTCCTTCTATCCCCCAAGATTCTGGGAGAATAGAGAAAGGGACCCACATCTCAACCTTCCCTCTAACTGATGTGAGAGGTGTTATAGGAAGGAGGGCAGGCAAGAAGTGACTAGGGTGCCAGAATAAACTCGGAATAATAGCTAATAATAAGGCTGGGACCAAGCTCTGTGCTAAGTACCTTGCAAGTCTTATCTCATTATTTCTCCCCACACTACAGGGTGAGGAATAATAATAGAACTGGCCATTTGGGGTTGTTGTGTGTATTAAATGAGTTAATGATTTAAAAAGGTGCTTAGAATGCTTGGTTCATCCTAAGCTAACACTCGATATTTATGTTATGTGGACAAAGAATCCACCAAGACTTAGAAAATGTATACAAGGTCACAGAGCTAATAAATAAGTGGTGAGCTAAGATCTGAAGACAGGTAAACTCACATCTGAGTCTGCCCTTTCTATTGCCTCTACCAGAAACAGTACTCAGAGCTGGAGAAGTAGGGTAGATTGGGAAGGGTCACATTTTTGATCGCCATTGCTTATCAGCCTAAATGGCTGCTACTTTGTTGTCCTCCCATAGAAGCAAGCAACTGCAAGATGGGGAGAAGTTGCCATGTGATACTGGGAGTGCACAAATAGATACAGAGTATCATGACATGAGAGCAATGCTTGAGATACTGAAACACTTTTTAAAAATTGAGAAATCAATTTTTTGGTTTTAAAAACAGTGGAAGAAACTCAAATAGTCATTAGCAGTCACAAATGCCATGAGTCATCTTCCCCAAAACAAGTATCCTCGATAAATTTAATCATTTAAAAACAGATTTATTATAAGGGAGGTAGAAAGTATTGAAGGAAAAGGGATTATTTAGACTAATTCCCTAGCAAGAATGAAAAATAGTTTTCAGATGTTTCTAATAATTTAAGGAAAAATTACTCCCACCTCCCTTAAAAGGTATTAATTTAAGAATTTAAGAAAATCTATTCTAGGAAGGCATTTCCTAACTTCACTATTCTTTAGAAACCCATTCTCCTGGAAATCTGTTTATATAATTAGTGGGTTTAAATATGCTACTGATTCCCAAATTTTTATCTGTAGTCCATACATTTCTTCATAACTTCACACTTATATATTCCACTACCTTTTTGACATCTGTACATATTCATCTAATAAGCATTGCACACATGTCCCAAATCACATTCTTGATTTCTTTCCCTAAATGGTAACTTCTTTAGTGTGTTACTCAGGAAAAACAAAAATAAAAACAAACTTGTAGTCATCTTTGATTCCTCTCTTTCTCTGGCAACCAGTTTGTAAACAAATTCAATTAGCCCTAGTTTTCAAATATATCCAGAATCTGATCATTCTTCATCTCCTCCATCACCATTACCAGCTCAAAGTAATGGTCAACTCTTCCCAAAACTATTGCAATAGTCTCCTTGTAGTCTTTTGATGTTAGACCCACTTGATTTCGGAGTGGGTCTTTTAAAACATAAATCAGATCATGCCACTCCTCTGCTCAAAATCCTCCAATGGCTTCTCATGTCACTCAGAGCTAAAACCCAAGCCCTTTCCTATGGTCGCATCATCCAAGCACTTTCTCCCTGACCTCACCTATATCCACTCTTTTGCTCACTCACTCTGTTGCAGCTTCCTTGCTATTTCTTGAATACTCCCCTAGATATCTACATGGCTCACTCCCTCACTTTCTTCAAATTTCTGCTCAAATGTCATCTTATCAGCCAAGCATCCCTGACCACCCTATAAAAATGATCAATCCTGGGTGGGCAACAGTAAGTCAGTGGCAGAGTTCTTGCCTGCCATGCCGGAGAACTAGTTCAGTCCAGGGCCTGCCCATGCAAGAAAAAAGAAAAAAAAAAAAAATATCAATCCTACAACCACCTACCACTTCCATCGCCTTGACCTCCTTAATTTTTCTGGGTAGTATTTATTATCCTCTGAAAATATGTTTTGATTTTCTGTTCTCCCTTTCTAGAATGTAACCTATGGAGGCAGGAACTTATAAAGGTGATATCCCAAGCACTTGATAGTCCCTGACATACAACTGAGGTCAACAAATAATTGTAGAATGAATGAATGCCTCTACCTTCTCCTATGGAATGGCATGCCTCTTACAAAAATCCTCACTCTAAATCCAGAATCTATATCAATTAAGGCTGTATCTCTCCTCCTAATGATTTTCTCCCAGATATTTTAATTTAATGTTTAAAACTGCCAGAAAAAATACCTGAAGACAAAGGTAGTCCCAGCTGCCTTCTAATCCTTCTGGCTAATCCCCTTCCAGTTTAGAAAAAATGCTGGCAATCTTTCATACAGGGTCACTTACTGCTCTATGGCACAGGCCTCCAGTTTCTGTTGAAGCTGAGTATAGTTGCCATCTCATTATCATTCAACTTAAAGTCGAAGACCTGGAAAGGTGAGAATTATTAAACATCATCAGCAAGACAATTTGTGGTGTGCTGGAATTGTCTAATATTGTCCCTATTCTAGCAGGAGTGAGCTCACATCACACCACAGGAGTTTCCTCTTTATGCCCACTGAATTTAACTCTAAATTATGTCTTCTTATAAAGAGTACAGTAGGTATGGGGGTTTTGTTCCAAAATTTACGGAAACCAGGACTCTAGGCATTAAAGAGCTGGTATGTGTAGTGTCTCTGATCTCTGATGGACATACAGGTTCTTCCAGAGGAAAAGTTTTTCAAGTGCTGTCCATACCCTGTCTAGGCTGGATAGTCGGTTTCAGTGAATGGCCCATGATCTAATACCTCAGGGGCAATCAAGCAATTTCTCAGTAAGTGTGAGACACAGCTATGCTCAGACATGACTGAGCATCACAGGTGGCTGCCCAGCACATCGCTGGTCTATGGGCTATTCATCTCAGCTCTTACCTGAAGTCTACTCCCTGGCCTGACTGATGACTGGGTAGTGAGCTATATGACAAGATCTTACAAACAATGCAGGGATGAAATGAGAAGGTTGGTTACTTGATTCTCCCTCTTCTCTCCTTTTTCACCAAGAAAAGCCAGGGCTAACCAGCAAGAAACTTACCTGAAAGTTCTCAGCAATCCGTTGAGGTGTCACAGACTTAGGGATAACAACCACATTCCTCTGGATATGGAATCGGATCAAAACCTGTGCACAAAGGAACATCATGTTCCCACTTTTCCATAAGGACCCCTCCCTCCACTGAAAGGAAAAATATAACATTGCTCTGCAGCTCACTGTGCTTTACTTAAAATAGCTAATATTTTGTGAAAACTTCATAACTATGAGACTTTTCAGACACCTACTTGAATACCTCTCTTGATCCTCACAACAATTCTACGAAGCTGGTACTATGATTATCCCTATTTAGAAAGTAAGGAAATGGGCTTGGGTCAGGGCTTGAGGTCACAAGGTTGATAGGTGGTATAACTGTGACATGATCCTAGATCTCTCTGGCTCCAAAAGCCACGTTCATGTCCCTGGGAAACAGGGCTCAACAAGAAGCTATTAAACAGATGCTATCCCAGGTTCAATGATAACCTTTGTAATTCCAAGAGGTTCAAACAGGACTTTCGAAAAAGGGCTTTATTGGGCTTCATCTCCTCTTTTCTTCTCCTTCAAAGAATTGAAGGAATACAACACAGGAAATGAAACTCAAGGCTCTATGTTGCAGGGAGGAAAAAACAGTATACTTTGTACCTGGGCTGTGGTTTTTCTGTGCTTTGCAGCAATCTCCTTTATCTTGGGATCCTCCAGCAGTGAAGGTTCCCCTGGCTTGGCCCTAGAGGGAGAAAGATGGCTGGTGTGAACATTTAGATGAACATCCCTAAAGATGGTCCCAAGGCTGATCATCCCAGCTTCTCCATCTGGGAGACACAGAAAGAGGGCCTCAAAGCTTTGTATCTTTCCAGTGAGCCCTCTCATGGGCTTCAAAGCCCGGTCTTTAAAAAATATATTTATATATTTCTATTGAGAAATCTCCACACACACATAGTCCAACCATATTATACAATCAATAGCTCGCTAATATCATCACATAATTGTGTGGTCTTCATCATAATCATTTTTAGAACATTTGCATCACTCCAGAAAAAAAAATAAGAAAAAAAAGAACTCATTCATCCTATACCCTTTACCCCTCCCGCTCATTGACCAACACTATTTCAGTCTATCTAGTTTTTACCCTTTATCTTCCCTCATTATTTCCTTATTTTTATCCATTTTTTTTTTTTTACTCATGTGTCCTGGCTAAAAGGAGCTTTAGACACAAGGTTTTCACAATCACATGGTCACATTGTAAAAGTTATATAGTTAGACAGTCTTCAAGAATCACGGCTACTGGAACAGAGTTCAACACCTTCAGATACTTCCCTCCAGCCACTCGAAGTCTGCCCTTTTGAAAAGTCTATCCAAGAATGAGTGACTGAACCTGAATATTCCCAGAGAGTCAGATATTTTGCTATGAAAAAAGAATCCCATTTTTTTCACCATAATTTCTTTAAGTGTCCAAACATATTGTCCTAAACACAGTTTTATTGCCAGTGGCATATTGTCTCATATCAACATGAATCAACTATTAAACATTTTCTTTTAAAGAGCATCAAGGGAAGGACCCCTCAGAAAACTCACCAAGGTCTATCTGGAGAACCCAGGGGGCTGTAGGCAGTGACTACAATGCCCTTGGAGTGGCAGTACTGGATCAGTTTCTCCTGTGTGAGGTATGGGTGACACTCGATCTGCAAAAGCAAACAATCCCCCATCACTAGTGAACTTGACCTGCTTTTTGAGTGACTCAAAGGGAGCTCATACACACGTTCATGAGCCCCTGCCACACACACACACACCACCAAGAAAATATCCAACTCTATACACTGCAAGGCAGAACCTGAAATCCATCTCACTTTTCTCCAACACAACTTCAAACTGAGATGAGACTCAGTACATAAAATTGAACTTGTCTCTGAAAGTTTAAGGGTAATATCCCTCTCACCCTTTTACTGAACAGAATTTACCTGGTTAGCCACTGGTTTATGTTTCAGTCCAGGTTTGTTCAGAAGTCTTTCGATCTGGAAGTGGTTGAAGTTGGAGATCCCAATGGCTTTCACTAGCCCCTCATCCACCAGCTCTTCTATTACCTGTTATAAAATGGAATACCCATCAGGCAGTACACAGGGACTACAAGGACAATGGCTTGGTTTCGTTGTGTCTGGGAAGGAGCTAGGAAAGATTTGCCACAGAAGAGTGCACTGACGTATAAAAAGGAAATTTCAATTCAGCCTGACAATACCCATCTAGAATTGGTTCCAGCCCCACTGCCCTCATCTAGACCAAATGTAACAAGGAGCAAAAGTCAAAGGTTTTGTGTTTTAGTCTCTCCTCACCCAACCCTGGTGACCTGGCTCAGCCTGGAAATGTGGGTACAACATAAGGAGAAGCATTACATGCCTTGGCTCTGGTTCACTCTCACCCACACCACCCACAGTTTGTTTTGCATTCATATCAGGGCTACTGTGTAAAGTCATGTAGATTGTGCTGGGGGAGGGCACCTAGTCAAGGTGTTGTAGGGGGCTGTAGTCTGGCCTACAGCCCACTTAGCAAGCCATGCTTCTTTAGTGCAGAAACTGTGAACACCTGAGGGGGTGTAAGTTTTTCTAACTTTTTTTGCCTATAAGGAGAAATTTTTTCTAAAGAATAATTTTTCCCAAAGATACCATAATGTTAGCAACAACTCCCAATTCAACATGTATTGATTGTTCATTTGTTACACATTCAGATCCTGCCAAGAATTGTAGAGATATAATACTGTATAGCGTGCTTCCTTCTTTCAAGAGCTGCACAGTTCAATTAAGTGCTAGGATTCCCTTCTGCAAAACAATTAGTCTTGCCTCTCAGGCTGAATCATACAGTTTGGCTTTGGCATAGCACAGAGACTATGGGAGGTCAGGAAAATAGGGACTAACATAGGCTGCAGTTGTCAAGGGAGAATGTATGCATGGAGCTTCAATAGGGCTTCAAAAAACAACTTGGAGAAAAGAGACTAAACAAGCAGTTGGGGGAACAAAGCCAGAGCAAAGGCACAAGCAAAGGAAGAGCAAAAGCACGAGGTGTTCAGGACACTTTATCTAGTGGCTCTCAAGCTTGGCTGTACTTTGGAATCATTTGAGGGCTTTAAAAAGTACTGATGCAGGTTGCACCCCAAGAGTCTCTTACTGAATAGTCTGAGATATGACCTTGGTATTGGAATTCTTAAAACTCCCCAAGTGATTTTAAAGTACAGGCATCAGTTGAGAACCACCAGGGTAAAGACGATTCAAAGTGGCTAAAGAATTTAGAATTAATAAGATTGCAAACCCCTTTGAACTCCTGAGTTCAACAGTGAGATAATATAAAAGGTTTTGTGACTATAATTTTTTCCTTCTCTCTGCATCAGGATATTCACAAGGTTTCTCCTGGACTAGTTGTGGGCCCCCATAAACGTACACTATCAACATACTTAATCCTGCCTATTTCATCTAATCCTTCTGCCTTTGACCATCAATATAGTCTCATGCATTTAAAATATTTTATTCAATAGTCATTCTCAAATTCATCAGGGAGAAAGCCCTGAGGAAATCAGGGTGCTTTTTTTTTCTTTTGCATGGGCAGACACCAGGAATCAGGGTACTTTTTTGCAGAGAACAGTGACATAATTGGAATGTTAAATACCATCATAAGAGCTAGGGATAAAATCTTTTGGAACGAACTTGGAGATATGCTAGTCTCCACATTTTCCAAAGAAATAATTCCAAAAATATTTAAAAGGTCACGTTTTACAAAGATACTATCAATGACAGAAGCCATCTTATCAAATTTAAGATAAGATGCAAAGGGTGAGGGCTGCTGAATCCTTAGGCTATGTTGTAGATCTTTCCCCTATTTTCCATTCACAAAAATAAAACACTCATTGACTTGCATCTATGCTCTAATCTACCATAATGCTAATGAAACCATCAAACCTGAATTGTTTAAGATTATGTAACCTGATACTGGCTCAGGTGGGCATTAAGATAAAAAGAATATGTAAATTTCTTAAAGACAAAACAAAATAATCCATGTTTCAACTCACAGTTTGAACCCTCTGTCTAGGACTTCCAGGGCTATGTTTCAGCTCGAATCTTATAGAGATGTTCTGTCACATTTTACCATAGGGAATTAGCAGACACAGATGAGAAACTGGTGTTGATATGACATTTTCCCAAGAGTATTTGATTTAGTCGATTTATAGTCTCTCACTCATGAGATATATTTCAAATAATTCATTATTCAGTTTGGCTTTTGATTGCATAAATTAAGATCAATCTCTCCTCAAAGTTGTGAAGCCTCTGTACAACATTCCTGACTGTCACCCAGATTCTCTTAGGGAACTTTCAGCACCCAGGAGTTTGCCTTACTGCAAAGATGGCATGTGCCAATACTGGAAAACCAGGAAATGGTTCTTGGAAATGGTCATCAGTAGGTAATAGTTCTGCCTTCTGGGGTTCTATCACTGTCAACTATTTGGAGAAAACTATCTAATATAGGCAATCAAGAGACAGGTATATACAACCATCAAACCCAGACTCCTGTGCACTTAGCCACTGAGTAGCCAAGATAAAAATGAAGCTCTATGTGTTTGACTCAATTTTATTCATTAAACCCTCTGTCTGGGGGAATAAGTACTTTAAAACAACAGCAAATAGAAGCCAGCTGAGGGTTTGATGGTTTGTTTCTTTTAACCACTTTTTTGATTAAAAGTATAACTTAGCAGTCTCTTCAAAGGATCTAGGTGCTAGATCCTAATTACCACTTGTCCAGCAGATCCAATGGTAATATTGAATATAGTTCTTTATTATGACCAATGTTTTTGTTTTTCTTTTTATATACAACTCAGAGAGCTTCAGGACGATCTTCAAACCCAACCTATATAAGTCCAGATTGTTTTCTCCCTACTTCATTTTAATAACCTTTCCTTTGCTAGAAGCATATTTAATGATTTGCTGGCCAAAGATAAAGCCCTGCATATACTCACATTAGCTAACTTATCCTTACCAGATAGTGGCTTTCTGCTTCATTACCCTTTCCCTCAGTTATCACGTCACTTTTCATATCTAAATGTCCCTTCCACTTGTAGAAGCTTAAACAGCAGGGATTCTGTGAAATGCTTTTATGAGGTATATGCTTTTGAACAAACATTCTATGGAAAAATTACATTTAATTGAATTATATTGATTATAAGCGCTTCAGAAAAGATAGGCTTAATACATTTCGAGTTGTATGCCAGTTTGAAACTGTGCTGTGCCCCAAAAAAGCCATGTGTTTTAATCCTCATTCAATATTGCTGAGTGGGAGCTTGACTGTTTCCATGGAGATGTGACCCACCCAACTGTGGGTGATAACTTTTGATTAGATGGCTTCCATGGAAATGAGTCTCTACCAATTGAAGGTGGGGTTGCTTATTTGAGCCTTTAAGGAGGTAACCATTTTGGAAAAATCTCAGGACCATAAGAGCCCATACAACCAGAGACCTTTGGAGATACAGAAAATAGGAAAGCCTTATGAAATAAGGATAGGAAGCTAGCAGACTCTCCATGTGCCTTTGTAGCTGAGAGAAAAATCCCAAACTTCATCAGCCCTTTCTTTGGAGTTAAGGTGTTCTGGACCCATCAGCCTTTCTTAAATTAAGGTGTCTTTTCCTGGATGCCTTAGTTTGGACATTTTTACAGCCTTGCCTCAGACTTGTAAACATGCAACTTAATAAATTCCCTTTTTAAAAAGGCTGTTCAGTTTCTGGTATATTGCATTCCAGCAGCTTCCAAACTAAAACACACTGTAAACCACAATATCAAATCACAACTACCTATATTCTCTCTCGCCCACACTGGAAAGTTGATAAATAACACACAACTCTTTGAGTTTTTAGTTACTATTAATTTTTGTCTTCCTCATTCATTCTATTCTCTCATATGCGAGAGGATCCAACAGTTAGTGAAAAAATTATCAGAGAAAAAAATTCATTCTATAATTCAGCTTTGAATATAAATTATGGGACAAAGATCGTTGTTTCAACTGAAAGGAGGGAAACTCCTGTTCTCTGGAGGTTTAAATCTGTACTCACTGGGGGGCCACTTTCTGTACTAATAGCTTTAGAGGTTGGACTGGAAAGTAAGATAGACCTGGGTCCAATTGCAAATCTGCCCCCACTTGCTGCATGACCCAGCAAGTCACCAATCTCTCCAGGTCTCAGTTTCCTCAATTGCAAATGGAGAGAGTAGCAGCACCTGCCATCTTGGGCAGTGGTGACTGAGATTGCTGACTAAAGTTCCTGCGTTCAGTAAGTATTAGTTATCTTAACCTTTATCCATGCTAAAAGATATGTATTATTAGTATCTATTATAAGATGTGCTTTTTTTGTTTGTTTTAAGATGAGGAAAGTGAGATTTAGAGGAGCTAAATAACTTCCCCAACTTCCTCAGCTAATCTAATGTGCAAACTCAGGCCAAAACCCCTGTTCTCATGCCTCTGCCCTGGTTTGAGAAGAGAACATGCATACTGCAGATTGGGGTACATTATATTTCCATTCTCAGGCTTAGTTTTGGAAACGTAAATATTATCAAAAACAACCAAAGCCTAAAGTAGTCTGGAAGGAATGAGAAGTGCTACACCTTGATGGTGATGAAATTACACAGCATAAAGTACATGGGCTATGTCAAATCAGTGTGGAAACCTGTGAGTTACTGAAGAAAAGTTTTCACTCCCAGCACATTTAGAAGCTGGAACCTACCTCCCAGGCATCCAAGAATGTTGTTTTACTGGGAAGAATATTGCCTTTATCATCTTTAGGGAACCAGTCCTTCCCAGGCTGTAAATGAAAACAAAAATCTTAAATAGGTCCATCCCCTTATTCCATATTATCCACAGCCCCTTCTTCCAACATGAAAAAGTTAGAATGGCCATAGCCCAAATACCCCTAAAGAGTGGGAGAAAGATCAGAGGTGATGATGAAGTTATACATAAAAGGTCAGGTTTAACATATGAGTGTGAGTGCTGAATCATTATACTATTTCTTTTAACTTCCAGTACCTTAGAGCAGCTAGAAATAAAATTGTAGAATTATAACCCATACCAAACTCTGAAATCTGTTTATTATTATTACAATGTACTTTGAAATTTATTGCTTTTTTGTATATATGTTATTTTTCACAATAAAAAATTATATAAATAGTAAAAAAAAAAATATCCAAACAGTCGAGGCCGGTTGGAGCTGGGGTGGGGTGGAATTGACTAAAAAGGGGTTCAAGGGGACTGTGCAGTGATAGAGATATTCTGTATCTTGATTGTGGTGGTAGTTACTAAGGCATATATATTTGTTAAAATGTATTAGTCCTTGCTCCTTTTATCCAGGATATGGACAGAGGATTTTAAAACTACGGATAAAAAAAATAAATAAATGACAGGGGAGATAAGGAGTAAAATAAATTGGGTAGATTGAAATACCAGTGGTCAAAAAAAAAAAAAAAAAAAACCAACTTAAACTGGAACCTGCACCTGGACACTCAAATTCCATGAAATAAGGTTCCAGGGTCCTGACTCATGCTAAACACATACATCTGCATGGTCATTTTTGAAGCTCTGGATTATAAACCTTAAGAATGTGGGTTTAAATAAAATTTCTAAATCAGTCTCCTATCATACATAAATCACTATATTTTAGAAACTGTTGGATTAATTTTATTTCAAAAAAAAAATACCATTTTTACCACAGATAATAACCTCATATTCCCAGAATCTATTTACACTTGGGGCAAATTTTCATTTAAAGACAACCTGTCGAGGGCGGGCCGCGGTGGCTCAGCGGGCAAAGTGCTTGCCTGCTATGCCGGAGGACCTCGGTTCGATTCCCGGCCCCACCCCATGTAACAAAAACGGAGAAACAGAATACAATAAAACAAGAAAATGTTTAAAAATGTTTCCCTTTCTTCCTTCCTTCCTTCCTTCTATCCTTCCTTCCTTCTCTCTGTCTTTCCTTTAAAAAAAAAAAAAAAAAAAAAAAAAGACAACCTGTCGAAAGCTAGATCCCTGGGGTGTGGTTTTCTGGGAAAATATCACAATTTTATCCTGCAGCCTCAGGAAGCCTGGCATGAGGAATGGCAAGGGAGCCTCACCTTAGCAGGGCCCTGAGGTGAGAGATGGAGTGTTCCTGTCCCCTCCTGACTTTCAAGAGCCAGAAGGAGTGGAGCCCGAGGCAATGAGCAGGGTTTCTTCATAAAGGGTTGGCTCTACTCCAGCACGAACACACTTGGGTTTATGTCAGAGGCCTCACCCAGGGTGTGCCTCTGTTAACAAGAGGGTTGAGCCCTGAGATATTAAGTACATTTCTCAAGAGTTTTTGAGGACAAAGGCAACATGGCAGCTGAGCTTCTCTAGGCTGCCAGAAATCAAGATTCCTCTCAGACATAACAGAGGAAACCCAGGCATGTGGCCATCTAAGCAGCTACCAGTGGCCTTGACCTCATTTCCAGGCCAGAACCACTTTGCCCCATCATCTCCTGAAGACCTGCACTTCACAGATATGAAATTCAAGACCCCCAGCTTCAGTGCTGCCATACCCCTGATATACTGATATTTTCTGGCCTCTACTTAGGAACTAGAGACTGGGACAGGGAGTACCACAAACCTGTAATCCCTGTGGAAAGTGAATAAGATAGAGGTCCAGATAGTCCAGTTTCAGATCCTTGAGGGTCTTCTGGAAGGCTTCCCTCACAAGGGGTCTCTCAAAAAAGGTGCACCATAACTGCCAAGGGGACAACAATGAAGTATTAGGGAAAAAGTATGCATTTTCCATCCTATTTGATTTACAACCTGGTCTGACATGGGAACAGGTTGCATATAAAAATGGTCAAGACATGATTAAGATATGCAAGGCACCCAGGGCTCAGCAAGTCATTGATATTTCTTAAGTGTTGAGGGCAATTTATTTTCTTAATTAAGGTAGCACTTGTCTCTTATATTATTTAGTATATTGACCATTATATCAATATTTGTGTACCCATGGTATACCCCTCCATGGATATAGGCTTTCTGGGGGCAATGATTGAGTCTAACACTTAAATTTCAAGCAGTTTTAGATTTTTGGGTGCAATTACCCTTATTCTGCAATCCCATGTCACCAGTTCTATCAGGATTCATATAACAACTTTATACAGTTTATCCACACTCTCATTTTACTACAGTGAAATAAAAGACAACAAACACATGATAATTTAAAAAAATGCTCCCGGGCTTTTCCAAACCCCACTTGATTGAAAATCTCAGGGTTATAGGCATAGAGACCACAGTAAAGAAAAGTAGGCTTTGGGAGTAATTCCTGATTGTACCCTTAATCTTTGATAGCCTTTGAGCAGATTTAATCCCACTGGCAGTGAAGCCATCCCCAGTATGGGAAAATCAACTCAAGGAAGAAGCAGCATCTCAGCATAGTATTGCTGGTCTGTAGTGTGGTTTGTATGTATCCAGGTTTGCTATAAAGGCAGAGACCAAGAGGGCTGGGGGAAATAACTCGATTACTGGTTGGAAAGGCTGACAGGATCCTTGGTGTAGCAGACCAAATCCACATATTTCAGCTGTCCCTGATGTTATGTGCTCCTGCCAAATGAGACACAATTACCTTGCTAACGATGAAGAGATCTTCCCGCTTAACAACCTTCTCTTGGATCTTCTCTTGGATGGCTTCGCCAACTTCATCCTCGTTAAGGTAGACATAGGCACAGTCGATGTGGCGATATCCTACATCAATTGCTGTCTTCACAGCTTCTTTGACTTTGCCTGGAGGAGACTTAGAGAAAAAGTCCATCACATGCTCTTATCCCCAGGCCACCTCCAATGGGGTCTACTAAACTGCCCAGCCTCTCCAAACCAAGGCCTTCCAGGGGATGCCTGGAAGGAAAGCACACTTTGGAAAACATTTCAAAGGAGATAGAAGGAAAGTGGATTAGTTTGTGTTTATTGGCTCACATCCTATCCAAACTAAGGGTTAATTTCCATCTAATCCATGTTTACCTTCCAGCCCAGAAATATCTCCAGGTCTATGAGAGTAACAGATGGCTCCTACTGCAACACTTTCTAAAAATCGAGCTGATAACCGAGGGAGATAATTTAGAGGAACTTTCAGAAAAGTTCTCTAAACAGGGATAAGGGTCAGGAAAATGGTCAGGACAGCATAAATCCAGACTCTACCACTTACTTCATATCTCTGAACCTTTCCACATGATGGGAATAATAGTCCCTGCCTCATCACGTTCTGTTAAAGGCAAAGTACAGGGCATGGCACACTGTAAGACTCAATAGATGTGAGCTATTATGTAAAGATTGCTTAAAAAAAGGGAGAAATAGAAAAAATGTAAGAATGCAGTTTCTTTTTTCCCTCAAATCAAAAAAATGGAAACAGCATCAGAAATATCACATTTGGGTCTAACTTGGTCTTGCCAAACAATTAAAAATAAAAGAAAGCATAGTATTAGTCTCTTTTTAAAAACAAAATCTCTTTTGAACCTTTTACTCTGAAATAATGCACATCTGAAAAAGTAAACAATGCAAAGAAGTCCAGCTGTACCAGCGCCCAGGACAAAATAGAGACAGTTATTGGCAGCTAGAGTACTCCTGGGTCCACTGCTAGCCTCTAGGCCCTTCCTCACCTCCCCTGATAGGTACATTATCTTTTAAAGATTCTATCCTCCCAGGTCTTGAACACGGTTTCCGTCATAATCCTCACATCCAGTTCTGAAATTCCAAAAACAATTTTCTGATAAATAAATATAGGGTTACCAGATCCACCAGGGAACTGGACATAATTCTTTGCCACATTTCTATCAACGTCGAAGCCCTGATTAGAAGCAAAACAGCCCTGTCAAGCAAGAGAGGATGCAACTGAAGGGAACTGAAATCAATCTGCTCACCCACATTGACCAAAAACACATCCTGAGAATGATTTACCCTCTACCTAGAAGAGGAGATTGGAAAGATGGTATGCAAAGGAGAGAACCAGAGAAGAAAGAATCAACAGAGATTAGCCATGAGGGACAAAAAAGAACTATGAGTTAGAATGTTCCTCCTGGAAGTTACATCTGGTGATTCTAGCATTGTCTGAAATGGAAAAGAAGTTAGAGTCAGAAGACGATGGAAAAACATTTATAAATTATCCAATGTAGACTCACGTATCTGCTTCACTGAGCACTGAGATACAGGAAGTGCCAGATGACATTAGCACAGCAAGGCAGATTACTGAGCTCCTGACTCCCGTTTCAGGTTCTCCTCATGCTGGGCCCATCCTCCTGCTAGTAGGACTTCTGGAACTTTGATGTGCATGGGAATCACCTGCGTGATCTTGTTAAAGTGCTGATTCTAACTCAGTTGGCCTGGCATTGGGTCTGAGAGTGCATTTCTAACAAACTTCCCAGATGATACTGAAGCTGCTGGTGCAAGGCCCATACTGTCAGTAGCAAGGGATGGCAGGATTTTCTGAGCTTTCTTCCTTTCAGTCCTTTCAACCACCTATCCAGCAGCAAACATAAAACTTTGTAAAATGTTAAGCCCCTTTCAAAGTACTGAAGCCAGGAAGTATGTAAGGAAACTGCCCTGGAAAACAGCTGCTTGAAACTAGATACTTGCTAGTGAGGTTCTCCCTCACCAGGGCTGGAAAAATACAACATTTGAACTTTGAGACCTGAGAAAGGAAAGCAACCTCCACCTGGCTGCTGCAGCCTCCTCCAGGCTCCAGGGCTGAGCCCTCACTTCCCCAAAAGGACATAGGGGCTTTCACAGCTGCACATAGGGAAGAGAAAATATCCAGAAGCCCCATGAAAGAAGCAAGTATCCAAATACTGTCATATTTACCTTCCAGGTGCCAAGTCCCACAACGGGCATCTTGGCTTTGGTACTGAGTTCCACGAAGGTGGCCATGGTTGGTGCAGAAACAGTTCTGGGAGCAGAGAGATGGCTTTGTGCCCTGCTTAACTAGGCTGGCTCTGACATCAGAGGGAGGAGCTGGAGGTTGGGGCAGGACTTGGTTTCCTGCCAGGGCTTGGCCAGGAAATCCTTGCCTCATGATTCATGTTTATGAAATTTAAACATGCAACTTCAGAGAAAGTTTCCCCTAGTCCAAAATGCAGGAATTTCTTTAGGACAGTGGTACTTTGTGGTTATGTGAATTTTTGTTTTCCTTTGCTAGTTTATGAAAAGGAAAATGAAACTGTGCACGTATTCGTATTTAATTTGCATCTAATTGTTGTACAATTACAGACTGAGAATGGAAACTGCCGATTAACCACATGAACAGTTTTTCGTGTATCCATATTTTCCATTTATTTAGGATTTTTGTATTTGCTCAATTGTTTATAAGGAAATTTTTAAGTTTCTGTGACTTATTGTAATAAAAAGTTTTGATTATAAAATTTATATCTTCATTATAGAAATCTGGAAAATATAAAAGGTTATAAATAAGGAAACATAGAGCATCTGTGTTCCCATCTCTCAGTATTCCATTGCCAGTGTGCTCCTCTCCTCCAGCCTTTTTTCTGTGCATACAGTTTGGGCTACAATTTCAAAACTTACCCCAAGAAAAGATACTTTCTATTCATTTGTAAAATCTTTCTTTATAACCATTTTTATGGTTGTATAAATGTCTGTTTTATAGATACAGTTTAGTCTATCATTTCCTCTATGCTTATGGATGTAGGTTGTTTTCAGTTAATTGCTATCATGAATAAATAACATTTCAAGGAACATCATTGTAAGTAAAGCCTGGACACATTTTGGCTACCTTCCTTGACTTCTATACCAAGAAGTGGGATTATGGGAACAAAAGGAAATTTATTTTATTTTATTATGTAGGATGTGGATCAAAATAGATTTTTTCTCCAAAAGGCAAACTTTCCCAGCACCATTTATTAGAATAATACATCCTTGCCATAGTTTATGATGTTTCCACACAGCAATTTCAAACCAGCACACTTAATACATATAAAAAGCACTACATGGTATTGACAGCATGCTAAATTCTCAGTAAATGCTGTTATTATTTACTCTTTTTTAATGATTTGCTTGCCAAGATAATGCCGTTCATTATCTTCTGCTTTCTACTCCAGTACCCTTCCCGTCAGTTATCACATCAATTTTAATATCCAAATATCTAAATTTTTTCTCAAGCCAGCAGGAATATTGTGAAATGCTTACAGATACAGACTTCTGAGTAAACATTCCATAGAAAATTTACATTTCATTGGATTATAGCAATTATAGACTCTTCAGAAAGAAAATTACGTTAAATACATTTTTGAGCTGTATACTGCAGTAGCAATCAAACTATGTGTGTCCTCCCTCACCTGCTGAAAGCTAAGAAAATAACACAGTTAACTCTTGTGTTTTTTTTCACTACTATTATCAGCTTCCTCATTCACTCTGCTCTCTCATTTGTAAGAGGACACTATCGTTTATGAAAAAATTATCAGGAAAATTCATTCTATAATTCAGTTTTGAATCTCAAGTCTGTGAAGCAGGTTGCTATTTGATCTGAGAGGAGGGACACTCCTGTTCCGGGGAGGTTTTGATGTGTATCCACTGGGGGCCACACCCTGCACTATGAGCTTCAGAGGTTGGACTTGGAAAGTGGGTGGACTGGGTCCCACGCCAGCTCTGCCTGTACTTGCCACATGACCAAGAAGTCACCAACCTCTCCAGGGCTCAATTTCCACATTTGTAAATGGAGAGAGTAATAGCACCTGCCTGCTCTTGAAGTGGTGATTACATGACATTTATGACTAATATTCCTGTGCTCAGTAAGCATTAGCTCTCTTAGTCTTCACACACACTAAAAGGGATGTATTATAACATATGCTTTTTAGTTGTTTTAAGATGAGGAAAGCCAGTCTTAGAGGAACTAAATGACCTTCCTGAGGTTCCTGAGCTAATTTAACATGCAAACTCAGGCCAGAGCCCCTGTTCTGATGCCTCTAACCCAGACTGAGACGAGCCCGTGCATCCCCCAGAATGGGGTGCATTATATTTCCATTCTGATTTAGAGATTCAGTATTAGCTTTAGAAACATAAATACTGTAGACCTAGCAAAAGCCCAAGGTAATTTGGAAGGAATTAAAAGTAGTGCATCGTGATGGTGTTGAAATTAAACATCATGAAGGTACGTGTGCAGATCCCTGTGTTACTGAAGGAAAGCCTCACTCCCCACGCAGTTAGAAGAAGCTGGAACCTACTTCCCAGGCATCTGAGAATGTTATTTTACTGGGAAGAAAATTGCCCTTATCATCTTTAGAGTACCAGAGCTTCCCAGGCTGTAAACAAAAATGAAAAGCTTAAACTGGAACCTACATCCGGATACTTAAATTCTGTGAAATGAGGCTCCAGAGTCCTGACTCATGCTAAACACCCACATCTGCATGGTCATTTTTCAAGTTCTGGATTACAAATTTTAAAAATGTGAGTTTAAACAAAATTCCTAAATCAGCCTACTTTCAAACATAAACCATTATATTTTTAGAAAGTGCTAGGTTCATTTTATTTCCAAAAAACACCATTTTTACCACAGATAATAACTTCATATACCCAGATTCTGTGTACACACGGGGGAAATTTTTTGTTTGAAAAATTTTACTCTCTCTCTTAAATCTAAGTGCTTAGTTGGAACCCTCACATAAGCACACGTAGTTCTCTCTAAGTGTCACTGCTCTACTCCTAGTCCCAGTGGATTTGGGGGATGCCCAAAACCATTCGGTGACTCTCTCTCTCTCTCTGTTGTACAGAAGTGCGGATTCCCACCTCTGCTCCTCAGAGACCCGGCACATGCCCCTGAACTGTGACCCCAGAAAGTATTCCCACTGAGTATTCTCACTCTTTCCTATTTCCTCATCCTTTCCTTCCTTATGATGGAATCATCACAATTTATTCCCTCTAGATACACCCCCTGAGGCTGTCTGTTATGCCACCTCAAAGACCTAAATCTACAGGGCAACATCAAGCCTAGAAAACTCTTGTTTTATTCTTTGGTGGCCTGGCCCCAGTACCCTCTGGACAACCAAAATCATTGGCCAGAAAATGGTACTTTTAATCTTAAAATTCTTACTGACTTTGATAACTTCCTGCAGCAATCTGCAAAGCGGGACAAGGTACCCTATGTCCAAGCCTTCTGAATGCTCCATGCTGAACCGCTGCTTTGTTCTTCTCTAACTACCTACTAAATACTCCTCTTCAATGAAAAACCAAAACCTTCCACTTCTTCCCCTTCTCTTTCTCTCACCAACTCTTTAGACCCAGCCAACCCTTCTCCTCCTTATGACCACCAACCCTCTGCCCCTCTTCCACCTCCTCCCCCCACCTCCAACATTCCCCCCCACCACCCCGGAAACCTTCACACCTCCCCATCCCTCCTCTTCCCCCACACCTTCTCCCCACCCCACACTCAGTCACATGGATGGTCCCCTCCCCCACATCCTCAATTACCTTGCCCCTTCCTTCCTTTTCTCCCTCTAATACCAATACCCTCACTTCCTTATCCTCAACTGCCTCCCCTTCCACCAATATTTTTCCCCTTAGGGAAATAGCAGGATGTGAGGGCATTGCCAAAGTTCAGGTTCCTTTTTCTTCCTCCAGTCTTTCACAAATCGAACAACATTTAGGTTCCTTTTCTACAGACTCTACTCGATACTATAAAAATTTAAATATCTAACACAAACCTATAATCTCACCTACCAGGATGTGGTTGTAATTCTTACTCCCTCTACCACTCTGGGAGGAAAAAAACACATTTGGGCAGCAACTACCACTCATGCAGACCAACTTTTGCTACTGACCCTCAAACTTACTCATGGAGTTCTATTGCAGTGCCCCCATCACCCCCTAATTGGAATTACCAATCCAATTCTCCTAACTTATTCAAATTACCCCATTTCCTCTCTTGTCTCTTAGAAGGAATGAAAAAAGCAGGACTTAAGGCAGCCAATTATGATAAACTTTAGAACTCTCCCAAGGCTCAGTTGAAAACCCTACCACCTTTATGAACCATCCAACAGATTGTTAAGGAACGCTGTCTATTCTGACACTGCAAGGCTGAAGGACAGTCAGCTTTCCAGTGTCCTGTCTCATATCAAGAAGAGCAAGGCCCCAGAGGGAGTAGGGCAAGCTTTAAACCAATGTTCCTCCTGGCCACAGCGATAACAGGGCTCGGGAGTGTCTTAGTTCCCCGTTTTATTTCATCTCGCCGGACTGGGGTGGATTTTTTGGGAAATAAAATGAATTTGTATAAATTCTCAAATACACTAATCTAGAACCAACCTCACCTGAAGGGCGCCTTTTCCTACACACATACTTCATTACTCAATCAACTCCAGATATTCGTAAAAAACTTCAAGAGCTGGAGCGAGGACCCCAAACACCGCAGGATGAACTCATCTGAGTTGCTTTCTGTGTTTTCGACAATAGGAAGGAGGAAAGTGAAAGCAAAAAAATCAGTCTGAGAAAAGCTTAAACAGGAGTGAGAAGATGCTCACTATTTATTATTGGCCAATGCCCTGCAGGGATCCACCCCAGCCCGGCGAGATGAAATAAAACGGGGGACTAAGACACTCCCGAGCCCTGTTATCGCTGGGGCCAGGAGGAACATTGACTTAAAGCTTGCCCTAATCCCTCTGGGGCCTTGCCCTTCTCGACATAAGACAGGACACTAGAAAGCTGACTGTCCTTCAGCCTTGCACTGTGGGAACAGACAGCGTTCCTTAACAAGTGGCCACTCCTTGGAATTCAAAGTCTTAAACCTCCCTGGCCTGGCCACTGAAAACCGATGAGGCCTGGGCTCTTGAGTCCCAACTCTTCCCATCTCCATGTCCAAGCCCAGGGTAACAATCCTTGTGGCAGGTAAGCCAGTCTCCTTTGTAATTAACACAGGAGCTGCATTTTCAGTCTTACCTGGATTTTCGGGGCCCTTACAACCTTCCCTCACATCTATAATTGAAATTAACAGAGAAATTACACTACATGCCTCATCCATAGCCTCTACTCTTCAGAACAGTTCCTTTTTCCACTCATTCTTAGTAGTGCCTACATACCCAGTCCCCCTCTTAGGATGAAACATTCTGGCTAAACAAAAGGCAATACTCATACTTCCCTTACTTTCAAAGCTGAGCCTCATGCCACCTGCAGTCCTGCTACTTACCCTCAGCCACAAACTTCATCCAACCCCAATCTTAGACATTCCCACTGCGTTATAAGTATTTGACATTATTTTAACAAGTTTGATTTTAATGGTCATTGTATGTGATGAGATGTTTGCTTAGAGTAAGTGTGAAGGATAAGAAGGATGTGATTTTGTTAAAAGGAAAAAAAAAAGGATAGTTTTATCTTGAGATAAAATAGAAGGTTGTTACAGAATGAAGAAAAAGTAGACAAAACCATGATGGATATAGTAAGTCATAGAATGTTTGTGGAAAGAAAATTATGGTCAAAATTGGGAAAATCTGATGGGTCTATCCCCAAAATACTTTAAAGCTTAAGTGTCAAAAAATATATTAATACAAAATTAAATTTTAGTTTTCTCTCTGTTAAAATAAACTTCTCTGGGATTATTAATCTATTTTAATAAAAACTTATAAAAATCTTGTCTAGACTTTCAGGAAGATGCCTGACGAGAGTAGCTCAAGATTAGCTCTGCTCCACAGAAAAGTTAGAAAAGGGACAGGAGGGCGACTGAGGCAGCAATTCAGGAGTGCAGGTGGCCTGGAAGAGCCTTCTGCATCACATGTGGCAGTCCTGGTTGAAGAGGTCAAGGAACGGAGAGGCAGAAAGCTGGAGTCTGGTGTGGAGGTGTGGAGTCTGCAGGAGTGCACAGACAGGAGCACGGGACTAGGAAGTAAGCCAGGCTGTGTTCCTTGGACATGCTACCCTCACCAGCACAGCCCCGTGACCAGCAACTCATGCCACAACCCATGCACCTGAACCCCATCACCCACTCTCATTCCCTGGGCTCCAGGCGCCTTCACCCCACCAGCCCCCAATACACGTACCTGCCCCACCCTTCTACCCCAAGGGCAGCCCAACCTTCCTCTCCTGCATGCCTCCCAAGCACTACCTCAGCCTCTCTGTTCCCAACAGGCTGTTGCCAGCACATAAAGCTTGCAGGTACTAACCTCCATACCTAGGCTACCCCCACCCCCCTGCCTATAGTGTTGCACAGCCTCACCCCGTTCTCCCTGAGCTCAGCACATCTGTTTATGGCACTCCCAGGCCCACACATGCATACAGGCCCCCCATCACCTCATTCAGCTCTGGGAACTGTACTTTACAGAAGTCCTAGGACCGTGCATGTGCACAGCCCTTAGCCTTGCTTCCCAGCTCAGCCTTGCTTCCCAGCTCTGAGAAAGTGCTGACCTGCACAGCTGGGTCACATCTGCCCCAATCCATGAACCTAATGCTGACCTGCTGCCATAGCTCTACACATGCAGACATAGGGCCCTGTGCCTTAGAACAGCACACACAAGGGTTATATTCCCTAGGCCAGTGCACCTGCACAACAACATCTTCTTTGGCCACTGGGCACCCATTTTTACAAGTATCAGCATAATAACCGCAATCTGCACCCATACCTGCCCTGAAACAAATGATTGCACTGAGTTCTTAATCCTGTGCCCTGCTCCCTGCTGTACAACCATCCTGTAAATGCAAGGCCTTAGACCACTGAAAGAATTCAACTCCCAAAGTAAATCAATCAAGATATTTACATGCCATGAAGACAGCAGAAGAACACTAAGCATATCACAATGCAGAAAGATACAGACCTGCCTAATGACCAAATTAAAACACCAGATGAGACACAAACACTGAAACAAATAATCAGAGATGTTCATACAACTCTACTTCATAAAATAAGGGATAGGAAATGACATAAAAGAGATCAAGAAGACAGTAGAAGAGCACAAAGAGGAGTTTGAAAGAATAAATAGAAAGCTAGCAGAAATCACAGAGATTAAAGACCCTGTTGACCTAATAAAAAACATACCAGAGTCACACAACACCAGATTTGAGGAGACAGAAGAATAAGTGATATGGAGGACAGGATAACTGACTTCAAAGACTTAAAACAGCAAAAGGCAAAAAAGATGGAAAAAATTCAGTGGGAACTCAAGGAAATGATAGACAAAACAAAACATGCAAATATAAGAATCACTGGTGTCCCAGAAGGAGAAGAGAGGAGTAAAGAACTAGGAAGGGAGTGTAGTTGAGGACATAATGGGGGAAAACTTCCCAACCCTCATAAAGGTCATAAATATACAAGGCAAAGAAGACCAAAGAACTCTGTTCTGGTTTGCTAGCTACCATAATGCAACACACCAGAGACGGATTGGCTTTTAATAAATGGGGATTTATTTTGTTATTTCTTCAGAGGAAAGGCAGCTAACTTTCATCTGAGGTTCTTTCTTATGCGGGAAGGCACAGGGTGGTCTCTGCTGGCCTTCACTCCAGGCCTCTAGGTCCCAACAACTTTCCCCGGGGTGATTTCTTTCTGCATCTCCAAAGGCCTGGGCTGAGCTTCGAGGGCTGAGATGAGGTATGCCGAGTTGCTTGGGCTGTGCTACGTTGAGCTCTCTCATTTATGCACCAGCCAATTTAGTCAAACATCATTCATTGCAGCAAGCACGCCTCCTAGCCGACTGCAGATATAAATCAACAACAGATGAGGTTCACGTACCATTGACTCATGGCTGCAGCAAAAGAACTAGGTGCCTTCACCTGGCCAAGTTGACAACTGAATATAACTACCACTAACTCCAAACAGAATAAATCCAAATAGGCCTTCCCCAAGGCACATCTGCTTCTGAAAAGAAGCAGAAATTCCTGAAAGCAGCAAGAGAAAAACAATGTACTATGTACAAGGGAAATCAACTAAGATTGAGTTCAGACTACTTAGTTAGCACCCTGGAGCTGAGAAGGCAGTGAGATGATATAGTCAAGATCCTGAAAGAGAAAGACTTCCAGGCAAGAATTTTGTACCCAGCCAAACTGTCCTTCAAAACTGAGGGAGAGATTAAAACTTTCCCATACAAAGAGGTCCTGAAAGAATTTGTCAACAGGAGACCAGCTCTACAAGAAATAATAAAAGGAGTTCTGCTGGCTAAAAAAGACAAGAAAGGGAGGTCTAGAGGAAGGCACAGAATTGAAGAGTGCCACAGAGGGTAATTTAAAGAATACACAGAGAAAGAGTGAAAAGAATTTATAGATCTAACAAATAAAACAAACAAACAAAAAGAAGGTGGATTCAAGAAATGCCTTTTCAATAATAACTTTGAATGTGAATGGACTAAACTTACAAATTAGAAGATACAGATTGTCAGAATGGATGATGAAATATAATCCAGCTATATGCTGCTTACAAGAGACTCACTTTAGACACAAGGATACAAATAGATTGAAAGTGAAGGGATAGAAAAAGATTTTCCATGCAACTTGTAACCAAAAGAAAGCAGGAGTAAGCTATACTAATATCAGACAAAATAGAACTTTAAATGTAAAGACATCATAAGAGACAAAGAAGGACACTATGTACTAATTAGAGGGTCAATTCACCAAGAAGATATAACAATTACAAATGTTTATGCTCCCAATCAAGGAGCTCCAAAGTACATGAGACAGACCTTGGCAAAACTGAAGGGAGCAATAGATGTTTCAACAATAATTGTAGGAGACTTCAATACATCACTCTCCTCTATAGATAGAACAACCAGACAGAAGATCAAAAAGGAAATAGATAAATGAAATAATTTGATAAATTAATTAGGCCTAGCAGACATATATAGGTCATTGCACCCCAAAGCAGAAGGTTTACATTCTTGTCTAGTGCTCATGGAGCATTCTTCAGGATAGATCATATGCTGGGGCACAAAATAGGTCTTTATAAATTTAAAAATATTGAAATTATTCAAATAGCTTTCTCTGATCACAATGAGATTAAGCTGGATCTCAATAACCACCAAACAACAAGAACATTCACAAATATATGGAGATTAAATAACACACTCTTAAACAATCAGTGGGTTAAAGAAGAAATTGCTAGAGAAATCAGTAGCTATCTGGAGATGCATGAAAATGAGGATACAACTTATCAGAACTTATGGGATGCGGAAAAGGCTGTGGTGAGAGGGAAATTTATTGCCCTAAATGCCTATTTTAAAAAACAAGAAAGAGCAAAAGTTGAGGACTTAACAGCACAGCTAGAGGAAATCAAGAAAGAACAGCAAACTAACCCCAAAGCAAATAGAGGAAGACGAATAACAAAGATTAAAGCAGAGATACATGAATGGGAAAACAAAAGGACAATAGAAAGAATCAATTAAACCAAAAGTTGGTTCTTTGAGAAAATCAATAAAATTGATAGGCCACTAGCAAGACTGACAAAGAAAAAAAGAAACAGGATGCAAATAAACAAAATCAGAAATGAGAAGGGTTGCATTACCACAGAGCCTGAATAAATAAAAGATAATATAAGAGGATACAATGAACAACTATACACCAACAAACTAGACAACCTAGATGAAATAGACAAATTCCTGGAAACACACAAACAAGCTACACTGACTCAAGAAGAACTAGAAAATTTCAACAAACCAATCACAAGTAAAGGGATTCAATCAGTCATAAAAAATCTTCCTACAAAGCCCAAGGCCAGATAGCTTCACAGGGGAATTTTATCAAACATTCCAGAAAGAACTAACACCAATCCTGCTCAAACTTTTCAAAGAAATTGAAGAAAAAGAACTCTACCTAACTCATTTTATGAAGCTAATATCATTTTAATACCAAAACGGGCCAAAGATGCTATAAGAAAGGAAAACAACAGGCCAATCTCCCTAATAAAAATAGATGCAAAAATTCTCAATAAAATATTGGCAAATCAAATCCAACAGCACATTAAAAGAATTATACACCATGACCAAGTGGAGTTTATACCAGCAATGCAAGGATGGTTCAACACAAGAAAATCAATTAATGTAATACAGCACATTAATAAATCAAAAGGGAAAAATCACACAAGCATCTCAATTGATGCTGAAAAAAGTATTTGACAAAATTCAGCATCCTTTTCTGATAAAAAACATTCCAAAAGATAGGAATTGAAGGTAACTACCTCAATATGATAAAGAAAATATATGAAAAACCAATAGCCAACATTGTACTAAATGGAGAGACACTGAAAGCCTTCCCCTAAAATCAGGTACAAGACAAGGATGCCCACTATCACCACTATTATTCAACAATGTGCTAGAAGTCCTAGCTAGAGCAATCAGGAAGGACAAAGAAATAAAAGTATCCAAATTGAAAGGAAGAAGTAAAACTCTCATTATTTGCAAATGATATGTTACTATACTTGGAAGATCCTGAGAAATCTACAGCAAAGTTACTTGAGCTAATAAACAAGTTCAACAAGGTGGCAGGATAAAAAATTAATGTGCCCAAATCAGTAACATTTCTATACACAAGCAATGACTGAGCTGAGGAGTCAGTTAAGGAAAATATTCCATTCAAAATAGCAACTAAAAGAATCAAATACTTAGGAAAGAACTTAACTAGGGATATAAAGGACTTGTACACAGAAAACTACATAACATTGCTAAAAGAAATCAAGGGAGCTCTAAATAGGTGGAAAGACATTCCCTGCTCATGGACAGGAAAGCTAAATATAGTTCAGATGTCAATTTTCCCCAAACTGATCTACAGATTCAACACAGTACCAATAAAAAATTCAACAACCTATTTTGAAGATTTGGAAAAGCTAACTATCAAATTCATTTGGAAGAGAAAGAGACCCCAAATAGCTAGGAGCATCCTAAAAAAGAAGAAAGAAGTAGGAGGATTAACACTCCCTCACTTTAAAACCTATTTTAAAGCCACAGTGGTCATAACAGCATGGTACTGGCAGAAAGACAGAAGCTTTGGCCAATGGAATCAAACTGAGAGTGCAGAAATAGACCACCAAGTCTATGATCAACTGATTTTTGACAACGCCCCCATGTCTCTGAACTGAGACAAAATAGTCTTTTCAATAATTGGGCATGGAAGAACTGCATATCAATAGCCAATTGAATGAAAGGGGATCCCTATCTTACACCTTACATAAAATTAACTCCAAGTGGATCAAACACCTAAATATAAGTACTAGCACTATAAAGCTTCTAGGAGAAAATGTAGGGAAACATCTTCAAGACCTAGTAATAGGAGGTAGCTTCCTAAAGTTTGCATCCAAAGCACAAGCAACAAAGAAAAAATAGAAAGTGGGAACTCCTCAAAATCAAATGCTCTACACATCAAAAAACTCAAAATCAAATGCTCTACACATCAAAAAACTTTGTCAAATACTGTATGGTCCCACTGATGTGAACGGACATTCGAGAATAAACTTGAAATATGTCATTGGTAACAGAGTCCAGCAGGAGTTAGAAACAGGGTAAGATAATGGGTAATTGAAGCTGAAGGGATACAGACTGTGCAACAGGACTAGATACAAAAACTAAAAAATGGACAGCACAATAATACCTAATTGTAAAGTAATCATGTTAAAACACTGAATGAAGCTGCATCTGAGCTATAGGGTTTTTTTTTTTTACTATTATTACTACTTTTATTTCTTTTCTCTATATTAACATTTTATATCTTTTTCTGTTGTGTTGCTAGTTCCTCTAAACCGATGCAAATGTACTAAGAAATGATGATCATGCATCTATGTGATGATGTTAAGAATTACTGAGTGCATATGTAGAATGGTATGATTTCTAAATGCTGTGTTAATTTCTTTTTTTTTTTTCCATTAATAAAAAAAAAAGGTGAAAAACTAGCAGCCAACTCAATGGGAGAAAATAATTGGAAATCACATATCAGACAAAGGTTTGATTTCCTGTATATGCAAACAAATTATACAACTCAAAAACAAAAGAACAAATGACCCAATTATAAAATGGGCTAAAGACATGAATAGGCATTTTTCTGAAGAACAAATATAGATGGCTCAAAAGCATATGAAGAGGTGCTCATTTTCACTGACTATAAGGGAAATACAGACCAAGACAACAATGAGATACCACCTCACACCTATAAGAATAGCTGCTATTAAACAAACAGGAAACTATAAATGTTAGAGTGGATGTGGAGAAACTGGAATATTTATGTACTGTTGGTGGGAATGTATAATGGTGCAGCTACAATGGAAGATTGCAGCTACCTTAGAAAACTAAATATTGAGTTGCAATAGCTCTGGTTGGTATATACCCAGAAGAGCTGAAAGCAATGACAGGAACAGACATTTGCACACTGATGTTCATAGCAGCATTATTCACAATATCGAGGCATGCAATGATGTGAATGAACATGTGGGACATTTGGTGAGACAAAATAAGCCAGAAACAAAAGAACAATAATGGTATGGTCATTTTATAAATGCTTATAAGAAAACAGGGGCCTAGATTGCAAGCTTTTAGAGCAGACACATTAAGTCTGGAGTGGTGATTCTTATTTCTGGATTTTGAGAGGCTACTATATATATATATATATATATATATATAATCTGATATTTAGAGATAAGAACAAAGCTGAACAGTTGGGGTTAAAGTTATTCAGAATGTTGGGGTAAGGAAGACAGTGTCTATATTTTACAAGCCCACATACTCCTCAAGACCAATGGAAGAAATGTTTATTTGATCTGGAATTGAAATTTTCTGTAGTGCATAATCTAATTCAATTTATCTGTATAGCTCATTTGAACAACTGAAACACAGGAAGCACAGAATAAGAAAGAGGTCCTTTAATCCTGTATAGATCATTGTAATGCCTGGAAACATCCTTGAGTGTATTAAACAGATAATCAAAAATTATTGGCAAAGTCCCTGAGGGAGGGGAGAAAGATTATGGAACTATTAAACCTTACCATCAGAAATGCCCTGATACTGTGTCAAACTTTAGGGATACCGGAATCAATAAACCATACCCTTGATAATGAAGCTTACTCTTGTGAAGCATATATAGGTAGTGGAGAAGCTTAGGCTACCTACAGGCATGTCTAAGAGATACTTCTGGAGGACCTCTGTTGTTGCTGAGATGTAGCCTCAGTCTCTCTAAGCCCAACTCTAAGTGAAAGCATTGCCCTCCCCTCTACGTGGGACATGACATGCAGGGGTGAAAGTCTCCATGGCAATGTGGGAAATGATTCCCAGGGATAAATCCAGACCTGGCACCATGGGATCAATAATTCCTTCCTGACCAAAAGAGGGAAAAGAAGTGTAATTAATAAAGTTTCAGTGGTAGAGAGAGTACAAATAGAGTCGAGAGGCTCCTCGGAAGGTTGCTCTTACACAAGCTTCAGGTAGACCTTGCTATCTACCATAACCTGCCAACCCCCAACCAGGACCATTCTAGCCAGTCCTAGGGCAATATGTAAGATTCCACAAGGTTTCCAGCCATTAGAGTAACTTTCCAGAAATCTACAACCTCTAGATGGGTCCCTGGTCCAGATAAGTCCTGAAACCTAGCCCAGACCCTCCAGAGCATTAGATAGTTCCATCTCCCTACCCCATAGTAGTGACAGACCCTTCCAATATCAAAAATTTAGAATTGCCATAGCCCAAACAACCATAAACAGAGGCATGGAAAGATCAAAGGTGATTGTGAAATTATACATAGAAGATAGGACTTAACAAATGAATGTTGACTCATTTTAATCATTGCTGAATCATTAAATTGAGATCTCTTTTAGTCTCTAGTGTTTTAGAGCAGCTAGAAGTCAAAACCTAAAATTGTGAAATTGTAACCTATGTCAAAGTTTGAAATATGTTCTACAACTAATTGTTGTGCTGCACTTGGAAATTTATAGCTTTTCTGTATATATGTTATTTCTCACAAAAAAAGAAGGAAAAAAAGTCAGTTGTGATGATAAAAAAAGTATTTAAGCCCTCTAGCCTCCTATTTTCTGGAGCAGCTAAAAGGAAAAATATGAAAGGATCATATGGTAGCCCATGACAAACTCTGGGATCTGTCCTGTAACCAGTTGTTGAAGAGTACTTTGAAAACTATTTGTGCTATTTTGAAAGGAAGTATGCCCCCTAAGGAAAGCCATGTTATAATATAAATCCCATTTCATAAAGGCAGAATAATCCCTATTCAATACTGTATATTTGAAACTGTAATCAGATCATCTCCCTGGATGATGTGATTTAGTCAAGAGTGGTTGTTAAACTGGATTAAGGGAAGACATGTCTCCACCCATTTGGGTGGGTCTTGATTGGTTTATTGGAGTCCTATAAAAGAAGAAATATTTTGGAGAATAAGAGATTCAGAGAGAGCAGAGAATGTTGCAGCACCACGAAGCAGAGAGTCCACCAGTCAGTGACCTTTGGAGATGAAGGAAAACGCCTCCCAGGGAGCTTCATGAAATAGAAAGCCAGGAGAGAAAGCTAGCAGATGATGCCATATTTGCCATGTGCCCTTCCAGCCGAGAGAGAAGCCCTGACTGTGTTCACCATGTGCCTTCTCACTTGAAAGAGAAACCCTGAACTTCATCGGCCTTCTTGAACCAAGGTATC
Organism: Tamandua tetradactyla; assembly: GCF_023851605.1. Taxonomy (NCBI): domain Eukaryota; kingdom Metazoa; phylum Chordata; class Mammalia; order Pilosa; family Myrmecophagidae; genus Tamandua; species Tamandua tetradactyla. The sequence continues at coordinate 176,941,396 of NC_135327.1, read as the reverse complement.
TTTCCCTGGATGCCTTTGATTGGACATTTCTATAGATTTGTTTTAATTGGGACATTTTCTCAGCCTTAGAACTGTAAATTAGCAACTCATTAAATTCCACTCTTTAAAAGCCATTCCATTTCTGGTATATTCCATTCCAGCAGCTAGCAAACTAGAACATTATTGCTTTTTTATTTCTTTGCTTTGTATATATGTTATACTATACAATAAGAAAAAGTAAAAAAAAAAAAAAAAAGGTTATCTAGAACTTAGCTAAAATTTACCTTGTCCTGATGACTATTCAATTGTAGATCATTATGATCTTTTCATTCAGAAATCACCTTTTGTTTTGCTTACGTAAATTTTGTAATTTCTTTGTATTATATTGCTGTAGAAAGCAAAAAGGGAAAATGTTAATCAAAATGTTAATATCTGTTTAAAAAAAAGTCTTGGATAGGAATCTATACCCTGGTCTACCTGTCACCCAAAATTTCAATAGCCCCCATTAGCCAATCCTTTCCCATTCCCATGAACATAAACCTAAAATGAAATGTGTCATTTTTCTTCTATTTCTGCTAGCCACTCTAGGCATCCTAACAGGGGTAGGCATAAGAATTGGCAGTCTAGTCACATCAAAAATGCTTTCAAATTTGCTTGGCTGCAAAAAGATAGTGCAAATCCTTCCTGGTTTAAAATGTTATCATGGCTCCCCTACCTATTTCCCCTTATAGGGCCTCTTATCATTTTATTTATACTTCTCACCTTACCACCTCAGTTCTGCAAACTCATAAATCAATTTCTACATCACATAATTACCTTGGTTCATAACATCTTACTCTTAAACTCTTTCAGGAACATCACCCTAGGCTACCAAAAACTTGCAAGAGAAGAACTGAGTGACTCGGCCTCCAACCACTGCTCCATTGAAACTCCTGCTCCCATTTCAGAAGCCCCTTAATGTTAACCTGTCCAGCAGGAAGTAGCCAAGAAGGACAAATGGTGCCTCACCTCCTTCCCTTAATCTAGCCTAACCATCCCAAGTATATATATTAATTAAAAGGCAGAAATGACAGGTCACAAGGGACAAAACTCATGCCCCCTACGCTTGCTGCAAAGGCTGAAACTCATGACAACCCTCCTCCCCCCCTTGCCCCTTGCTGCAACTCGTGACTTCCCTTGCCAAATGTTCCTTGAGGCAAAAAATAAGGCACAAACAGGTCAGAACAGACACAGCAAAGAAGGAAGCAGAAAGGCACCATCCCCTCCTGGTGTCACTTTTCCATAAAGTACAGCTCCCACAGCAAAGAGCCAGAGCCATTTTTCTTTCCTTTCACTGGCTCCCACCTGCCTGCTCTTTCCCTGCTTTCTCTCTGCTTTCTTCCCCTTCAACAAATCTGTTCAACTTTAACTAGCTGCCCTGCATGGATTCCTTAATAACTCTGTGCCTAACAGTTATATTATACAATTTTAAAAAGTTAAAAAAAAAAAGATATCATCATAATTTTATCATGCAGCCCTAGGAAGCCTTTCATGAGGGATGGCAAGAGAGCCTCACCTTAGCAGGGCCCTGAAGTGAGAGATGGAGCATTCCTGTCCCCTCCTGCCTTTCAGGAGCCAGAAGGAGTGGAGCCCCAGGCAATAAGCAGGGTTTCTTCAAAGAGGATTAGTTCCATTCCAGTAGGAACACACTTGGGTTTATCTCAGAGGCCTCACCCAGGGTGTGCCTTTTCTTCTTTTTTCAAGTTTGTGCCTTTCTTACAAGTGGGTTAAGCCCTGAGATAGTGTTAAGTAAGTTTCCCAAGAGTTCTCTTCTTAGGAGGGTACTTGTCATGGTATTAGAACAAAGGCAACAGGGCAGCTGTAGGTTTTCTGGGCTGCCAGAAATCAGAATTTCTCTCACAAAAAAACTGAAAGGAAACCCAGGCATCTGTCTTTCGAAGCAGCTACAGGTGTGTGATTGGTTAGGTTCTGTTTTCAACTTGACCAAATAATTATGCCCAATTGTCTGCACGCACTGGCCCTACTGTTGCTGCAAGGGTATTTCATGGCTGGTTGATAAACTAGAAGGCTGGTTTATTAAGTCATCAGTAAGTTGATTGCATCTGTGGCTGATTATATCTATGATCAACTAAAGTGTGACTTCCACAATGAGATAATCCAATCAGTTGAAGGCCTTTAAGGAAGAAGAGAGATTGTTTCACTGCTTCTTCAGCCAGTGAGCCTCTCCTATGGAGTTCATCCAGATCCTTCATTAGAGCTACCAGCTTCACAGTCTGCTCTAACTGGTTCTGTTTTTCTAGAGACACTTTACCAACCACAGAAGTGGTTCTTGAGAATTAGAATCTTAAAAATGGGGTTTTACAACTGGCTTTCTACTCTGACTAGACTCAGAGGCACTAAGGACTCTGTTTCCAATAATCAAGATGGCAGTGACAGTAGGTGAGTTGGCAAAAGAGATATTCAAAGTTTCGCTATTAGATTCTGCTAATTGCATGCTTATACAAGGCATGGCACTGGGTTAGAATGTTTGTGACATCTTTATAGAGTTTTGTGGAATTAAAAGGTATAATTATGTTGGCTGGTTGTGGATAGATACATTGGATACAGTGATGAGGAAAAGGGATGAACTGAAGGCTTTAAATTTGAAACTTCACCACCTTATAAATGATGTAAAGGTTTCCATGTGTGCCCTGAAGGAAAATCTTATTTCCTCTGATCACAGACTTGAGATCTCTGAAAACCAGACACAAAGCCTCATGTGTGAGCAGTAAACCAAAATCTCAACCTTGCATAGTGTCTGCTGTTAAAGTAAGGGCTTTGATTGGAAAAGAATGGGATTCTGAAATGTGGGATGATGATATATGGCTTGATAATGATGGTAATGGGCAGGCAGGACCCCTGGAATCTGCTGAGACTTTTCTAGATAGATCTATAGTGGACTGCCCTAAGGAAAGAGCTTCCTGGACTCCAGTCTTCTCAGAGGAGTCTTCTACCTAATGAGATTGACCCTTCACTGCCTGCTAACCCTGTAACCAGCTCTCCTGGGGAAATGCCCCCCACTCCTCTGTCTGCAGTGCACAATCCTTTTTCACCAGCTGAAAGTACAATGGAATACTGTGAGGTAATTGGCTTGAAAGACACTTCTATTTTTTTTCATGACCCACCCCCACCCACCACCACTCTTTTCTTTAAGACCTAAAACTATACTGAAGTGGCAACAGGCCCTGACAGGTGAGGTACAAAGTGTGACCCATGAAGGGGTACACTATAGTCCAAAAGAATTGCATGAGTTTTCCCATCTATATAGGCAAAAATCAGGGGAATATGTGTGGGAATAGATATTAATGGTGAGGGATAATGGTGGAAGGTAAATAAAGTTGGATCAGGCTGAATTTATTGATATGGGCCAAGTAAGCTGAGACTCTGCATTTACTGTTGTAGCTTGAGAAGTTACAAAAGGCATTAATAGTTTGCTTGGATGGTTGGCTGAAACATGGATCTAATGGTGACCAACATTACCTGAAGTCAAAATGCCAGAACTACTCTGGTATAATGTAGATGAGGGGATCCAGAGGCTTAGAGAAATGGGAATGTTAGAGAGGTTTTATCATGAAAGACCTGCTCACACACTCTAGGAGTTTCCAGAGGACACATCTTTCATCAGAACCTTGAGAAATAAATTCATGAGTCTAGCCCATCATCCCTGAAGAGATCTGTAGTTCCCTTCTCTGTAAGTCAGATATTACTATTGAAACTACTGCCACTGAGCTGAATCCTTAAACACAATGGGGATAATAGGATCCCATGAGTTGGCAGAAGACATGTGGTGACAGCTAATCACTGAAGACAAGGTGGGCATGGCTATAATGGATAGCAGACTCAAAGCAGCAGTCAAAACTATCTGACTCACAGTGACTTGTGGTACTGGCTAGTAGATCATGGGATACCTAGAAGTAAAATAGATGGGAAGTCTAGTAAATTTTTGTTTGAGCTGTATAAACAGAAGATTTCTAGGTCAAGTGAACAGAAGTCTAACTTAAATTACAAAAACTGAGAGTCATGGCCCCTTAATCAATTCACAGATCTGAGACAGTTTACAGATGCAGAGCCCTTCAATGAGGGGAAGGCCAGGTATCTTTGGGAAATGACCCTTTCACACTGCTCAAAATTTATACTGTTTATCTTCCTCCCAGAAAATTCCCCAAGGAGACATACAGCATTTTACTAAGGTGACTGTGCCCTAGGGAAAAGGAAATAATGAGATATTTCAGTGATTATTAGACACTGGCTCAGAAGTGACACTAATTCCAGAAGACCTCAAATATCACTGTGGTCCACCAGTCAGAGTAGGGGCTTATGGAGGTCAGATGATCAATTGAGTTTTATCTCAGGTCCATCTTACAATGGATCCAATGGGTCCCCAGACCAATTCTGTGGTCATTTCCCCAGTTCCAGAATGCATAATTGGAATCTACATACTCAGCAACTGCCAGAATCCCCAAATTGGTTTATGGTAGGAAGGGCCAAGTAGAAGCCACTAGAACTGCCCCTACCTAACAAAATAGTGAATCAGGAAAAGATGCTGTATTCTTGGAGGGATTTCACAGACTAGTGCCACTCTTAAGGAGTTGAAGGATGCAGGAGTTCTGTTTCCTACCATATCCCCATTCAATTCTCCTATTTGGCCTGTGCAGAAAATAGATGGATCTTTGAAGGTGACAAAGGATTACTGGAAACAACCAGATGGTGATTCCAATTGCAGCTGCTGTCCCAGAGGTAGTATCATTGCTTGAACAAATCAACGCATCATCTGGTACCTGGTATGCAGCTATTGATTTAGGAAATGTCTTTTTCTTAATAGCTGTCAGTAAGGACCACCAGAAATAGTTTGCTTTCAGCTGGCAAGGCCAGTAGTATACCTTCACTGTCCTGCCTTAGGGATATATCAACTCTCCAGCCCTATGTAACAATCATGTTCGCAGAGACCTTGATCATTTTTCCCTCCCACAAGACATCACAGTGGTCCATTATATTGATGGTATCATGCTGATTGGGCCTAGTGAGCAAGAAGTAGCAACTTCTCTAGACTTATTGGTAAGGTACTTGCAGGTCAGGAATAGGAGATAAATCCAACAAAACTACAGGGTCTTCAACCTTAGTGAAATTTCTAGATGTCCAGTGGTGTGGGACATATTGAGATATCTCTTCTATGGTGAAGGATAAGCTGTTGCATCTGGCCCCTCCTACAACCAAAAAAAGCACAACATCTACTTGGCCTATTTGAATTTTGGAGACAACTTATTCTTTATTTGGGTGTGCTACTCTTGTGCATTTACCAAGTGAACAGAAAAGCTGCTAGTTTTAAGTGGGAACCAGAACAAGAAGAGGTTCTGTGACAGGTGCAGGCTGCTGTACAAGCTGCTCTGCCACTTGGACCATATATCCAGTAGATCAAATGGTGCTGGAAGTATCAGTGGCAAATAGGGATGCTGTCTGAAGCCTTTGGCAGTCCACTATAGGAGAATCATAATGCATACCTTTAAGATTTTTTGAAGGTTGGTGTATTGAGTCATCAGTCAGTTGATTGCATCTGTGGCTGATTACATCTACAATCAACTAGGAAGTGTCTCTCACAACAAGATAATCCAATCTATTGAAGGATTTAAGGAAGAAGAGAGACTCTTTCACTGTGGAGTTTGTCCAGACCCTTCATCATTGCTTCCAGCGTCACAGCCTACCCTACAGGTTTTGGATCTTCCATTCCCATGGTTGCATGAGACACCTTTATAAATCTCACATTTACAGATCTCTCCTATTGGTTCATTTTCTCTAGAGAATTCTGACTAACACAGGTAGTCTCAATCTCATTCCAGACCAAAGCTTTCCTATCCCATCAACTTCTCCTGAAGCCTTCACAGTTATGAAATGCAAGACCTCCAGCTTCAGTGCCACCACACACCTTGTATACTGATGTTTTCTGGCATCTGCTTAGGAACTAGAGATTGGGACAAGGAGTACCTAAAATCCCTGTGGAAAGTGAATAAAATAGATTTCCAGATAGTCCAGTTTCAGATCCTTGAGGGTCTTCTGGAGGGCTTCCCCCACAAGGGGTCTCTCAAAGAAGGTACACCATAACTGCCAAGGGGACAACAATAGGTGTTCAGGAAAGACAGTTCACATTCTCCCTGCTACTTGATTTACAACTGGTCTGAGGACAGGCTATATATAATAATTTTAAGGCACATGATTCAGTTATGTAACAAACCAAGGATCAACAAATCAAGGACATTTCTTACCTGTTGAAGGCAATTTATTTTCTTACCTCTCTTAGCACATTACCTGTATCACACCATTTAGCATATTGGCCACTGATTCAATATTTGTTTTCCAATGGTTGTCCCATCCTTGGCTATAGGATTTCTGAGGTCAAAAATTTACTCTGAAATTTAAATACCAACCTCTCTGAGTCCTCTTTACCAATCTCATGTCTCTAAGACTTTCAGATATAAAGATGACATTACACGTTTCCAGACTCACTTTTTTTTTTTTCAAAGCTTAACAGATTTATTGATGAGAGAAAAGGCAGGCATGTGGGAGCCAGCGAAAGGAAGGAAAAATGGCTCCCCCACACTCACCTTTTAATCTACAGAAATAAAGTGGAATTCATATTTGACAATAAAAAAAGCTCCCATTTTTTCAAAATACCCCCTGGCTGAAAAATCTCAGGGCCATGGCCATTAAGACCACAATGCTAAAAAGTAGATCCCTGATTGCACCCTTAGCCATTGACAGCCATTGGGCAGATTTACTCCCACTGGCAGGGAGTAAGGATATCATAGGCATTTCTCTGCTAGGTGGAGCCAATGCCAATATAGGAAAATCAACTCAAATCAGCAGCCAGAGTCTCTGCATAGTAATGCTGGTCTGGAGTGAGGTTTTATTCATATGTGGGCTTGTTATAAAGACAGACACAAAGAGGGCTGGAAGGAAATAACTTGTGTACTGGTAGGGAAGGCTGACAGGATTCTTGGTGCAGACCAAATCCACATACATCAGCCGTCTTTGAGGTTAAGTTCTCCTGCCAAATGTACCTTGCTAACAATGAAGAGGTCCTCCCACTTAACAACCTCCTTTTGGATCTTGTCTTGGATGGCTTTGCCAATCTCATTCTATTTCCTGTAGGCATAAACACAGTCAATGTGGTGATACCCTATGTCAATTGCTACCTTCACAGCCTCTGTGACTTTGCCTGGAGGAGACTGAAAGGAAAAGACCATCATATGCTCTTATCTCCAAACCACCACACAGCCCAGGCTCTCCAAACCAAGGCCATACTGGGGTCCCATTTTTCAGGAGACATCAGAGAAGAAAACACATTTTGGAAAACATGCCAGAAGAGAAGGTGGGAATGGGTACCCCAAATTTCTGAAATGATATTTGAATGAAAGGATCACCTCTTTGTTCTAGGGAAAGAAAAAAGAGGAGGGAAGAAAGTGGATTAGTTTGAAATTGTGCCCTCAATCCTTTCCAAACTGAGTCAATTCCCTTCTAGTATAAGTTACCCTCAGCCTGGAAATATCTCCTGCTGTGTGAGAGCAGCAGATGGTTCCTACTGGAAATCTTTCTAAAGATCAGACTGATAACTTGACTCTGAGATAATTTCAGAGGGAATTTCAGAAAAGTTCTCCAAACGGTGATAAGGGTCTGGAAATGATCAGGGTAGTATAAACCAGGCACTACCGCCTACATAATACCTCTGAAACTTGTCCACAAGATGGGAATAATAGTCCTTGTGTCATGAGGCTGTTGTGTTAAAGGCCACAGTGAAATGCAAAGTTTAGCACAGGGCATGACACACACTATGGCTCAGTCAGTACAAGCCAATAATGATGGTTTCAGAAAAGGGAGAAATAGGATATCATGTACAAATGGAGTTTCTTTGTCTCCAAGTAAAAAAAAAATGGAAATGGCATCAAAATTACTTCATATTGGTATACTCTGGCCATGCAATTAAAAAAAAAGGAGCATATTATTGATCTTTCACAAATTCTCTTTGGTTCTTATTAATATGACAACCACTTATAGGCCATTACATCTCATGGTCACACCTATTACTAAGTTGCCCTCCAAAAATATTATACTATTTAAGGCTCCCATCAGCTGTGCTCATTTCCCTGCACCCTTACCAATGCAGTTGTCATTATTTTGTTTTCTTTAATTGTTTTCGCCATTTTGGAAGATAAAACTGGAACCTCATATATGACCTTTTGCATATACCAGAGTGATTTTGTTAACTCTCCATTCTCTTACATCAATCTTTTTGTATTCTTTACTTCAAACAACCAGTTTAGTTGTTTTACAGTATGCTTTAATATCTGAGAGACAAATCCTCCTCATTATATTTGTTTTAAAATTTTTCTTGCATCTAGTTTCATGTTATTCTTCTGGATAATTTTTGAATCACTTTTAAAGTTTTAAAAAATCTTTTAAAGTTTCAAAAGAATTTATTGGGGTTTTAAATGGAATTGTGTTTTAATTTGAGTAGAACTGGCAGTTTTAGCGATATATAGTCTTCCTAACAAGAAATACAGTATGTCTTTTTATTTACTCAAGTATTTTTTATTTCCTTGGTTTAGTTTCTTAGCTGCCAAAACAAATATCATGTAATGAGTTGGTTTAAACAATGGGAATTTCTTGGCTCACAGTTTTGAGGCTGGGAGAAGTTCAGAATCAAGACATTATCGAGACAATGCTTTCTTCCTGAAGACTGTGCCATTCTGGGCTGGCTACTGGTAATCTCTAGTCCTTGGCTTTTCTGTCATATGGTATAATGCATGCAGCAGACCTCTCCTGGCTTCTCCTTCTTATGCAGGTCTCCACTGACTCTCACCTTCTAACGTTGCCTATGACTTTCTTTTTCTGCAATCTTCCCTATAAGATTTACAGTAAAAGGATTAAGACTCATCCTGACTCAGCAGACCACACCTTAACTGAAGTAAATTCACCAAAAGATCCTAATTACCAAGGTTCTCATGCACAGCAATGGATTAAAGTTCAAAGTATGTTTTTTAGGGTACATACTTCCAAGCAACCACACTCCTTAAGTAATATTTTGTGGTTCCTTCATATATTTCCCACACATCACTTGTTAAGATTATCTCTAGGTTCTTAGGTCTTTCATTGTTATTGTGAAATGGGATCTTTTCTTGTTATAATTTCTAGTGGCTATTGCTGGTATATAAAAAAGCCTTTCATGTCTAAGCATTTCAATTCCAGCCATTTTATTATACAATTATTCGTTATAGTTGTTGTTGTTGTTGTTTTTTTTTTTTTTTTGGTAGCAGTGAGTGGGAACTGGATTGTGAGGAATTGAGATTTTACTTTTCTGAAGAAGACTTCAAACTTTCTTCACCAGGTCTTGGGATCATCTTTGATTCATTTTTAAAATCTGGACTTACTGTAAAGGGAATAATTTTTACTTTCATTAAATTGAATAATCCCCATATAGCTCAAGAGAAGCCCCTTTGACACCCCATTAGCCATGAGGCTTTTCATCAATAGTTTGGAATCCTTGGTGACTATAATCTACTAGGCCATTTTTTACTAAATGAGTTCATCTTAAACTGAAGTCTATTTGACACCATCCATGATGTTACAAAGTGGCTACCACAGAGACTTTTCTGCAGGCTCCCCCCATTAGCTGGCATTTTACCACTCAGAAGAATTTGGCATCATCAGGAAATTTGAGGACTCCCTTTCACAGACATCCTTCCATATAATTTATAACACAAGTGTTCATAGCAGCCTGATTTATAATAGTCAAAAGGTAGAAATGACCCAATTGGCCATCAACAAGTGAGAGAAGGCAGACACAAAAGGTCAACTATTATATGATTCCATTTATATGAAATACCCAGAGTAAATAAATTCATAGAGACATAAAGCATATTGGAGGCTTCCAGAAGCTGGGATAGAGGCAGCTGGGAAAGTAACTGCTTAATGAGTAGAGGGCTTCCTTTGGGAGTGATGGAAATGTTTTAGAACTAGAAAGAGGTGGTGGTTTCACAACATTGTGAATGTACTAAATACCACTGATTTGTAGATTTCTAAATGATTAATTTTATGTAATATGAATTTTACCTTAAAAAAAAACAATTTTTAAACAAACAGACAAATCCCAGTGCTGATACCAGACATGCCTAAACAGAATTGCCCAATCTGACTATTCTGTTGATTGAAATGTTTCACAATCTGGAAGAAATAAGTCAAGGTGGTACTTTCAGTAGGAACCAGTGAGAAGATTGCAGATTGATGACACAATAATCCTAGACTCCCACTTTGTAATTTAGGGGAAATGAATCATCTATAGATGTAAAAAGAAAGGAAACATTATTACCAGAACAGGAGAGGGCTCTTGAGCTATACCTCTGCTGCCTGAGAAAATAATGCTTTCATAAGAGATGGTATTCAGATCAGGGTCCTGGTATATACAGGGGAAATCAAGGGTATTTTCTTCCTGAATTTTTTTCTTTGCTTTCTTCAAAAATATACATTGCAAAATACCAATTTATATATTTATCTGTGTGTTTGAGCCTCAAGAACATTTAACTGACTCAGTCCATGATACATCTACGTCATTGGTTCATCCAGTGCCCTCTCTTGCTTGTTTGATGTATGGATTTATACATTTATTCTATTTTAGCTCCTTTTTTTTAAATGTTCAGGCAATCATTTTAATGTGTGTGATATGCATTGTTTCAATGTATTTGTTCATAACATTTATTGGTATTAAGTATACATGTGTTTTAAATTTATATGAGTAGCATTTTATTATTCAATCTGCTTCTTGTTCTTCCACTCAAATATAAGCACACTTAATCCATAACTTGAAGCTGACATGTTCCATGTTTTCCACATAGTGCTCCATGCTATGCATTGGCCACAATAGCCTATAACTTTCACCTGTATAATCTTTGTACAGGTGAAGGTGGTAAGCCTTTCAAGGAGTAGAGGATCCCCTGAAATAGCATGAAGCCCATTGATTTGTCTGCCAGGCAATCAGGAGATACAGTAGAGGAAGGAAGGACAGATGAAAAGAAAGGACAATATCAAGCATTATACTAAGGGCATTTGTGTTTATTTTCCTATTCAAGTCCAAAGTAACTCTACTGGGTAGATATTATTGTTATGAAGCTTGTACTTTAGATGAGATGACTAAAGATTAGGCAAAGTGTTGAGAGTCAGTCCTGGGCAAACCGGGATGGTTGAACAGAGTCAACCTATCAGTCAGTGAAAGGGCTTCCATTTAGACCCAGATTAGTTTTTCTCAAGAGGAGTGATCCTCAACCTTAGTTGTACATTGTAATCACCTGGGGAACTTTTAGAGTATTGATGCTAAGAAACCCTCCTCTACTTCCCCTGTTCCAACAAATTCAGGTTTAATTGGACTGAGGTTTTTGTCTTAAGTAGATATATTTTTAGAGCGTAACATACATTCAGAGGAGTTCTCAGAATGTAGGCATAGGTTGATGAACTTCACAGAGCCAGTACTCGCATAAAACTAGCACCCAGAACAAGAAATTGAACATTACAGATCCAGAGGTCCTCTTTATGCCCCCTTCTAGTCACTCCCTAATCTCCAAAGGCAACCACCATCCTGATTTCTAACACCATAGAGTAGTTTTGCCTGGTTTTTGAAACTTGTAAGATTCATTCAAGCTGTTGAATGTAGTTGTAGTTTGTTTACTCACATCATTGTGTAGTATTCTGTTCTAGGAGGAAAATGCAATATTTGTTTTTCACTTTTGATGAACATTAGGGATGTTTCCAAACTGGGGTTACTATGAAGTAACAGTGCTATAAATATTCTCATATGTGTCTTTTCGTGAATATATACTCAACTTTCTGATGAATATTTACATGAGAGTGAAATTGCTGGGCATTGGAATAAGCTCCTCAGATGATTCTAAGGTTGGTGCTTAGAATCTTGGTGCTGAATTGAATTCCAGCCAGTGATCAGGCCCACAATCAAGTTTGCCGGGTGCATCTTTCACCCCCACACAGCCAGGACCATGTTATGACTTTCATGGGCTCCAGCCACTTCTGCCTTTGGGGATCCCTCCTGTAAAAATATTTAAAAGAATATTTTGTGACTGCATCAGAATGAAGACTGGATTAATAAATATAAATTCATTGTCATATTCATGTTTTTCTTCTGAGTTTAAAAGAAATTAAAATAAGAACATTTTTGTGGATCATAAAAAGTACTAGTCTCTGGACATTGTGCCTATGGTGCCGAATGGATGAGCCAGCCCTGCACGTGGCCCATTCCCAGATGGGACAATCTCATTCTTTCTTTACTATGTTTTTATTTTTGAAACTCTACACTTGTTTTTCACATCCAGTCCACCTGTCTACTGCATCTTAAAAACAGTCCATGATTTCCTCTGTGTTGTGAACTTGTGAACTTGCAAACTTGCTACCATAATGGGAAGGCCTTCCAACCCACCCTCAAGACTCTTTTTTGCCTTCATCCTGCAGACTACTCTCTGGGGCTTCTAACTCTATGGCATCTTTATTTCCTATGAGTGCCATTGTCCCAATGAAAATGGGGTGAAACCAGCTTTAAGGGCTCACTTTGGTCTGTTGGGGTTTCAACTTATAGACCTGAGTTAAGTTATAGAGTCTTAGATCATGAGTGCAGTAGGAGCTTCTGTTTCTTCATAGAGAGTAAAAAATGATGCAACTGACTGTGGAAAGCTGGATGCTGGATGTCTTTTCTGTGTAAAGGAACTCAGCTGGAGGGGAAAGAGAGGGGAGTTGAAGACTTCATTTCCCTGTGACTGTTTCCTCCATGAAATAGGGCTGAAAGAGGAGTGTGAGTAGCAGTTTCTTGGTTTAGAAGTTGTAATTGCAGGTTCAGTTTTGAGATGGATAAATCCTGACCTGATCAGAATCTGTTCTGGCTGGTTTGGGTAGTCAGCAATCCAGGGGAGAGCTGTGGCAGCCTGTGACCATATAGCATAGGCTTGTGGCTAGGTACTGCATCACTTCTGGTCTGCAGGTAATAGGGCTTTCTGTCTTTCGTGTGTTTTCACATGTTTGAGAGTTGACTTTTGTTGAATCTTGAAGTGTCTACTAACCTTCCAACTATGAATTATGACATAGTTCATTTAGCTCAATTGGCATGATATTCCATATAAGTGGAAAATCTTAACATACTTCATTAATTTTTCAAAATTATATACTTCAATATTGGGTGATAAGTGCATGACTCATAACAGGGTGGCCACTAGGTTGTAGTAGAAAGTCTTGTGAATCTATATATGGGCCTTTTATTATTCCATCTTATAGTGGATGACATGGTAGTGTGAGTATTTTGAATTAGTAAATCCTTGTGACTTACAATATAAAGAAAGCTGTATTATCCCTGTTATAGTGGATATAGTGGTTTAGAACCACTTGAACTATGAGTCAGTCAAAAGGGAGATTTTTATTGACTAGCTGGAATTAGGAAGGTGTATGAGTTAGCCATTTCTGTATAACAAGCCAGCTCAAAACTTGACTTTTAACTAAAGCCATTAATTTGATCATGATTTTGTGAGTTGGCAAATTGGGGTCAAATTGTTTGGTAAGTGTGCTCTGCTCCACATGTTACCAGCAGGGCTCACACGCATGTTGGGGCTTCATTTGGAAGGGCTGAGCTGGCTAGGGAGATTAGAATTCTTCTCCACAGGTGTCTAATCCTCCAGGAGGCTAGCTTAGACTTGTTCACAAGGCAGCAGCATTCTAAGGGGCCTATGCTTGGAAAGTATGATGTTATTTTCCTTCCATTCTATCTGTCAAAGCAAGTCATAGTCCAGCACAGATTCAAGGATTGGGGAAACAAACTCCACCTCTTAGTTGAGTTGCTGCAAAGACTTTGCAGCCATTTTAAGTCAGCACCAGGAGATTTAACAGAGCTCTGATTAGGTGCTTTCTAGCCTCATGAACTATAGACCTAGTCCTGTTTTTGAACTTATAAGATACTATGTCTCTCTTTTATTTAGTTTGAGGAGTATATGTATATGGAACATTGTGTAATGAGCTTACTTTGGTTAAAAAAACTAAACTAAAAACAAAATGGGAAAAAAATTATTTCATAGAAGAAGAATGAGCTAGGGTTAGTGATCATTTGTCATTCCCTTGATGATACGTTCCCCACATCAGTTTATCCAAGAGGGAGAGTCAGCAGCATCTAATGTATCTGGGAGAAACAGGGAGGAAAAGACCAATTTCCAGAACAGAGGAACAGAATGAGCCAAGACCCTCAAGGTTTTTTGATGGGAGAAGCTGAGAACCAGAGGAATACCAGAAGAAGAGAGTATATGGACACTCAGAGATCAGAGCTACTTCTCCAGGTGAAGATGGAGAACTCCGCTGGAGCAAGACGGTCTAGGGTCACAAAGCCCTGTTCATGGAAGTAGATTAACCTTGAAACTTAACAGAAAACCACTGACACATGCACTGGTTCTTCTTAGGCTTTGAACCTAATTTTGAATTCTTAATATGTATTCTTTCTCTTATAAACAAAACCCTAAGTTGCATAATTTCAGACCTCACAAAAACTGGGTCCACCCCTCCATGTTGACATTTTTTTTAATTTTAACTTAAGTGCTTTTATTAAACCACAACATCTTAAATGAACAAATCTCGAAATTGTTAACTACTGTTAGGGATACATCATATTTGCACATTTCACACAATAAGAAACATTCAGAAAGTTTTAATATCTACCTTGAGTCTGTTTCTTCCAAACATTTTCCCATGAATATCTAGAAATGTACTACCATAAGTTGAATTCATAGCTTCAGAAAAGAACACCTTTCATTAGGAGAACATCTCCTGTAATATATTTATCACTATTGGTGGTACTGGCCCTTGTACTACTGGCACTAGAAATTTAATTGAATGACAAATTTTAACTGACTCTTGCTTAATTTTATTTCTTCTAAGATTCATTCAAATATGGAACCAAAGTTACATATAACTGAAGCAGTTCTATACCTTTCAAATATATGCCTTCTGGCCATTCTAAACTAATCCCTTCCCAAAATATACCATCATTTATGAACATAAGAAAACTGAGCATTCTCGAATATGGGGCGCATTAAGTTCCTTGAGATACTTAAAGATTGGTTTAAGTTGAGAGGGGAAAAAAAAAATGTGCTTGCTTTCAAGGAAAAAAAAAATGGCTTCATTCAAATAACTTATCCCCAATCCTTTTGATGATGGTGTAGCTATCAAAATGAATAATGTCCAACTTGGCACACACACAATAGAATGAAGTCAACAAAGATGCCAATAAAGCTCTGAGTTTTCCTTCTATGTGGAAAAAAGTGATAAAATATCCATGTTAAGACATTTTTTGTCTTTATTATAGAACAATAAGAAGCTATTGACATTTTTGTTATTTCTTTTTTAAAAAAGGAAACTTTTAATTTGAAACATTCTGGACATAAGCAAAAGTATGTTTCCCTCCCCGCCCTCTTTCTTTCCTTGTTCTCTGCTTAAGAAACCATATTACCTATTCTTTTTAGTTCCCACAATCTTGATATTGCTGATTATGTTCCCATGGAGTTTTTTATGATGCCACTTTGTCCCCTGAGTATATTGAAAACAGCCAATTAGCTTTAGATGCTTAATCAGACTGAGATTCAATTTTTGTGTTGTGGTTGTTTTGGCAAGGCTATTACTTCACAGGTAGGAGTGTATTAATGACTGCCTATCTCTTTATTTGTGATGTTAGCAGCCATTATTGGTAAATCCATTATCTGATTAAAGACTACAAAGGAGTGTGGTAGATTGAATTTTGTATCCCAAAAAGAAATGTTCTTAATCTTAACCTGCATTCCTGTGGGTGGGAACCCACCTATAAATAGGACCCTTTGAAGATATGTTATCAATTAAGGTGTAGACTCACTTGTGAATAGGATCTTCGAAAATTCCACTTAGATGTGGCCCAACTGATTAGGGTTAATCTGTATTACCATACCACCTTAAGAGAATTCAGACATTCTAAGTCAGAGAAGACCAAGGGAGAAGTGGGAAGTCAGCAGACACTGTTGAAACAGACAGACATAGGAAGAAGACCAAAGACGTCATGTGATGGGAAGCAGAAATGCAAGCCAAGAAACCCCAAAGATAGCACAGAATGCTACAGACGAAAGAAAGCATGACCTCACCTACATATTGCTTTTGGACTTCTAGCCTCAGAAACCATGAGCAAAGAATTGCTTGTTAAATCAACCCATCGTATGGTAATTGTCATAGCAACCTGGAAACTAAGACAAGATTGATTTACTAATTCTACCATTCTTGACTCATTCATTAGCTGGCATACTTCAGCTAAGAAATTAGAGAAATTTCTCCTAACACATGATTTGCCTTTCCTAAGGTAGAATTTATTTAGAAAAAATGGATAATGATTGATTTAATCTTTTTTTCAGCTTTTAAAAATGAGGTTCTCAAGCACCCTCTAAAGGTGACCCTAAGTTGTTGTTTAGTATTCTTTGAACTCATAGATTTAAATGTATCCAACATGTTTAAGTCTATTGCAATCTATTTGTTCCAGCACAGCACAACCCAAAGACCAGAAAACACTGTAAGCAGAGAATTAGACATGGGTTTTATTTGGGACTTACTGACAGGAGATGGCTCTTTCCTCGTGTAACTAGTAGGGAAATGGAAATCAGTAATCTGCAAAAGCAAGAGGAAGAAAAGTGCCTAATATAGTTCAGCAAAGTCTCATGAGATCTGGTTACAAAGAAGATTCAGCAGAATCTTGCAAGAGTTGATTGCCAACAGTGATTAGGGAAGAGGTATTTGGATCGCTTTAACAATAACATCTGTGCTCTCATCACACAGTCTTCTATGTGTTTCAGGTTTCATCTCCTAAGGAAGGGAGTCCCAAATCCTGGACAACCACAGTCCACCCCCTGCAGCAGTTTTCCATTGACCACAGCACAGATATTGCATCTATATTCCACAAAAATAGTATAAAAGACAACAGGACACTGGGAGTCCCCACACAGAGATAGCAACCCCACAAAGGGATGCTGCCATGGCCAAGAAATGGAATTAAACTTCTCTACTGACAATTGATAAAAACCTGTGAATCCCACCCTAAATGAGAAGATTCTTTTCCAGGTGTTCCAATGTGTTTAATTCTGCCAGGCCAACAGGGCATTCCATACAGTCTAATTCACAGGGTTCACGGTCCAAGGCAGGCCAATAGCATCCAACAACGGCATTTCAGTGCACATTCAGGATTGGGATTTATTGTGCATGCAGGTTACCACAGAAGCCCATTGCAGAAAATATTTGCTACAATGCTAAGGGTGAACAAAATGTAAAGCTAAATTTTCATTAGTAGACAGAAGTGTTCTTGGAGAAGAGGTTTTATGAGGGGGGTTCAGATATCATACTTTTTTCTCCCTGAATTTGCAGGGACCTCTCTGGGATTATGGTCATTGTCAACCTAGGCATAATAAGTGTCCACAGAGTCATACATACTATAAGGAGGTATGGGGGGGGTCCTGGGTTGTATACATATATAATACACAAGTTATAAGGAACAACAAAACCCTTCAGTCTTATTTCTGAAGACAAGTCAAATTTCAATGCAGATCATTCTAGAACGCGATGTGCCTGGCCTCCTTTCCTTTGCTTTCTATTTGTGCCACATAACCATCAAAAAATCTTAGCTGAACTACAAATTGTTAATGTTATAGTCTCTCTCAGCTGTAATTATAAAAGAGTCCCTGCCTCAGCTTCACTATGTAAGAATGGCCATGTTGTCTCAATATGATCCCAAAATAGTGAAGGAGTTCTTATCAGTGGACATTATTAAATCTAACAAAAATATAGTTGCTACCTATTTTTAGATTTATCCTTAAAAAAAGTAGGTCCCTCTAAGCCATTAACTTTTTTGTTCATTTTTTTCTCCTAAAATTCTGATTTGAGAGATTATTCTTTATTTATAATTCCTTAGAGGGAGCATAAGAACAAAGTGACATATTCTAGAGCATGTTTTTTGTTTATATTCTCTGTTAGCAAGACAGTACCAGCACATAATAAACAGAGATTTACAATGTAATGAATATTTTGTGTCCTTCTAATGCCATTTGGACTAATAAAGAGCAATTTTAAAACATGTTCAGGGTGAACAATTGGCATTTCCTTATCACAAGCACACTAGATCTAAATATAAGGATCTGTCCTACATTCTGCATTTCTTAATCCCTGTTGGGCCAACAAACTTGAGTTTTCAGGAATGAAAGGTCAATAAACTGTTACAGGATAAACTGTTTTAAATGACCGATTTAGGACTAATGTGGTTGAATTAAGGCAATAACTTTAATAAGCCTACCTGCATCTTCCACGTCAGTAAAATTTAGAAAATAATTTTTGCCCATCTCTATAAAAAATATTTACTCCATATGCTACCTAGTGTGTGACAGAGACTAGATAAGTCTGCCACGTGTGCTGTTTAAAAAATCATAATAGACTTGGGCTGAAAGAAAGCCATATGCATGCATTTTCCTTTCCTTTTCTAAGATACCCTGCTCCAACTCGTCTTTAAATAAAAGTTTCCTTCTTGATTGATTTAATTTTTCACCTTAGCAAGTGCTAGAACAACCTATGTTCTCTGTGAAACAATGTATTTTTCATTAAGAATTTTTTAAAATAAAAAAACTGAAAGTTATGGAGTATTCTCAGCAGCTGTGATATTCTTCCCAGTCTACCAGAGAAATGAAAAAAGCCACATTTTACACAAGTTAAAGGAAAACAATACTACAAGTCAGCACTTTTCAACAAAGCAAAGAATAAATTATATTCTATATTACTTTTAGGACTTGATAGAATCCCCAGGATAGCACCTTTGGATGGGCTGAATGATTAACTGAGCTAAAGTTATTACATGAAGCTTAACATTCAACACTGTCATTTAAAAATTAGCATCACTCAATTTTTCACCCAGGGTATATTAATACAACTTTTGGGTGACCCCAATACCCCATGGACTTAGGATTCTGAAAGTGTAGCTGCAATGACCAGGACCACAGCCAATCAACCTCATTTTCCCTAGTTTCTAATGCTTGTTGCCACAGGCAAGAGCAAGTTATTTTCATTATTGCCTCACTGCAATTGTAGCATCACTGGTCCCTTTACCTATATTCACAGGGCTTGCATAAATCCAGCAGTTATTAATATAATAGGAGCAGGAGCAGCTGCTTTGGGCCTCTGGCTGGTGAGGGCCAGAAATGACTCAACTGTCTGTACCTGTCTTGGTCAATAAGCATCTCCAGCACTCAGCACAAAACCTAACTTAGTTCACTTATGGCATTCTCTATGCAGGATGGGCATTGTCTCTGTGACTATGAAATGCTGAGGATCTTGCTGAGTTTTAAAATTCATAGGAAAATCAGCTTCTGTTCTTGAACCCAAAACATCAGGTAACAGGGATTAACCAAGGCTTATAGCATTTTGATTCAATTCAGGAATTCAGGTGGAGTTGCAGAAAGGAATCACCCCCTGGAAAAGTGTTGGAACCCAGAGGCCTGGAGAGAAGGACAGCAGAGATCACCCTGTGCCTTCCCACATAAGAAAGAACTTCAGTTGAAAGTTAGCTGCCTTTCCTCTGAAGAATTATAAATGAACTAAATAAATCCCCTTTCATTGAAAGTCAATCTATCTCTGGTGTGTTGCATTCTGGCAGCTAGCAAGTTAGAACAGATTTGGTACCAGAGAAATGGGGTGCTGCTTCAGTTTACAAACACCAGACATGTTGGATGAGTTCTTTGGATGGATAAGGGGAAGACTTTGGAGGAACTGTGAAGAGAATGATGGAGAAGTCCTGGAGTGCTTGAGGAGACTGTTGGTATAAATGGAACCACTGCCAGTCTGGACAAAGGGGGACACAAAAGGGACAAATTGGAGTTTGCAGAGTGAGAACCATGGAAGCTTGGATCTGAAGCCAAGAAACCTTGGTCAGGAGAGTGGACCCACCCATATACACGGAGAGGGTGAGTTTGCCCTGAAGGCAGAGGATGAGTCTCCCACCTCATTGCAGTGGAAGAGTTGTGCTGCCTCAGGCCTTAGAAAAGGTACAGCATGCTCCTTGGGGGCTGGGGAGAGCCTGGCTGCCACCACATGGAGGGGATGAGCATGTGCCCCACAAATGAAAGCGAGCCCAGGTGTGGCCCTGATGCCTGGAGAGGGTGGAGCTGAGAAAAAGGTGGTCTCCTTAATGTCCCCTGAGGTTGATTTGGAAAGAGGTGGGCCACTGCATAGCCCCTTGGAAAGGGTAGACTGCCACTTTCTAACACTGAAGGATAAATGACTTCCAGACTTTGAAATACAGTGGTGTTTGCCGTGCAGGTTTTCAGAACTATTTGGGTCTTATGACTCCTGTGTTCCTTTCAATTTCTCCCTATGGTAATGAAAACCTGTACACTGTGAATGCCCTCCTTTGCATATTGTCACCAGATAACTTGTTTTGTGATCCATAGGTCCACAGACAGAAGAGAATTTTTGTCACTTTAATATCGTTTAAGGTGATGTGTATAGTTGCCAAGTTTACAAGGGGTGGACATGTGGTAGTCAGATTCAGGTGTCAACTTGGCCAGGTGAAGGTGCCTAGTTCTATTGCTATGGACATGAGCCAATGGCATGTAAACCTCATCTATTCCTGATTATATCAGCAGTCATCTAGGATGTGTGCCTACTGCAATAAATGATGTTTGTTTTAATTGGCTGGTGCTTAAATGAGAGAGCTCAACATAGCACAGCCCAAGCAGCTCAGCATACCTCATCTCAGCACTCAGAACTCAGCCTAGGCCTTTGGAAATGCAGATAGGAATCACCCCGGGGGAAGGTGTTGGAACCCAGAGGCCTGGAGAGAAGGCCAGCAGAGATTGCCCTGTGCCTTCCCACATAAGAAAGAACCTCAGTTGAAAGCTAGCTGCCTTTCCTCTGAAGAACTATATGTTAACTAAATAAATCCCCTTGTATTGAAAGCCAGTCTGTCTCTGGTGTGTTGCATTCCAGCAGCTAGCAAACCAGAACAGACAGTCACATGATAAAAGGTATGAGTTATACAATCTTCTTCAAGAATCAAGGCTACAGGATTGCAGTTTAACAGTTTCAGTATTTCCTTCTAGCTATTCTAATAAATGACAAAACTAAAAAGGAATATCTATATAGTGCATAAGAATAACCTCCAGAATAATCTCTCAGCTCTATTCAAAATATCTTAGCCACTGAAACTTTATTTTGTTTCATTTCTTTCTCCCATTTTGGTCAATAAGTCTTCCTCAATCCCACAACATCAGGGCCAGCTCATCCCTGGGAGTCATGTCCCACATTGCTAGGAAGATTTATACCCTTGGAAGTTATGTCCAACTTAAGAGAGAGGGTAATGATTTTATTTGCAGAGTTGGCTTAGAGAGAGAGGCCACATCTGAGAAAAAAAAGAGGGTCTCTTGGGGTGACTCTTAGGAATCATTATAAGGAGGTTTAGTTTCTTCTTTGCAGGGACTAAGTTTCATAAGGGAAAGCCCCAAGATCGAGGGCATGTCTTGTTAAATTGATAGTTCTTAATGCTTGTGAGAATATCAGGAATTCCCCTAGTGGGGGAGTTTAAGATTTCCTCCTTTGTCCACAGCTCCTGCTGGGGACATTGCAAATATTTTTTTTCCACCTAAACTTCTCTGGGATATACTGAGCATTGCATTAACCTCTACAAAATAACAAGACCTCATTCCCTATTCAAGGTTCCATGTAATTACATTGTTTGAATAAACTGACCATACAGATTAAATGAGAATATATAAGTTTTGTATCAAATAAACATCTCTTCCTTTGGTCTCATACAGAAGTTAAGGTTGTAAAATACAGTCAGTATCAGCCTTTATCCTGTATTCTGAAACCCATATTAAGTCCAACTTATTTTTGATAAGGTTGTCAAGCTTTGTCCCACCGAACTGGGGCAGGGGAGTCTTTTCAACAATTGTGCTAGGGGAAGTTCTGGGAAGATGGTGGAATAGGATAGATATAGTTCAAGCTGCTTCAAGGAATAGCTAGAGAAGGGATCGGAAGGTAACTGAGACAGCGATTTCTAGGGTGTAAGTGACCTAGGAGAGTCCTCTGCACCACATAGGGAGGCCCTGGTTGCAAAAGCTGAGGAACTGAGAAGCAGAGAACTGGAGACCATCAGACTGGTGTAAACAGCTTAACGTGGAAGCCTGGAGGCCTCAGGAGTGCACGGATGGGGAGGCAGGGACTAGGAAGTAAGAAAAGCCTCGTTCCTTGAACACACTACCCTCGCCAGCACAGCCCCATGACCCACGATGCACTCCATACCCCATGTACCTGACCCCCATCACCCACCCCCACACCCCACAATCCAAGTTACCCCTGCCCCACCAACCCCCCACGAGCATACCCACCCCATACCTCCAGCCCAGGTGTCTATAATGCCTGCTTTAGTCCGACCCACCTCTCCTACAAAAGTGCAGTTTGCCCCGCCCCTCCCAGGACATACCTACCTGTCCCTGCCCCCTGCAGATGGTTGCCAGCACATAAATGCTATGGGTGCTTACCTCCATACACAGGCAATACCCGCCCATAGCCCATATAGTCATGCAATGCCGCCCCACTCCACCTGAGCTCTGCACATGTGTACATCACTTTACAGCACTCCCAGATCCATGCATGCACATAGACCCCAGTCATGTCCCCCAGATCTGGACAAGTTCTGACCTGCTTAGCCAGGCCACATCTGCCTCCAGCCCACACACCCACAATGCCTACCAGCTGCCCTGAGCTCTGTGCATGCACACAAATGGCCCCGTGACCTAGATCAATGCCACCAGGAATGCAGACTGATTCACCCACACAGCCACGTCCTCCCCCTTGCTGGGTGCCAAGGCTCACAAGCACCAGCATAGCATCCCCAAGCTGCACATACACCTGCGCTGCAATGCTGCATTGTTGTGCCCCACCCTGCACCCTGCATTCTGCTCTAAACCATCTTGCAAATACAAGGCTTTAGACCACTGAAGGAAATCAACTCCCAGACTAAACCAATCAAGATATTTACATGCCATGAAGACAGCAAAAGATCACTAAGCATGTCATGCTGCAGACAGTTATAGCTTAACATAATGACCAAATTAAAACAACAGAGCAGACACAGATACTGGAACAACTAGTCAAAGGTATTCATATAACTCTACTAAATAAAATCAATGGGATAGCTAATGACATAAAAGAGATCACTAAAACACTAGAAGAGCATAAAGAGGAATTTTAAAGAATAAATAGAAAAATAGCAGGTATCACAGAGATTAAAGATGCTGTAGATGAAATGAAAAGCATACCAAAGACACACAAAAGCAGATCTGAAGAGGAAAAAAAAGGGAATAAATGAAATAGAGGACAGGATAACTGATTTCAAACATTCAAAGCAGCAAATGGCAAAAAAAAAGATGGAAAAATTTGAATTGGATCTCAGGGAAATAATGGACAAAAGAAAGCATACAAATATAAGAATCACTGGTGTCCCAGAAGGAGAAGAGAAGACTGAAGAGCTAGAAAGATTACTTGAGGATATAATGGTGGAACACTTCCCAGCCCTTATAAAGGACATAAATATGTAAGTCAAAGAAGCTCAACAACTCCAAACAGCATAAATCCAAATAGGCCTTCCTAGTCAAACTAGTCAGATTCTCAATTGTTGAAGAAAAGCAGAAAATTCTGAAGGCAGCATGAAGAAAACAATCTACTACATACAAGGGTAACCACACAAGACTGAGTTTAGACTACTCAACTGGCACAATGGAGGCAAGAAGGAAGTGGATATATTTAAGAAACTGAAAGAGACAGACTTCCAGCCAAGAATTCTGTACTCAGCCAAATTGTCCTTCAAAACTGAGGGAGAGATTAAAATTTTCACAGACAAACAAATCCTGAAAGAATTTGTCAACAAGAGACCAGTCTTACAAGAAATACTTAAGGGAGTTCTGCTCATTGAAAGAGAGAGAGAGAGAGAGAGGAGGGAGGTCTGGAAGAGGGCACAGAACTGAAGAGTGCCAATAAAGGCAACTTAAAGGATAAAAAAGAGAAAGAGGGAAAAGAATATATAGATCTGCAATATAAAATCCAAAAGATAAGATGGTGGATTCAAGAAACACCTTTGCAGTAATAACTTTGAAGTTAACAAACTAAATTTACCAATTAAAAGATACAGATTTGCAGAATGGATGATAAAATATAATCCAGCTATATGATGCTTACAAGAGACTCATCTTAAACACAAGGATACAAATAGATTGTAAGTGAAAGGATGGAAAAAGATGTTCCATACAAGTTGTTACCAATAGAAAGCAGGAGTAGCTATACTAATATCAAACAAAATAGACTTTAAATGTAAAGACATCATAAGAGACAAAGAAGGACACAATATATTTTAAAAAGGGGCAATTCACCAAGAAGATATAACCATCATAAATGTCTATGCTCCCAATCAAGGAGCTCCAAAGTACATGAGACAGACATTGGCAAAACTGAAGGAAGCAATAGATGTTTCAACAATAATAGTAGGAGACTTCAATACATCCCTTTACTCTATAGATAGGACAACCAGACAGAAGATAAACAAGGAAAGAGAGAAGTTAAATAACTTGATAAATGAATTAGACCTAACAGACATATATAGGTCATTGGACCCGAAAGCACAAGGTTATACATTCTTCTCTAATGCTCAAGGAACATTCTCCAGAATAGATCATATGCTTGGGCACAAAACAGGTCTTTATGAATTTAAAAATATTGAAATTATTAAACACACTTTCTCTGATCACAATGGGATGAAGCTGGATCTCAATAACCAACAAAGAACAAGACCATTCACTAAAATATGGAGATTAAATAACACACTCTTAAACAACCAGTGGTTCAAAGAAGAAATTGCTGGAGAAATCAGTTACTATCTAGAGATCAATAAGAACAAAAATACAACTTATTAGAACTTATGGAATGCAGCAAAGGCTATGCTGAGAAGGAAATTTATTGCTCCAAATGCCTATATTAAAAAAACAAGAAAGAGCAAAAATCGAGGCCTTAACAGCAAACCTGAACGAACTTGAGAAGGAACAGCAAACAAACCCCAAAGCAAATAGGAGAAGAGAAATAACAAAGATTAAAGCAGAGATAAATGAATGGAAGAACAAAAGAACAATAGAAAGAATCAATAAAATCAAAAGTTGATTCTTTGAGAAAATCAATAAAATTGATGGGCCACTAGCAAGACTCACAGAGGGAAAAAAAGAGATAGGATGCAAATAAATCAGAAATGAGAACGGGTGCATTATCACAGATCCTGAAGAAATAAAAGAAATCATAAGAGGATACAATTATACACCAACAAACTAGACAACTTAGATGAAATGGACAAATTCCTGGAGACACGCAAACAAGCTACACTGACTCAGGAAGAAATAGAAAAGCTTAACAAACCAATCACAAGTAAAGAGATTCAATCAGTCATCAAAAATCTTCCTACAGAGAAAAGCCCGGGGCCAGATGGCTTCACAGGGGAATTTTATCAAACATTCCTGCTCAAATTTTTCCAAAAAATACAGGAAAAAGGAACCCTACCCAAGTCGTTTTATGAAGCTAATATCATTTTAATACCAAAACAGGACAAAGATGCTATAAGAAAGGAAAACAACAGGCCAATCTCCCTAACAAAAATAGATGCAAAAATTCTCAATAAAATATTGGCAAATCAAATCCAACAGCACATTAAAAGAATTATACACCATGACCAAGTGGAGTTTATACCAGCAATGCAAGGATGGTTCAACACAAAACAATCAATTAACGTAACACTGCACATTAATAAATCAAAAGAGGAAAATCACACAATTATCTCAATTGATGCTGAAAAAGCATTTGACAAAATTCAGCATCCTTTTCTGATAAAAAACATTCCAAAAGATAGGAATTGAAGGTAACTACCTCAATATGATAAAGAAAATATATGAAAAACCGATAGCCAACATTGTACTAAATGGAGAAATACTGAAAGCCTTCCCCTAAGATCAGGTACAAGACAAGGATGCCCACTATCACTACTATTATTCAACATTGTGCTAGAAGTCCTAGCTAGAGCAATCAGGCAGGACAAAGAAATAAAAGGTATCCAAATTGGAAAGGAAGTAGTAAAACTCTCGTTATTTGCAAATCATATGATACTATACTTGGAAGATCCTGAGAAATCTACAGCAAAGTTACTTGAGCTAATAAACTAATTCAGCAAGGTGGTGGGATATAAAATTAATGTGCAAAAATCAGTAACATTTCCATACACAAGCAATGACCTAGCTGCAGAATCAGTTAAGGAAAACATTCCATTCAAAATAGCAGCTAAAAGAATCAAATAGTTAGGAATGAACTTAACTAGGAATGTAAAGGACTTGTACACAGAAAACTACATAACATTGCTAAAAGAAATCAAAGGAGATCTAAATAGATGGAAAGACATTCCCTGCTCATGGATAGGAAAGTTAAATATAGTTGAGATGTCAATTCTCCCTAAATTGATCTACTGATTCAACACAGTACCAATCAAAATTCCAATAAACTACTTTGAAGATTTGGAGAAACTAACTACCAAATTCATCTGGAAGGGAAAGAGACCCCAAATAGCTAAAGCCATGCTTAAAAAGAAGAACAAGTGGGAGAATTAACACTCTCTCACTTTAAAACCTATTGTAAAGGCACTGTGGTCAAAACAGCATGGTACTGGCAGAAAGACAGAAGCATTGACCAATGGAATCGAATCAAGAGTGCAGAAATAGACCATCAAATCTATGGTCAACTGATTTTTAACAAGGCCCTCAAATCCTCTGAACTGGGACAAAATAGTCTTTTCAATAATTGGGCATGGATGAACTGGATATCAATAGCCAAGTGAATGAATATTATACCCTATACAAAAATTAACTCAAAGTGTATCAAACACCTAAATATAAGAACTAGCACCATAAAGCTTCTAGAAGAAAATGTAGGAAAACATCTTTAAGACCTAGCAATAGGAGGTAGCTTCCTAAACTTTACACCCAAAGCACAAGCAACAAAAGAAAAAATAGAAAATGGGAAGTCCTCAAAATCAAATGCTTCTAGACCTCAAAAGACATTGTCAAAAAGGTGAAGAGTAAAATTTCCCATTCTAAACACTTTCAAATATACAATTCAGTATATTCACTTGGTGTTATACTTTCCGATGTTGTGTTACATCACCACCATCCATTACCAAAACATTTCCATCACTCCAAACAGAAACTCTCTACCAATTAAGCATTGACTCCCCATCCCCTGCCTACACCCCTGCCCCAGGTAACCACTAATCTAATTCTTTACTCTCTGAATTTGTATATATAATAATTATTTCATATAAATGAGTTATACAATTAAAAAGAAAAGGAGAAGAGGCAGCCAACTCAATGGGACAAAATATTTGGAAATCACGTATCAGATAAAGGTTTGATTTCCTGTATAAACAAAGAAATCATACAATTCAACAACAAAAGAACAACCCAATTATAAAATGGGCTAAAGCTATGAATAGGTATTTTTCTGAAGAGCAAATATAGATGGCTCAAACGCACATGAAGAGGTGCTCATTTTCACTGGCTACAAGGGAAATGCAGATCCAGACTACAATGAGATACTACCTCACACATATAAGAATGGCTGCTATTAAACACACAGGAAACTATAAATGTTGGCGAGGATGTAGAGAAATTGGGACACTCAAGCACTGCTAGTGGGAATGTATAACAGTGCAGTCACTATGGAAGTCTATTTGGCAACTCTTTAGGAAACTAAATATTGAGTTGTCCTATAACTCAGCAATAGCAGTACTTGGTATATAGCCTGAAGAGCTGAAAACAATGACAGAAACAGACATTTGCACACCAGTGTTCATGGCAGCATTATTCACATTTGCCAAAAGATGGAAACAAACCAAATGCCCATCAACAGACAAGTAGATATGATGGAATATTATGCAGCAGTAAGACAAAATGACACCCTGAAGCACATGACAAGATGGATGAGGCTTGAGAACATAATGCTGAGCAAAATTAGCCAGACATGAAAGGATAGATACTGTATGATTCCAGTTTTATGACCAGCATAAAGGTATAATCAGAGGCTCATAATACAGAATATAGGGGACTTAGAGATACATAGAAGCTAGAGATGGGTGAAGCATTAGCTAATGTGATTGAATTCCATGTAAGGAGATAGATAAGAGTGAAACTTCTAGTGGGTCTAGAAGTAATATTACCATATGGAAGGTGAACAAGATTGAAAAGGGTAATATAGACCTACATGTCCCACTGATTCATACAAGAAATGTGAATGAGTTCTCATAAGAATTACCTCAAAGATATGATTCTTGTATAAAGAGTGTTTAAGTCCAGGGCACAGGGAGAAAACTGTTATTGCGTGCAATGAGGTATATTCAAAATGAAACCATCAGCACTACCACAGCAACAGCAAAGGTAAATAATGGGGTGAGGGACAAGAGTTAAGAAGAGGTTTTAGGTTTCCTATTTGGCAAGGGTGTGTTTATTGATTTTCTGTCTCTTGGGAACAATGCAATTATCTAAAATTAGGAATGCTGATGGACTGTGGACTTTGGGCCCTATACATGATGACTGATGAATGTAGGTGGCTGAAGGATGCACTAATGGAGAAGTAGAATGGTGTAGGATGGTCTATTTATGAACAAAGATTGTGCTGCTACAAAAAGGAACAATGTCATGAGGCATGCAACAATGTGAATGAACATGTGGGACATCTGGTGAGACAAATAATCCAGAAAAAAAAAAAAAAGAAAACAACAATGGTATGGTCATCTTTAGAAAACGGTTATAAGAAAATAGGGGCCTAGATTGTAAGCTTTTAGAGGAGACACATTGTCTGGAGTGGTGATTATTATTTCTGGATTTTGAGCAGCTGTTTTATATATGTAACCTGACATTTAGAGATAAGAACAAAGCTGAACAGGTTGGGGTTAAAGTAATTCAGAACATAGTGATAAGAAAGACAGTGTATTTTAAAACCAAACATATTCTTTGAAACCAATGGAAGAAAGGTTTATTTGATCTGGACCTGTAGTGCATAATCTAATTCAATTGATCTGTATAGCTCATTTGAACAATTGAAGAACAGGAAGCACAGAATAAGAAAGAGGTCCTTTAATCCTGTATAGGTTATTGTAATGCCTGGAAACATCCTAGAATATATTAGGCAGCTAATCAAGAAGTATTGGCAAAGTCCCCTGAGGGAGGGGAGAAAGAATATGGAACTATTAAACCTTAGCATCAGGGAATCCCTTGATTCTGTGTCAAACTTTAGGGATATCCAAATCAATAGGCCATGCCCTCTATCATGAGGCTTACTTTTGTGAAGTTTATGTAGGTAATGGATACACTTAGACTGTGTATAGGTATGTCTAAGAGTTACTCCTGGAAGACCTCTTTGCTGCTTAGATGTGATCTAAGTCTCTCTAAGCTCAACTCTGCAAGTGAAGCAGCTTGCCCTCCCCCTATGGGACATGACATCCAGGGGTGAAAGTCTCCCTGGCAATGTGGGAGATAATTCCCAGGGATGAATCCAGACTTGGCACCATGGGATCAACAATTCCATCCTGACCAAAAGGGGGAAAAGGAGTGTAATTAATAAAGTTTCAGTGGCAGAGAGAGTTCAAATAGAGTCAAGAAGCTACTTTGGAGGTTGCTCTTATGCAAGCTTCAGGTAGACCTTGCTATCTATCATAGCCTTCCAATCCCCAGCCAGGACCATTCCAGCCAATTCTAAAGAACACCTAGAGCAATATATAAGATTCCACAAGGGTTCCAGCCACTAGAGTAACTTTCCAGAAACCTACGACCTTCAGATGGGTCCCTTGTCCAGATAAGTCCTGAAATCTAGCCTAGCCTCTTCATAACATCAGATAGTTCCATCTTCCTACCCCATATTAGTGATAGACCCATCCAATATCAAAAATTTAGAAGTGCCATAGCCCAAACAACCCTAAAGAGAGGCATGGAGCGATTAAAGGCTGTGGTGGAATTTTGCATCCAAGATAGGACTTAACAAATGAATATGAATGCTGAACCATTAAATTGATATTCCTTCAGTCTCCAGTACCTTACAGCAGCTAGAAGTCAAAACCTAAAATTGTGAAATTGTAACCCATGTCAAAGTTTGAAATATGTTCTACAAGTAATTGTGGTGATGTGCTTTGAAATTTATAGCTTTTTGTAAATATGCTATTTTTCATAATAAAAGAAGGAAACAAAAGTCAATTGTGATGATAAAAAAATATTTAAGCCCTCTAGCCTCCTATATTCTGGAGGAGCTAGAAGGAAAAATATACTTCCGGGCCAAGATGGCGACTTAGCAATGCACACATTTTAGTTCGTCCTCCAGAACAACCAGTAAATAACCAGAAACAGTACAGAACAGCTCCTGGGGCCACATCAGTGACCGGACACACAGCGTACCCCAGTCTGGACCAGCTGGACAGGCTGCAAGCCCCCCCAGAACTGTGAGTTCCTGAAGCCATCGTGGCCAGCACCCCTCCCCCATGTCTGCTTCCCCCAGGGGAAAGGAAAGAGACTTTACCAGCAGCTGGGGCTGAGCCCAACCAAACACCAATTGTGGAATTAATTAACAAATTCTGACTACTAAAAACAGGCCCCCAGCTCAGGTGAATCTGGTCAAAGCAGATGTTGCTCATTTTTGCCCCAGGGCCAAGAGGGCAGGGTTGATGGAAAAATGAAAAAAAAAAAAAAGAAGGAAACAGAGGTTTTTGTGGCTGTGTTTCTACAAAGGCTTGATTGCCTTTGGCTATAGTGGCAGGGCTCCTCAGGCTGCAACTACCCCAGGCATAGGCAGAAACAAACTCATTTTGAGGGCTTGTCTGGAACCTGTGCCTTCCCCAGGGGAGGGGTGAAGCCCAATTCAGGTGGAATCCCTCTCTCAAGGAATTCAGACACCAGGGCTTGGTAATTTGAAGCCATTCAAACCAGCGTACATCCTCTCCTCTGTCTCCACCCCGCCCCCAGCCAAAGTTAGAGGTACCATATCATCTTATGCTGGTGGGACCTGCAGGCAGACAAGCACCACATACTGGACAGGATAAGAAAAACAGAGCCCAGAGACTTCACAGGAAAGTCTGTCAACCTGCTGGGTCTCACACTCGGGGAAAACCGATGCAGGTGACTCTTTCCTCCTGATATGAGGCCAGTTTGGTCTGGGAAAATCCAGCTGGGGTCTATAATACCTATGTAGACCCCCGTTAGGGTGGGGGGAAAAAGGCACCATACAAGCAGGGCAAGAAACAAGAAAACAAGAACTGAAAAATTCTCCTCTGTTAAACAAAACCTAAGCTAGAGGTCCAGAAAAAGCTGAACTGAATGTCAAAGAACAGAGAGACAACAAATTCATCCAGCAAGAAAACCCTAGGTAAAAGAAGGGAAAGCAATCTCCAGAATAAACTAATTAAGGTAATTAAATGCCTAGACACCAGCAAAAAATAATAAATCACATCAGGAAAATTGAAGATATGGCCCAGTCAAAGGAACAAACCAACAATTCAAATGAGATATAGGAGCTGAAACATTTAATTCAGAATATACGAAAAGACATGGAAAACCTCATCAAAAACCAAATCAATGAATTGAGGGAGGACATAAAGAAGGCAAGGAATGAACAAAAAGAAGAAATTGAAAGTCTGAAAGAGCAAATCACAGAACTTATGGGAATGAAAGGCACAGTAGAAGAGATGAAGGAAAAATATGAGAGGATCATATGGAGCCCATGACAAACTCTGGGATCTGTCCTGTAACCAGTTGTTGAAGAGTACTTTGAAAACTATTGCTTTTTTATTTCTTTCCTTTGTATATTTGTATACTATACAATAAAAAAAAGTTTTAAAAAAATGTAGGGAAACATCTTCAAGACCTAGTAATAGGGAGTAGCTTCCTAATCTTTACACCCAAAGCAAAAGCAACAAATGAAAAAAAATAGATAAATGGGAACTCCTCAAAATCAAAATGTTTCTGTACCTCAAAAGACTTTGTCAAAAAGGTGAAATGGCAGCCAATTTAATGGGACAAAATGTTTGGAAATCACATATCAGACAAAGGTTTGATATCCGGTATGTGTAAAGAAACCATATAATTCAACAACAAAAGAACAAACAACCCAATTATAAAATAGGCTAAAGATGTAAATAGGCAATTTTCTGAAGAGAAAATACAGATGGCTCAAAAGCACATGAAGAGATGCTCATTTTCATTAGCTATAAGGGAATAGAGATCAAGACTATAATGAAAAAAAAGACTATAATGAGATACCACCTCACACCTATAAGAATGGCTGCTATTAAACAGGAAACTACAAATGTTGGAGAGGATGTAGAGAAGTTGGGACACTGACTTGCACAGCTGGTGGGAATGTATAATGGCACAGCCACTATGGAAGATGGTTTGGCAGCTCCTTAGGAAACTAAATATCGAGTTGCCCCTTGACCCAGCAATAGCACTCATCGGTATATACCCAGAAGAGCTGAAAGCAGTGACACAAACAGAGATTGGCACACTGATATTCATAGCAGCATTATTCACAATCACCAAAAGATGGCAGCAATCCTAATGCCCATCAACAAACTAGTGGATTAACAGAATGTGGTATATACATACGATGGAATATTATGCAGCAGTAAGACGAAACAATGTCCTGAACCACATGACAAGATGGATAAGCCTTGAGGACATAATGCTGAGTGAAATGAGCCAGAAATAAAAGGATAGATACTGTATGACTCCACTTTTATGACCACAGTAAAGGTAAAATCAGAGGCTTGTAGTACAGAATGTAGGGGACTTAGAGATACATAGAAGCTAGGGATGGGTGACTGGTTAGCTAATGAGGGTGAATTCAAAATGTGAGGGAATAGATAGAAGTGAAGGCAGTTCTGTAATGGGTCTATAAGTAATATTGCATATTGAAGGTGAACATGATTGAAAGGGGTTGTATAGACCTATGTGTTCCACTGATTAACACTTCAAATACAAATACACCTACTTCATAGGTACGATTCATGTACAAAGAGTGTTTAAGTCAAGGGCTCATGGGGAAAACTGCTATTGCATGCTATGGGCTACTGAAAGAGAAGCCATAAAATATTGCCAGCATGGCTGCCGTGGCTGATGCAAGGCAACACAAAATGGCCTAGCCCACGACTGGCTTTCTTCACGAACTGGCCGTGGTTTGCGCCAAAAGCACGAACCTTAAATCTGCCCTCCGCCCTAGCAACAATGGTGACCAATCCCAGAAATCTGCCCTCCACCCTAGCAACAATGGTGACCAATCCCAGCCGACATGTGTCCCTGCATGCTCCCAGCCTATATAAGCCTGTGCACTTCCTCAATAAAGCGGATGCCTTCCACTCACCCCTGAGGGTTGTCTCCTGAGTCGTGTGCTGTGTGCTGTGTGTCTGTGTGACTGACTCAGTACGGCTGCTTACCCCCAGCCATCAGCTAACCAACAGGCTATATTTAACAGGAAAACATCAGCAATACCACAGCAACAGGAAGGGTAAATAATCGGGGGAGGGACAAGAGTTAAGGGGAGGTTTAGATTTCCTATCTGTTGAGGGTGTGTTATTGGTTATCTTTCTCCTGGGAACAATGAAATAATCTAAAATTGAGAGTGTTGATAGACTGTGGACTTCAGGCATTATACATGATGCCTAATGAATGCAGGTGGCTGAAGGATGCACTGACTGAGACGTAGATTGGTGAATGATGGTGTATACACATGATGGAATATTGTGCTGCTATAAAAAGGAATGAAGTCGTGAGGTATGCAATGATGTGAATGAACCGATGGGACATGTGGTGAGGCAAAATAAGCCAGAAATGAAAGAACAATTATTGTATGGTATCCTTTAGAAAATGCTTATGAGAAAACAGAGCCCGAGATTGTAAGCTCTTATAGCAAGCACATTTTGTCAGAAGTGGTGATTATTATCTCTGGATTTTGAGAGGATGTTTTATACATGTATAACCTGGTATGTAGAGATAAGAACAAAGCCGATCAGGTCAAGATTAAGGTAATTCAGCACACAAGGTAAGGAAGACATTATCTATATTTTAGAACTGCACCTACTCTGAGACCACAGGAAGGATGGTTTATTTTGTTCAGCACTTAAATTTTCTGTAGCACATAATCTAACTCAACCTATTTGGATAGCTCATTTGATCAATTGAATCACAGGGAGCTCAGAATAAGAATGAGGGCCTTTAATCCTGTATAGCTTAAGGTGATACCTGGATATGTCCTAGAATCTATTAAGCAGATAATCAAAAAGTATTGGCAAGATCATAGAGGGATGGGAGAAAAAAATATGGAACTATTAAACTTTACCATCAAGGAATCCCCTGATAATGTGTCAAACATTAGGGACACCCAAATAAATAGGCCAAGCTCTTGACCTTGATGCTTATGCTTCTGAAGTTTAGGTAGGTAGCAGAGAAGCTTAGCCTACCTATAGGTATGCCTGAGAGTTATTCTGGAGGACCTCTGTTTTGCTCACATGTGGCCTCACTCTCTCAACACCCAACTCTGTAAGTGAAATAATTGCCCTCCCTACTATATAGGACATGATATCCAGGGGTAAAAAACTCCCTGGCAATGTGGGAGATGACTTCCAAGGATGAATCCAGCCTAGGCACCATGGGATCAACAATTCCATCCTGACCAAATGGGGGAAAAGAAGAGTAACTATTAAAGTATCAGTGGCTGAGAGAGTTCAAATAGAGTCAAGAGGCTATTTTGGAGGTCACCCTTATGCAAGCTTCAGTTAGACATTGCTACCTATCATAACTTGCCAAACCCCAACTAAAACCATTCCAGCCAGTCCTAAAGAGCATGTAGGGCAATATATAAGATTCTACAAAGTTTCCATGCACCAGGGTAACTTTTCAGAAATCTATAACCTCCAGATTGGACCCTGGACCAGATATGACCTGAAACCTAGAGAGCCCAGTCTCTCCAGAACATCAACTAGTTCCATCTCCCTACCCCATATTATTGACAACCCCTTCCAACATGAAAAATT